>NC_080693.1:47333338-47979228 GCF_030445035.2 Dasypus novemcinctus | reverse complement strand
TTTGAAATGGCAGTATTGCTGACCTAGAAATTTTTAAAATCTGGCTTCAAGCCCTGGACCTATTGACATATTGTCTTAGGTATATTACGCCAGCCTTCCACTCCTCAGTTTTCTCATCTGTAAAATTGAGTTAAGCTTAACTGGCCTCCCTGCTTAATAAGAGAATCAGATGATTTCAAGTAAAGACTGCTGACCTGAAGGAACCTGAAAGGAATTTGTAAACCTGTGAAGGGCCAAAGGATCAGGAGGGATTCTTATTATATTATTATTGTTATTACTGCTATTGTTACTATTTGCAGACACAGCAGCCATTGTCTTAACTCTCCTGCCTTCTGCACAAGCTTCGGGCTGCGCTCCCACCCATGTGTACCTTGAGCTAAGGTTTTTTGCCATTCCTCTAAGTAACCCAGTTTCATCCTTGTAGGTTTTTCCGAAGCAGGATTTGCACAACTGGCGTGTTTTCTTAAATATTTATTTTGCAGGCCATTTACTCTGCACGGCTATTTTTACAGTGAGTAAGGAACAAGGCTAAAAATATCTTAGCTCATAACCAGATCGGTTCTGCATTTGACATTTACGTGGAATTCATTTGCATCTCATTTGTTCGCCTTTCTGTTTAACAGGTAGAATGTAAGAAAGCCCAGCCGAAAGAAGTCATGTTCCCACCTGGGACAAGAGGCCGGGCCCGGGGGCTGCCTTACACCATGGATGCTTTCATGCTCGGCATGGGAATGCTGGGTGAGTCTGGGCGGGTGACCAGGGACCGGGGCGAGCTTAGGAGGCCTCTGTCCGCAGCTGGGTCTCCTAGCAGCAGTGCGGCACTGGGCAAACTGCTACACCTATCTGAACCTCAGTCTCCCCATCTGTCAGTGAGGATGGCAATCCCCACCTTGCAGCATCCTGCCCCATTCCCTGCCGAGAGGAGATGCTTGATGTTATTTTCTCTCCTTGCCAACCCCTTCTTTAAAAAAAGGAAAAGTTACCTCCTCTTCCCCAGCCTCTCTGCTAGGTGGAAGTTCTTAAAGACACGGGGACGCCTGGCCAGCTTAAACTCATGAGGGCATAAAACTTGGGAGAGGAGGGAAGTGGTGAGTGAGGGTGGATGGTAATCCTGTCTCTTTAAATGATTAACATTTTTCTCTTGGGATATCAAAATTTGCATTTAAATGGATGTTTTAAATAGCCTGTTTTACTCTTTATTTGCAGGGGAAAAAATGATAAAAGACAAAGTGTGTTTGGTCTGACTAAAATGATCTCTCCTGGCTTTTAGAGAAATTGAGTTGCATATTATGCCCCTTTCCTTAAAGGTATCTCTGTCCGTCCTGCGTAGATAATTGAAAATCTTACTGCTTAAATGGCATGAAAGATGGAGAAAGCAGTGGATATGCGTAATGGTGTGGGTCGCAACAATAATTAGAAATTTCAAGGCGAGAGAACGGTACTTTAGTGCAAGTTATTGTGTGTCCGGAAAATACTAATTAAATGGGATAAATGGTAGTTAATGGTAAAATTCCATTCAGGCACATGATCTGTCTAGTTTTAATGGGTTTTCTTTCGGTTTAGCTAAGAGTTCCTCTTCTATATTGTTTGATAAGCTCTTTATGTATTTTCAAATCATTCCTGGCTTGGTTTTAAATTTATAAAACTTTTCTTGGTCTTAAAAAGAATTGTATCTACTTGTCTGAGGAAATAACCAGGGCAGGTAGTGCTATTTTGAAGGACTGAAAAAACAAAGGTGCTGTGAGAATACTAAAAATGGCCAAGATGTTAATTTTTCTCAAATTATTTTTTTCAGTTTCACAGTTCCAAATAAGCCTCCCATTGTGATTTTTTAAAAACTGACTTGAGTGATTCTAAAACTTACTTGGAAGAAGAAACCCATGAGAATAAATAGGAAAATGTTTAAAAAAGGAGAAATGAATGAAAAGTAGTTTGATCAAATATTAGAATATAATATAAAGCTACAATAATTTAAATAGTGTGGTGAATGGAAATACACTTGTTCATAGACAGAATTAAAGAGCCTAAGCTAAGAGTATATTATAAGAGTATAATTATGATGAAGGAATGACTTAAAGCAGTGAGGGAAAAGGGAGAATTAGTTCCTGGTTGACTCTAAGACAATTGATTAGCTCTTGCTTTAAAAAATAATTACTATTTGGGCTCTACCTTATGTTATATACCAAAATAAACTCCAACTGGATTCATTGTTTTAAATTTTTAAAATCAAGCCCTAAAGAAAGAGTTGAGCCATCACCTGCTGCTGGCTTTTGGAATCTTGAGTTTAAAATATTGAGTATTCAGGGCCTAGGTTTGTGCAAACTGGGGGCCTTTTAGGATCCAGACCTGTCTTGTCCACACAAGCCCTGTGTGGCCTTCAGGAAGTGCTCCCACCTTTCCAAGTCTAGCTTATTACCCTTTGCAAACTGGGAAGACTGAACTGGTTTTCCATCAGGGAGAAGCAGAGGTGTGGACCAAAACCTAGCTCAGCTCATGTCAATTGTCATGGAGTACAGACCAGAGGGGCCACTGTGGTTTCCTAAAGGGAGCCCAGCAAGAGGAGGAGACATTCAACAGCAAATAGTCTTTGAGCACCAACAGTGTCCTGGGCCCTGGGCTAGCACTGGGGATACAGACCTCATGGAGCTTGTGCTCTAGTGAGAGACGACACCAAACAGCTATTCCCACAGACAGGTAATTCACTGTAATAGAGGTAGGGGTGTCGTGAGCCCGTACGATGAGGAGCCTAAACTAGCCTGAAGAGTCAGGGAACACCTCCCCTTGGAAGTGACGTTTCAGCTGGGATCAGAAGGATGAGCAGCAGTTAGCCAAAGGCATCCCAATCAGAGTGGGAACAGCCTTGGCACACCAGGATCCTGGTATCCACCGGCCTGGCTGGGGAGGGTCCGGCAGGTGGGGTTTGTGTCAGGAGGGGGAGGGGCTCCAGGATTGGGCTTGACCACCTCGTGGCAGACCCCCGTGGGTCTCTCCCACTGGCAAGGGTGTTCCCCAGATGCACACCAGCCAGTTGGCTTGAGCTCCACTCTGCCCTTCAGTTTGCCCATCCATAAAATGGACATAATAACCTACCTCACTTCATGGGGTTGTTGGAGGACAAATGGAACCATACTGAAAGAGAAGTGTCCAGCAAATAGTGTTGTTCATCAAACCAGAGATACTGACTAGTAAGTGCACTCTCTATTTAGGTACCATTCACAAAGGGGAAAAAAAATTGTTACTGAAACAGTGTCATCGCATTGACTGTCAGATAGATCCCACTTTTGGAGATGTTAAAATGTGAAAATCTGTCTTCCAATCAACAAAATAGAGCAGGAGGCACTGGGAGTTTTTATTGATAAGGTGCTGAGGAGCCCTGGGCAAATCATCACATGAGTACACCACAGCAACGGCAGCCTTTTCCTTGCCTCAGTACACGTCCCAAGAGGTTTGGATTAGCCTTGAGTTGCCAGGTCCTGATAAAGACGTGTGTGTTGGGCTCCAAGCCTCACAAGACCTGGCCCCCCTGAATTGCCCAGCCTTGTGGTCAGGCCATCCAGATCCCTGTTGATACGGGGCCCTCTGAGAGGTCCCCAGATGAGCCCCCAGCCAGGAACCCGCTCAGCCTGCAGGGTTCTGAGCAGAAGGGGTGAATCAGGCAAGGTTCCCAAGGAAGAACTCACCATCTCGTTGTCTCCCCAGCCAGACCAGAGCCTTCTCTGATGCACATCTGGTGCTGAAGAGAGCCGGAAAACTGCCTGGGTTGCCCTGGTTTCCCCCGTTGACACAGCTTGGCACCCCGGCCTCTGGACTCTCTAGGCAAGGAGAATGCCAGCTGCTGGCACTGAAACCCTCAATCCAACGTCAACAGCGCTCTCCCTTTTCTTGCTGCTTCTCTCTGAAGTGGTGGCAGGGCGTCAGGAGTCGCCTGAGCCTTTGGTACAAATGCCTGACATGTCCCCCGTTCACCTGGGTCACAACCTGTGTGGTGCGTTATGCCCACAAGTCGGTCCTGAAATCGCTACCGTCACCACCAAAACAATTTGGCTGATAAACTCCGCTCACAGGAAAAACATAGCTCGGCTCACACTGGACAAAAACATGGTTTTTTTTAAAGACCAAGTTTTAGTGACTTAAACTTTCATTGCTTAACGATAAGAAAGATATATAGTACTTCTGGGAAGTTTTAGAAGTGAGACTTTAAACCATTAAAATTTTAAAGGTCATTCATTCAACAAACATTTATTGCGTACCTACTAAGTGCCAGGCACTCTTCCAGATGCTGAGAGAGCCAAGTCTCAGATCTCAGGGAACTGACATTCCTCGTGGTAGGGGGGGTGGAGGTGGGGGTGTCACATGTAATAAACTGTCTATAATATCCCTTAAGAGTTTCAAAGCTAATGAGTTGATAGTTACACAGTTATTCTTTTTTTTTAATTTTTGTTTTTTGTTTGAGAAGTTGTGAATTAAAACAATCATATACACCATACAGGATTCCCATACATCGCCCCACCACCAACACCTTACATTGTTGTGACACATTGGTTACAAATGATGAAAAAACATCCTCCTCATATTACTGCTATCTGTAGTCCATAGCTTATATTTGGTGTATTTTCCCATAGACCATCCTATTTACTAACACCATGTATTAGGAATATGTATTTGTTATAGTTCATGAGAGAACACTCTCATATTTGCTCTGTTAACCACAGTCCATCATCCTCCACATGGTTCACTGTTATATAGTCCCATGCCTCGAACAGTCCATCCAAAGTGTACACTCAGTGACTGTCAGTTTCATCATAGTGTTGTGCTGTCACCAGCTCCGTCCATTTGAGAACATTTTCTTTACTCCAAAAGGAAAAATCCCATAACCCTTTATACCCTCTCATTATTGACCCTTAGCACTGCTATAGTACCTTCTTTGCCCACTGCTGTAAAGCTATTACAATATTACTGTTAAATACAGTTTATACGTTATATTACTTGTCATTTTCCATGTATCTCCATATTCTTAACACCTTATAATAGAGGAACATTCTTGAATTTGTGCTATTAACCACCAAAATCAGTTGCAGTTATCCTCTAGCTTACCTTCAGTTACTAACCTCCCCAGACTACCCCTATCAGCCACAATCACATTTATAAATCAGCAGTGTTGATTAAACTCACTCTAATGTGTTACCATCAACTCTAACCATTTCCCCACATTTACAATCCCCCTTATTAATTGTTCTACATACATTCAGCCTCAGCTCGCCCTTCTTTACCCACATTCTATCTCATAGTAACCTCTGTTCTGTAGTAAACTCCGTGAGTTTTCTCATCATATTTAGTTCTTATTAGTGAGACCATACAATATTCTTTTGTGTCTGGCTATTTCAACATTGTGGCCTCGAGCTTCATCCATATTATCATATGCATCCCAAGTTTGTTTCTTCTTACAGCTGAATAGTATTCCATCATGTTTATATAGTGTATCCATTCATCAGTTGACACACTTGGGTTGAGTTATTCTCTCTCGAACACTCTTGCTATGGCTGCAGAGGTCCTTGGGGGGAAATCTACACCTGTTTTGGCTTTAGCCTTCACAGCCTTTGACACAATTGGGCCCAATTGGAGTTCCTTAAAAAGAATGTAGGCACGAAGAGGAGGACTTGCCACCCTGAAGCTAGATGAACCCAAATCAACTGAGACCCTTGGAAAACGTCTTTGCGGTCATTCGACACTGTTCCTCTGCTTTGCAGCAGCCAAGGGGTGCCCGCAGTTAATCCAGCCTTGATGTAGTCGAAGTTCTTCTGTATTTGCTTCCTCGTAGGCTTCTCTGCCCTCAGCCACAACCTTACTGCCTTTGACTCTCTCAACCTCATTGAACACTATTTAACATCTAACAGTATGGAGAAATAGCATGTTTCTGAGATCTTGAGGAAAAGCATCACCCTGGCAGGACCCAAACAGCGATGCTCTGGCCCAGCCGCAGCCCTTTACCAAAGGCATTCCCACCACACGTGCACCGAGAAGCCCACGTGAGGCCATAACCCAGAGCTCCCTGACGTTAAGCCCCAGTTATGGCTTAGAACTGATGAGGGCCAGGGTCTGCTGGAATTCACTAGCAGAGCGAAAGGAGTTTGGCTGGAGCTTAAAGCGAAAGTCTTGACTCATTTGTAGGATTTTTCTGGGATTTTTGGTTTTCCCAGATACCTGTTTAGGTCATTCCCAAGGAGGTCTGCATTTATTCAGCTCTTTCCTCATGGGCAGAAGAAACTCAAAATCCAGCTTTCAGTGCAGCCAAATAGGACATCCTGTCTCTGTTGCCAAATACAGCAGCCACTAGCCACGTGTGGCTTTTGAGTGCTTGAGATAATGGCTCATGTTATTGAGAAACTGAAGGTTTTGTCTCATTTAATTGTAATTAAGCTTAAATGCCACACATGGCTAGTGGCGATCAGATTGACAGCACACATCTAGAGAGGCCCCTATGACTCGGGACAGCTGGGAAGGCCGAGCATCTTTATAGACTTTGGCCTTCGCACCCTGGCCTGGGCTCTTGGTGCTGTCTGTATGCAGACCTCACAGCACCGATGGGGCTCCCAGCAGGGCTTCTCACACCGTGCAGCAGACACTTCACACATACACGGTTCCTCCCATACACAACCCTTGTCTCTCTCAAGTCAGGAGTCTGGTGGGAGCAGTTTTCCTTAACTCTGAGTAGCTGAGTAATAGAGCCTGGGAGATCTGAGTCATGGACCCATCTGGAATGCAGACATCTTCTAGGGCTGGGGCAGGGATCTAGAACCACAATCCTGAGAACCCTGCCAGCTTTCCCAAGATGGGGTTCAGGAATGAGTCGACTGGCAAACCCAAATACTGTTGATGGGTTTCTGATTTTTGCTCCCACAACATATAAAGCCTGTTTGTAAGAAGGGCGGCCATCCAGGCAGAAGGCTTGGTTTTTTGCTTTAGTGACAAGAGATAATTACTGTGGGGTTGATCAGACATCCAGGGTGCTGGAGCAAATAAATTGTGCAGTGGCCAGTGTGGGAGGGGTCCAGCTGCTAATGGAAGTGGTGGCGGGGTCATCCCGCAGTAATGTGGCTTGATGGAGCACCCGTGTGGGTCTGCTGTAATGTGCTATTGATATGCAGCCAGCCAATTTCCCGTGTGGCTGGGGCTGGGAGCCGTTAGAGCAGAGCTGGGCTTCACAGCAGTAAATGAAGAGGAAAATTGAAGTAATGTTGTATTATAAATTTATGATTTCATCTGCCCAGCCTAGAGGATGTTCGGCGATAGGGCTGGAAATAAGAGCCCCCATGCTGGCAAATGCCAGATTCTCATCTTTGCTATTGAAGAGGTCATATGGAAAGGCCCAGGAAGACTGGGGTGAGGCCCTAAGTTGGGGTGAACTAAACCACACTTTCCTTCCTTCCAACTGGAGACTTGCCAGTTTGCCAAGAGGGAAGCAGATGTAACTGCATCGTGCAGGGAGGGCCTTGACATCCCACCCCCACCCATCCCCAGGGGACTCTGGAAGGTGACACATTGGCTTATGCTTTTGCTGTCAGATTAACACTAAAATATTTAACACCCCCAGAGCTGAAGTTAAAAGCCAGTGAGTCATTTTTCATCAGGAAAGCCCCGTAGGCAGTAGTGATTTGGTTGTTTGTATATAATCTGTTTATCAATATGGTTGAAATAATGGTAAGAAAATCTAGTGGTGAAAGATCTGATTTGATAACAAATGATTAATCTGGAGGGGAATTGAACTGCCTAGCCATGAAATAGATACCAAGAAAGGAGCCAGAGTGTGTGTCCACCTCAGGCACCCAAGCCCTGGTCCCTGCCCCTCCTCCTCTCTCGCCCCGTCAGGTTCCAAGGCACGGCATCTCCCTTGGGTCCTGCTCCTCAGTCAGTAGCTAGTGCAGAGCTCTCATGGGCAGCCTTCTGCCGATGACACAGCACCATGGTGCTGGATGGGAAATAAACACCCAGGGAAGGAGCAGGTGCCAAGACTCCTGCAAGGTAGAAGTTCAGTTGGCCAGTGAGTTGCAGGTGCAAATTTGGGAAGGCTCTAGCTGGAGTCTAGCTGAAGGGAGGGACAGGAGCCACACAGCTGGGCTCAGTTGAGAATCTGGGCACATCAGTCTCACCCCACAAACACACACACCAAGACTTTCTACAGGTGGTGAGACTCAAGCTCAGAGAAGAGAAGGCCCCGACAGTGTGGTGCTGGACCAGAGGGGCTGGAAGCCGGGTCTCCTGGGCCAAGGCCAGCAAGTGCCTGCCTGGGTCTGATGGCAGGTCACTGCTCATGGGCAGGAGCTACGACACCAGTGGCCACAGGAGGGAAAGGCCTCCTGCTCTGGACCTGGGGCATGAGCGCTCTGATCAGGCAGTGGGAAAACAGGAAACAACAGACGCTGACTCACAGTGCCAGAGTACAGACAAGGTGGAATTTAGTAAATGATTCTGTTCCTTTCGGCTTTACTTGGAGGATCAGAAAATGCTTGGTAATGTGTGACTCCACTGAGTAAGTGGATGATGGGATGCCAAGTGGTTGTGTTTAGGAATGTGTTTTAAGGGGGGCTGTCTAGAACCCCAGAGACATGAGAGAGGACACCACTTAAGTGACAGGAGTGGAAGGCCACGGCAGCGTCAAGACGTGCCTGCAGAGTTCCTTACACCCCATGCCTAGCCCAGCAGTAGTCTCCATAGGAACCCTGCAGTTAACTGATAACCTCTAGTGTAAGGGCTGCAGAGACAGGTGCCCGGGTTAAAAAAGAAAAAACAATAAAAACCCCCCTTGTGAAAGGCACAGGGCGGCGCGGGGCTTCTGGGTTGGGGACACGCTTCGTCCTACATGTTTCGACATCGCCAGCCCCTCACCATTCCTGGAGGGCCTTGTGAAGGACTGGCCGCCCCGGGGAGTGTCCATGCTGTGGACGTGGGCTCCTGGGACCCCACCTCCTCCGGGCCAGGGCTCACTAGGCCGCCAGGTGCCTTCCAGAGGCACAGGGTCAGCCCCAAGCTTTCTTTACCCCTGAGCTGCGACTCCTGAGTGCCGGTTGCTCTGTCTGGCGCGGGCGCCGCTGTCCCCTACCTTGGGAGGAGGCATTACAAGGACTTTAATCTTGTACTGTCAATAGCCGTAAGGTAAAGTACATTCAGGGTAAGCTCTCCAAATGTCAGGGCTGGGCGCGGGCCCTGCGTTTGGTGCTAGCCTGTGGCATTTACTCTGCGAGTTCAGAAAGGTGCGTGGGCTTTTCGGGGGTCTGGTGCCCAAATAAGGGCTAATTACTGGCAAGCTGAGAGCGGCGGCCCCAGCCACGGGAACAAGGTGACGCAGGCCCTGAGTAGAGGCCCCCACGGGAGAAGGAGATGAGCTCAGGCTGGGACTCACTCCACGTCCCCTGGGATTCTACCCCGACCCGAGGCAGCTGGACTGACGGGACCCTGCTCTTTCTCTCTCTCTCTCTGTTCAAGGCTACCCCAATTTCGTGGCGACCTATGGCCGCGGCTACCCCGGATTTGCTCCTAGCTATGGCTATCAGTTCCCAGGTGAGTGTCTTTGTCTCTCAGGGCTTTGGAAACTCGGGAGGTGGGCTGCGCGTGAGGGGCGGCGGGAGGGCCCCCAAGTGGAAGGCAGCTCCTACTCACATTCAAGGAAAACCTTCATGTGCCAAACTTCAGATTCGCTGAACTCCAGGGTCCGGAGGCAGCTCAGGGTTTCTGCCTAACTGCGTTGGTGGCTGGGTATTTGAGAGCGGCAGCGTTTAAAGCAGAGAGCGAAAGGGCAGAATCAGGCGGGCCGGCCCCCCTCTGGGACCCCGGTCCTTCGGCAGCCTGTCACACAGGGTCTTCTCACAGGGACGGAACCCTAGACACAGGCCCTCCTCCCTCCCTGCCCCCGCTGCTTGCCCCTCCTCGCCTTCCGAACCGATGTCTGACGTCTTGCCTGCCCCATCCAGCTCGCTCCTGCCGGCTCTCACTTCAGTGCCCTCTGGCTGTGTGCTGGTGTGTTGTTGGGGGTCAGTGGGACCCCCACCCCAGAGGGGCAGCCGGGGTAGACGTGGCCTTGGCGGACGGGGCGGGGGGGGGGGGGGCTGTGCGGAAAGGGGCGCTGCTTCGCGCAGGTTGCTGTTCCCCTGGGGCCAGCCTGCCTTTCCTGGACATGGAGGGTGGATAAGAATACGTTGGGGTGCTCGGAGTGCTTGTGGAGAGGACAGCTGAGGTCCCTAGAGAGGGTGCTGGGAGCGGAGGAGGCCCTGGGGGAGCTGGGCATGGCCGGGTTTCTCTCCCCGAGGGTCTTGGGAGGCCTGGGAGCATCAGGGACTGAGAGAACCTGGGAGCAGCGGGAGCAAAGAGATGACCGGACAGGGGTGGCTGTGAAGCTGGAGGGCAGGAGGCAGGTAAAAGGGAACGTGCAGCTTCGGGCTGGCATTTGCCTCGCTCTGGCTTTGGGGCGGGGGAAGGTGGGGAGCAGTGAGGAGGCACTGGGGGAGCCTGGAGCCAGGCTCCCAGCTCCCCGCAGCGGCAAAGCCCTGCGCTGGTCCTGGCTCCTGCACCCGCTGGCTGAGTGACCGTGACCGCAGGTCTCTGTTCTGTAAAGCAGGGGATTGGGTGGGCTGGTCTGTGAGGGAGAGGGTGAAGAGGAAAGCAGATAAGCAGCGAAATTCCAGGTGGAGGAGTGCGGGCCTGGGGACTGGGGCAGGAGTGTGTTCCCGGGGGCAGGTGCTGTCTGGGCGGGGTCCTCAGCAGGGAGCCCTCAGGCTCCTCCAGCCAAGGAAACAAAGGAGCGTGACAGTGGCAAGCCCCAGAGTAGAAGCCTGCCTGGGAGGTCTCTGCAGACCACTCCCACTTACAGGCGGCCACCTGGAGCTTAGAGGCAGAGAAACTGCCCCCCCCCATCACGGCCAGCCAGGGGAGGGCCACGTCTGTTTCCTACCCTCCACACTCTACCCTCTCTCTGACGTGAACTGCCCATCACCAGAACACTGGCCACGTGTGGCTACTTAAAATTTAAATTCGTTATAATTAAACTGAGAAAACCCGGCTCCTCAGTCACACTGGCGCATTTCAGTTCCGTGGCCGTGTGTGGCTAGTGGCTGCGGTTTGGAATGGTGCAGAGTAGAGGGCGTTCCTGCCCGCATGGAGTTCTGTTGGACAGCTCTGCTCTGGAGTCCAGAGGAGGCAGCTGTCGCAGTGGCGGCTGCTCCCCTCCCCACGTGCGTGCGTGCACGTCCTCCCCACAGCCGGGCTGGGTCACCTCCCTGTTCTAGTGGCAGGTTCAGGGGAAGCCCCTCTTCCCCCACCAGGCTCCCGAGCGCCGTGCCGATCTTCGCGCTTGGCGCAGCCACCTCTCTTCACGGGCAGGTTGCCGCTGCCCCCTCAGTGGGGCGCTAGTCCCAGAGGATAGAGCTGGGGGTCTTGCGTGGAGTCATTTTCAGGGTAGCAAAGTGGGCCCCCTGCTAAGGCCTCCTCTGTCTCCGACCTGCACCTCCCCGTCAGCACCAGTCACTGATACCAGGGGGACCACTGTGAGGCCAGGCAGAACGGGACAGGGCCCCCAGGTGCCCAGCTCTCCGCCGCCGCCGCCAAAGCCCCAGGAGCTGGGAGGCGGGGAGGGAGGGCAGGCCACGTGGCTGTGCCCGGTGCCCCTCTGTTTATCACTGTCACCTGGGTTTGAATGGGACAAATCAGAAATGGACAGACGGGGGCTTCCTTAGCCATCAAGCTTCCCTTTTCTTCACACCCCGGAAGCCTCTCCGTCCCCACTGATGGCAAGAAAGGAATTAGCAGAGGCCACAAGAGCGAGACACCTCGCTCTCGTTAGGAGTCGGGGCGTGGCGTGCCCTGGGCCAGGTCGGGATGGCCCGCTGGCTGGACCTGGCTGCCCACCCCTCTTAATGAGGAGCGGGGGTGGTTTCAGGGTTCTACCTGCTCACCAACCACTCCCCAAAGCACCTGTCTCTTGTTGAGTGCTGGCTTAGTCTCCTGCTTCCGGACTGTTGTAGGTGCCTTCCCCAAGCAGCCTGGGGTTCTAGACCGCAAAGCCTGGGCCCCTGCAGCTCTAGTCAGGAGCTCGTGATGTGGGCGCTCCCTCTAGAACCAAACTGGAGCCTTGGCCTCCGGGGTGGGACTGCGTGTCAGGGAAGCCTTGGAATGTGCTGACATCCGTTACTCGTCCCGTGTCAGTGAAGGCCGTGTCTGGTGAGATCAGCTGAGGGGACCTCCGCCCCTTCATCACCTCCGTCGGGTAGATTCTGTTGACCCCTCCTCCTGCCTCATCCCCCCATGCCCTGCAAGGTCATGACACGGGCACGTTGTCACCACCAAGCGGCCCTGGTGTTTCTTTCTCCGGGTCTCTCTTTGATGTCATCGGTCTGTGCCCACTCCTCCCGCTCCCCACCTCTAGCCCCTCTTAGGATACGTGGGATCTGCACCCTCCCTGACCCTTTCCGAATCATCCTGGCAGGGCAACGCTAGTTAAGAGACACCGAGGCTCCTAGGCTGCCCCTAAGGCCCTTTGTGCTGTTTCCACTCCCAAACCATGTGAGTTCGGGGTCCACTTTTTAGGAGGATGCAGTCTAATCCCTTTCAAAGGGCCTCCTCGGTGGCTGGATTCACCTCTCCTCTGGATGCCCGTCTCCTCAGGTCAGGGGTGCAGGGAGCAGTCAGCAAGGCACCGTTTTAGCTGCAGGACGGGTTGCAGACCTGTCTGGGCCGCAGAGTTGGTGCTGGGCAGGGCCTCGGTCCACCTTCAGGACGCTGTAAGAATAACGAGATCTACCTCGAGGGCGATGCTAGCGATGTCTAGCATCTTTGGATAATTATTTTAGAGTTGGGGGGGGGTCCTTTTCTAGAAAGGCCGGGTGGTGACTAGCCGTTCAACATGGTTCCTTCTTCCCGGGCCTGGGCGTCCACGGCGTGCCGCCCCGGCCCCGCTCCTGCAGGTTAGTATATGGCCTTGAATTACGATGAGCGTGGCCAAGGGTCTCCTTCCTCTCTTTCTCCCCCTCTGGACTTGTCATTTCAGTTTAATCTGTTAATTTCTGTTCTTATTTCACTTTGCAGACTATTTGCCGATTTCACAAGACATAATTTTTATCAACTAGCTCTTAAGAGAGGCATAAAAATTTGGGGTTTGCTACCATTGCTAGAGAACAGTCCCGGCCTGGGTCAGCCCAGCTGCCGACAGTGTCCACTGAAACTCTGTCCTAGCTGCCGGTTTGAATGAATGCTCTTTTTCTCATTTTTAATTCTTGGAAAAGACTTCACATCCTCATTGCTTCACCCTACAAAAAAAAATTTTTTTTTAATAAATTTTGTTCTCCAGCCCTCACCCATTTTGCTTCTTGTATTGTGAACAACCCCTGCCTCCCCAGAATGTAACAGGGCCAGAGGGAAACTTCTCACAAACTGTGTAGAGCCTCCTCAGGGCAACCCAGGAAGAAGGTATCAACTTATTTTAAATAATGACCAAACAGGCTTCTTGGGGCTTTTTGTGGGGTGTGCTTTTAAGTGCCAGTGGTCCGGAGGGGCCGTCGTTACGTGACTCAGGGCCCTGCGTCTTGGGACGGACAATACCAAAAATGAACATGTGCGTGCGGCACACACAGGCTGCTCTATAAATACCAATCTGAAGAAATTAATCTGGAAGAGTACTCTCTAAAACTGATCAGACCGTCCGTCTCTTGGGGCCAGTCTCTCCGAGGTTGTTGCCATAATAAGCACGTCTGTCTTCAAAAGAGAAAGCCTCCCGGGCGCTGCCACGTCTCCGGCTCGGTGGGCCTCAGCTCAGGCTGAACGCCTTCATCCCCAGCCTCGCCTCCTGCCAGGGCCGGCCTGGCCTCTTGGCCTCCTGGCTGCCAGGGGGATAGGGACGGAGCACAGAGGGCCCGTCCTGGCTCAGGCCCTGCTCCAGGGCTGGCACCCCGACAGTCACCCCCAGGAGGGTTTTCTCTGCGCTTCCGCTTCCCTGTGCGAATACCCCTGGCTCTCTGATTGACGTGGGACACATCAGTCGGACCTCTCGAGTCACCCCTTGGTCAGTGCTCATAGTTTGTGAGAAGTGACCCGTGTGCCTCCCTTCAGTGCATTTGATGTGAGCTGATCCTTACCGTTTGAATGTCAGTGTCCTTGAGACTCAGCATATGCAGTTTTGCTCATCTCATTAAAGATGCTTGATGTAATTAATAATTGGTTAGTTTCCTTTTATTTTCTGTAGGCTTTTTCATGATTTTTTTTCCCCAAACAATCTGTATGACTTCCATCCTCCCCCCCCCCCATATTTTGTTTTGCTATGAATTGCTTTGCTTTGGTGAACTTGTCCTAGTATGCTTCACTCACAAACGTTTTAGCCATTGTGAATTTTCTTCATCTCTGTAAATAGTTCATCTGTGCTTCTCCCTAATGACATTTTATTTTATTTTCCCCTGTAAGCAACTGAGGTAGAAAAATAAATTGTTTACCACGGACATGCTGTGTGCTGCCGTCTCTTAGCCTTACAGCGTCCTGTTCTCGCTCCGGGGGAGGTGAATGCACTAAATAGCCAGTCCCGGTGACAGCCTAATGCAGTTTCTAAAAGCATGCGCGCCCCCGCCTCCTCGCCTGCCCTGCGCTTGCTCGAGGTGCTCGTCCTGAGCAGTGTGGCTGAGCATCTGTACGCGGCAGCTGCACGGGATCGCCCAATGCCCCTTTGTCATCACTCCCACCCTCAAGCAAATACGCCACCGGGACATCTGGAACCCCCACATCTGTGCCCTGGGCATGTGTGTGCGGCTCATGCACGTGCGTGTGCACACAGGCCTCCACGTGTTTGTGCACGTGGCTGGTTTTCCAGAGCCCTGGAGTAGTGCTGGTCAGATGAGGCACCTGCGGTACCACGGTAGTGTGGCTGGGCCTCATTCCCAGCCACTTAGTAGCTGTGACCTTGGGCAGGTTTGCCCTCTATGACCTAGGGATAATAATAATGCCTGGCCAGTCAGGCTGTAAGGAGAGTGAAGTGGGATGATAAGTGTCTGTGGAAGTGCCTTGTAAATGCTATAAAATTGGAAGTTACAGAAGTAGTGGCATTGAGGATCTTATTAGGCCAGCTCTCCCGAGTGGGTTTCCCCTCCTCCTCGTCCCGGATGGAGCTCGTAGGTCTGTGATGGGAGGAAGGAATTCTGTAGGAGCCACAGGTGCAGCCAGAGCGTTGCTAGGACTTCCTCCCGCCCTCGTGTCCCTCCTTCCCTCCCTCTCCGTTTGCTGATCCTCAGTCACTGGGTTAGGTACCAGGTATCTGAACATGAGTAAGTCTCACTCCTTCAAGATGCTGATAGTCCAGCCGAGGGAGAGAGAACAAATGGCCAGACCCCTGAGAATCAGGGGACAGGTGCTCAGCTGGAGAAGGAGAATTCTCTATGCAGTGTGGGGACAAAAGTGGGCTGCTTGTCCCATATACGGGGTAGCCAGGGATGGCTTCCTGGAGGAGGAGATGCCAGAACTGGGTCTCAAAGGATCAAATTGAATTAGGAAAGTGAAAAAGGGAAGAAAGTGTATCCCAGGCAGAAGAATAACATGTGTAGACACTGAGTCAGGTAATTTTAAGTTTCGCTGTAAGGAAACACACAACAATAATAGCCTAATGAAAATTAGAGTATGTTTTCCTCTCCCACGTAAAAGAAGTCTGAATGTGGCCCCACAATATCTCCTATCTTTTTGTTCTACCCTCTTCAGCATAAGACCTCCACTTCATGGCTTAATAAGGCTGCTCAAGCTCCAGCCATCCCATACCCATCCTAGCTATCAGGAAAGTGGAAAGGATAATAAAGAACACACCTCTCCCCTTTAATAGAACTTCTCAGAAGTCATAGCATGGCACTCGGCATAGATCCCGTTGGTCAGAACTTGGTCACATGACCAGTTTCAGCTGCAGGCAGGGAAGCCTCAGAAATATTTTTATTCCAGGTAACCTTGTGCCCAGCTCAAAACAGGGCTCTGGAGCTAAGAAAGAAAAGTAGAACAGGTATTAGGGGACTGTTAGCAAGTTCTCTGCCACAAACCTGAGAAAGGAAGCACTGAAGTTCCCAGGAATTAGGAGTAGTTCAGAGTATGGGGAGCTCGCAGGAGCGTCTTGGGGTGGGGTGGGGATGAGAGGCAAGTCTGGAGGGGCAGGAAGGACTGAGTCCTGGCGGGCCTCGTGAGTCAGGCGGGGGAGTCCCATTTGGTGACTTTTGCATGTGCAAAGCCCTTAGAGGATTTTAGTAGAGGAGTGCTGTGGTCAGACTTCCAAGGGCAGTGCGCAGGGGTTGGAGAGGTTAGGGGGTCAGCAGCTAAAAAGTCACAAGGGGAGCCTGGGAGAATGTCCCCTTCTTTCTCCACTCCCCCCTCCTCTCCTTTCTGCCTCACTCTCTCGGCTCCATTCCTCTCCCCCCACCTCGGGTGGGCTGGCGGCTCTTCGGGGCCTTTCCTCTCTACATGGGCACAGCAGGGCTAGTATCCTGTGGGCCCTCCCCCCGCCCATCTTGCAACCTGGATCAAAGTCTTGCCTACCAACAGAGGCCTCAGAGCTTGGGGCTCTCGGGGCAGCCAGGAGAGCCAGGCTTACGGCTCAGTGCGCACACCTCCCTCCAGGGAATGTGTGTGTGTGTGTGTGCGCGCGCACCACAGGGCAGTGCAGATCCCAAGGTGGGGGCCCTTCCCCGGCTGGCTCGGCCTGGATCTAGTTCTGGAAGTGGCAGTGTGTGCTCCCACTTCTGCAGTGCTGAAAAGACAGGTTTCCTCCCGGGTGCCAATGTTGAATGATGGGTGCCAGCTTCCTGGAGCACTGGCCTAAGGATTTTGAGGCCAAGTCATGGCACAGCAGAAGGAGCACTATGGTTGATATGAGATGCCCACTCTGGTTGCTGGGTCAGGGACTCACGGCCACTTGCCACCTATTTTGCCTCGAGTCTAATGATGGTTCTTTGGTGCCAGTTGACTTTTGGTCACTCTAAAGGACCACTGTGCGGAGTTTCACATGGGGGAGAGGGGAGGGAGTGGTCCAGGAGAGGTGGCACGGCCAGGGGTCCATCCTCTTTGGAGGAGAAACCTCTGCAGCCATCGTCCTTAGGGGATGCTGCAAGGTAAGCTTTAGTGAATTTGTCTTTTTTGAGCACAAAGACAAAGTCTCAGGATTGTCTTATCAGACGTGTGGGTTGAATGTGGAACAGAGTAAAGAAAGCCCAAGAAGGGTGCAGGTGTAGCTCAGTGGTTGAGCGCTGCTTCCTGTATACAAGGTCCTGGGTTCAATCCTTGATACCTTCTTAAAAAAAAAGAAGTCCAGGTGTCTTCGAAGGTGAAGGGGTTTGCCCTAAACCGGGCAACTAAGGAAGGCAGCCCCGGAGATGGCAACCCAGCGCGGTCCCAACCGGTCAGTTCTGTCCAGGTGACGACATTTCACCCAGTGCTCAGACAGGCTGAACGGCCACCGCAGCAGGGGCCCCATGTGCTGCCCGGAGTGGTGACTGGGCCCCTGAGGGTGCCCTGGGCCCTTCTGCCCACCCCTCCTCCAGAGAACAGCCAGGGGCAGCGTACCCCGTGGTCAGCCAAGGCCCAGGCCTGCCATGCAGGGAGCCATCCTGCCTCGGTTTCTCCTGCATTCTGTGTTTTCTGGCCTAGCTCTGGGAGGGAAAGGAACCTCTCACCCCAGCCTCTGCAGCCTCGTCAGAGGAGGTGATTCCAGGGCCACCAGCGACGGAATTACAGAACCAGTGCTTGGGGTGGCCCTTCCTTTGGGTAGAAATTTAAATTCCAAAATTCTCTTCCTCCTGCTTAAGAGTAGAAGGGGCTCTCCACAACACCCCACTGGGAAACCTGGCAGACTCCCGAGGCGGTGGACCCTCGGGCTCTGCGGCACTGCCTGGCTCGTTGCTTCCATTTGGGGTCAAGCACGGGGCCCGGGCAGTGCGTGATGGCTTCTTCCCCACTCAGCTTCCCAGGAACATTGATGTAAACTCAGACCCATGCACACGGGCGCCCCCGGCTCGAGGTAAAGGCGTGCACTGGCCACCCAGGAGCCCCCACACGTGGGCTCATCGCCTGCCTTCTAATCTGCACATCCTTCCAGCCCTCGAGCCTCATCTCTGGGGATTACCCCCTTCTCAGATTCTATTTTAAATCACTAGCTGGCCCCACGGTGGCCAAGCCACTCCCGCACCACCTGGCCGTGGGTGGATGGGGGGCTCGTACTCTCGTTTGAATATTAAAGGCAGGCTTAGCCAGGAAAACACATAGTTGTTTTGAGAAAAGGTGGAGTACACCTCAGCAGCATTTCCCAGCCCAGATGGGCCTGGCTGAGCTCAGGCTGTAGGGGCTGGGGCTGGGCCTGGGCCCTGCCTCGCGTCCCTCCCTCGGCGTGAAAAATCGGGAGTCGACTGTATTCCCAGATGAAAGCAGAGTGCACTGCCTAATAGGCACTTAATAAATGTTTGTGGAAATGAATTGGAACGATCTGAATTGACGGGAATTGCGGGTTTCACTTTCGATCAGCTTTCTGGGCCTCTTGAAGCTTCTCTGCATAAATAAAAGGAAATATGACTAAATGAGTGCCCAGCTCCCCGTGGCAAAGCGCGGAGCACTGTGTTCTCAGGCCGGAAGTCAGGAGACTGAGTTCTTGCCCCTCCCTTGAAGGACAGTGCGGCTGTCTCTGGGCCTCAGTGTCCCCATCTGCCCCATTGGGCTATTGGTCCTCGTTCTTCACAGGTTGTGGAGAGGTCACATGGGACAGGCCTGCTCTAGTGCTTGGGAGGATGATGCTGTGTCCAAGGCAGGAGACCCCTACAGCTAGCAGGGGGCCTCGCCCGCTGGGGCGGGGCGGGGAGGGTGGCCTGAGGACAGCTGTGCAGAGCCTCTGCCCCTCGTTCTCGATGGGCCAATCCCTTCTCCCCAAGCACTGCTGGCCTCAGCTGCCTCTCTCACTTTCTGGGGTACCTGGTGCCACCAGGCTCACAGAGTTCCCATTAAGTCTGCCAGCAGGAACTTAATCACCCTTCTTCAAGCCTTTCAGTTTTAATTTCCATCAGTTAAAGCAAGTGACAGAGGCTGGAGCTTGGAAAAAAACACATAAATTACAGAGTGTGAAATTGTAGGCAGTGCCAGGCCTAAGGGCTGGGCAGCTCATGCCCTCCAGGACAGCCAAGGACAAACCAGAGGCCAGGGTGTGGCCTTCCACACCCCCTCCTCCGCAGGCTGAAAAGGTGGAGCAGGGTCCTGCCTGGGGACGTCTTCACTGAATCCAAGTCACTCGCCCAGGGGGATGAGGGGACACGCTCTCGGCAGTGTCCTGGAGAGAGCCATCAGGACCTGAGCAAGCCAGCAAGGGGTTCAGCGCGCCTGCGGCCAGCTTTGTTCCTGGGTGATCTGACTGTGCCTTCCTAAATGCCCAGGATGCAGTCAGTGAAGAGGGGGGAGTTGTGGACTTCCAGGGACACTTTCAGGAAATGGTGACACCTGAGCTGGGTTTTGAAGCACAAATAGCCATTCACCAGGCAGAAAGGAGGAAAGCATTATTCTATATCGAGGGAATAGCAGGCAGAAAGGCAGGCACAAAAGCATCGCATGTCTTCCATCCCTAGCATTCCTGCCTCCCGCGATTCTAATGTCCTATTACCTGGGTCAGGACAGCTGGACAACAGACTTTGGCATTGGGAAGCCTGGGACACTTTTTTCCAGACCCAAGGAATCACTGCAGACACTTTATGAACCAGGCATGCTGACCGACCCTTGCCATAGGAGCCGCTCCCTGATGCGGGCCCTTGTGGATACCTCTGAGCTGGCCCAGTGGGCTCTGGAGGCTGCTGGCCAGGGCTGGCTTCCTTTGAGGTGGGAAGCCTTGCCCAGGTGCAGCCACTCTGAGTGAGGTGAGCACAGCCTGCTCTTCCCCGTGGAGGTGCTGCTCCAGGCCGAGCAGGTGTTTGGCTGGTCCCACGGCACTCCTGATTTTGCACAGGAGGGTCCGTGGCCAGCCCTGCAGCTCTTTTAGTGGTGCCTGCTGAAGGCCCCTCCAGCCTTTCTTCAGTTCACCTCCAGTACCGACCTTGAACATGCTGGGATTCAGGTAAGGCTAGAAGCAGGAAGAAGCACCTTCAATCCCTACTGCCCTTGTACCTGTCCATCCCTCTGCCACCCATCCTTCTGTCTGTCCATCCTTATGCCTTCAGTGAGTGGTTATTAAATACCTCCCAGGCCACAGGCCTGGCCTTAGGTGTCGGGGACACCATGGTGAAAAAAGAAATGGACCACTGCCTTTATATGACCTTGTAGGGACCAGAGGAGCTGGCAGGATTCCACTGGGATGGAAGGACTCAGAGAGGCTGGGAAGAACTGGATGAGCTCCAGAGCAGCATGCCAGGGCAAGGGGGCAGTGGAGATTGTCAGTCCAGCTAAACAGCCATAAGTAGCAGGGCTCCAGGCCCTGCCTCCGCACTGTGGTCACCACTTTCCAGGGCCCCGGCCACCCCAGACATGCCTTCCCTGAGCCCCTGCAAGCCCTTTGCTTCCAGCAGTCACACTGCTCCTCCAAAGTTAGAACTTGTACTTTGTATAAAATTTACCTTTATCACTCACAAGCAAATTATAAATGTTATCTATGAAAACCCTTTGTATGTGAAACGTCGTGTAAATTAATAGGATTTTAGACTAGGGAGGCACCAAAGGAATTTCTCAGCTCTGCTACTGTTATTCCCTTGGGCAATAATAATAAATAGAAGTGAAAGCCATTATTCCATTTACTCAGCACTTGTGGGGTTCCAAATAACTATGTGAGCACCTAACACCGTCGTCTCATTGAATCATCACAGCAGGCCTAGGAGGAGGTGACACATTAACTGTATTTTACAAGGAAGAAGAATGAGGCTGAGAGTGAAGTTAAGTAACTTGTCTTGGGTCACACTACGAAGCACTGGGGGTGGGACTCGAATCTGGGTTTGTTAGATTTCAGAGTTCATGCTTTTAACCACCATTATGTTGTGTTTGCTTTAGCCTCTCTGGACCTTGAGTCCCTCATCTGTTCAATGGGATAGTAATGTCTACCCAGGTGTGAGGATTCAGAGATGATGCATGGAAGCCTTTTGGCCCATGGAAAGTGCTCCAGTGGTAGCTGCTATTCCTATCATTAGTGGAACGATTTATTTTCTCATCATTGAGGCTGAGCACTTTATTTTATAGGTGAGGAAACTGAGACATGGTGGAATGGTGACTTCACCATTCATCTTTTTGATTGGGGCTCAAGGGTGTGAGCCATTGGCTGTTAAAAATGATTTAATATTTCCTTACTGGTTGGTAAACAGCTGCTGCACCGAGCCCCCCAATGCCTCCCCAGCACTCTGGGCTCCTCTCTGAGCCTCCCTGACCACCTCATGTTCCCCCAAGAAAAAGGTCAGGGCCCAGAACAGCAATGGTCTGTCATTTAACGTATGAAACACCCTAGCTCAAGACACCCAAAGTGGCAGAATCTCCACCTTTTGCAGGGAAGGGAACTTGAGATCCCTCAAGTTCGTTTACTCACTGGCCAGGTGGGAACCTGGGGTCTTTCTGCAAAAAGTCTTGGAGTACTCAAGACTTGAGTTTTCCCTTCCCTGGTCTGCAGAGCTGGGCACCATCAAACTGCTATTTGGAACTGTGCTGCCAGTAGATCCATCAAAAAGGCTTATCTAGAATGAAATGGGGGGTGGGGGAGGGGAGCAGGAATGGTGTGGGGACCCAAAGAGAGTTTAGGACTTAACTGGATAAGCAGTGGCTCCCTGTGGTGAGGAGGCCACCTTTTGACTGGCATTCAGACACCTGCAGTCATAGGAACAGGGAGAAGTGTAAAAAGTCATCTGAGCAGTGAGCTCTAAAAGGTCCAGAAGGTCAGACCAATGGTTTGTCCTAATGCCTAGTTGCGCTAAGTGGGAGTGTGTCTCAAAAGCAGAAATTGCATTCATTCGTATTTGAAGGAGTTGGGGGATTGGGGGTGCGGCTGATGCATTATTACTTCTCTTTGAAGGTCTTTGTCTCCAAGAGAGAGGCAGATGTTTGTTTTGCGTGCAAGTGGGTGTCCCTGGTCTACCCAGGACCCACAAAGTGCTGGCACAGCAGCAAGGGCTGGCTTCAGAAGGGATTCCAGGTGGCCGTTCTCACCCTTGGAGTCTTACTGGAGAGGGAGAGAGTAAGAGCGAGTGAGATGCTGAGCAGTGTCCTCCTAGACTCAGAAGCAGTGCCAGACCTTCATATGGTGTCATTCATTCCTGGTGCAGGCCCTCTGGCCAGCACCTCAAAGGAGCCTTGCCTCACCCACAAGGCCAAGGATGAAGGGGCCTGGGGCTCTCTTGAGCTCCAGAAGGCAAGGATTTGCCCCCTACCCCCAGCCCCAGCTCAGTGGATAATGTCTGAAGAGATTTGGAGGGACCTGTGTCTTGGTCATGAGCCAAACTCATTCCTTTTTTTTTTTTTTTTTTTTTTTTTTTTTACCCAATTTGAATGCAATTGAATTGAAGCCAAGTGGTGAGGCCTTTAGGAGCCTAGGTCAAGATCATGGCCATGGAAATACCTCTGTTACTTTTCCTCTTGCCTCCTTGATTTTGGAGAAAATAATTCATCTGAGTAGCTGCCCCCTGTACTCTGTCCTTAAGTACAAGATTCTTCTGAGTATTCTAAGACCCTAAAATGGCCACAGGCAGGGACCTGGCTATAAACTAGAGGAGCTGGAGGCATAGATCCACTGCCCTTTTTCCCTGGCACAGTGAGCTGCAGCCCCCTTTAGCCCGTGACCCAGCTTCTCTCTAGCCAGTTTTCTCTGCTTCCCAGTGAGTCGGTTTGTGTGCAGCCTGGCTCCTGGGACCCCAGTCCAACGATGAAGCTTTGTATCTTCAATCATGGCTAGCAACTGTACCTCCATGAGGCCTGGGACTAGATGTGTTTTGCTCAGGGCCATGATTGCAGTGCTCAGCACAGTGCCTGGCAGGTAATAGGTGCTCGTTAATTCTTGAGGGTGCTGGTCTCAGGAGCTGTACTGCGGTTTACTGCAGAGGTTCTGGGTGAGTGGAGGTCCTGAATCTTGGGCTCCGGCTTTTTATTGGGAGAGACTGAATGATTCAGCCTGGAGAGACAGCTGCTGGGCCAAAGTCCCCAGAGAGCTTTCTGCTTGCTGCCTGCTCTGGAGAGTGCCCACTACGGGGTTCTCAACCCTGGTTGCACATAGCATCTTCCGAGAGTTTTTGAAGTTCTCCAGAATGAGGATAGCAGAATCTCTGGAGATAGGGCCCAGGTGTCATATTTTCAACTCCCCAGGGTATTCCAGTGCTCAGCCGTTGAAAATGATGCCCATCAGAAAAGGGGAGGCAGGGGGAATTCCCGTGGCTTGTGGGCTGGGGGCCTGGCGAGGTTCTGGTGGACGAAAGGAGCCACTCTCCAAGGGACCGTGTGGGTGGCCTGAGCGCCCCTATCAGAGACAGGATGAGGTTCAGACCAAGGCCTGTTCTCGAGCTGGAGAATCATTCACCAAGGAGATCAGGAGCTGCAAAGTGCCACATGGCAGGGCAGCGGGGAGCAGGCCTTGCCCAACTCTGGTGCTCAGGGTCCTGGCAGCAAGCATTCCACTTTGCCCTGGAGCACCTCTGAGACAGAAGGAATCCACAGCAGAATGCACACCTCCCGCTCCTGGCCCTGTCATCCTGGGTCTGCCCTGGCCTCCTGGGTCTTTGCTTGGCAGCTCTCTGGCTTCTATTTTTATGCCCCCACAAACCCATTTATCCAGAGGCTCTCTGACAACAAAACTTACAAATCTTCACAAAGATTTTATGTTGCAATACACCTTTCTTTTATCGCCCATCAAAACATCGAAAGAGTTAGATACTTTTTAAAAAAATTAAGATAAACGGCCAATGCTGTTATTTGGGAACTTTGGTGGCATCCCTTTGCTTTAGGTGAGAGCACCTTGAGGCTCTTGGCCCCACGGCCTCTCAAGGAGGCTCCAGAGACCAGGCTGCAGAGGTGCTACCCCCTTCCCCCTCCTGGCGGGCCTGGCCTTAGCATTTGGCCCCTCTGCCTTCCCTTGTGTGTGTGTGTGTGTGTGGCTGGGGGGGCAAGGAGGAAGGACATTTGCCACGTTCCAAATGACTATCATTTTCCAGCATTTCCAGCCCGCTCATTGCCCACACTTTCCCCAGTGCTCCATTCCCTCTCCCACATCCTCCCCCCACAGAAGCCCCCAACCCTGTCCTTAGCTGAGGAGTTCCCCAAGGGAGAGGAATGTCAACCTTGCTCCCAGAAAGGGGCATGTAAATCAGATTCCTATTTTGAGTGCCAGGAACTCAATGGTTTCTTTCAAATGGTTGTACTGCAGCTTACTTCAAGGCAGAAGTTCATAGTTTAGTCATGTGAATATCTCTGCCTGGTTATGGAGTTTTCCTCCTCTTTAGGCCTCCTTGTTGTGATTTGAAGCCCTGGGTTCGTCCACTCCAAAAAGTCAGAGCTACAGATTTCCTTCCTTTAAGAGAATGGCCCTAGGCAGGCCTTCCTGGAGGCAGGGTCGTGGGCCAGCCAGAAGGGCCAATGGCAGCATTTCCAGACTCTTTCAGGATGCGTTTACTACATTTGTGGTGACAGTGTCCTCTTTTGGTTGCTTATTTTTTACTGTTTGGATTCAGTAAAGCAAAACTGGGTTGAGCCAAGACTGTTTGAACCATCTATAGAAATTGCTGATGGGGGGTAGGGAGGGGGCCTGCGGGGTATACTGGGGACGGGAATGGAGAGTGCTGTGAAGAGGCACAATACAGGAAAACTGCCTTTCCTAATGGACCTTGTAGATCTGGTAGTGCCCACGAGCAGTGCTTTTATAAAGAGTCCCCTCAAAATCACAGCCATGAGGAGCCTTGGAATCTCTCCTGCCCACTTTTTGTGGGAGGCATAAAAGGCACTTTTGTTGGTCGGGGTGGGGCCAGATCCTCCGCATCCTGAAAGCTTCCCCAGGCAGGATTGAGAACTGCGCTCTGAACGGCAACATCTTCATTGGGTCTCAAAAGGGATTGAGCCCAAGAATTCAATTCATAAACATTTCCAAGAGGTCCTTTCCTCCCACTAGGTAGTGGGGTTACTACTACCTGTGCCACGAATGACTGTGCAGGTGAACACCTCAATTTAAATGCCTTTAAACCTAGGTTCCCAACACCTTGGGGTCACCTGGGGTGCTTTAAATGTCAGACACCCAGGTTACACCCCAGACCAAATAAATCAGCACTTTGCATGTATTTACCAGGCCCTGATATAGTCATCCCCTTTACTCATAGGGACACTGAAGCCCAGGGAGGTTAAGCATCTTGTCCAATGTCACGCAGATAGTAAGTGGCTGAGCCAGGATTTGAACCCAGCAGACACTAGAGTCTGTGCATGTGGCTATTGTGCTAAACTGCCTCCCAAGGAAGAAACCTGGTTGCCTCCTCCTTGCATTGGCCAGGCGGGCTATATTTAGGAGGGACTCCCTCTATTCCCAGCAGAAGAGGGTAGTAGGTCACCTCCCACTCTGGGCAGTGGGGTGCTAGGGCAGCCCAGGGGACTCGTGGACCAGGGAGCTCCACCACAGCTTTGCTTGGGTCTCAGCCCCAACAGGAAGCACTGCCCCTCCCCCCCCATCTTTGGCCCTGTCACCTCTTCTGTCTAATTCTCTGCAGTCCTTCCTGATATTCCTGCTGGGGCAGTTGTCTTCTCTCCTTAGCAGCCCAGACTCCTCTTCCTCCAAAAACAGAATAAATGAGGTTTCCCAAGGATGTAAACAGGTGCTGCCACAGGTGACCTCAGCCTTCTCTGGGCCAGAAGAGAAATGCTGAAAACAGGACCACCGAGGGAATCTGCTTCTCCCCACTGAACTCCCAGCCCTGGAAGGGGTTCTTTCCACCAGCACTGAGCTCCAGGCTCCTGAGCCTCAACTGCCCCTTCCCCGCACTCCCCCCCACCCCACCCCCGCCCCCATCCTGTGAAGGGCCTGGCCTGGGAACAGGCCGCTCCCCTTGTCAGGACAGCTTCAGGCCAGAGCTGTGATTCTTCTCATGCTTCTGACAGCCCCAGGTTGAGGAAGCCCACCCCAACACACATCCTTTCCTGAGTGTTTGCCCATCTCCAACTCAACATCAGGGGCTCTCTGCCAGGTCACCTGGAGAATGTATTTGGGGTGGCTGGTGAGGCTGGGCAGCTGAACAGGACAGAAAGGCGGAGAGCTGGAGGAGGGGCCAGGCGTACAGCCCACGGAGCAGGACTCTGCGGTTGGGGTCTGGGTGCTGATGCAGCTCTGTGTCCCTCCCGGATTTCCCAGTGCTTCCGAGAAAGGCAGAGGAGGCTGGGCAGGGTCACGGGGGCCAGCGGCCCTGGTGTCTCAGAAGGCAGCAGCGCGGATGCCTTACGGAACTGACCACCCTGGGCTGTTGACCATCCCCTTCGTGACGGCCAGACTGGGTGGCTGTCCTCTGGCCCTCTCCTCACACCTGCCACTCCTGCTTACCCTCCGTTCTGATGGTTGAGATTAAATGCCAGCCCTCAGCAGCGTCTGACTCTCAGTCTCCAGCAGGAGCCCTTATCTGAGATGAAGGATAATGGATTTCCTTTCTTGGATGAGATTTTTTTTTCTTCCCCTCTCTCACTGACTTTTTGTCCCAAATGTGCTCAACTCCACAAAATAGACCTTTTGTTAACGCATCTTTTTATTGACTAAATTCCCCTCACCCAGTTCTGCCTCCCTACCACACCACCGCCGCCACCACCACCTTTCACGCTGACAAGGAAACCTTCAGTTTCAAGTGCATGGTAAGAGCGTGCAAAAGAACAACTCCACCTTGCCGCCCCCTCGCCCCTACCTCCTCCTCCAGACGTCCCCTGAGTCTGGCCTCGTGCCTGGAGGTGGCAGGCTAGGTAGACAGGGCCGGGACAGTGAGCAATAACTTGACTTCTTCCTTGTCTCCATCAGTAGTTCCCACCAGCACACACGTCTTCAGACATCTAGAGTCTGCCTGGAAGAAACGGGGCGAGGCCGCGGTGGTGGGTTTTCTCCCTTCGGTCTCCTCGGGATTGCTGCCTCCTCTGGGGGCAGGGCGGGGCCTCCAGCCGCCGCGCACGTGTTCTTCATGGGAGCTGGGGCGCAATTCCAGCCGCCAGGGACAACCTGCACCTTTATTTCACCTGGATCTTTTTTTTTTTTCCCCTTCTACAGCCCTATTACCATATTTAAATGCAAGTATGTCTCTTTTCATTGACATTTTAAGTAGCTTAGCCTGACCTTTTTAGAGTAGCTTCTTCCCTTTTGAACTTCTTTCCCCCAGTAGTTCCATGTAGCTACAAAGATAGTCTTAGAGTTAGTGGGCTTCTAGTTGGCTCTGTTTGGGGTCTCTCCCTCTCTGCCCACCCCTTTCTTTTCCTCTGCTCCCTGCTCCTCGTGGTGCATGTCTTTCCCCCTCATCCTATAGAAAGTCCTTATTTGAAAGGCTCCGTGGCTGAAGTTGGACGGCTCTGCTGAGGACGGGTTCGAGTTTGCGCTGGCTTCTGGCACATGGTTTAAAATAGGTCTTAGGGTCAGGCCCCCCTGTGTCTGCCTGGACAACAAAGGTTGTATGTGTGCGTGGGGAGGGTGTCGGTGTGTGCATGTGCTGGTGGCCGGGAGAAGCCCAGGGGAGGGGACCCGCAGCCACATTTGGTCTCCTTGTCCTCCTGACTTTTATTCCTGTGGCCAGTACAACCTTGCTGCCAGGTGCTGTCTTAGGCAGCTCAGGCTGTGATCAGGAAGGACTGCAGAGGCCTCCAGGAGACCTCCAGTGCCGGCCGCCTCCTAGCTGTGGGGCTCAGACAAGGGCGCCAGATTAATCCCCAGCGCTGTGACGCAGGAGTTTGAAACGAGAGAGAACGTCACAGGACTCACCCCCCATAGCTCCCCCTGCGACCCCACGCTCCCTCTCACAGGGGCTTCACGTGTGCACGCTCAGCTGGGACCCCCAGAAAGCTTTGCTCTTGGGTCTGCAGCTGTGGAAACGATGGCGCTAGGATGCTGCTGAGGGGGTTTTGACCCAGCCTGGAGTTAGACGGCCGAGCAGACCTCCAGCGCTTTGGGGACTAGCTGGGATGCCTCCATCTCTCGGCCAAGGTGCCCATTCTTGTCAAGAAGCCATCTTGCGCACCTCCTGCCAGGGGCTACGAGCTGACCGCTCAGCCGGGGGCCCTGCACGGAATGACTGGCCAGGCCAGCCACACTGGCCCCTTCGTGGACAACCCCCAGGGAATCCTCATGTGTCAGTGCAGGGACCCAGTCCTCAAGGGGAAGTTCCTCGTAATGCTCTTGAGCTATGTTTCTGGGGTAACAAGTGTGCTAGAATCGAGCACACCTAAGGACGCTGTGCCTTCCAGAAGCCCGAGAGCCTCTGCTCTGTGTCCTCCTCAAAGGTGACTGTGAACTCCCATCCCCCTCCTGTCTTGTATGGAGAGTGGGAGCGTGGCCTGGCCGACGGTCTCCGCAGGTCCTGTAAAAGATGGCGCCTGACTCCAGCTCCTCTCTCCCCGCCAGGTTTCCCAGCAGCGGCTTACGGACCAGTGGCAGCGGCAGCAGTGGCAGCAGCGAGAGGATCAGGTAGGAAGGTGTATGGGACAGGCGGCTCCCAGGCATGCCCCAGTGTGCAGGGGAAGGTAAAGGCCCTGTCGGATCTGTGTGGCTGCATCTGTCCAGCACTACTCTGACCATGGCCTGGGGGCAGGGAGGCGTGGCCCGGGCCCTGTCACCTGGGGCAGCCCTAGTGGGGTCAGTCAAGGGACTGCAAACCAAGAAATGATTGTCCTCTCATTTTAAAAAGACTTGGACCTCCCCTTCCCCTGACAGCCGGCTCCAGGGCACCCGTGGTCCTTTCTCCCCTTGGCTGTTGCTGGCGCACAAGGTTCCCTCCCTTGGGTCTCTGACCGAGCCAGAGAGGTTCTGGGTTGTGAGAGGGAAGCGCAAAGCCTTGGAGCAGCCAGCTCAGGACTCCTCTTGCACCTGGCAGGTGGGTGTGTCGATCCGTCCAAACCTGCAGGGCCCCTGAAGGCCAGAAGTGGGACCAGCCCTTTGCTTCCGTGAACGGAGCGGCTGTTTCCTGAAGCCCCTTTGCAATCTCGTCTCTTTTCTTCGCAGAGACCAGAAGGCTCCTGGCCTCCAGCTGCCAAGGGAATTGGGGCTTTCTTTCCCACGTGGTTGCCCCAGCCCTTCCTCTCCAAATCCAACCTTGTAGGTGGTTTGGAGCCCTGCCATTGTTGCCCCAAATGCTCTCTGCCTTCCTGGGCTAGCAGGGCTTCCTGGGCTAGCTGCCTTCTGCCCCCCTCCCTCACCTGGCAATGGTTTGCAGCTCTCACCCCAAACCCCATGGACAGGGCTCGGGGGAGTGAAAGAATGGGGATGCTGGTGAGGGACTGGGAAACGGGACCTCAAAAGCCCAGGGGGCAAATGCCAAAAACCCAAACCCTCGGTGATGAGAAGCTGGCACAGTGAAGCCCATTAGAAAGCATCAGTAAAAATCCGTTCCATGCAAACTGGCACTGCCTCGGAGCTACAAAGGATCCACTTCCCTGAATCATCCTTTGGGTTTTGTTTGCAGGGGGCCTGGGAGTTTTGGGGGGCACTTTGCCAGGGAGCTGGGGAGCAGGCAGACTGGCAGGCAGGTCCAGATAGCTGGGTGCCCTTTCTCAGCTCCCACCTGCCCCAGCCAGTCTCCACAGGCCCACCTGCCTGACTGGTGCCCCTTGGTCCCCTCAGGCCCGGGGTGGGAGGGTGGGGGTGCACAGCTGCCTCGTGTTGCCCTGTTCCCTTTGTTTTTTTAACTTGAGTGTTGTTTTGGTGTCATTATAAATGACCCTTGGTCCTATCTGTGCCTGAGGGGTGGGGGAGGGAGGGGAGATGAAAAGAAAAATCTTGAGATTTTTGAGTGTTGTTGGTCATTGTTTTCTCCGTCCAGTTTCTTTTATAACTTGGATTATGAAACTAAACTTTAACCCGAAATTAACCCTGCCTTTCTCCCCACCCCGGTTCTCCTCGACTTCATGGCAAGTTTAAAGGGCAGCACGGGGTTCTTTGCGAGTCTGAGAGTGGTCTCCCCCCACCCCAGCTCCCGGCCTCTGCCCCCTCCCACCCCCCACCTCCCACCCTGTCCGGGAGCCCCAGAGCCAGGTGGGAGTCCCTCCCATTCCCTGTAACTCCTAACCGCCAGAGGTCAGACCCATCTCCAACATTTTTTTTTCAGGATCAGTGGTGTTTTTTTTTGTAGCCATCTTCATCTGGAGCCAAGTCTCCCACAGGCCATCTTAGGTCAGCCATGCTCATCGCCGCACTGCTAGTGAACTGTCTTCAGGAGTGTCCCCCAGACCACCTGCCCACACCAGCCGGGGTTAGTGCCAGGACTAAACGTTCAGCTCCAAAGTGCCCGCCCCTGGGGTGCAGGCAGGAGCAGAAAGCAGCGCCTGGGGTGTGGGGCAAGCTCACCACACCGCAGGGGCCAGGGGCCTGGGGTTTGCCTAAGGGGAGTGGTTAGACGGTGCCCCTGCAGTCAGAACCCTGTCTGGGCTGGAGGACAGCTGCCTGCCTGGAGACAGGGTCCCCCTGCCGCGCTCCCACCCCCACCTGCCGTCGGGGCTGGAGCAGGGTTACGAGAGTGGAGAAGGAAGTTCTCTGCCTTTCTTTCTTTTAACGTGCTTTGGCCCCTTGAGACTACCTTCTCCCCTTAGAAAGCCGTCTGGACTCCTGAGCCTGGCAGGAGGGCTGATGCTCTGCCTGTTGTCTGACCCCTCGGAGGCCACAGCTCCCTGGCACGACTTGTGCCTCTGTTCAGCTGCCACTGCAGATCATGGAGGGTTCACAGGGCTGATGCCCAGTACTGCCGTCACCATCCCTGCCACCCTGCCCCTCCCATCCCAGGTCCTTCCCAGGGGTAAGGATGCTCCTGCAGCCTCCTGAGCAGCCTCGGCTATTAATTGCTCTCCCTTAGAGGCGAGTCTGTTGAGTACCTGCCTTGAGCTCAGTACTGTGCTAAACCTGGTAGGTGGTTCAAAAGAGCAGGAGATGCGGCCTCTGCCCCACCTGGGGCTCTCAGGCTGAGCTGAGCAATTAGGCATCCTCTGGAAAAAACCCTTTTATCGTCTTTCATTTTTGTCTAGCTCCTCCTATTTTTTTTCCTACCATTAGTAGGTATTGGGGGAGCTTCCTGAGATAGGCAGCACCTGCTGGGGGTTGTGGGGTAGGAAGCACCTTGGGTTTTGCTCAGGTTGGCAACTTGCATCTGTCAGAGCTATGGTGTCAGGGTAGGAGGTCCAGGGGGGCTTTGAGCTCTGCACCCACCTCGGCCAACTCCTCCAGGCTGGCCCCCCACCTTTTCCTAATCCACCGGGGACCTGAGGTGAGCGGGGCTCAGGTGGCCCCACCAGGGGAGGTCCCTACCGACTCCTAGATAACTTCACTATCAGTGGTCACTTTTCTTTTACCTTCACCTGGTAGTCTGAGATGTCATCTTTTCTTGTGCTCAGTCTAGAGTTTGTTTGTTTATTTTGATCGTATCCATTCAGTTCCAGTAGACTCATCATGTCCCATCCAAACCTAAATCCAGTTTGGTAATGACTCTCCCCCCACAGGTGAGGGAAGTGGTTTGAATTTTCAGGCTATTTTATTTCTGGGCAGCATTACGGGTGGGTCGGTGTGTCAATCTTAGAGCTTCTGAGCCCCCTGGCAGTCCCCAGCCCCATCTCCGGCCCCAGCCAGGACCCCTTACTGTACTTTATACTTGCCAGCTTTATTCCAATCTAGTATCATGAGCTCCTGATGGTGGTGGTGAGTGTGAGCAGTTATGTTTCTGTTGTCTTTTCTCTTGCTTGGTTGGGGCTGCGGTGAGAGAGTGTCTCTGAGGCATACTTTCCTGCCTCTCTTACACTAGGATCTGCACACCTCCTCTCAAACACTCTTCTGAGCACGCTCAGCGGGAAGGTTTGTCCACACCTATTAATCCTCTCTCAGTGTCCAGCTTCCTGTTAGTACCAGCTGGTTTGCATGTTTTTGCTTGTTCAGATGAAACAGTTCAAGAAACAAACTCATATCCAACTCTCGAGAAATGTCTTTTTTTGTACACTTTCGTTTTCAATTTTTTTTTTTATTAGTTAAAACTCCAAAACACCTGTTGTCCAGTAAAACATTTCACACCTCCCCTGCCTGTTCTTAGATTGTATGTATCTGTGGGACTGAACTAAATGCATGCACTGTAGTAGATGTACCGGTAGCCGTAGTTGTAGAACATGCATTGTTGAGTTGATATTACAGGGTCTCCGACAGCTCAGCACAGCACGACTGTCTGAAGCATAGCGTGGGGAACCAGGAAGAGAAGGGGCTCCATATTTTCAATGTTGCCAAGGGGCTTGGATCCATGCTCTCACCATCAGCCACCACCACCTCCCCTCACACCCCCTGCTCCCCCAGTCTAGAACTGGGTCACCATCCTCAGCTCTAGCCTTCCCAAGTGAGGTCTCTGTTGATGGAAGGAGTCTCAGGCTTCTGCCTTGTTCTTGTCCTTCCTCCTGTCGTTCTTGAACAGACCAGATCTGTTCTTATTTCTTACGGCCTGCCAAGCCCCTCCCTGCCTCGAGTCCTTTGTCAGTGCACATACAGCCCTCCCGGGATACAGTCCATGCAGCAGCCCTATCTCCATGGTCTGCTCCTTGGGCTGGAGGAGAAGTGAGTCGTGCTAAGGGCAAGGACTGAGACCCTAAGACCCTCAGTCTACAGACGAGGAGAGCACTTGGCCCTCGGGAATGTTGGCCTTTGCTCTTAGGGTTGGTGAAGGAAAAGAGCAGCTTCTCCATGAGCTCTCCAACAGGGTAGGAGTGAGCCTGGTGTGGTGACATTCTTGGTGTGGAGATTTTTGGTACATCCTCATGGGGCTGTAGGGACAGGGATAAGGTGGGTCTGTAATGTCTGCAGAGGAGACCCCAGTAGTCCTCTGCCTCCGCAGGGACATTTCCTAGAGTGGGAGGAGCAGTCCCACAGCCACAGCCCTCAGCTCAGAGGTCCTTGCCCAGTGGTCTTTGAACAGACTGTCTTCCCTACATCTGTGGCGCTGTGATAAGGGAGTACCAGAGGCCTCCTAGAGCCTTTGGAGATGTCCCTAATCTTGAAAAGTTAATGTCTAGTGAGGAGGCGCTTGCCCCCTCTAGCCTGCTTTTTTAGTAGACGGGTTGGTGGCTCTGACCCCGTGAGGCAGCAGGCACTGTGAGCTGCCGGAGGAAATGGGCATGACCTGGGCCCTCAGGGTGCAAGTGGCCTAGTATGGGAGAGGAGGAGAGCCCATAAAGTCCCCAAGTGAGCATGACGTGATGGCGCAAAAGGCAGCTCAATGGAGAGATGCTCCGGGGCTACGGAGGCCAGCGGCACACTCAGCAGGAGCAAGGATTAAACCTGAGTTCAGCCAGTCTGCCACCAGACAGAATGAGGGCAGCCAGGCACAGGGGGAGAAGTCTGGGAGGAGCCAGGCTTCCGGCTTGCTGTCCTGGGGCAGGGGGGCGGATGCAGAGGGAAGTGGTTGGAACCGTCAGGATTTGGGGCTGCTGAAGCTGCAAATTGTCTCCAGGCGGAGGAGAGGCAGGCGGGGCGGCGGGGGATCAGAGGGCGGAAGTAGAGCAGAAAATCCCCCTCCCACTGGCCTAAATCCCGGTTCTGGCTCTGCTAGGAGAAAAATGGCTTTGTTGCCCTGTGGCTGGAATTCCTAAGAAGTCTAGTTCCAGTAGGTGAAACAAGCAAAAGTAATATTCATATCAGAGGGCTGGAATAAATTATTTAACTTGAACCAGAAAAGAAAATGTTTTGCAGAGAATAGACCTCAAGCAGCAGACCTGCCCACTCCACTCCCCTCAAGATATTTTCCACACCCACTTTGACAGCCTCTGCCTACGTGTTAGGATCTGTGCGTTGTGAAAGGTCATGTTGTACCCTCTTCCAGCTGCTAGAGGAATCCTGGAGTTGTTTGAGTTTGTTGCAGCCTAAGCTTTAGGGTTCCCAGATATTCCTTTCAACAAGCATTTATTGAGGGTTTGCTTTGTGCCAAGCACCAAGGACTGTAAAGCCAGATAACAAACACTGCTTACCTTCAATAGCCTAAGAATCTAGTTCTCTTCCCTGAAAACCCCTATTTCCCACAATACACTGCTTCTGGCCTGAAAATGGCCACTGTCAGTGCCATGAAAAAGGGAAAATGGGTCAATGTGATTGCTGGCCTTCACTTCTGAAGATGGCATTCCTGAGCCTCCGTCAGTGGGATCCGATGTCCGGGAGTAGAAGGATTGCAGTACAGCAGTCCCTCCTCTCCTCCCCCAAGCTTCCTTGTATCAGCAGCACACATCCTCCAAGGCTGTGACCCCAAGCCTGGCCCATCTGTGGATAGGGTCATGGAGATCCCCTCTAGCTGGGATTAAAGGCACGTCAGCAGCCATGGAACCAGCCTGCCCTGTAACCCAGAGGGAGAGCAAGCCTGTGACCTAGTGGGACCAGCCAGACTTTCCGACAGGATATTCCAGGAACACCCACCTCTCAGTCTACTGCCTTGTGTTCTGGGGATGGGCACCCTATTTTCCAGTTCATTGTTACTTTATTTTCATTTCTGGGAGAGCCAGGACTTTCACCATCAAAAGTCCAGCAAGGATGTCGGTAACGCCGGTGAATTTATAATAATGTGCAAAGCCGCCTACCGCTGACCTCAGCAGCTTCATTCATTTTCCAAGGGCTTTCAACACCAACCCTGTTGAGGATAAAATACATCCGATCTAATCAATAATTTTATAATAGAAATACCGTGCACTTGATAAATCAACTCTAGTGCAATTAGTGACTAGCCTTGAAGCCCAGACTTAAGTATGAGTTAATCCTAAAGTGAATGGAGTGGGGAATGTTAATGTTTCTTTTAAATCAGTGGAATGATTTTCAGCAGGTGACACATCCCTGCCTGCCTACGCAATGGCCAGCCCTCCCTCTTGTGCTAGCTCTGGAGCCCAGGCCCAGCCATCTGGCATGAGGTGGCAAGTGTGAGGGTGCCCTTGGTAGCCCCATAAAAGCATCTGGACCACAAACGAGAGGGGCTGGATGGGGTCCCTGCAGGGTCCAGGAAGCTTCCCAAAGCTTATGAACCCCCGTGTTGATGAGAATCATCAAAGGAGCATGTTGTGGTGCATCATGATTCCTTATATTTTGGCAGAACTTTGAAATTTCAAGCACTGTCATATAGATTATCACAGCAACCCATGAAGCAGGCAAGAAGGCAGATGTTTGTTTGTTGTCATTTATGAAAGGACTAGACTGCAGAATGATTCTGTGACTGACCCAGAGTCACATGCCTGGGTCTCTGGGGAGCAGGGCTTGTGTCCAGAGTGAAGGTCTTTGGCCTCCTTGAAGTCGCCCTGCAGGGGAGCCACGAGTGTGCGTAAAGAATGCACCTACCACCCGGAGCCCCAGCACAAGAAGCCGTAAGGATGTGCTGGGAGAGCCCAGGCAGCCTCAAGTTTCTGCCCCGAAGGGCAAGGGCTCAGGATCTGACCCAAGATCACACAGCCTTTCAGATGCACAGTTCAAACCAGGCCTGTCTGCCGTGGAGTTCTCATTCAACAGGTATTTGTTAGGCGGGGAAAAACTGATTCTTACTCGGCATGGCAGGCACTGTCCCGAGGCCTTTGCATCAGAGTGCTTTGTGTCAGAAAACCCAACTCAGTGGGGCTTACATATTGGAGGGGATTTATTAGCTCACATACTGAAAACGCTGTGGAGGAGGAGGCTTCGTGTGTGCTGTGCTAGGCTCCCTTTCTCCACTTCCTTTTGCCTCTGTCCCCCTCCTCATTTCAATACTGTGTTTGTATTGGGTTTCCTTATGGTGGCAAGAGGGCTGCAACAGTTTTCAGCTTCACACCACCCTGGCTAGAAGAATGGGTCCTTTGGTCCACAATTCTTGCTGAAGTGCAGAGCTTTGTGCTGCTTGACTAAAGCCTGGGTTACCAGGACCAGTCACTGAGGGTGCCCCCCCCCTCAACCGAATGGCTTCTACAGAGTGGAGGAAGCCCAAAGGAAGATCTGGGCACTGATAGGGGGAAAGAGGGAAGGGATGCAGTATAGACAAGCCATGAATGCCCACCACAGCCCTGGAAGCTCATGGGTGAACAGAGCACAATCCATGCCCTTGAAGACCTTCCCACCTACGGTGGAGACCAACGGGTAATTACAATATGATGTGGCAGCGGAGCTCAGTGCAGACGAAACATCTATGGAAGGTCAGCCTGGCAGCAGCCGCAGGAAACACAGCCTGACCCCTGATCCTGAGGCTCGGGGCTGGGTCTGTGACCTGGAGCAAGGGGAGGGGAGCAAGGCAGCCAGAAGGTAGACACTGGAGGGCATTCCACTCCAGGCCTCTGCCTTTGTCCCCTCAGGTGTCACCACCTTAGTTTCCCTTGACACCCCTTCACCCCTTTGCTTCTGCTTGGGGGCTGCCCAGTCCCACTCCTCATGGCAGCCACTGCCCCCATCCTTTCTGCCAGCCCATTTCCCCCTGTCCATGTCTTTGCTCCCTCCATGAAAATCCGGCTCCAAGAAACCACACCCAGTTAGCCTGCGCGAGGGCATCCCTCTCTGCACCACTGTTGAGTCCTCAGTCCTCTTCCTTATTGCTGAGCTCTGTTGAATGAAAGGTGGGGCTGTGAGTCCCTGGAAGATGTTTGCATGTGTCTCAGGGGACTGTCAGTCCTCCAGGAGGCAAAGTCATTCTCCCTATAGATGAGTAATTACTGTGCAGTTAGATAAAGCAGAAAATAAAGGGGACCTTTGTACCTGAAACGTACTAATCTTTAATGAAAAGGCCTCCCCTTTCCAGCTTGGGATCTTACAGAACAAGAGGTGGGCAAATAATGCTTTTGGTCTACTGCCTGACTGTGGACTTAGATCTGCCAGAGGATGAGGACCACGACATGGACAGCAGGGTTCTGGCCAGCAGCTCCAAATTCAGACCCACCCACCCGACCTGGGAAGTCCCTTGCAAGAGGTAGATAGAATGCTAGAGACAACTCCCAGCCAACTGTATTGGGATAATGATAATAGTAATAGATTAATACTAATGGCTAACATTCACTGCTTAATGTGACCCAAGTACTGTGCCAAGCCCATGTGCTTTAATTCATCCTTTTTAATTTTCACGGCAACCCTATGAAGTGGCCAATTCTCATTCCAATTTTAAAGATTAAAAAGCCAGGGCTTAGAGAAGATATGGAGCCTGTCTGGGGTGGCAAAGACAGGATTTGAGCCCAGGTCTGTCTCCTCAGAGTCTGCCCTCTCCACACTCTAGTGATGCCTGAGCAAGGGTGCATTTTAATACATACACTCAAGAGAAAAACCACAGCTGTCATCAACTCAGTTCTCCATATTCTTGGGAGAGGAGATAACGCAAAATCATTTACAACAGGCCTCAGGAGTAATTATATGTATTTTTTGCTCCTACTTCTACTGTGCTGACTTAACATCATGCTATTGTCTGGCTTGGCTGACATTTCTGTTCTCAGTTCTGGTTCCTGAATTTATTCAGACCAATGTCAGACAAAGGAGGCACAGAGGAGGGGAGTTGGGGTAAAAAAGTAGCCAGCCTGGAGCAAAAACAAAGCTAAAGAAAGTTAGCCACTGCCCAGAAAAAACTAAGCGGTGGAACAAGGGAGAGCGTCTCTGGGAGAGGCAGACGTTCCCCCTAGGAGTGGGTCAACCTCCCTTCCTATGGGCTGTGAGGACAGAATCCGGTAGGTCGCTTTCAGGCACTGCCCCGCCCTAGGACTGGGAAGGGATTGGCCGCCCGGTTGCTGGGGCTTTGCTTGGGGCCAATGGCTGGAGGGATGGGCGGGGCCAAAGCCGGGAGCCCCGACTCCTTGGCCAATCATCCTGCGGAGAGGCTGGACTCTGGGAACCATGGCAACCGCGAGCAGGGGCTCATTTGCTTTGTAGATGAGTAATTACTACGCAATTAGAGAAGGCTAAAAATAAAGGGGCCCTTTGTTCCTGGTTACTTATTAATATTAATAAAATGGTCTGTCCAGGTCTGTGGTAAACAACGAGTGCAAACCTGTGAGCCTGTGGGAGAAGCAGCAGTGGGAGGGGAAGGCTGCCCACCCCTCTTTCCCCTCTCTTTTCTGGAAGTTTTCTGACTGTAACCTGGAAAGGTTTGGCTTTCCTGGCATTAGGAAAAAGAAAAGAGGCGCCTCCTGGCAGACACACCCAGGATCCAGGCTGCGCTGTTGTCAGGGGGTCAGGTAGGCACCAACCCAAACAGAAGGACCTCCTGAGAAGACCAGAAACAGCTGCCAAGCCAGAGTTGAAGGAAGTCCCTAGCCCAGTTTTGCTGTTGTGACCTTGGCCAAGTTGTTTCACTTTTCTGGGTCTTTAAACCTTTGATGGAAGTAGCCCCCGAGATTTCCGTGTCCCCCCACCTACCTGGCTTGACAGACACTTTTGGCTCAGACTTGGAAAGGACTTGCTGGAGCGCTACACGGTGTTCAGGCATGGTCCCCTCTGCTCCCTGTGGCCTGTGGTGCTGGAACGGCCGAGAGCTTCCCTTACAACCCCTCTCCCTCCTGGTGGGGTGAGTTGTCTTGTGGCTTAATCCGATAAGAGGCAGCTTAAGAGCACAGGAAATCTGAAGACTTGGTCTCAGCCCTGGTGCTGCCACCAACAGGCCTGCTTCCATCTCAAAAAAATGAGGATGTCAGAGGGTCCGTGGGGGCCATTTCACCCTGAATTGCGGCTGTTTCCGAAGCTCTCCGTGCCTTGTTCTTGGAGGGGTGACAGTGACCGTGCCTTAAGATTCAAGAGGAATGATGGAAGAGAAAGCCAAAGGTGGGGAGGAACCTTGGTGGGGCTGCAGGCTGCATCTGAAAATCCTGTCGTCCACTTTTTAATGCATGAAGGCAGTGAGAAAGACAAGTATTTCCAGAATCCTGTATTGCTAAGAATTCCCATCTTTGGGTGTGGTTGATAAGCCCCGTAGGCCCAGCATCCGTCAGGGGCTGGCCATCTTAACGAAGGTGGGCCTGGATGAGAAGTCAGCCCTGAGATGGGACCAACATGGTGGACCTCAAATTTTGCCACACATTAGAATCTCCTGGGGAGCTTTAACTCCTGCCCCATGCACAGGTCACGCTGCAGACCAGTCCAGTCCAAATCTGCTAAGGTGGGACTTAGGTATCAGTAGGATTTAAAGCTCCCCAGGTGATTCCAGTATGTACCTGTGGACTCAGATACTACCAATATAGACAACCACACCATCTCTGGGGCTTTGTCACCGGCGCCCATACCTCAGGGATGGATAGATGGAGCCAAGTCAGGCAGCTCATCCCCCTCCTCAAGTGAGGGGCAGCAGAGCTATCCCAGGATCTTCAACTTGCTGCCCTGGCGCCCAGGGCTGTCCTGCCCGCCATCAGTTCCCCCTAGCAGGGCCACAAAGTCAGCCCCTCCAGGGCAGGCTGAAGGAACCTTGGTTCTCCTAGATGGACTCTCCTGCCTTCCCCCCAGCACCACCCCCCAAGCCCACCCTGGCTGAGGTTAAGAGCACCCACACCTAGCACTACCAGTCCTGAGCAGCCATAAACTGGGAAGCGGCCGCCCTTCTTGACTCTCTGAGGAATGGGGGCCTTTTGGTAAGGTCGGGGTTTGTTTGTTATTAAAGACCTAATTAGAAACATGAGAGGGAACAGAATGGCTCTGCACTTGGCTAATTAGTGACATGTATGCGCCCACTTTGAACTTCAAGGACACAGAGCTATTAGCACTTACATCAAAAATGGATTTAACTCCTGTGCCTTTCTAATCATGAAAGACTGGCTCCTCAAGTGGAAAGCCTTTTGTACAGGGCCTCAAGGGGCTGCTCTTTGGGCATCCTCCCTGCTCCTTCCCTTTGCTGCTGGAACCCGGCAGAGTGTTTCCATTAGATATGTTTGGGCAGTTAATGCTGATCTGCCCTAGGGAATCCCAGCTCTCTGCAGGACTTGCCATCAGCAGAACGGAGTGGTCTTTGGGGACCATGAGCCCTCTGGATGCCCTGCTGAGTCCTGGCACTGTCCAGAGGGGTGCCAGTGCTGGCCGAGGCATGGCATGTTCTTACGCTTTGGTACTGCCCTTTCCACCCCCACCCACCAGTGCTACACACCTGCTTTGTACACAGTCTTGTTCTCCGGGATGTGGTACAGGTAAGGTGGCCCAGTCTTCCAGAGAGATGCAGTCTCCTGTATCATGTGGCAGTCACGGCCCACCCTCAGGGAACCCCCAGGCTACTGGGGGAGATGTCTCCATCACCAGGGCCTCCCAGTTTGGAAACAAGGTCCAAGCCCTTAGGAACTTGTACTCTGAGGTTGGAGAAGGGGTTCCTTGTCCTTTTGAAGGCAAAGAAAGCTCCAAATGAACGGAGGAGACCATCTCAAACTGTGCTTCAGGGACAGACAACGGGACAGCGTGATACAAGTTAAATGCATGTGCTCTCAGGTTAGCAGAGCTGGCTCAGTCCCCTCGGAGACACTTCACTGGCTGTGTGATGTTGGACATGTACCTCATGGCTCCAAACCTCAGTTTCCTCACCTGCAGTGCAGGGGTAATAGAGCCCATCATGCAGGTTGTGAAGCCCATGAAAAAAAAGATGGTGTATGTAGCAGTTTGATGTGGTTATGAATTCCAAAAATAGATATTGGATTATGTTTTCTAATTCTTGCATAGTTTTCATCATGACTAAAAATACCATGTTAGGCAGTCTTTGAGGTTTATAATGCTGGCATTGGATTTCATAATGTGTCCCTTTCATGATAGCTTATAGTAAGGAAATTTTGCTGGCCTGCAGTGGGTGGAATCATTTACAAGACACGAGCAGGGGCCTGACCTCTCTGGCTGGGGTAGGGAGTGGAGTTGGCTCTCAGGGTGGGAATTCGTGAATAAAAACACACGGCCCAGCAGCAGACGGTGAAGAGAAGCCAGAATGGTTCTTTTTTTGAAAAGGTAAAAAAATGGATGTGCCTCAAGGATCAAGGTAGGCACTGAATCAAATTAAAGCAAAGGATGTTTTCAGGAGTAAATGAGGGAAACTAGGAGCAACGGAACTATTCAAGAGAGTGGAGAGTCGTTGACGGCCACCTTCCTCCGTCTTCATTTTCTTTCCCTCCTCAGGTAGAGCTAGGCGGGATGAGGACGCAGAGGCTCTGGCATCAGCACGCGGTACCGCCCCCGCCTTTACCTAGGCGAGGAGCCATGGAGGCCCTCTGCCTCCCAGGCCATGGGTGCTGGTGGCTTCTGGATCTCCTCATCTGCTACTCCTTTCAAGTCCTAAGCCTGGAGTCTGAAAGCAGTTAATTGAGGGACGAAGTGGCAGGATGTTCATGTTAGGCCATAAACGCTTGTTTCCCCGGTTGGTTTTCCCGTCGTCCTCCAAAGCGCTTCGGAGGCTCAGGGTGGAGGCGTTGTTTAAACTCCTGCCCACATTGGGGAGGAATCGGGAACACCGCCGTGCTTTTGAGACCTGAAGCCTGGCCTGTGGCAGCCTGCCGAGGTCCCTTTGTTGGCATTTGGGTTGCAGTCTCCAGGCGGTTTACGCTGGCAGGGCAGGCACCCTCGCTGCCATGGCCAGGTGTTCCCATGATGCCCGGTCACCAAGTAGCGCTCTTCCCTACCTGGGGCCCCTCCCCCACTTCCCTCCTTAAAAACATACTAATACGGCCATTCGCTCAGGGAACCCTGGGAAGTGGGAGGAATGGGAACTTCACATCAGCTCCAGAAAAAGTTTCATTTTTGCTGTCATGGCAAAAGCCTGGTTTCTTTGACCCCCAGGCCCGTTCAAGGCTGCTCAGTCCTCAGGATTTACACCACGAGCTGATGCCAGTCAGCCACTAACCGCCAACCAACCAGCCCAGAACCCACCCGGCCCGGCCCTTTCTGAGGAGACACAACCACAGACCCAAGTCAAGGTCTGTAATAAAAGAGTGTCAAGTTGAAAAGAGAAAGCCGTTTTCTGCTGAGATTGTGTCTCAACATGAAGTATAGTTCTAGCCACAATGCACTTCTCAGACAGTTCTGATTTGGGTGCTTGGGGCGTCTCCCTTGCTCCCACCTGAATGTCAGCGTGAGTCCCCAGGTTTACCACCCTCAGGTTCTGAGAGGGCCTTAGAGCCGGCCAGTAGTGAAGTTCTCTCCTGAAGGTGATATGTTTGGGGGAGCGTGATTTGATTGGAAGCATAAAGAGGTCTACAAAATAGTCCCAAGTTTTACCATCTCTGAGTTCACTACCTGATCAGCCTGCTTTAAGCAGCAGACGTCAGCACCAGCCATGGTGGTCTTGATCAGGTGAAGTTTTGAGAGAACAAGCAGAAGCTTCCATCTTATAAGGCTGGCACTATTATCACCTATGTGTGGAGAGTTTGTGTCACCCTGACTCCCCTGCCAGTCCAGTGAGTGAGCAAACACTCTCCCTGCATCCTGTGCAGTTTGAAAGATGAGCTGGGTGTCTCTGGATAATGCCAAGACTGGCCAGTCGAGGTTGATAAGAAACTGAGTTTGTACCTTTGCATAGTGTGTGTTTGTATATGGAGACAGTGAGAAAGAAAGACCTTCAGGGTGTTCTCTTAATACTCTCCCAGTTTTGAAGTATATCTTCTCCTTCCCTCCTGAAATAGCCTCAATTTTAGCAGGAAAAAGAAAAAAAGGGTTGTATGTAAAATTGATTGTCCCTGCATCTTGGGTCCCTGAACTGGCTTATTTTAGTTGAGAATGTAACTCAGTTTTCCCAGGCTGGACGTAATTGCTGCCCTCTCTGTCTCTCCCGCCTTCAGGCCAAGGTGTGGAAGAGAAGCCTGTGCCAAGGATCGCTGGCCCATGGCTGGCTGCGCAGACCTCTGGAGTGTGGCCCCACCTTGCTTAGCTTGAGAGGCGTGCCGTAACAATCGACCACTGGGTTTTTCCTTCACTGATGAGAAGCAGGTTTATCTTTCCAGGCTGACCTTCCCCATCTGACACTGATTTATGATGGACACTATAACTGCAGAGTGGAGTCCCCAACGCTGTTGCCCGGGAAGGGCCTGGGCTGCCCAGCTGCCATGCTTCTGAGCCCCTGGGCAGGGAGTTGCTGACTGTTAAGAGGGATCCACGAAGGTTTCCAGAGTTGAAACCTTCTTTTCCTCCCTACTTATTCCTTTTCCAGTTAGTTTCTTTAATTTCCTTAGAAAACAACCCCCTCCCCCTCAAGTCCAATGTTAAGGATTAGCCCAGGCCTAAGGAGCAGCAGGCCTATGGCCTCGCCAGCTCTCAGTTCTCTGCTGGGTTGGGAGCTGGGGGTTGGGAACGGGGGCCGAGACACCAGTCAGCTGAAATTGCCTTGCACTCGGCTCTGGAAGGCACAGTGTGATTCATTCTATTTTGGCGACACATTACCTTCTGGGTTGAACTTTGTAAGGACCAGCCTTCCGTTGCATTTATCTAGCCCTGAAGTAGCACGTGTTGGCTGACCAGGGAAGGGGCTCTGTCCCAGAAATGTGCCAGGCGCCACAGGGGTCTCCAGCATGTGGTTAAACCCAGCAGGGGCAGATAATTTACAAAGGGGATGATTGAATTGTCTGGAGGACTGGTTCTGAATGCAAGACCCACCAAACCGGAAAGAAGCTGGGTCTAGGGCTGGAACTTGACAAGCCCCTAGCTTGTCCCAGCTACGCGGCTCAGCTCATCTGGACAGTTTGTTAACAGTTCTTTCTCTAGATTGGTCATTATAAAATCCAGTTTTCATGCATCAGAGACAGAGGTGTCCTGTGAGGGGTGCCGCCTTCTGGGGCTCTAGCCCTCTGCCTCGGGTCCAGTAGCACCGCTTAGGGCCAATACAGAAACACCCTCACCACAGGCCACTTCTAGCTTCCAGGCGTCTGGGCCTTTTCGAGCCCCTTGGCAAGGCTGTTCTGACTCCCCGTCCCCCCACCACCACTTCCCTGCCCCCACTGACTAATTCCACGCCCAGCCCCTTCAGAGCACGTCTGGGCAGAGTCACCTGCAGACTGCGTGCCAGCCCACAGGCAGACAGCTGACCTGGCTCACAGAACCCTCCAGGGGAAATGTGCCCGTGAGCTATGGGGCCAGCCCCACAGGCAAGGCTCTAAGCCTACAGAAGACCTTTATTAAGGTTTCCAGAGTAAGATTGCCTGGCTTTCCCGAGACTGCCCTCAACCTGTTTTATTCCCCTGAGGGAGTAGGAAGTCCCTTCTTTATCCAACCTAAAGTTCCTCCAACTTTAATTTCAGTGCATTACCTCTTGCTGTCCTCAGTGACTCTTGCATGCCCCTGCCTTCCGACCCTCCATTCCCAGGAGTCACTTCTTCAAACCCAAGATGACTAAATGTACCAAGTGAACCTGAATTGCATTTTTTTTGTAAATCACCTACTGATTTGTGTGGCAAGCAAATTGTATTTTCCTAGACTAGATCAGATTTTCCTAAATCTGCATATGTTACCTGCCTTGCTGGGCTTTGCCAACACTACTCTCTCAAAAATAGTCAGATTCATTTGCTCTGTAACCCATTTGCTGAGTTCCAGAGCTCGCTCTCTCTTCCTTCTCAGAGCAGCCTGTGAGTCAGGTTAAATAAGGAAGCATTGCTCATACTTTGCGGATGAGGAGCCTGTGGCTCTGGCTGGTAAGGTGCTTACACTCAGGCACCCAGCCCTAAGGGTCAGGTCTTCTGACTCCAAGTCCAGCGTTCCCTTGGTCTACACCACAGCCGCCTCCTGAAGGTGCTTCCTGCACCAGGACAGCCCAGAGGGTATCGGGAGGGGGTGAGAGGTAAAGGGGAGCATGCCCCTGCCCAGGGTTAAATGGCTGTTGTGGTCCATGACCAGAGCAGATGATGGAGAAGCAACTGCTTCCCACAAGGGGCCCCCAATCTGCCAGCCTGGTGCAGGGCTTGCTCCAGGCCACTAAATGATCATAGCAACCTGCTGCAGAAATGTCAAGGTGTTTGCAAGGCACTGTCCTCTTCTGGACCTGGAGCCATGCTAGCCCATTTATAAATCTCAGCACCATCTATTCAACAGCATTTACTGAGAAGTCCCCTCCACAAACACATGCTGGTGAACAGCAGGCAAGGTGCACCTGCACACTAGGGGCTACAGTCCGTGGCTCTTCCTGACCTGATCTTGACCTGTGGGCCGTTTCGCTCCCTCAAAACGAGCTTTGTGAGGCCAGGGCATGGAGAATTAACTGCAGGGTAAGGGCCTCAGAAAGCACCCTGGGGTCGGGGACTTGGCTTGGAAGGTGCGAGTTGGGGCTTCTTCCCCTGCCGCTGTCTTCGAGGTCACACCTTCGAGGGAGGCAGATCCTCAGGTGGCCCTGTCTGTGGGCGGCCGGCATTCAGCCTGTCCTCACAATGACTTCTCAGAGAAGAGAGTGACTTCGTGCCTAATGCCTTCCCACCTGCAGACAGCAGGAGCAGCTACTGGCAAGTTAATGTGCAATGTGGCATTCCCGGGTCTTTAATAAGCCGCAGCGCCTGCTTTTCATGTCTTTACAAAATGCCTGGGTTCCCAGAGAGCTTGTTCAGGGTCTTTAATGGGCTCCCTGGAGCCTGGATCTTCTCCCTGCAGAGAAAGAGGGAAGTGTTGACCGTGGAGCCCAGAGGTGCCTCTCTTCCGTGCCCTTGACCTGGAGGGTCAGAAGCCTAAAGAGAAAGGGGACCAGCCCAAGAACTGGGTGATTACTGCCTGCCAACTGCGCCCTCTAGTGGGCACCCCGCAGCCCGTTCCACCTCTGTCTGGGAGATACTTGCGAGGTGGCTTTGAGCTGGGGCTCAGACATTGTGACAAGCAAGTGTACAATAAAATGGGACTTGGGCGTTTAAAGCTGCATTCTAATACATTGTCTTCTCCACGGTGATTTGAATGTCATTTGATGGAACTTGACCAAGCCAGGAGGGATGGTGGAACTGATATCGGGAAATCCCCTTCAGGCCAGCTCTTAGCCACAGGCCTCCCTAGAGCCTGGGCACTCAGGAATGGGGAGACGCCAGGGATGGGCATAATCCCACCAGCCCTCTTGCCTTCTAAGCCTACAGCGGGAGCATCTCTGCACAGCATCTTTCTGTGGGCATGCTGTATGTCCAACTCCAAAGCTGCTTCTGCTGGCTGGATTAGTCTCTAGGTGGCTTTCCCTGCTGGAAGGTGCCATGACCAAAACCTCCCTTCTCCCCATCCCCTAGATAGGTGGGCTTCCCCGAAGCCTTCCTGGATCTCCATTCGGCCAGAGGAGAAAGAAGCCAAAATCTTCTCTCCATCATCCACTGCCCCTCCCACCCTATTACCCTGAAACAGAACAGAATAGTTAGTTCCTTAGTTCCTTTATGTAAGGAGTGGGTTCAGCTGCCTGGATAAACCAGGAATCCACTGTCGGAGCTCTTTCAGTTTTCCCAAACCCACAAGAAAGAGTGTGTTAGACCAAGATAATACTGCTTTTTGAATATCTCAGCTTGATATTTGCCTCCATGAGTGAGAAGGGCCAAATGTTATCTGCAAATTTAATCTTCTTTATTCAAAATTCCCCATGCCAGCGCATTCCAAAATACGCCATTCACTTGCTCTGAGCCTCTTGTGGTTTTTTTTTTTCTTTCTTTCTTTTTCTCTTTAACCTGCTCTTTCCATTGGCCACTTTATTCATTTCTCTGCCACAGCTTCAAAGAGGCCTCACCTGGGGCTTCTGCCAAAGGGCATCCAGGGATACTATCATTTGTCTGTGCTGAGTCAGGAGCCCAGCCTGGGGGGTTTGGTCTCCTTTGTATCTTTGCATCCCACTTTCAGTCTCCTACCAGCCTGGTTTCAGGCTTGGGTGTGCATCTCCTGTCTCTTCCCATCCCAATGACAAGTGGGTAAAATCCATTTCTGGTTCCTCGAGCCTTCCTGGAAGTAGAGCCTCCAGCCGCAGGCGGCTGGGCAGGGCAGGGCAGAGGCTGAGAGCAGAGCTGGCAGATGCTCTTTTCTTCTGCCATTGGAAGCAGCTGGTCACAGAGCAGAGAGGGAGATGCTGGGAGAGGTAAAGAGAGAAGTGAAGGTTGCCAGTAGCAGCCCCTGGGCTTGAAAGGAGTGGAGCTTGTAGCCAGAAGAGGTCAGCCCCAGACTCACCTCAAGCTTTTCCTTTTATAATTAAAATGTAATTTTTACACTTTGGAAAAGAAAATAAAGTTTAAGCTACAGAAGGGAAGATGAGACACAAATTTATCTGGTTGAAGGACTGTGGCCTTCCCTGTGGAGGGAACGGTGGGATTCGGGGGGCGTCACGGGAGGAGGCAAAAGGCAGCATCTCCTTCTGTTGGCTCCCCATCACAGCCCCCCACTCTCTGGGTCTGTGGGCAGGAAGTCTTGGCTCTGGGTGGCTAGGGTATATTCTGAGCTTTCCTATTCTCAATCTGGATTTTATATCTGAGGATAACTAACAGAAAGCAAGCATTTAGGTCACATGCGCTTCAATTATGAATTGGTTCAGTCGGTATGCCCTGGATTCACACTTTTGTCTTTTTTTTTTTTTTTTTTAAACAAAAGGGAAAAAAAGTTTAAATCCCCCCTTCCTTCTACTGCAGGAGGTGAGTGTATGGGTGTCCTGTAGACTCATTGGCTTTCACCCCAGCTTTGACCCCAGCCTCCAGGTTTACCATCCCCACCCCATCCCCTGCTCTCCACCCCAAAAGGGAATCCTCTGCCGCCACCATTACCGTGAAGATGCCCAAACTTTCCATGACATATCCCATCCTCCGACCACCTTCCGTATTGACGACTTTCATGCAGGGATCTAAACGGGAGGGCTGGGAAGGGAGGGACTAGCAAGAGGGGAGGGGGGGATGGTTTTGGGGGATGGAGACGGGAGATCTTTTTTGTCTTTTAAGAAAAAAAAAACAATTTTTAAAATCTAATGGATCCAAAAACAAGAGAAAAAGTGAAAAAAAAAAAAATCAAAACTCCCCTCCCGAGAGATTTTTTTTTTTCCTGGACACAAATTGCTTTGTTTCCTGTCACGTTTTAATATCAATATTAACACAATGTGTAGTCTAAAACTAGTTCCTTTGTAGTTTGCATGGGATGTGAATGCTGTCTCAACGTGCCCAGATCTAGAAAAGACTGCATGAGCATCAGTTCAGATGTGAAAACAACCTCTCTCTCTCTCTTTCTCTTCCATATATATCTCTATTTCTATTGTGATAATTTGGTGGGCAGTGAAGCACCTCCGGGTGGTTGCCGTAGTGTGTTGAATGACTGTTTTTTATTCTCTCTATTTTTGGAGCTCCAAGCTTCTTAGTAGTAGCCTGGGCTGAGTATTTTTGAGTCCCTGCTGATGTTCTCGCATGGCCTTGGTTGAGTGTTAGAAGTTGGGCCTCAGCTGTTTTTCTCAAGTGTTTGGCTTGTAATGACCGGTGCATGCCTGGCTTCTGGCCTCATACCCAGCTCTATTCTCTGCACACCAGTCCTGAATAGCTACAGTGCTCAACCGAATTTTGGCGCGCCCGCTTCCCCGGCAGGCTCCAATCCGGCGCGGCCCGGAGGCTTCCCGGGGGCCAACAGCCCAGGACCTGTCGCCGATCTCTACGGCCCTGCCAGCCAGGACTCCGGTGTGGGGAATTACATAAGCGCGGCCAGCCCTCAGCCGGGCTCAGGCTTCGGCCACGGCATCGCTGTAAGTACCTGCCCCTCCCCCCTGCCCGACCTCGTGGCCGATGGGGAGGGTGTGCCAGGAAAGCCCAGGATGGGGGGCAGAGAAGGGTGGGTCCCCAGCAGCCTCACGTCCACTGGCAGACTTGCCCCTTGCCACCTGGGGCTGAAGCCTGACACCTCCCTTTAGCTGTTCCCTAACTCCTCCCGTGAGCCAGGCACGGCCTGCGGAAGCAGCAATGGGCAGGTCAAGGCTCAAATCACCACTGCATCACTTTCAGCCCGTGTGCCCTTACTCCACTTGTATAACCCTGGCTGCAAAGCAAGAATAAGTATGCCTTCCTGGGAAGACTGCCTGAGATTGGCAGAAGGTATTTGGCCTGTGCCTGGCACATAGCAGGTCCTCAGTATTGGCTCCTTCCTTGATCCCTGCTTTCTGGAGACAGTCTTGTCGTTTCCCTCAGAGCTGGGGCTCCCCCCCCGCCCCCCACCTCATGGGAGCAACCTCAGCTGGCAGGGTCCCCCAGCTTAATTTCCAATGGCAACGTTGCTTTCTGGGAGACCAGGGTGGGGTGCAAGCCCTCTCCCCGCTGGTTTCTTTTGCTAATGTTTCTTACAGTTTCCAGGTTCCAAGTAAGTTCCCATTTGAGTTCTTTAGCCATGGTCCCCTGAAGGCCAGATGCATTTGATATTTGTAATGCTCTGTGGTTCTATAATCTGACTAATCCAGGCAATGGAAATTTGCTTAACAGATTTGCATGCTGTTTTCAGATTGTATTGTTCTCCTCCCTCCCGGTGTGTGAGCATGAATGTGCCTGAGTCCACGCCCTCGCTGTCCCTTCCATTTTGGAAACAGAAAATCAGCCAACCTCTGTCCTGGCCACACTCAGCGCTGTGGAGGCATTTTTGAGCTCAGGTGGAAGTGTCTGCTGTCCAGGGCCCGTCCCTGTCAGACTCCAGGGGCCACGCTGGGGAGAACCCTGCATGTGCAGGCAGGGGCAGGGGCCCCAGGGCGGCCTGACTCCTGCCCAGGCACACAGACACACCCACACACTGAAACGCACTCTCTTCCCCCTCTCTCGCACACTCATGCACTCGCGTACACACACACACTCCCCCGCCACCCCCCACTTCTGCCACCCACGACCTGTGCCATCTGGGTCCTTCTTCAGTTCCTCTTCCAAGCCACTGTCTCTTCAGTGAGTCACATCTTCTCAGATCCGCGGTAGGACCAAATCCAGAATATTCTTATTCAGTTTAGAGCCACACCAATTTGGGGGGCCACATATCACTCCTTGGAACACAATCATTTCCGTTTTTTGGCATTCAGAAACACGAACCCTGTTTGTTCTTGAAAACCCAGGGCTTTTGACCTGTGTGGTCCTGGTTTTCTAGAATTACTACAAAATAGCACCCTGTTTTGCCTGCACGAGGGTTTCTTTCTCCCAAGCTGAAGCTGTTGGGATTGTGGACAAAGACATTTGTGATCTTGGCTGTCTGGCTCTCGGAGCAACGGCACCCATCAGTTTGGGCACGAGCCTCCATTTCCCAATACCACCCACCCCTCTGAATCTGGCTTTTGATTTGCCCCTGGGTAGGCAAACAGGCTTGGGGTTGGGGCTGGGGGCAGGGGGGATGTCATCCGCCCCCTATGGCACTGCGTCTCAGAATTACATGTTCATGCTGGCAACCCCAGACTAGTCCTAGAGATAATTTCTTTTCCCAGAATTTGACAATCTGTTCCCATGTATAGCGCACTGATAACCTTAACAATTGTGCAATTTTTAGGGACCTTTGATTGCAACGGCCTTTACAAATGGATACCATTGAGCAGGTGCTTTCGTTGCCATCTCACTCTGAGGTATTACCGTCTCTGCCATGTGTCTCCGCCCTGCCGGGCGTGTCCGTACATGTATGTGACTGGTCATACATTTAAGCACACGCCCTTCTCTCTCCATATCCACATGTCTTTCTCTCTCTCCCCTCTTTCTGGGTCCCTTTTCGGGAGAATGGGGGAAAAAACTCCAATCTTTCATCTTATCCTTTTCTCCAGCCTTAATCATGACACACACAAACACATCCACCCTCCCCTTTTTTTGCTCGCTCTCTCTTTTGGTTCCTCTTCTTGAGTTCTTTTGATTCCTTTTCTTTATCTTCCCCACCCCTCATCTTTCTGTGTCTTGAAATAAAATCAAGAGTGTGGGAAACTGGAAGGAGATCTTGTGCTGTGCCCATACCAGGGGGTATGGAGGCAGGGAAACAGTGGGCTTCTGCCAGGCCTAGAAGAGGGGGACAGGGTCCCCCAGAGGTCCTGAGAGCTGGCCTGTGGGTCGCTGTGCCCGTCAGCCCCCTGGGGCTGGCTGGTTGGTGCTCAGCCAGTGGGGTCTGTATAGTCAAACAGCCGCACTCCATCTTTTAGTAAAAAGAAAACACTTTTGCCAGTAACTGCTGAGCAATTATCCAGATTATGGCACAAAAAGCAAATTAAATGAACGTCACCTGTGTAACGTGGATTTGGATCCCTGCCAGTTTCCTAACCTTTTAAACTGAGCTCAAGTTAATTAAACATTTTAAAATCATTTTGATGGGGCTATGGAGGGGATGGAATGGAGGAGAAGGGCAGTTGGGACTGTCAGTGAGGAAGCCTCTTGCCACATTCTCATCTGAAAATGCGTTTCTGTCATTCTTGGCAAGAACCCCAAGCAGGAAGAGGGGGTTCTCCTGGTGTAAGTACTGAATGCACACTGTCCGCACGCTAGATTGGGGGCCAAAACATGGTTCTCTCTTTTTGGAAAAGGGAAGACCACAGCTGAGGCCTGGGAACGGGTCACACTGTACACCTCTCAACTGGGACCCGAGACCTGGAGCAGACACGCAGGAGAAGCGAGGCCAAGGATGGATTTGCCCCTTTGGGTTTGCAGTGAATAGGATGCCTCTCTTACAGAGGGGCATCTCTGCAGGCCCTTGAGCTGGCTGGCACCGGAGGGTAGGGCCGTTCCAGGAGCCATGTTGAGTTGAGCTCTGTAAATCTCTTGGATTTCTCTAATGGTGCTGCTAAGGAATCACAACAACTAACACAACTGCCTCTCTTAACCAAATAAACCATGTGTGCGAATTCTCCCCTCTCCTTCCTGCCCTTCGTGCACTGACCCAGCCGTTGCTGGCCGGAGCCAGAGGCCACTAACAATTTGAAGGAGAGCTACTCACCACTAATTAAGCTGGGAGTGGGGCCCAGGGGAAGTAAGCTTCCTTTGAGAGCAAGGAGGGGGCTGGTATGTCCAAGAACCTTGGGAACTGAAGGTGGCTCCAGTCTTTGCGGAGTCAGGTGAAGGAGGAAGAAAACAACTAGCAGGTGCCACAGACTCCGGGAAGGCCAGACACTGGGGCTGCCAGTGCTCCTTGCCTCCCTCCCTTGGAAAAGGATGCGTGGCCCCGGGCTCCCCCAGCCCACACAGCCCCGCACCCCTCCAGGAACACCGCAGCCTTTCCTTCTGTGGGAGGCCACTCCCGCCCAGCCTCTCTCCTCAACTCTTGGACTCATTTCCAAAGAAGGACGAGGTAGCCAACCTGGCTCCCTCCAGAATGCGCTAGATGAGGCTGCACCATAGCAATAAAGGGGACTGGTCAGACACCACTGTGTCCCCAACAGAGGTGACCCTACGGCATTTAGTTCCATCCGTAAAGGAAGGGCTGAGGCTCACAGTTGATTTGGGGAGACGCAATTAGCAAGCCCGTGGGTCCTTAGCCCATTTTTGTATTCTCTAATGGAAGCTCGTTATTTTTTAAAGTGTCCTGATCGTGAATCCTCGGTATATAATTTTTAATACAGATTTATATTTTCAGTTCTTAATAGCCATTGATGGGATAGCCAATAAAAGCAGAGGTTTTTGTTCTTAACATTTAGCTTTGAAAACGAGTCTAAACAGAAAAGGCATCACTGGTCCATGTGTGCAGTTCATCAGTCTAGTTGAAACCCCAGCGTAACCACGTTTGCTGACCACGTTTCCCGCCATTATCCTAAGAAGTTCACGGCTGTATCAGATCAGCAGAAGAGTGTGCACCAGGTTGTAGGGCAGGCAGCCCTCTGCCCAGCATTAGGCAGGCAGATGTCGGGGTTCCCAGGCAGTGATCTCAGCAAGCTGTTAGCTAGGCCATTTCCACGCTCCGTAGCCAAAGGTCGTCACTCTTTTAAAACTCTAGTTGAAAAGTTGAAATAAATCGGATGCTTGCCTAACACTTCTTCTTTCTCCCCCGCCCCCACTTGATGCTCTCTCCGGGGACACCCCACCTTCCCGACCATGCAGAGCATACCTGGATGTCCAGGCAAGACTGGGCGAAGTTTCTGAGTGGCCCTTTGTTTAGGTGATGCCATCAGACCTGGACCCCACCAGCCTCACTCCCATCCCAACCAGAGATGGCTCACTGCGGATCGAGGGTTGGCTCCATCTCATCATCTCACGAATCTGCTGTAATATACGACAACGGCTTTTAAATGTGTATATAACCCATGATTTTGGTTTTATTTTGTTGTTCTTTTTTTTTTTTCTCTCAATGGTTTCCCTTCCCCTCCTCTCTTCCCCTTCTCCTTTAAAATCTCTTTGAATCACGTTTGGTAGTGATTTTGACTTAGTCTGGTAGTCATAGAGCTTTAATATCTAGTTAAAAGCTAATCATAGTATTACTGTTATATTAAGGAGTTATTTTTTTCTTTTTTTTTTTTTTTTTTTTTTTTTGCTTGTTTGGATTCTGTTCTCACTTTTAAAGGATGCTGAGATGGTAATACTACTCTCAATATTTTGGTACCAATTCTGAGACTGTATGATTTTCAAGTGGAACTTTAGCACACACTGAATCCAAGTGGAGAAATGCGGAGTGGGAGGTGGGCATAAACTTTCTATTTTGCGTTGTAGAAGAATTGAGATGTAGTAGGTTAATTAACAGACTCCAGCAGTTCTTTTTTGTGATGTCTCTTTGTTAACCTAAGTATATCTATTTTCGGCAATAAGGTAAGGGCGACAATGTTTTCGAGTGTCCTCCTTTTCTATAAGTGCTTTTTTTCTGTTGAAAGAGGTGATATTATAAGGTTTTTTGAAATTGCGAATTCTGAAAAAGAAATGTTGTAAATACAATTCCATTAACTACATAGAAACTATTAAGAAAGAGAGAATCAAAAATATTTTTGTGAGGGAGTCAGTCCCAGGCAGTTTGATGCTCTGTGCAAGGAGGAGGGGGAGGCACGACGACAGCCAGTGACTGAGGCTGCAGAACAGCCGGCTGCCAGGGCGACCCCGCGAAAAGTTCGAACACTGTTTAGCTCCTTCTTCTGTGTGGTAGACCTAAGAACTGTATTAGCGTCAGCCAGCATATTAACCTCTCGTCTGTGCACAGCTTCAAATGTTTTCATCTAGTTAGATTTTTATTTAAAAGATTTAAAAAACTGCTTTTCCCAAGACGTTTTTTAATAACAAAGCTACAATTTTAATATTTAACATATTTAAAGTTTCAAAGCACACCTGTTTGGCTTGCGGGGGGGGGAGGTGGGGGGGGAACATTCTTTTTCAGTCTTAATTTTTAAATATTCGATCATTTTCTATTGTCCAATCATTTCAGCACCTCCAAAGGTCCCTGGGACCCTTTGTCTCTCTTCTTCCCGCTCCCAACTCTGGGGGACCATGGGCGAGGAGTGGATAAGCCTGCATTAATGAAACCTTTTCTCCATTCACTTTCTATTTACAAATTAGGAAAGCAACCTTTTGGTTTATATATTTTTTTTAATACCTCAGTGCTGCAAGTATCACCAGAGAGGCTATGGAAGAATTTTTTTTTTTAATTTATTGTAGATGTAAACAGAATTTTAAAAATAAAAAGTATAAACATCACTGCACTGTGACCGGTAGGAAAAACTGACAGTTTCCTGTTTGCACATGTTTAACATTTGGCTGTTATAATATATGGTCCTCGGTTGGGGAAAGATACTTATGATGAAGGATATTTTTTAATTTAACTTTTTTTTAAAAAATATGGGTAATAGGTCGGCAACAGCAACTATAGAAGTACAACTCAATAGATGGCATTAAAACCTATTGTAGTGTGGATATATATTTTTTTCTTTTTTAAAATGTGATATTGACGTTTTATTAATATTTTTTAAATTGTTACGTTTATAAATTTGGTACTTAAGGCACAGCCAGTATGAGACACTGAATGCGACATTTATTATAAAGAGCTGCTGCACTCCTATTTTTATAAATTTTACTAACAAGGTAGACTAATGTAGACATTCACAGACATGATAGGTCAAAAGCATCTTCAAACAAAAAGCTCCAAAATGCTAGCTCCGAAAGAAAGAAAAAAAAGCCTTTTTCCATTCCAATTAAAAGCAACAACATTTAAATTAAAAAAAGTAACATATAACATGTTCTTTTTTCCCCCAGTGGGGAGGCTTTCTTTTCTTTCTTTCTTTCTTTTTTTTTTTCTCTTTCTTTCCAAACAACCAGATTAAGTAAAATGCTGGGCGCTTTTAAAATATCAAAACTCATTCAAGTAATAGAGTAACAAAATAGAAGTTTTATTTAAAACCAACAACAGCAACAAAGAAAATTAAAAAGAGGCAGTAAATTCCCAGAACTTCAGTGTCTAGCCTAGGGAATTGACTTACAATTAAGTCCATGTTGGTGATGTACTGTACTACCCTCCGTTTCTCTGCATCCCCCATCACCTCATAGAAGATTCTATGTTGATCATTGTCTGTTAATAATGTATAAAATGGCTATCTCGTAAGTGTGCCGTCCTGGTACTAGTGTAGTGACTTTTTTTCTCCTCTTTCTTCTAGTACATATTGATAGGTATAACGTAATTAAGGTTTAAAAAAATTAGACATAGTTATTCAGATTTAGGACCAGTAAGGATAGAACTTTCTCTTATTTATGAAAAAAAGAATGCTAATAATTTGGGGGCAGTTTTTTCCTTTAAATTTTTTTTTTCAATTTCAAGTTTAATTTTATTTTTGCTGATCCGATGTGGTTTCAACTAACCCAAGGTCTCACAATGTTAAGACGCCGGCAGACTCTACGGCATCTTGTAGATCCCCGCTCCCCGCCCCCCCAACTGTGAAGGGGTGTGCCATACTACCTTAAATGCTAATGCTAGATATGCAAAACTGGATTTTTTTAATTTATTTTTTAAAAGAGGGAGGCATGGTATATTAAAATGATTTTACTAAGAGAAAAAATATTTTTTTAAGAATGCTCAGAAGAAATTGATAATCTGTGTGAATATGTTTTAGATGTTTATATACCTTTTGAAGAGACCCAGTAGCCCATAGCACAAATCTCGTGGAAATCTGATATGTTTTTATGTGGCTACCTAGGTTAAGGTTCACATTAGTCCCCCACTCATGTAGAAGTCCATTTTGAATGATTTTTGTAAACTATTTTAGCACCCTTGTTCAGCCTTCTCTTTGTTTCGATTAAGCTCAGTGGCGAACCTGGGAGCCACTCTCGCCTTCCCTGGGGGAGAGACCCTCTTGGCTGATGGTTTTTCCCCGGAAGTATAAAATAACTACCGGGTGACTTTCTGACTTCCAGACCCATCTGCCTGGGACCCCCGCACTCCTCTCCTCCCAAAGGAGAGAGAGTCGCAGTAGCGCCTGGACCCGCTCCTGGTTCTGCCGGGACAGGGAGCTGATGGAGATGGCCGAGCTCTGGCCTCTCCAGGAGCTGCTGCCGTCGTGGTTCGTGGCCTGCCTCACACCCACTGGGAAAACCAAACAGCCTCGCGCGCTCTCCCAGTCGCTTATTGGCTTGATTCAAATGAAGCCCCAACTGGCCTCTGCGTTTCTCTCCTTCATAACCTTCATCTTAATTTGAACTCGTAGCTTGGACTTTAAGGTAGCATGGCTCTATTGCTGTCAATTTAATGTTTCACCACACAGCAATTCACAGCCAGTGAATGTTACACACATCTTGCTAGACTAGTATAAAAATCATTGGGTAATTGTTGGTTCTAATGACCTGAAAGGTGTTCAGTTTTTTGGTTTTGGTTTTGGTTTTGTTTTGTTGGGGTTTTTTTTTTTTTTTTCATTTGTTTATTTGTTTTTGGTTCTTTTTCATTTGGGGAATTTGGGGGAGAAATTTTTTTTGTTGTTCCAAATAGAAAAATAAAACCTATTTTTGATCTTTAGTGCAAATGAGGGCTAGGGACTTAGCCTCCACCACCACCACAACACTGCTTCATTCTGCCATTCACTCACTGCAGCATAATCAAGAATAAAGCAATATAGTTTACTACATTTTTTATTGAAGGTCAGCCATGCTTTCTGTATTATATTGCATATGAAATTGTTTACAAAAGAAACACTAACTCATACGTATCTTTATCGGTTGGAAGTGGCACGAAGTGGCACGCAGGGACAGAGGGAAGCTAAGGGGTGGGGTGGGGAAGGGGAGATTTTTTTTTTCTCGAATGTGCCTCACAAGCCAGGCTATCTTCCAAGGAGGGTGAAAGCAAGGAGGCAGCAGGTCGGGAAGAGGGGCGGCCTGCAGGCAAGCACATTGAAGAGAGACCCTGGTGGGTTCTCACCCCGACCCTGAGCAGAACACAAGCAGAAGTCAGCTCAGCCCAGCCCGGGCACAGACACTACACAAGGAGACGCTGTAGATTAAGCAATACTTTAATACTGTAATATGTTCGTTTTCATTTTATTTTTCTTAACCAAAATAAATAAATAAATAAACTCAAAACACATAAGAAATATAAATAAAACCCACCCCTCTGGGGGCGCAACCTTAATCCAAACACTTGGCTATCAAGTAATGAGAATGTATGGTCTCAAACTAAATTTCATTTCCAGGAGGCAGGGGCGGGGGGAGGGGGGTTTGGGGACTGAGAGAGAAAGTTCCAGAGCCCCTGCAAGGCTCTCTGCTACTGTATTCTGTACATATGTCCCATCCTGTGTGGAATCTGTGCGTGTCCTCTGAGTAGCGTGGGCTAGCCAATCTGCTGTTCATGGTGTATTGTAAACCCAGAATTCCATATGTAATAGGATGCAAGTCTAAGCGTTTCATGTGGACATAAATGTATCTAAATAAAACCCCCCTAGCACTGTGGCTGACCTCACCCTTACTTTTATACTTTAGTATGAAACTGATGAGAACTTTGGTAGTGAGTATTTTTTTTATATATATACATATATATGTATCTATCTATATATATATATATCTCAAGCATCTTTCAGGTCTTTGTGTGTGGCTTTCTTAAAGCCCTGTTGTAAAAAATTACTACGTGGATGGCAGTCTCTCACATCACAGATGTGGAAAGTATAATTTTATATTTGTATTTTCAAATAAATAAGTTTGTGAAAGGTTTCCATCCTCTACTGTGGTCCAGAAATCAATGTGTTTGTCTGACAAAAAAAAAATAAAATAAACTGTTTTGAACAGAGTTGTCTGGTGGTCTTGCGCTGTGGGGGAGGGGCGGAGTGGGGGGGCGCTGCTGTTGGGTTTGGTAGGGGGGTGCCACAGCAGACTTTCCTGCTCTGCCCCTCAGCACGAGCACTTGGTCATGGGGCATCCAGCAGAGAAACAGCCCTCTTTCTGTCCCTGGGCAGCCTGTAGGAACATTTCTATGAGTTGACAAGAGAGCATGGAGAGGGAGAGGTAGGCCAGAGAGGGGGTGAGTTGACAGCGGAATGTGCCTCGGATCCCATGGGTGGGCAGGGCGTAGGATACCAAAAGTCCTGTGAGAGCGGGGGCCCCAGGAGGTGGGGTGTGCTGAGGGTCCTCCCAGCTGCTGGGGCCACAGGAGAGGGGCTGAGTCTGGGCGGCCTCTGCACCCAGGGAATTCACCCATTATCCTAATGGAAAGAATTTTGTAGACACAAAATTTAAAGGTGCAGAAAACAGACGATCCACTATACTTTCCACCTTCTCTCTATTAAATCACGGAGACAAAACAAAACCTGGGACCCAGGTAGGTGAGGACAAATCCCATGTCCTGGCCATGGCGGCAGCTGCCGAGGCACAGTGGGAGTCTTGAGCATTTGAGCCTTGGAGGTAAACCGCTAGGCCGAGAGGTTTGTAAGGGTCAGGTGTGGGCCTGAGAGTGTCCTTGTAGCTGCTTCCTCGAGGCCCTGCAAGTCAGTCCCCAGGACTCCAGTTCCCTGTCTCCTACGTTCTCCCACTACTCTCAGGACCTAGAGGAGAAGGTGGAAGTCACCCCCCTTTCTCTGGGATTGGAGTCAGAATGGGGTTCCAGACCCACGTCACAAGTGTCCACAGGCAAAGCATCAGGAGCTGGTGTCTCCATGCTGTTGGTTTGGTTGACCACAGGAAAGGAAAGCATAATCCTGCCGACTCACCGAAATGGAAGACCAATGAAAGCCAACTGGAGAACTCTTTCTACAAGAAATGAGAGAGGAGTGGGCCTCCAACAGCCCACCTTCCCCAACCCCCTCCTCCAGATTGATCGGCTCCAAGAGAGGTGAGGCCCAAACCCAACCCCGGAATCTCAGGGGAGAGCAGGGAGTCTGGCACCAGCTGCCTGATGAGTTACATACGTGGTCTAGTTGGTCTGGCGTGGGTGGCCATGCTCGATTGCTCGTAAGTGGTCGGTACTGTGCCCACAGCCCTATGGCTGATGAGTGGGGCGTTTGCCGTCTCATGTCCAGGACCTCCTGCTGGTTTCAAGTTCAGAGACCAATGTGAGGGCTAGTGTTGAGTGTGCCCCGGGGCAGGGAAGGGGAGGGGCTTAGGGAGGAAAACTGAGTGCCCACCTGAGCCAACCAAATGTACCACAAAAAGAGGCAGAAAAATATCAGTCTAGAGAAAAACCAAACTTTCAGGGAGAAACACTGAAAAAGAATAGAAAACAAATGAGCAAAAATTAGGGAAAGGAAAAAGGAGAAACACCAATGTAATGTAAAAGGAAAAGTAGGATGAGATGAAGTGAAGCCATCATTCTCTAAATATAAGTGCACTGAATTTTCTACCATTACAAAACTGTCAAATGGTGTTTAGTAAAAAACAAAACCCAGTTATATGTTGTTTACAAAAACATTTAAAGTGACAAGTTTAAAAATAGGGGGTGGGAAAAAACACATAGGCAAGGGCAAACAAAAAAGGGACAATAAATGAAATGTTAGTATCAGATGGAGGAATTTAAGGCTAAAAGCCTCAACAAAATTACGTAATGATAAAAAAGCTCAATCTATTAAGATATAGTGGTGATAAGCCCCATGCCCCAGTTACCAGAGCAACTAAATACTTAATCAGAAACAATTAGAAATGCAAAGGGAACTTGATAAAAATAAAGTTATAGAGATGTTACTGCACCTCTCTCAGAACTAAACCTATTTAATAGACAAAAATAGAGAACATAGAGAAATCAAATAATGTAATTAGTAAACTTGATCCAATGACTATATGTAAAATGTTTTAATAGAAAATGTAGTTTTTTCAGTGTATATACAGGGAACATATACAAAAATCAATCCAGTCCTTGGCCTCCCCCCCAAAAAAATACCTTCAATAGTATTAAAGAATTAGCCATTTTATAGCCCACATTCCATTATAATCATTAATAGTTAGAAAAAAATAATTAAAATGAGAGTATAACCATTATAACTGCAGGAAAGTTAAGTAGCACAATTATGTACACACTTGGATCAAAGAGAAAAATTACATGAAATTTCAAACTAGATATCAACAAAAAAGCACACCTTAGACCCAAGCCTACAGCATCCAGCAAAATTTGTACTTGAGAAAATGTCACTTTAAATGCCTTTAATGGAAAAAAAAATTAAGTTTTTCAGTGAAGGGATTTATTATTCATCTCTTGATATCAAAATAACTAAAAAACTAGAAAGAAATGGATAGAAGCTGAAAGCAGTAGAATAGAGAACAAATCAGTCATAGAAAAGATAAATAAATCAAAAGGTTGGATTTTTTAAAAATTTATTTCATTTTATTTCTCCCCCCGCCCCCAGTTGTCTGTTCTCTGTGTCCATTTGCTGCGTGTTCTTCTTTGTCCACTTCTGTTGTTGTCAGTGGCACGGGAATCTGTGTTTCTTTTTGTCGCGTCATCTTGCTATGTCAGTTCTTCATGTGTGCAGCGTCATTCCTGGGCAGGCTGCACCTTCTATCAGACTGGGTGGCTCTCCTTAAGGGGCGCACTCCCTGCGCGTGGGGCTCCCCTACGTGGGGACACCCCTGCGTGGCTCGGCACTCCTTGCGCGCATCAGCACTGCAAGTGGGCCAGCCCCACACGGGTCAAGGAGGCCCGGGGTTTGAACCACGGACCTCCCATGTGGTAGACAGATGCCCTAACCACTGGGCCAAGTCCACTAAAAGGTTGGATTTTTACAAAGACAAAATGGAGAAATCCTTCCTCCCCACTCCTGCCCTGCAGTCTCCTCTTGTGCCACCTCGTGGCAGAGCCTGCCATGCCTCCCGCTCCAGCAACCTGGTTTGCAGGGTCCCCGCAAAAGCAGTTTGGAAGGTTGAGTGTGGAGCTGAGAGAGAGCATCTCAATCACTGACACAATTCCCCAGTATGAACCCTCTCGCCTTCCAAGACAGACCATGAAATCAGATCAATCCAATGTTTACTGAGCACCTATTATGTGCCAAAAGCCACATTAGCTCCCTCAGACCACAGTCTTTAATGTCGGATTAAAGAATTTGGAATCTGATCAGAGGGCAATTAGTGTTATGGATTGTTTAGAAGGGCCATGAGATCAACTGTCCTCTGCCCAGTCCAATCCTACTCATCCTTCCTCCCCAAACTCTCAGCTCAGCCCAGTCTCTCTGCTCATGTGGTGTGTCTGCACAAGGTAATGGGCAGCCTATGAGTTTAAGAGGCTGTTCCGTGGGATCAGCGCTCTCTTTGCAGCTCACTCTGAGCCAGGCAGTGGGAGCCACCCCAAGCAGGCACCAGGTTTAGGCCACAGCAGTTCAAGGGACGCGGCGAGGGTGAGACCCCATCGTTGCCACGCCACCACTCCCAGCACACACACAGAGATCACGCGCACATGACCGCTGACTCACAGCTACTCCCACTTAACAGGCAAATCCTCTCCCCCCTCGCACGTTTACCCACTCACACTCTCATGCACTTCCATTCTCACCCACACACTCAAGCTCTCACTCACGCACAGAGCACTCGTGCTCTCACACTCACCCTCACAGTCACTCTGATATGTGTCATATCACAGAGCTGACATACGCTCATCTCCTCACTTTCAACTCTTGCTCTCACTGACCTTCATTGTTACTCTCATTCCCATACCCACTTTCTCCCAGTTTCACACACTGCTCAATCTCCTCTCTTCCCCTTCTCACACTCACATATACACTCTTACACTTCCACACTCTCACTCAAAATCGGAATCCCCTATCACTCTTCCACTCGGTCCTTGCGATCCCCCCCAGCACGCGCCTTGAATCGCGCCCACATACCCCCACTCACTCATTCACTCCCCCTCCCTCACTTCCTCTTACAAGTGTAACCATTGGTTACCCTTGCTCACCTGCACTCTCTCTGGCTTGCTCATTCTCACACTCATCCACATACACTCTCTGAGCAAATTTCTACACCCCCCCAACCTTCCTATCATCTTCCCCTCAGCAAATTGATGAAAATTGGGTCAGCCTCCTGGGTTGAGGACAAATGTCCAAGGAGTCTTCTCTCCACTCCCTTGCTCTGAGCAGGACCAACTTTCCCTGCTTTTGGTTGGATTGGGATAAAGGACAACTTGGAAGAAAATAGAATAAGTCAAACATCCCATCCACTATCAGGGATCCTTCTCACCCAGGATACTCCAAGTGGGAGCACCTGCTCCCCAGGGGCTACCTGCTCCGCAGCCCGGCCTCAGCTAGATGATACGCCATTTGCTATTCCCAGAGGCCTAGTCGTTCCTCCTTTCTTCATTCCCAAGACTGCCAAAACACCCCCAAAAGATTGTTGAGGATACCCTCCACACTCCCCTCCCCTCCCCCAAAAAGAGCAACACACACGTGGTGTTGCATTTAATCCTTTGAAGTAGACATTACTATCCATGTTTCATGGATGAGATTCAGGGAGTGTCTCTGACTTGCCCAGTCACCCAGGTGGTATGTGGTGGAGTTTGCACTTGAACCCAAGCCCACCTGACTTGAATGTTCCCGCAGCACCCTGCGCCTCTTGTACACACACTTACCTCACTGTTTCCCCCCTTGTTTAATGCCTGCCTCCTCTGCTGGGTCATAAGCTGCACAAGGACAGGGAGTTTTTTTCTTCTTTTTTTCAAAATCTAGTCAAGAGCAAAGGACTTCAATAGACAGTTCTCCAAAGAAGATACACAAATGGCCAGTAAACACATGAAAGATGATCATCATTAGCTACTGAGAAAATGCAACTCAAAACCACAATGAGACACCACTTCACACCCACTAGGATGGTTATAACTCTTTTTTAAGAAATGGAAAATAACAAATATTAGTGAGGATATAAAGACATTAGAATATTTCACATTGTAAAAATATAAAATGGTTCAGCCACTGTGGAAAACAGTTTGGTGTTTTCTCAGAAAGTTAACCATAGAATTACCATAGAATTCATTCCCTTGATAGAGAATGAGAGCATGTCCACATAAAAAAAATTGTACATGAATGTTCACAGCACCATGATTTATATTAGCCAAAAAGTGGAAGGAACCCAAATGTCCATCAACTGAAGAATGGATGAACAAAATGTGTTCTATCCATATAACAGAATATTATTCAGCTTCAAAAGGAATAAAGTACTAACTATGCCACAATATGGATGAACCTTGAAAACATTATGCTAAGTAAGAAAGCCAGACCAAAAAAAAGCCACATAGTGTATGGTTCCAGGCATATGAAATGTCCCGAATAGGCAAATCCATAGAGACAGAAAAGAGGTGAATGATTGGCAGGGGCTGGGGGGAGGTGAGTGGGGGCTGGCTGCTTAATGGGTAGGGGGTTTCTTTTTGGGATGATGAAAACATTCTGGAATTAGATGATGGTGGTGGTTGCACAACATTGTGACTGTACCAAAAGCCACCGAAGTGCACACTTCAAAATGGTTAAAATGATTAAGTTTCTGTTATGTGAATTTTATCTCACTGTAAAAAGGACAAAAGACACGCGAGGTTGAAGGCCATGGAGGAAAACCTCATCGGGAGGCTCTTTGCAGAGGTGGGGCAGAGTTAGGGCACCCACCGCGGGTTAGCGGAGTGCCTAGGGACTAGCTCCCGGGGCGCCGGCGCCACCCCGAGGCCTGGGTGTTAGGTAGATTGGGGAGAACGTGGAGCCCGGAAGGGGAGCCGCCCGTGGGAGCGCAAAGCACAGCCCGCGGCCACTGCCAGGGCTGCGGGGAGGCAGGGAGGGAGTGGTCTGAGCCCGCGCGCCTTCGCCCCCCGCTGTGTCCTGCGGCGCCCACCAACGTGCCCCCAAGGCTGAATCCCAAAGAGGGTGCAGAAGGCAGGGCAGCCTGGGTGTGCCTCCCAGTGAGGCCAGCCCTTGGGGCACAGAGGAGGAGGGGGCACAACCAGAACGAGCCGCACGTGCGGTATGGCTGCCCACGTGACGCGTGGGTCCTCGCCGGAAATGAGGCCAGACGGCAGGAGGCACACACACGTGGTACTGCAGTTAAGCCTCTGAGGTAGACTACCTTCCACATTTTCTGGATGAGATTCGGAGGGTACTTGCCCAACATCCCCCCCCCCCACCCCCACCCCCGTGGTATGTGGTGGAGTTCGCTTTGAACCTGCGCTCCTGCACCGCTCGCTTAGCTCGCTGCTTTCCCTCCTCGTTTCATGCCTGTCTTTCCTGCTGGCACTCGGCTAGGATCCCTGGTTCACGACCCGGCACCTGGAGCCAGGCGTGGGGTGTTCTCAGAAATGCTGCCTAGGTGAATAGATGGACCAAGTGTGTTGTTGTCAAGAGTTAGCTTCTCCTTTTTGAAACTCTGACTGCTTTGCTTGCCTGCAGGCTTCTGGTGCCTCTTCTTGCGCCTCCTGCTTCGGGATCACCGATTGCATTTTAACAATCCCATGTAATGCAGTTCCGCTGAACGAGAAAACCGGAATGCACGTCCAACCCCTGGGTGTTCCCTTTTCAACTCCGCTTCCTTGTGGGACACCCTTTCCCCCTTACCAATATTCACTTACACGCTTTAGTTCCAAGCTCATTCTCCTTAACTGAAAAGGCAGACAGACATGAAACACGAGGCAAGAGGCTCTGCTTTCTCTGTCGTCTGGTGTAGTTCCTGGCAGCTGGCCCATCCTCTCTTTGATCTTCATCTTGCTGGGAACATCCCTGCGGAAGCCTTTCGTCTCTTAAGTTCTTGGTGTATTTCAGGTGACTCTCCTCACTGGGCTTCACACATCTTGGGTTTGAGCTATGCTACCTTCTAAATTGTCCCTTGGATTTGTGACCCTCTTTCCAGCTTTTATAAATGTTCCTTCTTTTACCTTATTTTTTATATTTATTTGAATGGGTAAAACATTTGTACATGTCAAAATTTAAAAGATACAAGGGCAAACGTTTCCCTTCCACTCCATTCCCAAGCTATCCAGTTCGTCTCCTCAGAGGCAATTGCCCTTTTGATTTTCTTGCATAAACTTCTAGAGATATATACAAGTTCATGTGCATGAGTATGTATGAGTGTGGATGTGTGTGTGTGTGTGTGGGTGTGGGGGTCAGGGTTTGGTTGTGTGTGCACTTTATGTACATAAACTTGCTCAACCACTGACATTAGGGACATTCTCCATGTCTTCCCTATCAGGGTCAGTTGGGATGGTCCAGTGAGAAGGGCATTTCCGAGTCTTGTAATAAGAAACATGTGGCTGCACCTCTTTTTCCAGAATCTTTTGTCATCTGTCTCCCTCAAGTCAAAGGTCTACTTCCTGGTGCTCAGCCTTCTTCACCTTAGCTATCACCAGCTACAATATTTTACTTCTATTTTTTATTTCTCTCCCCTTCTTCTCCACTCTCCACCCCCCACCCCCACCCCGAGTTGTCTACTCTGTGTCCATTTGCTGTGTGTTCTTCTCTGTCTGCTTGTATTCTTGTCAGTGGCACGGGAATCTGTGTCTCTTTTTGTTGCGTCATCTTGCTGCATCAGCTCTCTGTATGTGTGGCCCCACTCCTGGGCAGGCTGTGCTTTTTTTGAGCTGGACGGCTCTCCTTACGGGGCACACTCCTTGCGCATGGGGCTCCCCTACGCGGGAGACACCCCTGAGTGGCATGGCACTCCTTGTGCACATCAGCACTGCGCATGCGCCAGCTTATCACATGGGTCAGGAGGCCCTGGGTTTGAACCCTGGACCTCCCATGTGGTAGGCATATGCTCTATCCATTGAGCTAAATCTGCTTCCAGCTACAATATTTTAGAGACACTTTCCCCCAAAGTTTCTCATACACTTCTGGTTGGCTGTAAATTCTTTTTGGTGGGACTTCTTTTTAGAATGACCATCCACTGGTCATTTCCTCTTCACCCTGGCAGAGTAAACCACTGGGCGAGTCAAAAGCAACTGTTGGAAGAGATGTCTCTTTGAGGGTGTCCCTTATCTGCCAATACCCTTCACCAGCCCTCCAAGGATGGGGGCCTGGGAGCATGCCCTGCAGAGAGGAAGGGCGTGTGGCCACACGGATCTGTGGGGCTCTCCTGCTGCCCATCCGCCCCGCCAGGCCTCTGGTTAATTGCTGTGACATATCGATGGGCACTCTCTGGGGAAAGAGCAGGCGAGCCAGCCCTCAGCATCCCAGCTCGGCAATCATCGCTGATTAAAAACTAGTTACAAAGCAATGAAGATGGAATCCTGCATTAACCAAATGACCCCATCGGTGGCCAAGCCCAGAGAGATGGAAGTGATTATGAAAGCATCACTTACAACGTAGGCAAACGTTATCGGCTGTTTGAATTTCTGGGAGATTTACAAGGTTGCGACAGCATTTGGCTGGATGGGGCTCCTCCTTGTTCCTTCCTTCCCAGAGGTGCCTTTGTGTCTATGGGCTCCCGTGGGCTTGTGGCCGGTTCTGAGTCGTCCAGCTCAGCCAGGCTCTTCGATGGGTTTGATCTGAATATGCTGTCTTGTGGAAAGTCACAATTTTATCATTTTGCCCAATTCTCAGAGAATCTGAATGAACTCAGCTACACTTAATTCCATAACTATCCTGAACAAAATTTAATCTTTCTTTAATGATTCAAAAGGTGCTTTGAGGTCTTGCACTAATCAGAGTCGTGGTTATGAATATCAGAGCTTGATACTGAAGAAGTATAAAAGTGCTCATAAAAAACTTAGGTGAAGGAAATTACGGAAAGCAATGTCTGGGGATGTTCCTTGAGGGTGCAGTGGTGAAGGTGTGTGTGTGTGCCGTGATCAAGCCAAGCCTGGCTCGTGCTGGCATGGGCCACGTGCAGCGCGTGAGCCGGCCCCTCTCCCCGGCTCCTGCCTGCTCCTGGCCCTCCCCGGAAGAATTTGGTCTTTGCCATCGTGGGCCTCAATTGTACAGATTTGGAGAGAGGAGAAGAACGGTTCTGTCCAAAAAAGGCCCAAGAGCCAAGACAGAGTTCCCTTTAATAGACAAAAGAGAAACGAGCGAATATGTAAGGTGAGAGGGGAGGAGGGAGACACGAGAGCTGAGAGCCCGAGAGCTGTTTTTGGAAGGAGGAAGAGGAGAGTGTTGGGAGGCAGCTGCCATCAGAGTGGCACGCATATGTGTGTCTCTGTCGGTGCAATTTAAGTGCAAGTGTTTTTTGAAACACTTCAGGGAAGATTTAAATTGCCCTTCAATAATTTTTGGCTATAGATATTTCTTTGAATGCAACCCCATAAGGAAACAGGGGCAAGAAGCCCAGATAGCCTCTTCTAGTGCCCCCAGAAGTGCTACCCAGCAGCAGGTTGGTGCTGGGCCAGCCCGGGAAGTCAGCCTGTGCACATCCATTCTAGGCTGGGCCTCTGCCCTCGCCCCTCGCTTACCCTGCTGGCTGGAGAAAATGGAGATGCTCGGTCATTGGGCAGGAGGAGGACAGTAGGGCAGGAGCAGGACGATGAGGCAGCTCCTCTAGCCTGGGAATAAAAGGCGAGTTGCTCTGTGTCTGAGTCCTGGGGCCCAACTGCACTTACTTCTGGCATCCCCTCCTTCCCAGGAGCCAGTGAGTATTTGTATTCAAGCTGGGAATGGAAGACAAGGAGGGGCTGGGGTGGCAATGCAGCCAGCGCAGGGACTTGGGGGCAGCAGATGACCAAACTTTAGCAGAGCTCGTGCTTCTCAGGAAAGTACTTTATTTCCCTGTTTTCTTGCAGTTCACTACCCAATGGGATGTGAGTGGAAGATGCATGGGCAATATCTGGGCCCAGCCCTTAAAGACCGTTGGCCTCTTCTTCCCCTTTCTCCCTTCTTGCCAGCTGGCACGAGTATGCCCATCCAGGAGTTCATCATCTCTCAGTATGGAAGCAGACTAACACGCCAAATGTCCAACTTGCTGAGTTTGACAAGTCTACCAGAAACCTGCTTGTCTTAACTGTTTATAACATTTTAGGGCAGTGGACTTGGCCCAATGGATAGAGCATCTGCCTACCACATGGGAGGTCTGCAGTTCAAACCCCAGGCTTCCTTGACCCGTGTGGAGCTGGCCCATGTGCTATGCTGATGCACGCAAGGAGTGCCCTGCCACACAGGGGTGTCCCCAACGTAGGGGAGCCCCACATGCAAGGAGTGTGCCCCATAAGGAGAGCCACTTAGCATGAAGGAAAGTGCAGCTTGCCCAAGAATGGCGCTGCACACACAGAGAGCTGACACAACAAGATGATGCAACAAAAAGAAACACAGATTCCCGCTGTCGCTGATAAGGATAGAAGTGGTCACAGAAGAACACACAGTGAATGGACACAGACAGCAGACAACTGGGGGGAGGAGGGGAGATAAAAAATAAATCTTTAAAAAAAAAACAAAAAATATTTAACATTGTAATTGCCCCAGACTAGGTATGAAGTGATTTCCTTTCACAAAGAAGTGCAGTAAAGACCACAGCTAAAACTGTGTGTGTATGCATGAATGAGGAAATTTGGTAATAGCACAAAGGAGAGTCTTGAGGGCCACTCGTCTTCTCCTGGGGATTGGAGGTATTAAACAACAAGTTCCTCCAGGGGTTGTAGCTCATCAGCAGTCAGGCCCACCTACTCTGAAGGATATTGAACGTTCAGAATTCTGGATCCTTTTCTGGGTTCTGCACACAGGCTGTTGCTGCTTCTGTGAAATGGGGACAAAGATTTCACCTGGGGAAGTGGATTTGGCTCAGCAGATAGAGACACAGATTCCCAGTGCCGCTGACAAAAATGCAAGCGGACACAGAAGAACACACAGCGAATGGACACAGAGAGCAGACAACTGGGGGGGGGGGGGCAAGGGGAATGAAATAAATTTAAAAATAAGTAAAAATTAAAAAAAAAAACAAACTTCATCTGCACAGGAGACAGAAGGACTTTTTCTATAGGCCCCCAGGCTTTGGTACGAGGCAAAACAGACACAGAAAGGCAAATATTCTTAAAGCCTCCCCTGCATAGTCTTGTGACACGAACTTCTGTCCCACTCACCCTCACCTCCACCCCCACTCCTGACCTGGGAAACTCTGAGTCATGCTTTGCCACGAATCAAAGAGGGCCTTTATTTGCCTGCCTTCTCTCCCTCCCTTGTCCCAGGAGCTCCCAGGTGAGCCATCTCGGCCTGACAACCTCGGGGCCTGTCTGCCAGCCAGGGAGCAGGGAGCAGAACGTGAGCGCCACACAAAGATGCCTTCCCTGCAAGCCCGGTCTCCCTCCCCCTCCACCACGCTGCAGCAGGCTTCCAGGGGAATCAGGGACAGCCAGACTCCAGGGAGGTGAGCTGGCCAAGAGTGAATTCTTTCTGTTGAGTGATCCATAGTGACAGAGGAGACTCTGGGCCTGGGAAGCTGAGCAGGCGGCCAGGGCAAGGCCAAGTTAAGCCATGGAGGGCCAGACAGTCTGGGGCACATCGACCGTGTCCTGCTCCTCACACCAAAGGGCCCTGTCCATTGCCTCATAATCCCATTGCCATTAGCCGAAGCTGCAAATGACTTCCTGTTGTCTTCCTGGCTGCAAGGTGGATTCTGCCCACGCAGAACTCCGTTTACATTGGCACACAACGGCCTCCATCCTGGGTGTTTGCCCACCTGCCTACTTGCAGTTCTCCAAACACACCGTGCTGAGCTGGGTCCCTGTCCTGTGGCGGGTGTGGCTTCCTCTGTCTGCAATACCCACCCCTCTCCCCAGCAGCTCCTCCTCAGCCTTCTCGGCTCACTTCTGAGTTATGGCCTCCAAGGACGCTTTCTAGGACGTACTGCTTACCTGGCTGGGCTTCTGAGGGCACGAATGCCATGTGTCTCCTATTTCTGAATCTCGAGTTCCTAGCACAAAAACCTACCAAAAAAACAGACACTCAACAAATAGAAAGTTGACGTGAACAGATTTGGTAGGAGGTTCATCTTTCAGTCAAATAATCCTCACGGTATTTGGATTACTGACATGACTTTCCATCACTACCACCACCCACGACATACATGCAGTACTTTAGTGTGTTTTATGTTTTTCCTACAGCAATGACATTCTCCCACACAACGGTAATACAATAATCAAAATCAGGAAAGGAACATTGATTCATTCCTACTGGATAATCCATGGACCCATTTGACTTCACCAGTTGTTCCAAAATGTCCTGTATATTAAAATACAATCTAGGATGACACATTACATATAATTGTCATGTCTCTTTAGACTCCTTCATTCTGAAACACTTCCTTGGCTCTCCTTTCCTTCCTCAACACTTTGCAGAGTACTTCAGTCTGGATTTTCAACATTTCCTTATGATTAGATTCAGGGGATGCCTCTTTGTCAAGACAATCGCAGACGTGGTTCTGTGTTCTTCTCAGGGCACCCTATGAGGTGGTACACAATTTCTGTTTGTCCCTTTACCAGTGATATTAACTTTGATCACTTGATTAAATTGACATCTGCCAGGTTATTCCATGGTATTTTAGTTTGCTAAATGCTGCCAAAGCAATATACCAGAAATGAGTTGGCTTTTACAATGGGGTTTTATTAGGTTAAAAGCTTACCGTTGGAGGCTGTGAAAATGTCCAAATCAAGGCTTTCTCACCAAGCTGCACTTGGGGGTGATCAGGCACGTGGCAGGGCACAATGGCAGCCCCTGCCAGCCTCTGTTTTCTCCAGGCTCTGTCCCTTTCAGCTTCTGGCTTCCTCTCTAAGCTTTCGGGAATTTTTCTCTCTATCTCTGTTGCCTTCATTCTCTATCTACCACTCCCCACCCCCACGGGGGTGACTCCCTCATCTGTTTTGCTCATTGTTTTTGTTTGTTGTCTGCTCATTGTCTGTCTGTTTCTTCTTTAGGCTGTACAGGAAGTTGAACCTGGGACCTCCAATGTGGTAAGTGGGTGCCCAACTACTGAGCCACATCTGCTCTCCTCTAACTACCACTTATTATTCCTCCATTTATAAAGGACTCTAGTAGAAGGATTAAGACCCACCCTGGGTCATGCAATCAAATCAAAGACCCTTAACTGAAGTGAGTTAATCAAAAGGTCCCACCTGCAATATGTTAACATGTACAGGAATGGATTAGCTCAAAGAACAGGGTATTCTTGGGTCCACAAAAACTTTGAACTGTCATGCATGGTACATTTACTCTTTCTTCCTTTGTAATTATAAGCATTTTGTGGAAAAATACTTTGCAACTATGTATATATCCATTCTTCATCAAACTTTCACTCACCAAGTTTTAACATAAACTGATGTGTCTTTACTAAATTATTACTATGATGGTAGCCAAATGGTGACTTTCTAATTCCATCTTTCCTTCTGCATTTGTTAGATGAACCACTACTACAATTCTACTCTACAGGAAATTTATTTATTTATATAAACATGGATTCAGGCATTCTTATTTAAAGGATTATAGTCAGTTATTATTATTATTTATTTTTATATTCAGGTTTTCCCTGATTTGGTCAGTGGGCTTCTGTATCCTGTTGACATGACCTCATTGTTTTGTGCACTTTCTTTTTTCCTAGTATAAGATATTCTAGGCTCATATTATCTTCTCTGCCCCCACCCTGGAAGCAGCCATTTCTCCAAGGAGTTGTGACTCCTTTTAGTGGAGAAGGATATTTAGAAACCAAGATATGGCCACTAGGTGTTCTCATTAGTATTGAGATACTGCTTCTCATAGGCCCTCTCAATGGATACACTCATACACACTCCTACATATACCTGTAATTATATACATTCATACCCACATTATATCCACATTTATATCTGTATCTACCTAGAAATATATTGAAAAACATGGATTCACACTAATACCTCTAATTCCAATCCTGTACCACAGAGTTCATTCTCTTTTTATGGAAAACATATCCTTCTCCAACAATGAGATTCCTGACTCACATTACCCTCACTATATTTACTTATTGAATCAACCTCCCATTTCCTGTGTATAACTAATCTCTCATCACCTTTGTGGACCCCTTGCACGGACACTCTCCTAACCTTGTTTTGGCTTTAGAATCCCATACAAAGCCACCGCAGTCACCAACCCTCCCTACTCCATGTAGATGCCCTAAGACGAACCCTAACTCCCTCAGTCTCTAACATGCCATGCCCCAAGGACTCTTCTGTCAGGATGTACCTTTCTTCTTTTTCTTTTTTCTTTTTTCTTTTTTCTTCTTCTTTATTTTCTTTTAAATGTTACATTAAAAAAATATGAGGTCCCCATATACCCCCCATCCCACCCACCCCACCCTTCCCACATCAACAACCTCTTCCACCATCACAGCACATCCACTGCACCTGGCAAATACATTCTGGACCACCACTGCACCACATGGACAGTGGTCCACATTATAGTCCACACTCTCCCCCAGTCCACCCAGTGGGCCACGGCAGGACACACAACGTCCAGTATCCGTCCCTGCAGCACCACCCAGGACAACTCCAAATCCTGAAAAAAAACCCCACACCATATCTCTTCTTCCGTCTCCCTACCATCAGCAGCCACCATGACCACTTTCTCCACATCAGTGCTACAATTTCTTCCCTTACTAATCACAGTAGTTCCCCAGCAGAACACCAGTAAGTCCACTCTAATCCACACTCTATTCCTCCATCCTGTGGACCTAGGATGGTTATGTCCAGTCCCCCTCTATATCAAGAGGGGGCTTAGATTCCACAAGGATGATGGATGCAATTCTCCTGCTTCCAACTGTATGCACTCTTGGCTCCCTGGTGTGGTGGTTGACCCTCTTCACCTCCCTGTCAGCTGGCCAGGGTAAGTCTAACAAACCAGAGGGTAGGAGTTGCAAGTCTGCTGAGGCCCAGGGCCTGGCTGTCACATGGACAGTCCAGAGATTCAGGTCTCCTGAGTATACACCTACCCAAATGCCAACCACAGGTCCAGTAAAAGTAACAGAAGAGGGATGTGTAGAAAGGTCATATCTGAGTCCAACTCCATCACACTCAGGAACACAAACTCCAAAGTAGGGCCAACTGACAGGGCCCTGAACTCCAGAGCCATCTGCCATGACCATAGAACCTGTGGGTCTCTGCAGCCCTCAGGAGAACCAGCCCCTGGGTTTCCATCTACCTTAGCTGTCTCTGGTACCCTGCTGAGGTGTGCATAAGCATCACCCCTCTGATGACCTCCTGACTCTTTTTTGGAGACTCAAGCCATATAAACTCACTTGTCCTTTCCATTTCCGCCTTTTATCCAAAGTCAAAAAGCAATTTTTAACACCTGATATTACATGTAGGCTGAGATATTCAGCAGATCTGAGTTGACCCCTTTATTCAAGGTCTTTTTCTAGTTACATCATCAGCTGGTGCTTGGTAGTAATCCCTCAGTGCCAGGGAGGCTCGTCCCCAGGAGTCATGTCCCACACTGGGGGGAAGGCAATGCATCTACATGCTGAGTTTGGCTTAGAGAGTGAACACATTTGAGCAACATGGAGGTTCTCAGGAGGTAATTCTTAGGCACCCTACAGCTCTAGGAATAGTTCATATTTCAGGCACACAGGCTTATAATTGGAGCCATCAGTATTAAGGGCTCATCGTTGGACCATCCATCTTTGTTGGTCTTTGCCATTGCACTTGGGGGATTGTTGCTGTTCCAGGATGTACCTTTCCATTAGGATACTCTCCTCAACCAAGTCCATGCTGGGCTGCCACTGCTGCCACTCCCCATCCCCAAATGGATGCCCTCCTTAGTCCACCCAGGCTCTGACAACCCACCATTCACCCATGCAGTTATCCTTCTCACCTTTCTTGGACTCCCACACCCTGTGCCATGCTACACAAACACTCTCTTCACCCTGCTGGGGCTCTAACACCCAATCCTCAGCAACTGCCATTCACCCCTACCCCAGGGACAGCATTCTTACCCACTCAGTCCCCAGTGTCCTGGGCTGGACTGCTGCCACCAGCCACCACCCCGCCACCTGCTAGCCCTTCCTCCCCACAGACAGGTACCTATCTTGCTTCTTGAAGAGGATGGGTTCTTTGTTCTATAGACTTTTCACAACTAGATTTTGCTGATAGCACTCAAATAGACACCTTCAGTATGTTGCTCATTCTCCTTCAGAAGAAATTGGTAGATCCAGAGGTTTGATAAGATTCATGTTCTGTTTTTTTGTTTTGTTTCATTTTTGGTTGTTTTTTTTTTTTTTGTATTCAGTTTTCAGTATGTGGGCAAGAATGCTTCCATAATTTCACTAAGGGTTGCAAAATGATGTTCTATTTCTAGCTCTCATTCATCAAGTGAAAAGATATTTCTCTCCAACCATTTATTTACCCTGTGATTCATAAAGGAAAGGCAGGTAAATACTTGATTCTTTCTCTTCATTTTCCAGTTTTCAAAATAATGAGTAGGTTTCCTAACATCCTCCAAGAATGACCAATGAGTATTTTTAAAAAATTCATTAAGAACTCATATGAAACATATCAAATATGTTTTTGTTCATTGCAGATACTATTTCTGTTATCAAATTGTACCATCTTTAGCCAGTAGGAGCCTCTTCAGATTGGCACTCCCTAGTAATCTTTATTGACTTCCTTGCTTTCTATTGTGACAAGATGTTCCAAGCTCACTGTGTACATTATGTACATAACTTGAGTCAGTTGTTTCTCCAAAAAGTTCTGTTTTCCATTTTTGGACCAGTTTACAGGTCATAATCTATTCTCTAGGATTGTTCCCTGCTACTCCATTGTTTATTGTTTCCAGATCTTTGCAACAGATAGAAAATGAACAAAGCATGCACAGAGCTAGAAAATAACAACATACCTCTAATTTTATGTTGATACTTTCAAATCAAATTCAGGGTTATAGAACTCTTACTTAGCCTCATCAGTCTTATATTTGTATATCCTTTCTTCCACCCTGAAAATTCCAGTTCACAATGAAACCAACATAATTACTCAGTTCCTTTATCTCACAATACTCCCCACTGTCTCAAATTGACAACACCAGCACTGTCATTGACAATATGCATATTGATAAGCAGTTTATGATTTTTACAGTCCTTTTTGTTAGAGTACATCCCTCCAATGAAATTGATAATAATGATGATAATGATAATGAAATTACTCTGTCTTTAATTCACTCAAAATGGTTCCCCTCCACGTGGTTATACTACAATATAAATTGTAACATAGATTTCTTTCTTTTTGCTTTCACAATTTAGATTTTTGTTTCTGATTTTTATAGATTTCTTTTTTATATTTAATTTTGTTTTTATAATTCAAATAATATTTATGTAGTTCCAAGCCACATCTATAAAACAAGGTATCATAAAAGAAACCTTCAAATTTCATGCAATAGGGATTGTGCATTTTACATTACTACCGACAATCTTGCCAACAGAATTTGTTGTCAAAGTTTTGAGAATTGGCGGCGGACTTGGCCCAGTGGTTAGGCATCCGTCTACCACATGGGAGGTCCGCGGTTCAAACCCCAGGCGTCCTTAACCCTTGTGGAGCTGGCCCATGCACAGTGCTGATGTGCGCAAGGAGTGCCCTGCCATGCAGGAGTGTCCCCCACGTAGGGGAGCCCCACGCGCAAGGAGTGCGCCCAGTAAGGAGAGCCGCCCAGCGTGAAAGAAAGTGCAGCCTGCCCAGGAATGGTGCCACACACATGGAGAACTGACACAACAAAATGACGCAACAAAAAGAAACACAGATTCCCGTGCCACTGACAACAACAGAAGCGGACAAAGAAGACACAGCAAAAGGACACAGAGAACAGACAACCGGGTGGGGGGAGAGGGGAGAGAAATAAATAAATAAATAGATAGATAAATAAATAAATAAAATCTTTTTTTTTTTTAAGTTTTGAGTATTAGTTTTCTGCTAATCTAATAGAATTTGAGAAACTCTTAAATATGTCCAGAGTACTATAGGCAACACGTTCTTGAGGTTCTGTGATATCAACATTTTGGCCAGTTCTCAGTTATTCATGCCAGGTGTTCTTTAATTAGGTTACTGGCTTGATATTGTTATAAAGACCCAAAAATAACAATATAGGACTCCCACAACAGTTCAAGAATAAGCACTCTAGGCTGATGTTCGGCCAGGTCCCAGGTATCTTGGTACTCCACTATCGTCAATATACGGCTTTCATCTTGTAATCTAAGATGTCAACCCCAGATCCTGCCATCACATCCTCATGCCAGCTGGCAAGAAGGGAGAAAGGGGAAGAAGAAACCACGGTCTTTATACTGCCTGGATACTGCCCATGCAACTTCCACTCACTTCCCATTGGCTAGTGAACTGCAAGAAAACAGGGAAATAAAGTATTTTCCCGAGAAGCATGTGCTCAGCTAAAATTTGAGGGTGTCATTTGTAAAGGAAAAATTGTGGACTAGATATTGGGGACCACTAGTCATCTCTGCTACATCCTCCAAATAATAAGCCAAAATATGACATGATCTAAGCATCTATGCTAGCAAATGTTTCACCCTGCTGTAACTTAGGTTCAGAGTGAAGTCAAGTGGCTGACCAGGAATACAAGCAGGCAGAGTATGGGAAAAGAACCTACACTTTCCTGTGAAAAATCTGAAGTTTTACGTAGTTACACTTGACTTTTACAAATTCTGTCTTGGCTTCATGCTGAGAAAGGTTTTCTCCCTTGAGCTGAGATACATGTTCATCTTTATTTTCTTTCTTTCTTTTTTTTTTTTTAAGATTTATTTATTTCTCTCCCCTCCCCCCCCCCCCCCCGCCCCAGTTGTCTGCTCTCTGTGTCCATTTGCTGTGTGTTCTTCTTTGTCCGCTTCTGTTGTTGTCAGCAGCACGGGAATCTGTGCTTCTTTTTGTTGTTTCATCTTGTTATGTCAGCTCTCCATGTGTGCGGCACCATTCCTGGGCAGGCTGCACTTTCTTTCACGCTGGGCGGCTCTCCTTACGGGGTGCATTCCTTGCGCATGGGGCTCCCCTATGCAGGGGACACCCCTGCATGGCAGGGCACTCCTTGCGCATATCAGCACCGTGTGTGGGCCAGCTCCACACAGGTCAAGGAGGCCCAGGGTTTGAACCGTGGACCTCCCATGTGGTAGACGGACGCCCTAACCACTGGGCCAAGTCCGCTTCCCATTCATCTTTATTTTCTATGCTTCTTTTATGTGTCATTTGTGTTCTCTTACACCTGAAATTTTTGTTGAATATTATCAGGTAAGGATCTAATTGCCAATCAGGGGGGTCGCATGTGGGACAGGTGGCTTTGTATAGAGTGCTCAAAGATCAAGATTATCCAGAACAATTTCCAGTCTTTGTCAGTGTTGGTTGAGCATTTACACTAGGCCAGGAGCTCTGCCAGGATCTCAGGACAGGAAGATGAAGCGGTACCATCCCTACTCTTCAGGGACCTTCAGGAGGGAGACAAATCTCGAAGAGATCAGCACCACAGAATGCAACTAGGGCAGGGGTAGATTCTGTACAATTGGAAACAGTCATTGGGGGTGGGGGAGAGGACATAAGGGAAGCTTCACAAAGGCAGTGACAATTGGGATGAGTCAGGAAAGACCAGGCGGTCTTGCCTGGTAGGCAAGTGGGGGGAGGGCGTTTTGGGCCAAGTTCTTCTACCTCTCTGAGCCTCAGTTTCTTCCTTTAGGGAACACAAGGCTAGTACTCCTTTCGAAAAGGGATCCAGCATCCTTGGTTAAGTGACTCCTCCACCCTTCATTCTCTGAACTGGTAGGTAGGATTTCCAAAGCGCTCACAGCTTCATGGGGGAAGGGTCCTGAGATGGAGCCAAGCCGAGGCCCCATATACCTGGGTAGGGGTGAGGGATAAGAGGAGGCTGAGCAGGTGGATGTTGGATTTGGTCACCGTCACAATTTTCACCCACCCTCTAGCTGCAAAACTGATTTCAAAGTGGAAGATCCAGGAGGCAGAGCCAGAGAGGTCTTGTGGTTAACTTACTTCATGACCGTGGCAAGTCATTTCTCAGATTCTTCTAGCTCCAGGACATCCAGAGCATTCTCTTTGGCCCTGAATTAGGCCAGGGGTGAAGAGAGGGAAAGAGGAACATATGCCTTTAAGGCTGTCACCGCGTCACTTGATGTCCAATGCCGGCTGTTGCCATGCCAGGCCCTCAGGCCAGCAGTTGCTGTGGTGCGTGGACTCGGAAGGCATCTTGCTATAATAAGACGTGTTTGTTTGAATACGAAGGTCAGGGAGTTAAGTAGTTGGTATTCCAGTCATATAGAGTCGTTTGCACAGTGTCACTAATAATTAAAGGGGGTTTTGACTAATCTAGTTGCTCTTCCTAAATATACTCAGCTCAAGAAACTCATCAAAGCAGCAAAGTAATCTTTGAGGTTATTAATCTCCTCTGCTTCACAGCTGGGGCAAATTTATTTGCTTGAATTAGCATGTAATAAACTTATAATAAAGCTGCCAGAGCCCCACCTTGGTAGAGAGCGGCTCCGTGTAATGGGTAGTCACATCTAGGAATTGGGGCATTGGTCCTTGGGCTGTCACCTCAGGACTGGTGAGGCTGCAGGGTGGCCTCCAGAGGCCACAAGGAGAGGGGGAAGCTGGGCATGGGGAACCCCGAGATGGAGCTGAAGAGACCTTTGCAGACTGGCAGGTCCAGCCTCCTCAACTCTGCCCATTGCAGAAGCGAGGAAACTGAGGCCCAGAGAAAGGAAGGATACGCCTGAAGTCACCACAGCCCCACCAAGACCTATTTGCCTTCCCACTTCATTTTCCAGGAAATATCGCCCTTCCCATCTATCCTATCGTGTGAACTGTCCCCGCACACTGAGAGTCCACGGGAGGGTGCAGAGGGTCTCCTTCCTGAGCGCTGGGGTGGGGGGGAGCTCTCAGTTAAGATGGGGTCCTGGGTGTCCCTTCTACTTCTCCCTCCTCTCTTTTCTTTCCTTTCCCCTGCCCTCCCCTAGGACACCAGCCCCAACTGGTGCTCTTTGGGTTTGAGATATTCCCTGACTCCCCTGGGGTGGGAGGAATTCCCTGGTGAGTCCTCGCATTTTCAGAGGGGAGCAGCTACAAGATAAAAATTTTTCTGATGCCAACATTGACCACCACACACATTACTTTGATGTATCACAGCAAAAGTAATCTGTTCCATCCAGTGAGGGGGAGAAGAAAGAGTGGGGTTGGTGATGGCAGGTCCCCAGCCTCTACCCTCCGAACTTCAACCCCTGTATCCATATGCCCCATCCCCTCATCCTTCACCACCGTCCCCATTCCCCATCCCCCACCACTCACCTCCCATTATTTTATCCCCTCATCCTTCTACTTCTATTGCCTTCTGCCCCCTCATCCCTCATCTTCCACTTCCCTATCCCCTTATTCCTTTTTTTTTTTTTCCATATTTGCAGGAGAATGGAAGAAAAAGCAAGAGAAAGAGAAGCTTTCTGAAGTTCTCTCAGACCCAGGATTCTGAAACTCTTCTCCAGACACCTCTGGAGCATGCAAGGTTCACACCCAAAACATTCCCAGAGTCATAGTCATTTCTCAAGCAAGGGATAATAAAAATGCAATGAATAATCATTGGGAGTCTTGAAACGCTAAAAGGTTGAAAGTCACATTATCTAGACCATTACCTAGACCAAAGTCCTTTATTTTGAAAGCCAGAGAAAGTACATGTCTGGCCTACTGAGCCCAGGGCCACCACTAGAACCCTCTTCCCTAGGCTTCTTCCACTATGCCAAGGTGCCTCAGGGAGGGGCATGTGGTAAGAGTCTCCTCCCTTCCAACCAACACATTGACCAATGTCCTGGGACCTGAACTTTCCAAAGAAAGAAAAGGGGCTGTCAGAAACCCCTTTTCCCATCCAATCCCCCCACCACTCCTCATAAGTGACAATGTAGGATGTACCCTCTCTTGGAACTCTTGAGCCTGGCACAGAGAACAACAGTATGGCTTAGACACATGGAATGGTAGAATTAGACCTACCCACTGGAGGTGTCTGGTGCTAAAAGGACAAAACCCAATTGCAGGTGCCATTGGAGGAAGTACTGCTTGGCAGGCAGACTGCAGCCCAGTGGTGGCAGAGGATAACCCCAATGTAGGCCAGCATCAGGAGAGCCCAGTGCATTCGGGGCAGACTGCCTTGGCCACGGACAAGGTCTTGCTCCTCACCCACCCCCCAAGCTGACTCGGCCCACACCTTCCCCTTGTCCAGGTGGCCCAGGTCAGCTCTGCCAGGAGGGCTCTCTTCACCACCCTTCACAACCCTATGATCCTACCCAGGGGCTGAGGAACAACTAATTTCAGCCCTTTCTTGGTGGGCCTTCTCTCTGTTGCCAGAAGTGTCAGGCAAGACATTTAGGAGATGTCAGGGTGAAGGAGCAGGAATCACAGGAAAGGTATAAACACAGATACAAAGTCACTGTGGGAGAAGACAGGAACCAGAGAGGCCTCCAATTATTTTTTATCTCCCCAAGCCTTCTCTGAAAACCTTAGGTGAGATTTTGTGGGGTTTTGGCAAGGAAATTTGGGGAATGAACAGGAAAAGAATGGATTTGACTTCATAAAAGCTATTTAAATAGGTCTTAATGGAGGATAAAATCATCAGATGAGGGTGGAACAAGATTTAAGTTGGGAAAGCTTGAAAGCACACCCAAAAACAAAAACAAAAAAGACATGTTACCCACAACCAAAAGGTTTCTAAGCTAGATTTGGAGCAGGAAGAGCCCACCACTTGGAGCAGATAGTGTAGCGGGACTAGTAATGAGAAAGCAGAACCATCAATTGCTTATTTCCCTCCAAATGTTTCTGTCACAAAGGAGGCATTTCAAACTCAAAGAGTAAAACAAAATTAAGGGACCATTGAGGGGAGCAGATGTAGCTCAAGTGGTTGAGCGCCTGCTTCCCATGTACAAGGTCCTAGATTCCATCCCAGGTACCTCCTAAAAACAAGCCAACGAAAAAACCAGCTCTCACTGGGGAGCGGATATAGCTCAGTGATGGAGTGCCTGCTTCCCAAGTATGAGGTCCTAGGTTCAATCCCCAGTACCTCCCTAAAAAAGAGAGAGAGAGAGAGAGAGCACATTGATCCATTCTGGAGTTCTGACAAAAGAAAGCGATCTGCAATAAAGTACAAGGATGCTACAAAGATGCTCATTTCAGTGTTGTTTAATGACCCTGGAAACCACTTAAATGAGAGCCCCAAACAGGAGACTATTTAAGCAGTCTGCAGAGCATCTAGCCTATGGACGCTTATGGAGTCGTCAGAAACTCTCTAGCACAACAAAAAATGAAAAGAAGAAAAACACAACAAAACACACAAACACAAGATCCCAGACTTCCTAAGAAGCTGGAAAGTGCATGTGTCATATTAAACGGGGGTTGGGGGGTGGGGAAGAGCACTCAAACTTGCTTATATAGTTTCTCACATTTCCTGCTATGAGCATGCACATTCTTTTTCTTTTTCTTTTTTTTTAAAAGATTTATTTTATTTATTTCTCTTCCCTTCCCCCAGTTGTCTGCTCTCTGTCCATTTGCTGTGTGTTCTTCTGCATTCGCTTGCATTATCCCCTGGCACTGGGAACCTGCATCTCTTTTTTGTTGCATCATCTTGCTGCATCAGCTCTCCGTGTGTGTGGTGCCACTCCTGGGTGAGCTGCGCTTTCCTCATGCAGGGCAGCTCTCCTTGCAGGGTGTACTCCTTGTGCGTGGGGCACCCCTACACAGGGCCGTCCCTGCGTGGCACAGCACTCCTTGCATGCAGCAGCGCTGCGCATGGGCCAGCTTACCACATGGGTCAGGAGGCCCTGGGGATCGAACCCTGGACCCTCCATATGGTAGAGAGACGCTCTATTAGTTGAGCCACATCTGCTTCCCCACATTCTTTTTCATGTAGTACCTTTACACTAGAAAAATGGTGGCATCTAATATTTCAGAATATTTATATGATATATTTCAATTATATTATCATATATTTACAATTACCTAAAACAAACTATGCCAGAAAATGGGAAAAAGTATGCTAAATTATAAATATGGTCATGTCTCAGGGGTGGGATATTTTCCAAATTTTCTACAAAGAATATGCTTTGTTATATTATATGGGAGGAAAGTCTAAACATTTTTACAAGGAAGGAAGGAAAGAAAGAAGAGAGAGAATTGGATTCAACAAGTGGAAAGGCAGAGAAACCCTGGTCTGTTTCACAGAGTTCTTCAGACACCTGGTCCCAGGCAGGAACCCAGGAGCAACTGCAGAATCACTGAGGGGCGGTGGTGAGGGAGTGCAGCAGGGGCTCTTGGCCTTTTCTGTTCCACCGACCCCTTCGCCAGTCAGGTGAAAACCACAGACCCCTTACTACATCCACGCAATACTCTGTATTATTTAATAAATATATTATACCCACACCAACATGTTTCCACAAGAATAATGTTTTTTTGAAATTTTCAAGTCAAGCTCACAGGCCTCCTGAAATCTTTCCGCAGACCCCTGGGTTAAGAACCCCTGGATTACAGAGAGTAAAGAAATACCAAAATATTGACAGCTAGCCCATGCCCTGATTTTTTAGAACAAAATAAAATATTCAAATCCCAGTAACCACAGGCTGGCAAGTTTTAAAACAATCCCTGGCAAAATTCTAACTTTAAGGATTTTTAGAAGAGAAAGACACAAGCCCTAAAGCCAGCAAGGATAAGCCACACCGAGCTGAAGCTCTACCTTGAAAAGACAACTAGAAGAAGAAGGAAGAGGGCATACCTTTGACAAAGGATGTGCTGCGTTGGCTCGAGAAAGACATTTGTCAAAGCCTCTTGGGCCCTGAATAAGAAGGCGAAGCGTGGCCTCGTGATGACACAGGTGCTGCGGACACAGCGACAGGGGCCCAGTGACAACCCTGCAATCCTGCCCAGCTAATACCCCATGCTCAGCCCTTGCCTTTGTCCACCTCAACCCTTTTCTCAGCAACTTGCATGAAGCAGAACGGAAGATGCACTTATCAAAGTTGCAGTTGACACAAAGCCAGAGGGATTGGTAATAGAAAAGATGGAAGAAACAAGATTCAAAAATACCTTGACAGGTTGAAATAATGAGATGAAAACATGTAAAAGGGATAAATGCAAATTCCTGCATTAAGACTTAAAAAAAAAAAAAGTTTCCTAAACATCTAATGTGAGAAACAGGGCTTAAAAGCGGAAAAGACAACTAGGTATGAGTCAGTGTGAGAGGTGAATAGCCAGATAAAGGGAAGGAATAAAGAAAAAAAAATAGCATTTTTTTTAGAAGGCACTGAGGGATTAAACCTGGGACCTTGTATGTGCAAAGCAAGCGCTCAACCACTGAGTTATACCTGCGCCACAGAAAACAGCATTCCTTATGTGTGCCAGAAACTATATTAAGTGCTTTATGTATTTTTATTTTTTTAAAGATTGATTTTTTATTTATTTCTCTCCCCTTCCTCCCCTGCCCACCCCACCGCTGTCTGCTCTCTTGTGTCCATTACACTGGTTTAACTGGAATTCAGGGTTTCATACAGAGGCTGCTCTTGGCTATACTGTGGCCACATGGACCAGCAGCACACAGAATTTCCTGATTCCTGAGAAGACACTCCTATGGGGAGTTTGCTGGTATGTTAGAGGCTGTGCCCATTTTTCTAGGAAGAATGAAGAAGCACCTTTGAGTCGACTGTTCTGGTGTCCCAGAGTTCTAGTCTGACTAAAAGGTTCACAGCTCTACATAATTTGGAGCTGAAGCTCTGTCCCAGCATCCTGAGAATGTCAATTTTCAGAGCCTTGTGGGTGACCTAGGCCTTGGGGATATCTGATTCCAGCTATCAGATCAATGCGCCCAACCCTAATTGGTGGGAGACTGAGCAGTGGCCCAAACCGAAGCGCCTGGGATGTCTGTCTCAGGGGATATTTGGCTGCTCTCTGAATGGATGGGCCCAAGAAATGGGGGCCATTCAGTTTATTGCTCAGGTTTTCAGCACCCCTACATTCCAGGGTCCAAGAACAACTGCACTGTTACCCAAACAGGAGTTCCCGAGTTAAATCTCAGGAAACGTTTTGCTGCTCTCTGAATCAGAGCGCCCAAGCCTTCAAAAGTCTTGGGAGACATTCAGAGTTACTTTTCTGGTTCCTGCCACCCGGGGAAACAGAGACCTTGCCACTAGGCATTTCTGGGGCCATCTGGGACTTGGAAGACAGATCAAATAGATCAGATGCTCTCCAAGCCATTTTTGGAGGACGGGCAGAAAACGTCTTCCTCCTATCCTTCCAGAAGTTTTAGAAGCGGTCCTAGTTCCATGACTTTACTGTCTGACGGTTTCCCAGTTAGACCAGCCATCAAAAGGCCATGAAGGGATTAGAGATTAATTGCTCTAGCTACCAGGCCTTGGGGCCCTGAGGCAATAGCTTCCTCATTCACAAAGGTATTTCCCCAGTTTCACAGTCATTAAGACATTCCAAAGCATTCTAACACAACCTGTAAAGAGAAATTCAGCAGCAAGAAGTAGGAAGGTTAAAATGTGGGTAGAGGTTGATTATGCAAGGGTATCCTGACCCCTGCCCACCCTGCGGAAGGGGACTCCCACGGCACCCATCTGGCTCTGCCCGCTGCCTTCCCACTTCATGCCCCAGGCGGCTGGGTGTGGTCAGGTAGGAGAGCCGCTTGCAAAGGTGTGGACCTGCTGGCAGGGGCAAGCCCCTGGGGCTTTCTGCCATTGCCATGCTGCCTCTGCCGGGAGCAGGCAGGCCCACGGGCAAAGACCCCAGCTGCTAAAAGGGCTTGAAAAAGAAGCTTTGCAGGGCCCAGCGCTCTGCCAGGGAACCTCTGTCTCAGCAGAGCCGTGATTTTAGCAACTGCTCTACCACACGGCTGTCCTGGCTGGGGTCAGATCTCACAAGCCTGGGCACACGGCACAGACTTGGGAAGTTCCATGCCCTGGCCCCTTCCCTCCCAGGATTACGTCCTGTGGGGGCTCATAGGTGAACGCATTTAAACTGGAGAACCAAAGAAAAGCACTGAACAGACTGCAGGCCGTAGTTTCACTCACCAATAAATTCCTGAACTGGCTCACCAAGTACGTTACCAGATTTTGTCCAGGTTCTTGACTATACTGCAGAAATGAATTTGAAGAGCACCTTAGGTGAGTTAGGCCAGTAATTTATTCAGGGAGGGAGGAAAGAGAAATGGGAGAAAATAACAGATCAAGGGCCCCAGGTGAAGAAGAAGGGGCTGAAAAGTGATAAAGCGCTGATTTATAGACTGCAATTCCCATTATAGGTTATAAATGCCCAAGTTTTACTTGCGTGGCCACATGGCAGAGGAAAAACGGTGAAAGCAGTGCACAGAGGGTAGACAGGGATCCACAGGCAAGAGAGTGCACGAGAGAGAGCAAAACTGTGCGTTTCTAACACTGGACTCGGGAGACCTGAGAAGGTAAATCCCTTCCCCCTAGGGCTAAGGGCTGCATCGCTCCCTGAGAACTGCCAGGTGGGAGACAGCATTCCCAAGCCCCGTGTTCTCCAAACACATGAACCCCAAGCCCGTGTTCCCTGAACCCCCACAACTCACGTTTCACAGACTTATGTACCCTAAGTCCACATTCTCCCGGGCCTCTGTTACCTGAGCCCAGCACTCCTGGAAATCTGGCATTGCCCTAGCCCTCCAGCCCAGGACTAACTCCAAGAGTGGGAAGGTTTAGATGGGAGGTGCAGAGGGGCCCAAAGAGTGCAAGCTCAATTTTCTGGTCCCCCTCTTTATTGAGTTTGGAGGAGCATATCAGCTGACTTGGGGAGAGCCTAGGAAGAGAGTGAATCTACTGGGAGAGCCAGATTTACCTAAATGCTCTGGGATAAGAAACTTGGTCTGGGAGAAAGTGGAGTCAGAAAATTAACTAGCCCCACTGTAGCACACCTAAGGGACAGGGACAGTAGGACTTGCTCTACAGGCTTCCAATAGCATATTTAGGGTTCCTGGCAAGGGGTGGGTGCTCTCTCTCAAGAAATTACGAGAGGTGAGTTGGTTCATCAGGGACCTGTTTGAATCTCCTACAGGAACCCTCCCACAGCCCTCATACTGCCCTGGGAGAGAGGGAAGTGAGGAAGGGAGAAAGGGGGAAGGTCAGACTCCTAAGCAGTTTATTCGGTTGCAAAGAGGATTCCTTGCCTGAGGCCTTGTCTGGTCTTTTTTGTTGGTTTGTTTTCTTGTTTTTCCTTCCTCTTTATCCCCCCACAGCCTCCCCCCCCTTTTTTTTCCCTCTTCTTTTTCTTCCTTGCTTTCCCCCCCTTTTTTTTCTTTTTCTTCTTTTTTCCTTTTTTATATTAGGTGCTGCAGACAACATTTCTTATTTGCTGTGCTTCCTCATCCTCAGTTTCCTCTTTTCTATGTGTAATGATTATGGCTACCAGAGCTATCCCCTTTTCCATCTTTTATCCTCCATCATTTCTTGTTTCTCTTACATTCCATCTCTCTTTGTTTAGCCCCCAATATTTCTGACTTTTTATCTCTAATACCTCTATTCTGTTTTCTATCTTTTATTCACTCTTTTTTTTTTTTTTTAAAGATTTATTTATTTATTTAATTTCCCCCCCTCCCCTGGTTGTCTGTTCTCGGTGTCTATTTGCTGCGTCTTGTTTCTTTGTCCGCTTCTGTTGTCGTCAGCGGCACGGGAAGTGTGGGTGGCGCCATTCCTGGGCAGGCTGCTCTTTCTTTTCAGGCTGGGCGGCTTTTCCTCACAGGCGCACTCCTTGCGCGTGGGGCTCCCCCATGCGGGGGACACCCTTGCATGGCACAGCACTCCTTGCGTGCATCAGCACTGCGCATGGCCAGCTCCACACGGGTCAAGGAGGCCCAGGGTTTGAACCGCGGACCTCCCATATGGTAGACGGATGCCCTAACCACTGGGCCAAAGTCCGTTTCCCTTATATATATAAGAGTCTTATATATAAGAGTCCGTTTCACTCTTTATATTATTGTCCTTTCTTTTCTCTTTCCCTCTCTCCTGACCATACTGGCCTTTTAACTCATACTATATTCCTCCCCAAATTCAGTTTACTATCTCATTATAGGTACTCTTACTTTTTTACTGTTATAACTCTACACAGCTTACTTGAGTTCAATATTCATTCTCCTAGATCTCACATGATTCTTCTGCTAACATACACTATCAATATTACTATTATATTTTCATTTTCTTACCCCTTTTGCTTTCTCTGGCCCTAATTTTTTCCTTCAAGGGAACTTAGTCAACAACAAGGAAATAGAATAAGAAGAACAAAGTGACAAAGAGAAGACTTAATATGCACACAAAAACAAGTAATTAAACCACAAGACAAAGAAGCTAATCTCAACTGAATAAATCCAACAAGATAAAATAACAAGACAGCAACAAAAAACTACAGACCATACCAATAATCAGGAAAACATGGTCCAATCCAATGAACAAACTAAAAACCAGGAAGAGGAGTGGAATATCAAACAACTAATTAAAGCTTTCAAAACGTGTCATGGATGAATTTAATGAAGTAAAGGAAGAGATTAAGCATATTAAGAAAACACTTGGAGAGCATAGAGAAGAAATTGTAATCATATGCAAAAAGATAATGGATATGATGAGGATCAACAGCACAATCCAAGAAATAAAAAATACACTCTCAGCAAATAACAGCAGATTTGAAGAGGCAGAGGAAAGAATTAGTGATGTGGAAGGCAGTACATCTGAAATCAAACAGATAGTAGAATTGATCAATAAAAAGATAGGAAAAATCCAGCAGGGTCTTAGGGACCTGAATGACAATGCAAAACACACAAACATATACATTATAGGCATCCCAGAAGGAGAAGAGAAGGGAAAGGGGACAGAAGGGGTATCAGAGGAAATAATGACCAAAAACTTCCCAAACCTATTGAGGGAGATGCATGTATATGTCCAGGAAGCAAAATGCACCCCAAAAGGCATAAATCCCAACAGGCCTACCCCAAGACATATACTTGTCAAATTAACCAATGTGCAAGACAAAGAGAAAATCCTAAAAGCAGCAAGAGAAAAGAGAACCACCACATATAAGGAATGGCTCCATAAGATTAAGTGCTGATCTCTCATCTGAAACCATGGAGTCAAGAAGGCAGTGGTATGACATAGTCAAGGTACTAAAAGAAAAGAATTACCAACCAAGAATACTCTATCCAGCAAAGCTAGCATTCAAAAATGATGGAGAGTTCAAAATATTCACAGATAAACAGAAACTAAGAGAGTATGCCAACAAGAAACCTGCCCTTCAAGAAATACTAAAGGGAGTTCTGCAGGAGGAAAGAAAAAAGCAGGAGAGACAGAGCTGGAGGAGAGTGTAAGAACAACTGAAATGACAAAAAGAGAAAAAAAATCAAGCAACATATGACAAACACAAATTCAAAGAATATAAGGCTAATATAAGTAATTTCTTGAAAGTAATAACACTGAATGTCAATGGATTAAACTCACCTGTTAAGAGACAAAAATTGGAAGACTGGATAAGGAAATATGATCATCTATATGCTGTCTACAAGAAACACATCTTAGATCCAAGGATTCAAGGAGATTGAAAGTGAACGGCTAGAAAACAATCTTACAGGCAAACAATAACCAAAAAAGAGCAGAAGTAGCTAAATTAATACCGGACAAAATAGACTTTAAATGCAAAACTATTGTGAGAGACAAAGATGGACACTACATATTAGGGAAAGGGATAATCTTTCAAGAAGAAATAACAATCATAAACATTTATGCCCCTAACAAGGGTGCCTCCAAATATGTGAGACAAACACTGGAGAAACTAAGGGAAGCAATAAATGCCTCTACAATTATAGTGGGGGACTTTAACACACCATTATCACCACTGGGGCCCACTGGGTGGACTGGGGGAGAGAGTAGACTACCACTGTCCATGTGGAGCAGCAGTGCTCCAAAATGTATTCACCAGGTGCAGTAAATGTGCTATGATGATGGAAGAGGTTGTTGATGTGGGAGGAGTGGGGTGAGAGGGGGGTATATGGGAACCTCATATTTTTTTAATGTAACATTTAAAAGAAAATTTTAAAAAAAGAAGAGGGGGACCATGGCAGGACATACAATGTCCATACCTGTTCCTACAGTACCACCCCTGCCATGGCCCACTGGGTGGACTGGGGGAGAGTGTAAAGTACAGTGTAAACCACTATCCATGTGGTGCAGCAGTGCTCCAAAACGTATTCACCAAATGCAATGAATGTCCCATGATGATGAAAGAAGTTGTTGATGTAGGAGGAGTGGGGTGAGGGGGGTGGGGGGCATATGGGGACCTCATATTTTTTTAATGTAACATTTTAAAAAATAAAGAGAAGGAAAAAAAGAGAATCAATAAAGAAACAAAGACTTTGAACAATATATTAGAGGATCTGGACCTAAAAAACATATACAGAACATTATACCCAAATACAGCGGGATATACATTCTTCTCAAGTGCACATAGATCATTCTCCAAGACAGACCACATGGTAGGCCACAAAGAAAGTCTCGGTGAATTCAGAAAGATTGAAATCATTCAAAATAATTTCTCTTACCACAGTGGGATGAAGTTGGAAATCTGCAAGGGCCAGAGACCCAGATTTGGCACCAAGATATGGAAGCTAAACAATACACTTGTAGAAAAACAGTGGGTCAAGGAGGAAATCTCAACAGAAATCAGTAACTACCTTGAAACTAATGAAAACAAGAACACAAAATATCAAAACATATGTATGGGACACAACAAAAGCTGTACTGAGAGGGAAATTGATACATCAAAAAAAAGAGCTAAAATTGGAGAACTAACTGCACAATTGGAAGAATTAATTAAAAAACAACAAACTAACCCCAAAGAAAGAAGAAAGAAACTACAAAGATCAGAGCAGAGCTAAATGAAATAGAAAATAAGAAAGCATTCAAAAAAATAAACAAAACAAAGAACTGATTCTTTGAGAAGATCAGTAAAATTGACAAACCCTTAGCTAGACTAAAAGAGAGAGAAGATGCAAATACAGGAAATAAGAAATGAGAAAGGGGATATCACCACTGACCCCACTGAAATAAAAGACTATCATAAGAGGATACTTTGGAAAACTATATTCCAACAAGAAAAACAACTTAAAGTTTTTCCCTCTAACATCAGGAACAAGACAAGAATGCCCACTATCATGCCTTCTATTTAACATTGTGTTAGAAGTACTTGCTCAAGCACTGAGGCAAGAACCAGATATAAAAGGGATCCAAATAGGAAAGGAAGAAGTCAAAATTTCACTATTTGCAGATGACATAATCCTATACATAGAAAGCCTGAGAAGTCTACAACAAAGCTTCTAGAATTTATGAGTTCAGTAAAGTCGTAGGTTATAAGATCAATGCATAAATATCAGTAGCATTTCTGTACACCGATGATGAGCAATCTGAGGAGGAAATCAAGAAATAAATACCATTTACAGTAGTAAATTTAAAAAATCAAATACCTAGGAATAAACTTAACTAAAGATGTAAAAGACTTATACACAGAAAACTACACAAGACTGTTCAAGGAAATCAAAGAATTAAATAAATGGAAGAATATTCCCTGTTCATGGATAGGAAGACTAAATATTAGTTAGATGTCTATCCTACCAAAACTGATCTACAGATTCAATGCATCCCAATAAAAATCAACACAACATTTTTTTTTAATGAACTAGAGAAACTAACTATGAAATTTATTTGGAAATGAAAAAGGTCCTGAATTGCCAAAGACATATTGAAAAAGAAAAACGAAATTGGAGGAATATTTGGTAGAATTTGCCTGTGAAGCCATCTGGACCAGGGCTCTTCTTAGTTGGGAGGTTTTCAATGACCGATTCTATCTCTTATGACTTCAAAACATACTACAAAGCTACAGTAGTGAAAATGGCATGGCACTGGCACAAGGATATACACACTGATCAATGGAACTGAACTGAGAATTCTGATATAGATCCTCATATATACACTCATCTGATATTCAACAAGGCCTCCAAGCCCGCTCAACTGGGAGAGAATGGCCTCTTCAACAAATGATGTCTAGAGAATTGGATATCCATATGCAAAAGAAGGAAAGAGGATTACCATCTTATACAAAAATCAACTCAAGATGGATCAAAGACCTAAATGTAAGAGCCAAGACCATAAAGACCTTGGAAAACAATGTAGCAAAGCATCTACAGGACCTTCTAATCGGAAATGGCTCCATGAACTTCACACCCAAAGCACGAGCAGCAAAAGAACAAATAGATAAATGGGACTTCCTTAAAATTAAAGCCTTTTGCACCTCAAAGGAGTTTGTCATGAAAGTGAAAAGAGAGCCTATCCAATGAGAGAAAATATTTAGTAAACATATATCTGACAGGAGACTTATATAAACAACTCCTATATTGCAAAAGTAAAAAGACAAACAACCCATTAAAAAATGGGAAAAAGTTTGAACAGATGTGTCTCCAAAGAAAAAGTACAAATGGCTAAAAAGCATAGGAAACAATGCTCAAAATCATTAGCTATTAGGGAAATGCAAATCAAAACTACAATGAGATACCATCTTACTCCCATAAGACTGGCAGCTATCAAAAAAACACAGAAGACTACAAGTGCTGGAGAGGATGTGGAGGAATGGGAACACTCATCCACTGCTGGTGGGAGTGCAGAAGTATCCAGCCATTCTGGAGAACAGTTTGGCGGTTTCTCAAAAAGTTAGCTATAGATTTGCCATGTGACCCAGCAATTCTGCTGCTGGGTATATACCCAGAAGAACTGAAAATAAGGACACAAACCGATATATGCACACCAATGTTCATAGCAGCATTATTCACTATTGCCAAAAGTTGGAATCAACCCAAATGCCCATTAACAGATGAATGGATAAATAAAATGTGGAATATACATACTATGGACTCCTACTCAGCTATAAGAAGGAATACAGTACAAACACATGTGATAACGTGGATGAATCTTGAGGACCTTATGTTGAGTGAAGCAAGCCAGGCATTGAAGAACAAATACTACATGACCTCTCTGATATGAAACGAGTAAACAAAGCTGTCTCAGAGAGCAAGAGACTGGAAAATAGGCTTAAAGGAATTTGGGGGGTGGGGGGAGAGGAAGGTGGCGAGCTGATGCCTACATGGGTGAAGTCTATGATAAGCTGGAGGTAAGTATTTGTACAGGGAAGGATAAGATGGGGGCATAGGGATACCTTTGGGTGGGGCTTTGTGGGCTTGAGGGGGGCTAGGGTTGGGAGGATGGGTCAGATGGCCCAAGGAATTAGGGGGAGGGATGGAGGGAACAGTTGAATATGGGAGACCGTCAGGTATATGGTTGAAACTATAATGTTGAGAAAACTCTTTAGAAAATATAATAAGGAAGGATTATGTGTTTAAGGTGCTTAAGGGGGGGCATCTGGTACAGAGACAGGCTTCTAGGGAGTGTGTGAGTGTGCATTTTGTCATAGTGTGTTATATCATTGGGTGGAGACCCATACAATGAGTTTGATGGTGTACCCCCATCCTGGGGAGACCTGATGTTCTCAAACAGAGGGAATTGTGTCTCTTGAGAGAATCAGGGGTTCCCAAATGGTTAAGGCAGTCTAGTATGTCAAGCCTTCAGCATTGTTGCAAGTATCTGTAAATCTGGTCCCTCAAGTAGTGAAGACTGATTGTCATTGTGGTCTCTGAGGGGAGGGAGAGAGAGGTATAGAACAAATGGTAGCAGGGCAACTGGGGGGCAATGGAAGTGCTCCATAAGAGAATGTAATGATGGATATAGGACATGTTAACTTATACCAAAAGTGTATAAAAGTCTATAAGCTAAAATGTAAACCACAATGTAAAACATAAAGAAACTAAAAATTTTAAAATGTGTACAGTCTAAAATATAAACCATAAAGTAAATCAAAATGGAACCATGTTTAATAGCTATGTTTCAAAATCTGTACACCAGCTGCAGCAAATATAACATGAACATGTAAAAAGATCATTGCTGGGGAAAGGGGAAAAGGGTTTGATATTGGATATATGGGAGGCCCCTATATTGTATATGTTAATTACTGTAACCTAAAACTTTTTTGAATTAGAAAAAAAGAAAAGAAAAGAAAGGATGTAGACACTGAGGAAGAAATGAAAGAAAGTGCCTTGCCACCGTACATCCAGGGCAGCACCTATTACAGATGAATGGTAAAATATTAAAAACAAAGCTTTATAATATTTTTCATTTTTTTTAATACACCAATTTATTTTTACTTTATTTTAGTATTTCTAAATTAGTATGTATTCTATTTCTAAACTTTAAACCCATCACTATATTTCAATTTCCTGTTAATTGAACTTGGCGTTATATTAGGCTTCATTGTTGAAGAAGTTTTGGACCACAGAGAGGTTCAACTATGGCAGGGGAGGAACACTGGTGTGGGGTGTTATTGATGGGGGGCACATGGGTGGGAGGGAGTTCTCCAGGGCATGTATATAGGGGACATAAAAATGTTCTGATATATGTTGGGTATTTTCATAGTAGTTACAGTTACAAATGTCAACTGTGGGAGTACTGAGTTCCTACCCAGGGGAACTCTGTCACATTCCCCAATGGAACAGCAATAATCCCCCAAGTGCAACAGTGAAGATCAACAAGGAAGAATGGTCCAATAATGAACCCTTTTTTTTTTTTTATTGACTTTGTAATAATATTACATTAAAAATATATATGTGAGGTCCCATTCAACCCCACCCCCCCACCCCCCCCTCTCCCCCCCCAACAACACTCGTTCCCATCATCATGACACATCCATTGGATTTGGTAAGTACATCTTTGGGCACCTCTGCACCTCATAGACAATGGTTCACATCATGGCCCATACTCTCCTCCATTCCATCCAGTGGGCCCTGTGAGGATTTACAATGTCCGGTGATTACCTCTGAAGCACCATCCAGGGCAGCTCCATGTCCCAAAGACACCTCCACCTCTCATCTCTTCCTGCCTTTCCCCATACCCATCGTCCACCATGTCCACTTTTCCCAATCCAATGCCACCTCTTCTATGTGGACATTGGATTGGTTGTGTCCATTGTACCTCTATGTCAAGAGGAGGCTCAGATTCCACATGGATGCTGGATGCAATCCTCCCATTTTCAGTTGTAATCACTCTAGGCTCCATGGTGTGGTGGTTGTCCTTCTTCAACTCCATCTTAGCTGAGTGTGGTAAGTCCAATAGATCAGATTGTAGGTGCTGGAGTCTGTTGAGGCTCAGGACCTGGCTATCACATTGTCAGTCCAGAGATTCAAATCCCCTAAATATATCTTAAACCCCAACATTAACTGCACCTCCAGCACATTAGCATGAAAGTCTTATGAAGGGAGATCCCATCTGAGTCCAGATTCATCACACATAAACACCATTTCCAAAGAGGGGCCATCTGCCCTGGTAGTTAACCCCATCGGCCATGACCATAACTCCCATGGGTCTCTTTAGCCCTCAAAGGAACCAATATCTGGGGGTTGTATCTGCTAATAATGAACCCTTGATACTGATGACTATGCTTATGAGCCGGTGTACCTGAAATATGCACTAGGCCTAGTGCTGCAGGGTGCCTAAGAGTTACTTCCCGAGAGCCTCCAATCTCTAAGCCAAACTCAGAATGTAAATGCTTTACCTTCTCCCCAACGTGGGACATGACTCCCAGGGATGAACCTCCCTGGCACCAAGGGATTACTACCAATCACTAGCTGGTGATGCAACTAGAGAGACCTTGAGTAAAAGGATCAACTCAGACCAGCAGAATATCTCAGCCTACATGTAGGATCATGTGTTAAAAACTGCTTTTTGACTTTGGGTAAAAGGGGGAAATGGAAAGGACAAGTGAGTTTATGTGGCTAAGAGTTTTCTAAAAAGAGTCATAAGGTCATAGAGGGGTCGCGCTTACACACACCTCAGCAGGACCCCAGAAAAAGCCAAAGTAGATCCAATCCTAGGTATGGTTCTCCTGAAGGCTATGGAGACCCACAGGGTATAGGTCATGGCAGATGGATTTGGAGTTCTGTGCCATGTCAGAGGGCCCTACTTTGGAATTTGTGCTCCTGAGTGTGATGGAACTGGACTCAGATGTGACCTTTCCACACATGCCTCTTCCATCACTTTTACTGACCCTGTGGTTGGCACTAGGTATGGTGTATACTCAGGGGACTTGAATTTCTGGAATGCCCATGTGCCACCTGGGCCCTGAGCCTCAGCAGAGTTGCAACTCCTACTCTGGTTCATTGGACTAACCCAGGTCAGCTAACAGGGAGGTGAAGATGGTCAACCAGCACACCAGGGAATCAAGAGTGCCTACCACCACAAGCAGAAGAATTGCATCCGTCATCTGTATGGAATCTAAGCCCCCTCTTGATCTAGAGGTGGAGTGACATCACCATCCCAGCGTCCACAGAATGGAGGAATAAAATATTGATTAGAGTGGACTTGCTGATATTCTACTATAAAACTATTGTGACTAGTAATAGAAGAAATTGTAGCATTGAGGTGGAGAAAGTGGCCACAGTAGTTACTGAAGGCAGGGAGAGGGAAGAAGAGATGTGATATGGGGACATTTTTGGAACTTTGAGTTGTCCTAAATGATATTGCTGGGCCAGATGCTGGACTTTATATATCCTGCCATAACCCACTGAATGTATTGGGGAAAGTGTGAACTACAGGGTAAACTATTATCCATGTGGTTCAACAGTGCTCCTAACTGTGTTCACTGAGTATGATGAGTGTGCCACAATGATGGGGGAGGTTGTTGGTGTGAAAGGAATGGGGTGGGAAGGTGGGGGGTATACGGGAACCTCTTATGTTTTTTAATGTAGCATTTTTTGAGATGTATATACCTTCAAAAAATACAATTTCAAAAATGATGGGGGTGGAGGGGTGGGGAGTGGGTTTTATAGGAACCTCTTATGTTTTTTAATGTAACATTCTTTGTGAACTATTAACTTTAAAAAAATAAAATAAAATAAAAAAATATTTTAATTATACAAAGTATATTCTCAGATCATAATGGAGTGAAACTGGAAGGAAAGAGGTAAATTCACAATGTGTGGAGGCTGAACCACAGACTCCTAAATAATCAGTGGGTCAAAGAAGAAATTGCAAGTGAAATTAGTAAATATATTGAAACAAATGAAAATGAGGACACAGCTTATCAAAACTTATGGAATACAGTGAAGGCAGTCCTGAGAAGGAAATTTACTAGCCCTAAAAGCCTATATTAAAAAAGAAGAAAGAACTGAAATCAAAGATCTGATTGAACAACTGGAGAAACTAGAAAAATAACAGCAAACCACTTCCAAAGGAAGCAGAAAGAAATAAATAATAAAGATTAGATTAGAAATACATGAGGGAAGCGGACTTGGCCCAGCGGTTAGGGCGTCTGTCTGCCACATGGGAGGTCCGCGGTTCAAACCCCGGGCCTCCTCGACCCGTGTGGAGCGGGCCCATGCACAGCACTGATGTGTGCAAGGAGTGCCATGCCACGCAGGGGTGTCCCCCGTGTAGGGAAGCCCCAGTCACAAGGCGTGCGCCCCATGAGGAGAGCTGCCCAGTGCAAAACAAAGTGTAGCCTGCCCAGGAATGGTGCCGCACACACGGAGAGCTGACACAACAAGATGATGTAACAAAAAGAAACACAGATTCCCGTGCTGCTGACAACAACAGAAGTGGACAAAGAACACACAGCCAATAGACACGGAGAACAGACAGATAGAGAACAGAAATAAATAAATAAATATTTGGAAAAAAAAAAGAGCACATGAAAAATGTTCAACATCACTAGCGATTAGGGAAATGCAAATCAAACTACACTGAGATATCATTTCACACCTATCAGAATGGCCACTATTAAAAAGAGAGGGAAACGGACTTTGGCCCAGTGGTTAGGGCGTCCGTCTACCATATGGGAGGTCCGCGGTTCAAACCCCGGGCCTCCTTGACCCGTGTGGAGCTGGCCATGCGCAGTGCTGATGCGCGCAAGGAGTGCCGTGCCACGCAAGGGTGTCCCCGCGTGGGGGAGCCCCACGCGCAAGGAGTGCGCCCGTGAGGAAAGCCGCCCAGCGTGAAAAGAAAGAGCAGCCTGCCCAGGAATGGCGCCGCCCACACTTCCCGTGCCGCTGACGACAACAGAAGCGGACAAAGAAACAAGACGCAGCAAATAGACACAGAGAACAGGCAACCGGGGGAGAGGAGGGGAATTAAATAAATAAAAGTAAAATCTTTAAAAAAAAAAAAAAAGAAGAAATTAAGCTGTAAAGCATATGACAACATACATAAACCAGGGGGACATTATGTTGAGTGAAGTAAGCCAGACACAAAAAGACGACTACTGTATGATTGCACTACTATGAACTAAGTATATTGTGTAATTTCATGGAGTTAATAACTTGAATATGGGTGACCAGAAAACAGAATGAGGTTAGAGAATGGAAAGCTAAGGGTTAACTTGTGCAGAACTGATATAAAGGATGTGTGTTAATCTTCAGAAATGAATAGAAAAGGTGAAAGTCCAACATAATGTTTGTAACTAGCAATACTATTATGTGGGTATGAAAGTGGTTTAAAGGGAAAGTCTAGGGTCGTGTATATTACTAAAAGAAAAGCTAAAAAATGTAAGACAGAACAGTATAGCATAGTAAAACCACCGTGAAATACGAATATAGTTAAGATTGCATATATAAGACAGTTTTTCTTTGAAGCTGAACAAATGTATGTTAATACTACAGGATGTTAATATCAGACAAAATAACCTTATGCTAAGTGAAAGAAACCAGACACAAAGTACTGCATATTATATGATCCCATTTAAATATAATGTAAATATAAATCAATTTATGGAGATGAGATTAGATTAATGGTTATGTAGCACTGGGGAGGGACTGCTAAGGGGTGTGGAGTTTTTCTTTGTGAAGTACTTGTTCTAAAATGTTTTGGGGTGACAAACGCACAACACTGTGATTGTACTTAAAACCATTGATTATACACTTTGGATAGATGGTACGGTGTTGGAGTATATCTCAATAAAACTGCTTAATATATAAATAATTGTTCAAGAATAGCCAGAAATAGCAGCTATGTACAGCAAGGTAAGCATGAAGAGATTAAGAAGTGAAGAATTTTCTTGTATGTTTGCTTGTCTATTTTTTGTTTATTATTATCATTATTATTGAAATAATGAAAACGCTCTAATAATGATTGAAGTGATAAATGCACAACTATGTGATTACACCAAAATCCATTGATTGTACATTTTTATTTGTATGCTTTATTAATATGTATCAATAAAATTGATTTGCTTTTTAATGAATGGTGGGCTGGATTCTGCCTGCTGACCATGGTTTGCCAACTCTTGACTTAGAACATGCAGTTGGAGAAGTTGGTTAGAGATAGAGTAGAGCTTTGAATACCAGCCAGAGGAAAATGAACTTTACAGAAAGGCTGATGGGAATCTTGAAGGATGTTTACACTGGGGAGCAGTGAGATCACAGCAGGTTGATAAAGGGACTAGTGCAGCACCCACCTCCTTAGCCAGGCACTCGCAATTCCTTCCTTCCTTCAGTAACCATTTCCTTGACGTCACCTGGTGCAGAGGCTGCCCTAGGCACAGGGGATACAGTGACGAGCATGGCAGGTGAGAGCCCTACTTCCCAGAGTTTACATTCTGATGAGGTTATGAGGTTCTTCGCCTTCTTGCCCTGCCCTCCTCCCGGCCTTATTGCCTCCCACTCCCCACGTGTTAAAAACCACAGGGAATCCCTGCCTTCCCACGCCCTACCTCTGCGCCTGCTGCAACCTCTCCCTGGAACGCCCTTGCTCACTCCACCTCGTCTTGGAGCCGGCCGAGCTCTGAAGCTTCCCTCCGCCTTGCACGGGGCGAATGGGCCTCTCCTTCTCTGGGTTCCCCTGGCACTTCACACCCACCATGGCTTGAGTACTTCTTGTGCGGCCGTGGAATTCTTGACTCAGAAGTCCACGGCCCCTACAGGAACGGGCTTCTCGAGTGCTGCGTCCCTAATGCCTGGCAGAGGCCTGCCATGGCCGAGGGGCTCCACACGTTTGCTGAATGAAGAGATGAACATTTCTTTGGGAAAGGGGGGACTTCTTCCTGCCAGAAGAGAGGAAGCATTTAGATATGGGAGACGCTGAAACTGGGGAGGAAAGATGTCACCTACCTTTAGGGATTTAAATGCTTGACGGTACAAAACATCTTCTTTGCAGGCTTAAAACTGTCCGAAATTATTCGTTGAGTATGAACAGTAATACGTCGCTCCCTCTCTGAGACGTCGTGACCGGGGCCGCTTTGTCTGATTAAGGGCTGTCAGGAGTGATTGATGGGCTCCCGCTGGACAGCCAAACCTCCCTCCCCCTGACAGCACGCCTGATAGGCGAGCGGAAGCTGACCCTGGCTGACACACTCATCTTAAAATATCTCTGTTTCCCTGCGGCCTATATAAAATAGCTGTCGCACTAAAAGTAAGAGCTATACTCGGGGGGACTCTGGCTTCGCCGAGGACTGGTGATGGAGGAGCCTGTGATGTCAGGGTTCAGCCGAAGGCCAAACCAGAAGGACCCTAAGAAACTGGGCCCCGGATGAATTGTGTCCCGGGGAGCAGCTCGGAGTCCAGGCCCTCAAGGCTGGGCCACGAGCGAGATGCCACTATCAACACTGAGAAGGGTTTATTCAGCCCGTATTGGCATGTGGTGCCAGGTTCAGTTCTGATCGAAGAGAATAATGCAGAACAGCTCTTTGCCATCTGCCCCTTGCAACACACAAAGGATGCTAATGATATCGGTCATCCTTAGGGGCCTTGCGAAGAGAAGGTACAGTGGGTATGAAAAAGTATGTCCACTTAAGAGATGAAGGACCAAAGGCTCAGAGGGTGGCCCAAAGCCACACAGCTAGTAAAGGGCAGAGCAGGGATCCATTTCAGAGCAGATGAATAGCATACTTATTAGGGTTATTAAAGAGAGTTCAATGAAGGGATTCTTTGAAAAGCAGGCTGGGTTAAAGGAATCGAAAACAGATGGAAAAGCACCCTGACATCAGCAGCAGTGGGATCCCCTAGATTTCAAGAGGAAAAGGGAAGGAATTATGTTAGAGGGGCCCACAGAAGAGGGGTTGCCTGACAGCACCAGTGACCTCAGCTAGAGGCACTCAGCCACTGCCAATCACCCTTCCTCCCTCCCAGTCACCTGCCAGCACCTTCCATCAGCCAAACCCAATCAGAAACCAGGGGACAAGGAGGTCTGGGTGATGCTGTTTGCACAAGTCAGCTCCCTGAGTCTGAGAGCAGGTGGAAAGAGAGTCTGGAGGAGCAACTGGAGGCCGTCCAGCAACCCTAAACCCATGCCCGGTGCTCATCTCACGCCACCATGCTACGCTCAGGAGGAGAAACCACGGAAAAGGAAGGCATAGTGTTTGCCCTTCGGAGACCCCATGGTTTCACAGGGAGACCCCAACTGCATTAAAGAAAAAAAATCAAACCAGAATAGTCACACGTGCAACAAATAAATCAGTGATCAGGAAAAGACAGTGAGCGACGGCCCAGGCTTGGGACTGGCCTCCTCACCCCTGGTGCCAGCTAGGAACACTGCTTCCTGGCCAAGGAAGAGCAAGTGAGACCACGGCTGGCTGGAGAGGCCAGTGGTCAAAACGCCTGGGAAAGAGGGCCTGGGCCGCGGTCATGACCCACTGGCCTCAGAGGATGGAAGGAGAAAATTCTTTCTGCGGAGTGGAGGCTGGGATTGAAAGCAAGCCTACTGAGCAGGATCACCTGAGTTAGGGGCCGGGGGCCAGGGGGCTGCCCTGCTCCCTTCACCGGGTTGGGTCAGGGCAGGCCTGGTTTTTCTGGGCCTTCCTGTGGACCCTAAGCTAATACCCATCTTCAGCTGGGCTCATGTCTGCCTGGTTTGGCACCGTGTCTCTAAGGCACAGCAAAGATCTCTGTTAATATGGGAGAATAAGACCCCAGAGGGAGGGAGGTGGTGGCGAGATGCCTTGAGGAAAAAACAATCGCCAGCCAGACTTACCTGGAGGCAGGTGGGGCAAGGCCTGGCAGGCGGCCGGGCTTCCAGGGGCTTCTGGGGAGAGCGAGGAGGTGCCCTGTCGGGCTGCACGCCCCCCCCCCCCCGCCCCGCCGGTGTGCCCCAGAGCTGCCGGCAGACCTGCACCGAGAGAGCAGGCCCCTCCCCCAGCTCCGGCCTTCCCGAGGCGGGCAGGGGGCCTGAGCCCCTGCCACTCTGTCCCCAGGTGGACGGCCTCGCCGGGCTCAGCCGAAAGGCTCCAGGGGGGCTCCACACAGCACTGTCCGTTTCTCGGCAGGCTGGGCAGATGCGCTGAAGCCTGAGAGTGACGGGGGACCCCGCCGGGTCAGTGGCGGTCAGGAGAGCTGGGGGTGGGGGTGGCAGTGGAGGACCTGCACCTGCAACCGGGGAGAAGGCCACTACGGACACCCAGGCAGAAAGGTCTGTCCCACACAGGGCTTGACTGAAAGACCGTCCTTCTCCACTTAGACTTAAGCCGAGGCTTTAATTATAGCTTGTCACTCACTCACCTTCCCCAGGAGACGGCAGAGCCGGACGGCAAAGGAAATGAAACTCTCACTTCAGATGGCGCATTCTGTCTGTCAAGAAAGTTCAAACCCACAGACAATAATAACGCGAATGGCCGCAGCACGGTGCTCCCCCTCCAGGCGTGGCCATGACGAGGTGGGATGGCCATCGACAGAGCAGGTGGAAAAACCCGTCCCAGCGAGGCCAGGTGCCTGGCTCAAGGTCACCCAGCAGCCTGGGCAAGGCGGGTGGCTGTGACCGGCCACACCCTCCCCTTTCCGACAGCAGTGCCCGAAGCCCACCGGGATCGCTGCTGGTGGCGTCCCAGAGCCTTGCAGGAACGAGCGGAGACTCCTGCTTTGGGTTACCTGTGCCCCCAAGGTCTTCCCTCGTCATGGGAAGGAAGGGGAGTTTCAGCTTAAGACGCTCCAGGGCAAGAGCCGTCGAGTGTGAGGCCGACGGTGGGGCAGCCTCGCCGGCCCGTGGTCTCGCAGAGGACCTGCTCCAGCTCCCGCCTGCCCCTTTGCTGGCCGCTGGTGCCTGTGAGCCTCGGCTTCCTCCCCCGTGCAATGGCAGTGACAGGACTGTGAAGACGAAGCCCCTAGAGGGGCCCTGGGTGATGCGCTGACTTTCTTTCCTGGGTTAAAGGTATTGAACGGTAAGTTATCTTTCTCTCTGCCCAAGAGAGGGACAAAAGCCGTGATCCAAAAGAAGACTGCAGAAGCAAAGCTCAGAGGTAGGGAGCAAGTTCCCAGCAGCGAGCAAGCCAGCCACTGAGCTGAGTGGACAGCGAACGGCCACCACCAGGCGCGCCCCAGGTGGAAGGGTCAGTGAGTAGCCGCGCGGCTGCGCTCCAGCTCCGCCCCTCCTCCAGTTTGCTCAGTTGGCTTATTAGGTGCCCGCTTTGAGCTAGGCGTTGTCTCGAAGTTTTATGTGCTTTATCTTGCTTATTCCTCACCATCACCTGGAAGGGAAGGTGTTACAAGCCCCATTTTACAGACAGGAGCACCGAGGATCAGAGAAGTTAGATCTCAAAGCTGCTGAGGACCGAAGCAAGAACTGGCATGAGGTTTGCCAGGCGCCAGAGCCCATGTGTCCCCACATTGACTCTGCACTGCTGCCGCTTTTCCTCCTGCCAGCCCCGGTCCATCGCGCTGGGGGTGAGGAGGTTAAACCACCTCCCTGAATGGGAGGGAAGGCCCCGGCAGCCCTTTTCTTGCAGGGTCTGGTTCCTGGGAAATATGCTCAAATGGTGCATTATAGTTTTATGAATCCAGCTCCTTTTGTTGTCCCGACTGAAATGCAGAATGCCGGGGGCAGGCTGCCCTCCTTCACAGACCCATTTGTCATGGGAATTGATTTTAAAAAGAACAGGAAAAAAGATAGCATGATGGCTTGATTGCATTTGTTTGAGGCAGGAGAGGGGCTGCCACCTGTCTCTGCCATCCTCAGCTCGGCTGGACCAAAAGGACTGCTGGCTCTTTGTTTCCAAAGCTGAAAAACTCCCACGAGCACCAGGAATGCGGGGAGGAAGTGAGCAGGGGTGAAGATATGGGAAAGCAGGTCTCCCAAGCCTGGGGTCTTGGAGAAGTGATGTGGCTGTGGGGGAGGAGATGCAAGACACAGAGGGGCCTTCCACTGCTGGTCCAGGGCGCCAGCGGCTGCACGTCAGGGCTGCTCTGCCTTCATGGTCATAGGTTGAAAAAAGCGGACAAGTTGGTCTGCTTAATTTCCAAGCAGAACTCTCTCCCACTCCAGGTGACTATGGAGCAAACCCTAGGAACTTGAGGGTGGGATGGGAGAGCAGTAGCCTTAGAGGTCCACCTGCCTCCACCCCAGAGAGATGATCCCACTGTGGGAATCAAGCGTGGCCAGCTGGTCCCCTCCTGTGACTCACAGCAGAGGCAAAGCTCAGAGCCTGAGCAAGGCAGCCATGCAGCTCACATCCCTGCAGGGAGGGGGCTAGGTTCACCCCGGTTCCTGGGAGAGTCACGGCATCTCAGACGGGTGAGCCCCACCCTTTTTTGACAGAATGGAAGGGACCTGCCCAAGGGCCATTACGGCAGTGGCACAGCCAAGACTCAACTGACCTTTTACTCCCAGGTAAGAGTCAACCATTGTCCTCGGCCACCAGAACCATGGGGGAAAGGACACTACTCCCTTGCCAGGGCAAGTGGCCAGATCCACCTTGGCCTTGAGTGGGGAGACCGAGGCCTCTGACAGACCAATCCCCGGCCACCTCCCAGAGACCCCAGGTTTCAGGTTCTCCCATGTCCTCTCCCCCATGCTGCTCAGGCAGTGAGGACACTGTGGGGGAAGAAGGAGGGAGGAGGAGAGGGCAGAAGCAGGGCAGCCTTGCCTGGGCACCCGTGGGGCACGCTGGGAGGGACAAGCAGGCTTGTTGACACACGGCACAGTCAGAATAGCTTTCCACATTCAGCTTGTAGTCTGGAAGAAGAGATTCATTGAGTGCCTCATTGTTTTCCACACTGTCCAAGGGGCACAGCCGGGAGGCCTGGCCAGAGCTGGGATGTTCTGTCTTGGGCAGAAGGCAAGAAGGATGCCCTTTGGTTCTCCCCAGCAGAGGCCCCAGGGCACCCAGCAGCCCAGACAGAGGCAGTTTCCCCAGTCCTTCCCAAAGCCCAGCAGAGACACCCGAGAGAGTCCAAGGCCAGGTGGGAGATGGAGCACACTTGGGGAGAAGCATCAGCACCATTTTACAGTCCCAGGCCATGAGCCTTATGGGCCTCCTTGCAAATTTAATTGAGCACCCACAATACATCAGATCCAGGAATGCGAGGATCAGTACAACCCAGAAACTTCCTTCAATGGGCTTATGTCTAGTGGGGAAAGCAGGCTCACAGAGGTGATTGCAATGCAGTGTTTAAAAGGCCCTGGTGCAGGTGAGCAAAGGTGTGATGGAAGGAGAGGGAAGTTAGCCGGGGAGGAGAGGGGTGTAGGGTAGCCCTTTGCAAGTCCAGTCTGAGATGATGGGGAGGAGTTAGGGTCTACCGGGATGGCCTAAGGGAGGGGGAGGTGAACTGGTCCCAGGAGGCAGTGGGAACAAAGGCATGGCATGCTTGGGGGACTGGAGGAGCTTTGTGTTCCGCTCAGCAGGTGAGACCTGGAAAGGCAGACAGTGGCCGGGGCCCATGCAGAGTGAGGACCAGCTTCCCAGGCCATGGGCAGTGGGGTGACGGGGCCTGGAGACCCACTGGGTCAGCCCTCCTTGGTCTCTTCAGAGACCTTCCCTTTCGGGGGCACTGCTCCTTTCCCGGCTAGGGGCTGCCAAGGCCCTGGAGTGAGTTGAATGGGGGCCCCCAAAAGATACATCCACCCCCCTAATCCCCAGAATCTGTCACTGTTATCTGATGTGCTAAAAGATGGAACGTGCCCTTATTTGGAAAAAGGGTCTGTGCAGATGTAATTAAGGTTCTTGAGCTGAGATCCTCCTGGGTCATCCGGGTGGGCCTAAATTCAATGTCAGGGGAGAGAGACAGAGGGAGAGTCCACACAGACAGAAAAGAAGGCCACATGAAGTAGGAGGTGGAGACTGGAGTAACACAGCCACCAGCCAAGGAGCAAGAGCCATCGGCAGCTGGAAGAGGCCAGGAAGGGCTCTGATCTCAGAACTTCAGGGGGGCCGCTGTCTGCTGACACCTTCATTTTGGACTTAGGCCTCCAGGACTGTGCAAAAATCAATTTGTGTTGTTTCAAGCCACCAAGTTGTGATAATCTGTTAGGCAGTCCTGTAGGAAACCGAGGCAGTCCCCAAGGCTCAGAGCTGTCACAGGCTCTCACCAGCAACTCATCTTTTTCCATCTACTGCCCCTCAGACAGACCAGGTCTGAACACTTCCCTTACTTGAGTACTTGGGGCTCGCAGGGAGAGGATGGATTCATGGGGGGATATGTGGGCAGGGTGCTGTCAAAAGTTAGACTGAAAAAAAGTCTGGAGAATGCCCACCAGGAGTCTGATGGGTTGACCATTTAAGCTAACAGTTGCCTACACCTGGGGCTCCCAACCTGGACTGAAACATTACAGTCTTTGGATTTGGTCTCCCTGAATTCCAATGCCGAGGCCCTCCCCGGACCAATTAAATCAGTTCTTGGAGTGAGGCCCAGGCATAGGTATTTCTAAAAGCTCCCCAGATGATTCTGGTAGGTAGCCAGGGTTGAGAACCACTGAGATACACCAGCCAATTCAGATTCCATTTCTCTTGTGCTCCCTGCATTTTTTCCATTTCATAACTCTACCTTCCCAGACTCTCTCCTCTCTCCAACCTTCCCCATCTCTCCTTCTCCAAGACTGACCTCCCTGCTAAGCTTTGGATCTCATCCCCTCCCATCACCTGTGAGACCAGATTCCAAAGAATAATGATGATAACTGTAATAATAATAATAACAACAGCTAATATTCTTTGAGTGCTTAGTGTGTGCCAGGTCTATGAGTCATCTCATTTAGATCTTTCTCTCAGAACTACCTTTTACTGTAGGTACTATTATTTTTCCTCTTTTGCAGATGAGGAAACTGAGATCAAAGGAATTTAAGCAAAAGCCCATAGGCCCATCACTATTGAGTGGTCCCTCTGCTACCAAAGCCAGTTCTTAGCAGTCAGGCACACAGTGGGGCAAATCTCCAATTCTGAAGTCTTGTCCTAGAGCCAGGTGGCCAGGGTGATGGTCAGAAGTGAATTGGAGATAGAATTCCCATTTACAATCTCCAGGTCACGATCAGCTCAGCCCCGTGCTTGATGTAACCCTCATAAAACTATGACTCACATGGCTCAGTCGCAGAGCACTATCATGACCAAGATATACAATCTCAGGCAAAGATATTTAAAATAAATTTTTGACTCTCTTCAAGAGTCCATTCAAGGAGATTCGGATCCATGGGCCTCAACAGCACTTATCAAAAGCCCATTTGTCCTCCTATCCACTTCCTTCTTACCCTGCAGCTATTACGGTGTGATTTTTTCCAGCACCCTAAAAAAAACCCTGAAGGCTCCTCCTTCATATCAATTCATGAAATTTTGCCCTCTCCTCTCCTCCCCCCAGGACTTTATTATGTAGATTAATTTGGTCTGTTTTCCCACAAGAAAGAACCATTTTTCTAGGGAGTGGGAGTGGACTGGCAATTTCAGGATTCTCTTTGTATGAGAGGGCTGTCAGAGAACAGTAAAATTCTTGACCCTGCCACACTAAACTCTAAGGTCTGTGCGAGTTGCATCTTCCCCCCTGGATCTTTGTTTCAAGCATCATCTTAGGAACTCACTGTTCACCTAATTAACATACCCTAAGGAATCATCACGAAATCTGGGCAACTCTTTAGAAGAGAAGAATAATCCACAGACAAGTTATCTTCCTTCCTCTTCTGCCTAGAAGGTTAAATTATCTATCCCTGGCAGTGCAGTGCAGTGCAGGACAGCAACCTTGCCAAAAACTGATGGAAAGTGAGAGATGCCACTTGAAACACAAATTGGAAACCAACATTTCAGTACCTTACAGTGAAACCAGTTTGGGGTTTGGAGGAAGGTTGGGAGGGTTTGCATGACTTTCCTCTATTACCAAGGGCAGAGATGGAAGGCTCTCACCCTTCCTCTCGCTCCCACTCTCTGCACCCACCATCGAAATTTCTGAGTTTCATTCTTCCCCACTTCAAAAATGAAAGTGAAAGTTGAGTAGAACAGTGCCTTTGGAACCAAACATAGACTCAAATTGTAAGTCAACCTTTTCGTACTAATTGCGAGACCTTAGACAAGTTTTTCAGCCCCTTAGTAAGGGTCAGCTATTGTTGCAAAACAAACCACTCCAAAACTTCGTGGCTCAAAACAATAATCCAGGGAAGCAGATTTGGCTCAACTGATAGACCGTCCACCTACCATATGGGACGTTGAGGGTTCAAACCCATGGCCCCCTGGCCCATGGGGTGAGCTGGCCCATGCTCAGTGCTTCTGCATGCAAGGAGTGCCACGCCACACAGGGGTGTCCCCCATGTAGGGGAGCACTATGCCCGAGGAGTGCACCCTGCAAGGAGAGCCGCTCCATGTGAAAAAAGCGCAGCCTGCACAGGAGTGGTGCCATACACATAGAGAGCTATGCAGCAAGATGACGTGACAAAAAGAGACACAGATTCCTGGTGCCACTGACAAGAATGCAAGTGGACACGAACACATAGCGAATGGACACAGAGAGCAAACAACGGAGGTCGGGGGGGAGTGGGGGTGGAAGGGGAGAGAAATAAAAAATACAAAAACAATAATCTGTGATTATTTCTCACGAGTCTTGAGGAGGCTGGACAGCTCTGCTGATGTGAGGCAGGCTTGGCTGAGCTTGACGCTGAGCCCGTGCATTCATCTGCAATCAGCTGGCAGATCAGCTAGGGGCTGACTGGTTGATCCCTGGCCTTGGCTGGAAGAAGATGGCTCTGCCCCACATGGCCTCTCCTCCTTGAGAAGGCTGGTCCAGGCTATTCTCACGGCAGTGCTCTAAGTCCAAGAGAGTGAATCAAAACACACATGGGCTTTTCCAAGCCTCTGCTTGCATTAAGCTTACTGCTGTCCCATTGGCCAAGAGTCATCTGGCCAAAGCAGAGGCAGGGAGAAGGGACCTAAAGTTTCAGGGCAAACGACAAAGACACAGGCAGGCAAGTCATTGGGCTGCCAAAGTAATCAATCTACCACATCCTCCAAGCTCAGTTTCCTTTTTTCTTTTCGTTTTTACTGCAGTGAAACTCACATAACAAAATTAACCATTTTAAATTCAGTGGCATTTAGTACATTCACAATGTTGTACGACCACTTCTCCTGTCCAGTTCCAAAACATTTTCTTTGCTCCCAAATAAAACCCCATACCCTTGAGTAGTTTCTTCCCGTTCTTCCCTTTCCCCAGCCCTGAAAACCACCAATATATTTTCTGTCTCTATGAGTTTATTTATTCTGGATATTCCAGATAAGTGGAATCATACAATATGAGACCGTTTGTGTCTGGCTTCTTTCAGTTACCATATTGTCTTTGAGGTTCATCCACGTCACAGCATGCATCGACACTTCGTTCCTTTTGGCTGAATGATATTCCACGGCATGGATATACCACATTTTGTTTATCCATTCATCCATCAATAGACATTTAATTTGCTTCCACCTTCTGGCTATTGCGAATAGTACTGCTATGAACATTTGTGTGCAAGTATTTGTTTGACCCCTATTTTCAACTCTTTGGGATATGTGCCTAGGAGTGGAATTGCTGGGTCCTTTGGTAATTTTATGTTTACCAGTCTCCTTCTGTTTAAAATATAGATAATGAGATTACTTTGTAGGCATGCCTGGAGGCTTAGCGGCAAAGCATGTAAAATGTGATCACAGAGCACAACCTCAATAAATGCTTTATGTAACTATTCTTTGTTCCTTAATTCAATAAACATTTATTGAGCCCAGGATCAGGAATTATATGAGGTGCTTCATAGATATATGGCTACATAAGATATAAAATATCTATTAAAACATATGCCTGTGTTTTAGAGAGACATATAAATATATCCCTCGGGTCCCTTCCAGGCCAGGCTTACAACATTCCAGCCTTGCTTCTCGCCTGGTGTGTCCTTCACAAACAGAAGACAAAGGCTCCCTCTCTTTTCCTCCCTCCACTGGTTCCCCAGGAGCAGCCAGCTTCGTTGCTCCTCACCTGAATCGGTTCAGACCACCTATTTCAGATCTGTCGGCTCTTATAAATGTAGCCACACACCCGCAAAGTGAGATAAAATGGCAATGTGATTAGTGTGTGTGTGAGAGTGAGAATGCGTATGTGTCCCTGTCTCATTCCTTTTGTAAAGATTAATACATCAGAGCAAGCACTTATGAAAGGGAGAATGAAAAAACAACAACCGGGTCCAATTCTCCAGACATTCAATAACCAAATGTCACCCACATGGTAAGCAATAAAATAAAAATATATGCTTAGCAGAGGCAATATAAACATGATGGATATTTTGAAGTTGGATAACAGAACAGTGGCGTGAAAATAATACCCACCGGCAAATTTAAGAAAGGAGAGCTGTGGGTAACCTGGCGTTCCTTTGGGCTGCCGTTCCTAAAATAACTCGGTGTCTAGTGCAGTAAAATGTGTTGGTTTCCATCTGACAGAAGTACCCAGTGTCAGGAGAACATGGAAATTCTCACCAGCATCCCAGGGTCCCGGGGCCACGGTGGCACCTTACTCCCCTCCACCCTCCCACCCCCTCACTCCTGAGGACCCTCCCCCAGGCTGCTGGCTCCATCCTTTTGCCCGCCACAACAATCCCTTATCTTTAATCCTTCACAGACATCATTCCATTTGTCCTTCACAATCTGCCTCTGAAGCTGGGAGAACAAGTGCTGTTATTGCCATTTTATAGATGAGGAAACGGAGGCTACAAAGGTGATATTAATCCTAGGACTGGAAATCCACCTACCTGCCACACCACCCCAGGAAAGGGGAAATTTTTTCTGCCCTGGAAGGTATCACTTACTACTCACAAGTGCACGTAAAAAAAAAAAAATCATAAAAAGGACTTTAACCCAAAACAAACAGCCCTCTATGGCCCAGCACAAGTCTAGATTTCCAGTTATTGTTGGCTTAAGGCATGCAATTGAATTTTTTTTTTTTTTGCCCCAGTCAGACAAAATATAAAGGTTAATCTGGGGGGTTATATGTAAACATCAAAATATGTTAATAATAGATAATATACATATCTTAAAACCCTTAGGTACCAAGACTCTAAAGAGAAAACTTAGAAATGGAGGTCAAAAATTTTGCATGATTTGTTTCAGGCCTCAAAATGAGCCCTAAAATTGGAACTCATATTGTTCTGTAGGAAAAGAACAACCAGCTGTGTGTCTTTAGGCAAATCGTTTGACCTCTTGAGTTTTAATTTCCTCATGATGAAGGTAGAAGATACGGATGATCTCCAAGCTACTCTCTAGCTTTGAAAGTCTCTCGTTCTTCCCCTAGGACAAGATATTCAGCTGCTCAAGGAGAGCCCTGTGTTGCTCACACTGGGGTCGTAGGAATCCCTGGTGGACCTTGTAGTCCTGAAAAAAAGAAGGGCCTACTTGGGTCCTGGTCCCAGATCAGACACTAACTCACTATATAGCCTTGAGCTTCAGCTTTCTCCTATGTGGAAGAGGAGATTGGACTAGATAAGGACATGAAATAAATTTCCTATCAAGTGCCACTCTGCTCAATAGATGGTGGCTGCTTCAAGTGCTGTGTTGAGAAAAAAATAACTGCATGTGTCCAATTCGAGTACTGGGATTGACTGGAAATATCTGCCACAGGCGAGAGTGGGAGACAGCTGTGCCCGGAATTTGCTGTCCCTGGAGGAGATGCTCTCCAGGGCTCTTCTAACCTAACACTAATCCTCTATGAGCAGTACCCAGAAAACTGGGGGATTCAGAGTCACTGATGCACAGGAAGGAGAACTTGGCTTGTTCAACTGTTTTTATATTATCCATGGCTGGAGTGTGAATAATCTGTCCCCTGATACCACTGTATTTCAGAAATTGCTACCTAAGGCAAATTCTCCACTTTTAAACTCATTTCCTGAGTCGGTCTTTTTAAACCCCACATTAAATATTGATCTGCCCTGGAGAGATCTAATTTATTTAGTAGACATGTTTGACTCCACCGGAACTGTCAAGCCCAGAAATGGGGCCATGGCCCTCCTGAAGCAATAACCATCCAGGATGGTGACAGACGAGCCAAGGACACAGGAACCTGCTTCTTACCTCTTTCCTAGTTGAAGGGTTAGAGCCTGCCTTCCCAGTCTCACACAGGTAAACCTCTCACTCCAAACTATCACAGCTTCTTGGAGGAACTTTCCTCTGGGGATGGATGTGTTCAAGGCAAGATGTCCACTCTGTGCTTGCCGGACTCCCCACCTCTTCAGACCTTGCTATCCCACAAGGCAGAGCCACGGAAACCTCTTCTGTTTGCTCCCAGCATGCTTTGTTTCTGGGGCTACTGCTACAAGCTCTGACCTTCAGACTCTACAACCCCTCCCTCAAGGCCTGCTTCTGGCCCAGGAAAGGGGACCTTCCACTTGGACCATTGTTTTAAACCTCATCCCTTCCCAACAAGATTTGCCTTGACTGCATCTCCATTGTCATCCTGAAGGAAACTCTCTGTCTGTGCTTATTAGTGTGACTCCAAAGAGGAATCAGAGAGAGGGGGAGAGCAAGAGAGAGAAAGAGCTCAGACCACCACAAACCTGAGAATATGGAGTCCCACACTGAGCCACAGCCAGCCCAGCACGTGAGGGGGGATGAGGAGCCCCGGTGTGCTGGATCTCTCCACCGCTCCTCGGACCCGGCTGCTGCCACTTCCCCCACTCAGAAGCACTTGCTTCCATCACCTGGCACTCTGGGTCGATTCAGCATAATTTCTCTCAGTGATCTAGGCTTTCAAGCACAAATGCCAAGGTGCCCTCTGGATTTCTGGAAACATCTGTTTGGGACCCCGCAAATAAAAGTCCCTGAGGCAGGAGCACAGCCTACCTTCCCAGATAAGAGAAACGTTAACTATAGTTTCAAGACCCAAAATGTGATTAAACTCTCAGTCAATTTTCCTGTCATAACTGCTTTCCCTCAGGTAATTCTCCCAGTGATCCTATGAGGGGGGCATGTCATTATCCCCATGGGAAGTATGGGGAAACTGAGGCTCTAAGGCTATAGCCACCAGTTATATGCAAATAATTACAATTAAATATAATTTAAAATTCACTTCCTAAATCCCACTAGCCATGTTTTAAGTTCTCAGTAGCCACACGTGGCTAGCGGTGACCACATTGGACAGTGCGGAATTATAGAACAATTCCATCATCACAGAAAGTGCAAATGGATTAGGCTTTAAGGGGTAAGGAACATCCCTACTGCATGCAGAAACTGAGTAGCAGAGTGGTATTTAAACCAGGCTGTGTTGTCTGCTGAGCCTGAAGGGCTCTTTTCCTGCTGCTAAAAGGAATTCAAAAGGAACCGGATGGTGTGAGCAAAAGGTCAACGAAGAGATCCCACCAGAGTGAAGCCTTTTGGATGGCACGCCAGAAACAGCACACTTGAAAGCGTAGGACCTTTTAACCTCCTTCTGATCACAGGACAGCGGTTGCCAGCACCTCGGGCCACGTGGCCCTGAAGCTGCCCTCTACACTGTCAGAGATCTCTTCCTGGCTGGGAGGGAGGGCAGGGGGCTTGGTCCCCCTCTAGCAGTTGCACTTCCTGTGCCCCTGGAGAAGCAGAGTCAAGCACATATTCTGGCACTATGGTTAGCAAAAAAATTTCTTACACACCCCCCCGAGCCTGTAAGACTTCTTGAAGATGGTAGAGGTCAATCAGGGCCATTGATCACAGAATTTTGCTCACAACATGTTGGTACTTTATTTGCAATTTTGACTCAATTATCATTTATGACAAACCCCATATGGCTCCAGAAATGTCCATCAGCTAAAAACGTTTTTAAATAATTCCAATCCTTACATGTATCTCTCAATATGAAAAGGGATTCAATTTATAAATCAGAGCATCACTTCTTTTTTCCATTGTGTATTTGTGCTCACACTTTATTTTTAAAGAGTTCTATTGAGATATAATTCCCATACCATACAATTCATTTATTTGAGATGTACAAAAATTTTAGAACATTTTTGCCACTTCAAAAAGAAGCCTCACACCCATCAGCAGTCCCTTCCCCCTCTCTCACCCTGCCCCCACCCTTAGGCAACCACTAACCTACCACAAATCTCTATAGATTTTTCCTATTCTGGACATTCTGTATGAATGGAATCATACAATATGTGGTCTTTTGTGTCTGGCTTCTTTCACATTGCATAATATTTTCAGGGTTCATTCTTATTGTAGAATGTATCAGTACTTTATCCATTTTTATTGCCAAATAACATTCCATCATGTGGGTATATCATCTTTTATTTATCCATTCATCAGTTGATAGAGGCTTGAGTGGTTTCCACATTGGGGCTATTATGAATTACTCTGCCATGAACATCTCCGTACATGTTTTTGTGTGGAGGTATGTGTATTAGTGAGCCAAAGGGGTGCTGATGCAAAATACCAGAAATCCATTGGCTTTTGTAAAGGATATTTATTTGGAGTAGATGCTTATATTCACAAAGCCATAAAGCGTAAGTTTTTTCCCTCACCAAAGTCTGTTGCATGTGTTGCAGCAAGATGGCTGCTGGTCTCTGGGAGGGTTCAGTCTTCCTCTTCCTCCTAAGACTCCCTGCTCCCAACCTCTTCTGATCTCAGCTGTAGGCTAGTATAAGGCTTGTCTCTCTCCCTGGGACTCATTCTTCCTGGGCTTTCTTAGCTGTTCAGGGCTCTTCAGCTGCAAACTGTCAAGGGAACAGCTCAGCTCTTTCCCTGGGGATCCAGAGTTCCAAAACTAAGCTCTGTGTATTTACTTCCCTGTGTATTGTCTGTGATTGAGCATCCATTTATATAGCCCACAAAGCGGGTGGGGGGACAGGACACTCAAACCCAGTCGCCCTAATGATGTGATCAAATAAAAAGTCCTAAACTTGATTTAATAAAGTAAAATGGGAAACCTCTGAATCTAATGCAATTTAATATGGCCAGAGGAACAAACCAGTTTACAAACACAATCCAATATCTATTTTTGGAATTCATAAAGAAGACCAACTGCCACAGTATGTTTTCATTCCTCTTGGGTAGATGCCTAGGAGTGGAATTGTTGGGCCGTATGATAACGCTATGGTTAGCGTGTTAAGGAACTGCCAAACTGTTCATTTGATACTCTCTTCAGCAATGTATGAAAGTTCTAATTTATCCACACCCTCACCAAAACTTTTTATGGTCTCTCATTTGTATTATAGTCATATTAGTATGTGTAAAGTGGTATCACATTGTGCTTTTGATTTGCATTTCCCTGATGACTAATGATGTTGAGTGCACTTATTGCCTATTTGTCTATCTTTCTTGGAGAAATATCTATTCAGATCCTTTGCTAATTTTTAAATCAGGTTATTTATCTTTTTATTATTGAATTGCAAGCATGCTTTATATATTTTGGACACCACTCCATTATCAACCATAATGCTTTGCAAATATTTCCTCCTATTCTGTGGGTTGTCTCACTTTCGTTTGTAGTACAAAATTTTTAATTTGATGAAATCCAGTGTATCTATTTTTGTTGTTATTTTTTGTTCCTTTAGTGCCATATCTAAGAAAACATTATGTAACCTAAGGTCACCAAGATTTATTCCTCTGTTTTATAATTTTAGCTCTTATAAGCACCACTTTTTTCTTTTTTAAGATTTTTTTAAAAATTTCTCTCCCCTTCCCTGCTTCCCAGCTCACCCCTCCCACCCACCTCCCCGCCGAGTTGTCTGCTCTCTGTGTCAATTCACTGTGTGTTCTTCTGTGTCCTCTTGTATTCTTGCCAGTGGCACCCAGAATCTATCTCTTTTTTGTGTGTCATCTTGCTGCATTAGCTCTCCGTGTGTGCGGCCGCCACTCCTGGGCAGGCTGAACTTTCTTTCATGCTGGGTAGCTTCCCTTGCAGGGTGCACTCCTTGCATGTGGGGCTCCCCTACACTGGGGACACCCTGTATGGCATGGGACTCCTTGCGCCCATCAGCACTGCGTGTGGGCCAGCTCCACATGGGTCAAGGAGTCCCTGGATGTGGTAGGCGGACTCTCTATCCGTTGAACCAAGTCCTTCCCAAGTACCACTTCTTAATACCTCCTTTCTCCTAGTCCATTTGCCTCTCCTCTTCTCTCCTAGACAACTGTCACCACCTCACTCTCACTACTCATTCTCAACTAAACACTGAGAAAGAACTCTCTCTCTGAAAACCTGAGCCTACCATGCTTTCGTAGTTTTCTCCTCCCCATTTCCTTCCACTTCTGTTCCTTTTGTCTTTCCTATGGGTAAATCTCATCCGTTTCTAAGGCAAAACCCTCAGCTCCTCTTCTTTTGTTCTGCATCACAAAATAGCAGTTGGGCTGGTCCATTTGGATGGCTGGGAGTAGAGGATTGCAATCTCATAACTTAATATCTTTTTTCTCATAACTTAATATCTTTTCTTTTATCACAGTCATACCTGCCTTATCTCAGTTAACCTTTAAACAAGCCTGGGAAGTTGGCCCCACTAATCCCAATTTGCAAACAAGGAAACAGACAACCCAGGATGGCAGAGAGAATGATTGCTAGATAATGGACCCTATCTTCAACAAAGGCCCAAGAAGCTGCAGGGCCAGGATTTGAACTCAGGACCTCTGACACTGGGCTTGTTGTTCTGCCACAAAACAGTGCCTCAAACATGAGGCAGTCATTTGCCATTCTTTAATTATAAGATCCTAAATGGCTCTCAAAGTTTGCATTTATAAACACCATACCCACAAACATGCATTTAAGATGCCATCACTTTCAATTACATTCAGCCAATGTTTACTGAGGACCTACTTGCTGGACACTGAATGTGAGCTCACTCGCCTTTGAAGCAGCCAAGTGGAGAAGGAAGGGAAATGGCTCAGCCCACATTTGCATCTTTCATCTTCTCTCAAACTCGGGAGAAGTTGCCAAGTGTCCTGCATGAACCACACCCAATACATCTCCACGCAGGGAGACATCTGGTTCCTGTCAAGATCGATGCCAAGGTGTGCTGCTCATGCGTTCTAGGGGTTAATAAATGGATTGGATAGGATCAGGAGGCAAAGATCTGTGTGTGGGATGAAACCAATTCCCCGGCCCAGAGCTGGGCTCCCTGCACCAGGTGAGGGCCGCTCGCACTACACGATCTGCCCAGCCACGCCATCTCTCAGTGCTGTCTTCTTCCTGGCCCTGGAAATCAATGAAGTAGAAAAGGTAAGACTGCGGTTATGGCAGCTGGGTCTGGTTACCTTATCAGGCCAAGGACTATGTGCTTGGCTTTCCTGCACCTTGGCCATCTTGCTGCTCACCCAAGTGTCCCAACAGCAACAGACATAGGACTTGGAATCCCGGGGAGGGCTCCCTTGGCTGCCCTGGGTTTTTGTGAGACAAGCTGTATCTTGAAGATCTGTAACTGCCCTCGGACTGCAGGGAATCCTCTGGAGCAGCAGGCAGAGCACTGCAGCTTGTACAAAACCTTTGAGAACTACAGCTATTGGCAAGGAGAAAACCATGTTCTCTCAACATCTATTTGTCCTAGAATTTCAAAGAAAGCGAGCTGCTAGGCTGCCCAACTTTATTGTTCTCAATTGGTAAGAGAAGTGTTGGGTGGAGGAACTCTAGCTTCCCAAACTGCAAAAAGTTGTTTCCTCTTGGCACCACGCAGTTGCTGAGTAAGGGTTTTTAATCCACCCTGGATTTCCCTGTGCTCCAGGAGACACTCCATTCAACTAGAGTCTCAGCTTTGAGGTGTGGCCTAACCAAGGATCCCAACTGTCTACAGAAGGATCTCTAGGCCCAGTTCTCAAACCTCCTTGCCAGAGGAGAAAAGAACTCAAGGACAAGCCCTTCCTGCCACCGAGGGGCAGGGCAGCCTCCTCACTAAAAACCAAGCCAAGATGCCCGAACCCTGTGCCCTTGTGTCCTCACCTCCTGTGACTCTTCCACCCACAGCCTCACCCCGACCTCCCAAGGGGTGTGTCTACTGCAAGATAACCAAACATCCCAGTTTGCCCAGGGCTGAATGGGCTCCTGGCATCCAGGGCTTAGTTTTAAAACCAGGGCAAGTTGGTCACCCTAGACGGTGATGGTTCACACAAGGACCACAGCTCTAAGAGTGACTGCCTATCTTAAGGACAGAGAGGTTGCAAAGTCTCCCTGGCATCCTTGGGATCATCTCAAGCCTCTGACATCAAGGGCAAAGACTGGGAATCAGGCAGGTATGAGAGTAGACCAAGCGAAGGCAATGGACCTGTACCCACAGCACTCAAGTGGCCTCTGCACCTACACCCAGCCCTGCTCCCCAATTCCCAGACCCAAATCCATACTTCCCACAGTCCATCCACTCCACATAACTCAGCCCACCCCTGCCAACTCCCAGAGCTCTCTTCTTTCTGGACCTGGATGTCAAATGGATTCATAGAAAGGAAAAGTCTAGAGTTATTATAACAACAGCCAACCTCACTAATAGGATATAATTTTATTCAGATGTTGGACAACTGAGGAGTCCAGCCCCAGGGGATGAGTTGTGGCAGTCACCTTGCCCTTGGTCATAATTGGTTTAGGGTGTGCAAGGTCTTGTCAAAGAGATGTACAGGAAATTCTGCTGAGGGAATTCTGGTAAAAAATTAATTAATATTTTAAAAGTGTGTTGCAAAGAAAACCATTTTCCCGCTTTGGAAGTTATCCAGTGAGAATGTGATTTTGGCGCTCCTGCAGCCATCATGTGACCACAGGGGAGAGGAAAGCAAGAAGATCACAGAGATGCCAATCCAGGGCCTTGTCATTGTTGAGTGATTCAACCAACCACTTACTTCAGATGTCTTATTATATGAGAGAAATAAAGCCTCCTTAAACAAGTCAACATAATGGCTATTCCTTGACTTGCAGCTGAAAGCTTTTAATAGAGTTGGGGAATAAAGCTTCTAAGCCCTGCAACAGGGAAGACTATGAGTGAGGACTTTTAGACTTTTACTGTCTCCAAGTCAGACACGTGTCTTATCCAACCTGGACAGATGTCCTCTTCAGTTCTTCAAGAAATCCACAGGCTCCCTCACTCTTCCTCCAATACTTCCTTGGCATCTTCACTCCAGGTCAAGCCACCCTCAAGGGCCCTTCCAGCAAAGGGAGCCCAGCTGATCATTCTCAGTTCCTTCCTTTGGCATGGAGTGATGGTCAGGGGAGGGAGCTCTGGAGTCCCCCTATATTCCTCCATATGCCTCAGTTTCCTCATCTGTAATGGGGAATAAGAGAGCCTATCTCACAAGGCTATTGTGAGGATTCTAAGGATGAAACATCAAGTGCTTTACTATAGCATCTGATACTGTGTTGGGGGTCCCCAAGACCACTCTCAAGTTCAATGATTCACTAGAAGGACTGACAGAACTCATAAAAGCTATCATATTCATAGTTACGGTTTATGACAGCAAAAGAATAAAGATTAAGATTTGAAAAAATAAAAGGTCCATAGGGCAGAGTCCAGGAGAGACCAGGCCCAGGCTTCCAGTTGTCCTCTCCCAGTGGAGTCGTATAGACAGCACTTAATTCTACCAGCAGTTATGTATGATGACATGTAGAGTATGGCCAACCAGAGAAACTTACCAAGACTTGGAGTTTTTACTGGGGGTTGGTCACGTAGGCTTGGTGCTCCCACAATGCTGACCTTGCTCACTCTCCAGTCCCTCCAGAGGTTCAAATTGATATTGTGTGGACCAAGGCCCCTACCATATATCACACTGTTAGCAAAAACTAAAACTATCTGGCATGGCCCCAGGCCCCAAGTACACAAAGACAATCTAATCATTCAAGATATTCCAAAGTCTTAGAGGTTAACTCCCAGGAAGGGCCTAGGAACAGGGCTTTCTTTGGAATGCACAGAATGTGAACACCCCAGACCTGCTGAGTCAACCCTTGACTGCACAGACAGATGATAAGCATCCAAAGTTATTTCTGTTCTTACACAGGGTGGAATCTGTCTGCTTGTAGCACCCACCTTTTGTCACTAGTACCACCCTATGAAAATATATAGCATCAGCCTAACCCTCTTCCCTGCTGCTGGGGAGGAGCCCTTGTCTCTCATTCCTCATATTTCATTATGGAGAGACTTCCACTGAAGCAACTTTCCTGGGCTCTCCTTCCCTTCACTTCTCTTTCCCAGCAAAAGGGAATGACTTTCTGATTGGCGGATTTGGGAGAAAGATCAGCTCCTGCATGGCTCACTCCTTCTCCCTCGAGCTGCTCCTCTACAGAGAGGAGCCTTCCTCTCTGCAGCTCCACAGCATGTATTTTACACCAGCAGCCTCAAGAGTGGCCTGTCTGGATGGCACCAAGGGATTAATACCAACTGCCAACCAACGATGCATTTGGAAAAAGACATAGGCCAAAAGGGGGAAGCATTAAATACAAAAGAGTTTTTACCGCTAAGAGATTTCAGTGTGAATTGGGAGGTCATTCCAGAGGTTACTCTTACGCACATCTCAGGCGGCTCTCACTAACTGCCACAGTAAACAATGCCTCAAACAGGGGTGCTCCCAAGGGCCCCAGAGACAACTGAACACTACAGGCAAGGCGCACAACCCCGTCGGTGGGTCTTACTTTGGAATATATGGTAATTTATTTCCCCAATGTAACAGAGTTAAGCTCATTTATAATTTCCCTACACATGGTTCTTCAACCCCTTTTATTTGAACCTATAATTAGCACTAGACCTCTTAAACAAGTGTCCCCCAGACTTAAATCTTCCTGCTGTTCATATGCCAGTTGAGCCCTGACTCTCAGCAGAATTGTGGCCCACACTTCCCTCCAGTTCATTGGACGCACCCAGGACAACTAACCAAAGGATGATGGACAACGCCCATCCCCAAAAACAAAGAGTATCTACAACTGCAAGCAAACCGTTCCTTCCATCTGCCCCATAAGTGCTAAGCCACCTCTCAATGGGAAGCTCAATGAGCATCACCACCCCAAAACCCTCAAGACTGAGGAGTGAACAAACATAAAGGGGGACTGCAACAATGGACTAAAGTAGACTTATTGTAGTAATGGAAGAACTGGTAACATTGATATAGAGGGCACCAGAAGGTCTGAGGGGAGTGAGAGGGAAAAAAGAGTGGAACATAGTGTGTTTTTTGGGCATTGGAATTGCTGTACAGGATGTTGCAATAAGGGATATAGGCCATTACACATTTTGTCAAAACTTGTAAAACTGTACGTTGCAAAGTGTAAACCATAATGTAAACTATAGACCTTGTTAGTAGCAGCGCTTCAGTATATATTCTTTAATTGCAACTAATGCATCACACTAATGTAAAACGTTATCAACAGAGGAAAATGTGGGAGAGCACGGGGTACATGGGAATCCCCCATATTTTCAATGTAATTTTTCTGTGATCTAAAACTTCTTTAAAAGTAAAGTTCATTACATGAAAAAATAAAAAGTTTTAAAAAGAGAGCGGCGCCTGTCCACCTCTGCCGGTGCCTGTGCCCAGAGGCTGCATCTGGTCAGGCATGAGGTCTTAGCAGCCTGCGTGCCAGCCCTATGCCCTCATGTCAGATAGCTTCATGCCCACAAAGGTGGTATTTTGTCTCCATCTGCCTGGTTCCTGTGCCTATAGCTCAGCTGCTTCCTAAGGCAGGCAGGGGAAAGAGGAGTGCCATTTGTTAGCCCCGTCAGACCCCAAAACACAATCAGCTCCCCAGAGTTCAGGGTCTCCTCCTCAAAATGTCTCCTGGGTTCCCTGACTTGTCTTCTAGTTGGTCAATCAAACTCTGCTTCTCAGATACCTTTGTAAAATACACACTCAGGTATCCCCTACTAGAGTTAAAGATATAGGAATCTCCCCCACGAAACTGTCTTTTCTCCCAGAGCTCACCTTGCCAATTTCAAGGCTCTTGTATTTTAGCTATTGAAAAAGTACTTCTCAAACATCCAAATGGCTATCAAAAACAGTGCACAGACTCTGAAGTTAGACTTTCTTAAGTTCAAATCTCAACTCTACCATTTATCAGCTATTTGACCTTGGACAAGTAGCTTAGCTGCTCTGAGCCTTGGTTTCCTCAAAATCCTAACGTGGAGATTATAATAGTACTTCCCTTCAAAGGGGTGTTGTGAGAATTAAATGTATGTAAAGGTCCAAGCATGGTGCCTGGAGTATGTTATATTCTCAGCAACTATTAACTACTAGTATTAGTAATAATATCAGAATTACTGGTATTACCGTTATTACCACTTCTGCCAAACTGCCTAAAATTAGAGTAGGAACGCAGCCCTTAAGGGTACATGGTTGATGGTTAGATCTTGCAATTAATAGTGGGTCAGAGGGTACGGAATAGCCTGTAACTCCCAGGCTGGGAGACAAACCTGTTTGGTTTATCTGCTCAGACGCCATCTCTGGCCTCCAGGCACCCACACTTCTCTTGTGCTACATGGCAAGGTTTTGGGGGAGCCAGAGAGAAGACAGAGGGGCTCAGTACAAGGTAAAGAGACAGCCAATGAATCCCAAAGTCTTCTGTGTGATGATCTCACCCCCCAGAAGGACAGGCCCATGAGCAGCCTGAGTGTAAAGCATGGTTTCAAAACCAGAGGGTCAGGGAAGTGGATGTGGCTCAAGTGATTGGGCTTCCGTCCACCATATGGAAGACCCAGGGTTTCAATCCCCAGGGCCTCCTGGAAATGGCGTGCCCCACGTGGCGGGTCCACGTGGGTAACACAGCAAGATGATGACACAACAAAAAGAGAGACACAGGGAAGAGTCACGGTGAGACGCAACAGAAACAAGGAACTGAGGTGACACAAGTGACAGGGGACTTCTCTCCCACATCAGAGGTCCCCAGGATCGAATCCAGGTAAAGCCTAGAGGAGAAAATGAGAAGAGAAGACAAAAAAAGAAACAGACAGAGGCAATCACACGCGAATGGACACAGCAAAACAGCAGGGTAAGGCGGAGAGAAAAAAAACAGGGGCACAGGATGGCAGACCGCATGAGCGCGTGGCCTGGACTTGAACCACAGCCCTGCCCTTCCTGGCTCAGGGACCTTGGGTAAAGGCCTCGCCCTGCCTGTGTTCAGTGGGGACACCACTCACCCCCAAAGTGCCTGTGAGAGTCAATGAGGTGGCGTGTGTAATACCTGCATCGGACGTGAAAATATTTAGTGTGAGGTCATTTATGGACTTAAATCATCAGTGAGTTGATGGCACAGCTGGCTGGTTGCATCTACAATCAAGAGGAGCTTGCTGTCAGCAAGGAGTGACATCTCATCCAATCAGTTAAAGGCCCTAAAAGGGGAGGTGATTTCCGTGCTCAGAGACTCCTCATCTCTACTTCAGACAGAGTCTCCTGGGGACCTCATCGAGGACACTCTTCTGAGCCCCTGGCTCGCAGCCTGCCCTATGGCATTCGGACTTGTGCATCCCCATGGTCGCGTGAGACAATTTTATAAAATCTATTGTTTACAGATCTGTCCTGTCTGTTCTGCTTCCCTAAAGAGCCCCACTAATACCAGCACCTTCTGGACCCCACCACGTAGATGCCTCGTCATCGGTGTACTCACACAGGTAAGGCCACCCATCAGAGGCCTCGAGCACCATCAGTCTGATAGGCCAGCTGCAGACTAAGTGGCGTGAAAGCAGAGGTGGACAAAGGCAGCACGAAAAGGGAGATGTGAAAGACTGAAGTGAAAACATACCGAAAAGCTGAAAAAGCTAGGATAAGCACTACAAAAGTGGAGTGATCAAGGTGAATTCCGTGCGTGGGTAAACCACCTGCCACTCTCAGCATGTGTGGAGTAACACATCCTGAGATCAAGTCATTAAGAGAAAGGTAAATCCTGTTCAACAGAACCAGTTTAAGAAGATAAAAACACACGTCCTACATTTCAGCAATAGTAGTATTACAAAAAGGAAAGCAGCTAAAGGCAGGGTGTGACAGCCTTGGTGCTGGGATGCCTCCTTCCTCGATGATGCGTGAAGTTTCGTGGAAGAACGGGCTGGGCTTTTCATCCCTCAGCAAGATGTTCTTTGAGTAGAAGTAAAGTGATGGAAATGGGGGAGGGAAGCAAGCGGGTGGGGCTCAGGGTTTGTCCTTCTGTTTAAAACCTTGTGCTTGGCACTTGGCTGGCGCAGCCTGGGAGGCTTCAGTTTGCCTGGGTCTTCCTGGGGGTGCCCAGCGCCCCGTGGCCTCTGCCCAGCAGCAGGCCCTCCAGCCGCCTGCAGTGCTCCCGGAGCTGCTTCTCGCGGGGCAGCAGGAAAGTGAGGACCTTGTTGCGCACGACGCCGCGGTCCTCCTCCTCCCGCAGCCGCTGCTTCACGCGGGCCGCCTGCTCCTCCTGCTGTGCCAGGGCCTCGTTCATCTCGCAGAAGGCGACTTCCAGGGAGTGGATGGCCTGCAGCGCCTCCTTCTTGAAGTCCTCCAGCTCTCGCTGCACCCCGGCCACCTTCTGCTGCAGCGTCTCCAAGTCGGCCGGCGGTGGGAGGCAGGAAGGCCACGCGGGGGGCAGGGTAAAGTCTCCAGACTGGAGGCCGCTCTCCACCATTTTCTTCCCCTGCACCGTGTTCACCTTCATGAAGACTGACCCCGCCCTATAAAGTGGGTCCATGGTCTCCTTTTCCTAGTTAGACAAAGAGCCAAGGGAACAGCCAGGTCACTGAATTATTTTGGCCAGAGACACCGTAGTTTGGAGTGGAGAAAACCTACACATTGTGACATCAGAAGCCCTTCAGCCAACCAGGAGGAAGCCACATCCATTCATTTGCATACTGAGGCTCGGTCGTTGGTCCCCTAATGTTCTAGCCCCTCCTCTACCGAAGCTGACGCACACCAGGTGCAGGTTCCCATCAGTTCCTCACCCTTCCAGAAATAGAAGCCCCATCTTTCCTTCTGAGGCCCAGAACAGGGAAGTAAATGGACCAGAGCAAGGCAAGCCAGGCCAGGCTCCCTGGCTGCCAAGACCAGGCGGTCTCCCACGCTGGCAAGGGACCTAGGTGGTCTTGAAAGGTCTCGGGCTTCAAAAACAAGGACACTGTAAGAGATGACTTCTAGGAGGTGGACTTGGCCCAGTGATTAGGGCGTCTGTCTACCACATGGGAGGTGCACGGTTCAAACCCCGGGCCTCCTTCACCTGTGTGAAGCTGGGCCACGCTCAGTGCTGATGTGTGCAAGGAGTGCCATGCCACACAGGGGTGTCCCCTGCGTAGGGGAGCCCCATGCGTAAAGAGTGCACCCCGTAAGGAGAGCCGCCCAGCGCAAAAGAAAGTGCAGCCTGCACAGGAGTGTTGCCGCACACACGGAGAGCTGACACAACAAGATGACGCAACTAAAAAAAATACAGATTCCCGTGCTGCTGACAATAACAGAAGTGGACAAAAAAGAAGACATGGCAAATAGACACTGAACGGATAACAGGGTGGGGGGGGGAGAGAAATAAATAAATAAATAAATCTTTTTTTTAAAAAAAAAGGAATAAAATGTTCATTAAAAAAAAAAAAAGATGACTTCTAATCTCACGTCTAGCTCTAAAATGACAAAGGAGTAATTTCTGATTCCAAATCTATACTTTATACTTCTACAATGAGGTCAGAATCCTAGATAACCTTAGGAGTTGTGTGAAATTTACTTTGGTTTTGATGCATGGTCCACAGCAGTGGCTGATTCAGTATATTCAGGGTAAAAATGGGTCCTCATTCGTTGAAGTGCTCCAAGGAATGAGTGTGACCAGGAGAGCATAGTCTCCTACTTCCTGCCCTCCCAGAACATACATGAGTGTTGACAAGGATGAGAAAAAAATATATACAAACACAGTGAATGGACACAGAGAACAGACAACTGGGGGAGGAGGACGGCAGGGAAGGGGAGAGAAATTAAAAATATATATATATATACACACACACACACACAAGAGTGTCTCATTTTTACTTGATCACTGTAACAAAAAAGTTTCTAGCTAGCCTGTGTTTGGATGGTCAAGAGCAAACCCTTATCTTGCAGATCTCAATCTCTTGCTCAGACCTCTCTCCCGGGGCTCCAAATCTAAATATTTCCCAGATCTAAATATGATCTTTAAATTCACTCCAGCCAGAGCTGAACTGGTTGGCTTTTTGTCCACACTGGTTCCTGCTCCGATGGTGTCTGTCAGGTCAATGGCAAAATCACAGGACGGTATTCCTATCAGTCACCCACACGAGAAACCTGGGGTCAGCCTAGACCCTCCACATCAAAGCGGCACTGCTAGCTGCGTCTCTTTGGCAGATGGCCTCACCTCCCTGAGCCTCCATTTCCTTACCTGTTAAGTAGGGACACTAATCCATGGTGTGCAGGTAAACCAGTTCTCTGGAGAGGAAAAAAGTCTCTGGTTTGTAGCTGCTGTTGATTTCTGTGGTGTAAATACTCCCACCACAGCTGTTCGTGAGTTTCCCCACATGGCGACACGGCAGAGTTGAGAAGAGATGTACACAATCGGCTCTCACCAGCCTGAACAAGGCGACTCCGGCCCAGAGCAGCTGCCTTCTCTAAGATGCATATTGAGCTATCCTCAGCAGAGGGCCTGTGGTACACCCCAGAGGGCCTTTTGCGTGGAGGATCTTGGCTAAACTAAGATGGAATTTTGAACTGCAAGATGGAGAAAGCAACTCCAATGACTGAGACAGAATGTTTGGTGGAAAGAGCACAGTCCTAGGAGTCAGGGGACCTGGAGTTTGGAATTGCTGTGTGATCCCAAATCATTCTCCTCCCCTCTTGAAGCCTATTCCCTCCGCTGTAATGTAGAAGGTGTATGTGGGGGGGGCAGCTTCTCTGAGGTCTCTGATGTTCTAAAACCCACACAACCCTTCCTTAAACCTCTCCCCCAGGCACTTACTGCATTCTGCCTCTTTCTGATGACCTACGTCCTGGTTCCAGGTCCCCAGTGGCACAGTAACTCCGTGAGGGCAGAGCTGTACGTTTCTCACCCTTGTGTACCCTCGCCTGGCCCTGCACATAACGGCATTCCAATAACTAGATGAAATTCGAAATGCTTTTCGTAGGTGGCTATCAAATCCGTGGCTCCCGAGCTTTCCCTCTGCCTTAATGACACCTGCTGGTCAGAGCAGAAACAGCAGTCTCTGGTCCACTTCCTAGCAGCCAGCTCAGGATTTGGGAGATGGTATGAACAGCATGTGGTCTCATGGTGTATTTAATTAGGCGCGTGTGCACACGCGTGTGTGCATGTGTAGTTCTCAATGAATATTTTTTGAATTCGTGAAAGGTAGAGTGTCTCTCTCGGCTTCTGCCGTCTGTCTCTGCCTTTGAACAGGTTTGTTTTGCCTCCTTTGTCTTTCTGTCTCTGTCTCTGCTTTGTCTCGTCTCTCACGGAGAACAGTGGACGTCATCCCCAGAGCTATGAGGGAAAAGCAGCCAAAGTTAAAATGGAAACGCCGTTTCTCCATCTGCCTGGTGCTTTCCCTGAGAAGGGACCCGTGCTGTCGACTGGCTCCCCAGCACCAGGAGGACACCGTGGAGAGCCTGGCGTCCCCAGAGGCCACAGCGGAGGCTGAGAGCAAGTGGGCGCTGGAGGCAGGGGCCCAGGCCAGGTGGCCCCCGAGGCTCTGGGGCGTCCTCAGCAGCAGCAACACGACACACGTGCGCTCTGAAGTGTTATAGTCAAGCCTGTGCCTCTGCGCAGGAGTCCTTCCATGTAGTCTAGGAGCACATGACCGCGAATCTATTAGTCTCCTCAAAGGAGCAGGAGGAAGGCGTTTTGACAGCCCTTGGCAAGCAGCTCCTTGAACCCCATTGTCAGGAGGGGTCCTGCCGTCTATTTCGGTGGCCCCAGGCTCCCCCGGGGCCTCCGGATGATGGGAATGTGGGAGGTGCATTGGCCTGATCAGGTGGGGCATATATGGCTAGCTCCTGAATTGGGCACCCTTAGGTCTGACCCCTGCCTGCCAGGCTCTGCCCACCTCTTCTGAATGGAAACCACAAGGCCCAGCCCCCACCCCGTCCCCTTCCCTGTGCCCACCCCTGCCTTCACCTCTGCACAGGAACTACACCGAAACCCTTTCATGCTTGGCGCAAGAAAAGGGCTGTGGTTCCCCCCAGCGCGGGACATGACACCCGGGGATGAGCCTCCCTGGCAACGAGGGACCACTATCAACTACCAACTGATGATGCAACTGGAAAATGACCTTATACGGAAGGTTCAATGCGGATCAGCAGAATATCCATGTCTACATAAAATACCATGACTTTAAAATGCTGTTTGACCTAAAGTAAGGGGGAAATGGAAAGGAGAAATGAGTTTATATGGCTACGAGTTTCTAAAAAAGAGTCTGGAGGCTGGCAGAAGGTTTGCCCTCATGCACAACTGAGCAGAGTCAGAGAGACAGATAAAGCAGATACAACCCCCAGATATTGGTTCCTTTGAGGGCTAAAGAGACCCATGGGAGTTATGGTCATGGCCGATGGGGTTAACTACCAGGGCAGATGGCCCCTCTTTGGAAATGGTGTTTATGTGTGATGAATCTGGACTCAGATGGGATCTCCCTTCATAAGACTTTCATGCTAATGTGCTGGAGGTGCAGTTAATGTTGGGGTTTAAGATATATTTAGGGGATTTGAATCTCTGGACTGACAATGTGATAGCCAGATCCTGAGCCTCAACAGACTCCAGCACCTACAATCTGATTTATTGGACTTACCACACTCAGCTAAGATGGAGTTGAAGAAGGACAACCACCACACCATGGAGCCTAGAGTGATTACAACTGAAAATGGGAGGATTGCATCCAGCATCCAGGTGGAATCTGAGCCTCCTCTTGACATAGAGGTGCAATGGACACAACCAATCCAATGTCCACATAGAAGAGGTGGCATTGGATTGGGAAAAGTGGACATAATGGACAAAGGGTATGGGGAAAGGCAGGAAGAGATGAGAGGTGGAGGCGTCTTCGGGACATGGAGCTGCCCTGGATGGTGCTTCAGAGGTAATCACCGGACATTGTAAATCCTCACAGGGCCCACTTGATGGAATAGAGGAGAGTATGGGCCATGATGTGAACCAATGTATATGAGGTGCAGAGGTGCCCAAAGATGTACTTACAAAATCCAATGGATGTGTCATGATGATGGGAACGAGTGTTGTTAGGGGGGGGGAGAGGGGGGGGTGGGAGGGTGGGGTTGAATGGGACCTCACATATATATTTTTAATGTAATATTATTACAAAGTCAATAAAAAATTAAAAAATTTAAAAAAAAAAAAAAAGAAAAGGGCTGTGGATGAGCTGTGCCTTCGTGCCTTTTTAAAGGCCAGGACGCTGCTCAGAAGCGCCGCCCATCCCCTTAGACTGCATTCACGTGCCTGCTTCTAAACCAGTCACTAGGGAGTGGTGTTATCCCAACTGACGCAGCCAATCGCTGTTCCTTTTCCTCAACTGGGGCCGGGGATGGACTGAGTGGGGCCAGGCCAGTCTCCCCCCACCACACACAGGCCTCCCAGTACCAGAACCCAATAAGAAAGGGGGGTCAGGTAACCAGAAGTGTTCCACAAGTAACCATTATCAGAGGAGATAGTGGCAGAGCAGTGCTCATACTAAAATATGAACTACTAAAGTCAGTTTTCAGGCAGAAAAGGTACAGACTTCCAGGGGTCCCCTAAATCTGGTCTACCTTTCCCCTATCTTCGTGGTAAAAAGCACTGAAAACCCCAGAATTCAGAGCAACTTCTCACAAACACCAAAGAGTGTGCACTCTGACCTTTCTAGAGGAGTGAGAGCAGCTCTTGGCCCTGCCTGGCGCTCTCTTCATCCAGAATCCCCTGGGCCTGAGCCTACCATGGTGGCCACACTGCCCTGGGTGAAAATGCCCCTCTAAGGACAACAGCAGTCCTAACACCCTGAGCCTTAAACTCCTGGCCCATCCAGAGCCTTCCGTCCAAGCTTCCACCCTTCCGTGCCCATCCTTCTATTCTTCCACCTCCATTCACTTAGCCAATGCCGGGCACTGAGTACCTAACCCGTCAGACAGGGAGCTGGGCAGCAGGGATTCCAGAGAGCAAGCCAGACAGGGAGGGCCCTGCTCTCTAGCAGCTGGTGTTTCAAAGAAAGGAGACAGACATTGAAGTACAGCAATCAACAACGTAGATAATTCGGGCTAGTGTGGAGTGCTGTGAAGGAACTGGGGCAAGAGATTGAGAGCACGTGGGGTGGGGAGGGGCTTGGGGAGGGCCTCTGTGAGATAGGGGCAAAGGTGGAGCAGATCTGGGCAGAGTGTTCTGGAGAGAACAAGTGGAAAGGCGGTGGGGCAGGAATGGGCTGCAGGGACCTGAAGGAGGTGGGTGCGGCTGGAGGCAGGAGGAGGGGAACGGGGAGAGGGGCAGGGCTGGGCGGTGCCAGGCCTCGAGCCCGTGGGGAGTGAGACGGTATTCCCAGCGCATGCGAGGGCTGCTCCAGACGTGTGCAATTTCCACCGCTGCGCGGGTGTTCCAGTCTGGGGAATGGGGCTAAGGCTGGGCATGGAGGGCGGGGACAGGCTCAAGAACCAAACTCTGAGCTGTTCACCGTGATTAATTAACCCAGCGCCAGAGCCCCAAGACACTGCTAAAAATACCTCCTTCCCTCTGAGATGCAGCTGCCACCCAGCCGCTGTTACTCACTGCCATTTGTCATAATTTGACACTGATAAGGAGTGTCCATGAAGCTGTATGTCTGCAAGTATCAAACTCATCTGCAGCCCACCAGCCAGCTGGTCCCCAGAAACTGTCCATGGGGATTTCCTACCTTAACTCCCCTCCCAGAGCCCCCCAGCCCCAGTCCTCGATGTGCCTGCCACCTGCTCATCCCCTGCCAGGGCCTCCACCCCTCTGGGAGCCTGAGTCACCCCGCCTCCAGGGGTGGGAGCCAGAGCATTCTCAGGAACACGAGGGCCTCATCGGATGCCATGTTTCACACCACTGCAGCCCTGCAACTCGGACTAAAGCCATCTATCAGAGGCCCTGCCAGACCAGGGCGGCACTTTAATTAAAATATGTAAAACATCCTGGTGGGGGCGGATCTGAAGACACGGAGGGGTCTTCCGACACAGTAGAGCCGGCAGGCCCAACCGACGGAGCTGGCCCGTCTCCAGCCTGGCAGAGGCAGGTTTGCACCACGAGGCCCCTCCAAAGCAGGCTGTGAGAGCTTGTTGTGACAGTACCGTCCTCCCACTCCACTGGGCACAGAACTTAGCCGGGGGCAAGAATAGCTGCACGACAGAAAGCCACACCAAGTCTGTGGCCCAGCACGGGGCCCCCAGGGCATGATGGGAAGGGCTTACTATCACCCCAATTACCAGTCTTTGGGGTTGGCAAATTCTGTCCCCCACTTTCAGCACTAATTTTTTTAAATGACCCCTGTGAAATGTACTCTTTAATAAGGCCATTTCTATTTTTCAGTCTAAGGAGCTTCCTAACTTTACTCTTTATTCAGTCTTGTCTTTCTATGTTGAGTGGAAGAGTGGTAGAAACTGTACTGTTTACTACAGGGAGAAGCAAACTTTTTACACAAGGATTGAATCAGGAAAAATTATTTCTATGCCAAATATGTTACCCAACTTCTCAAAATTTTTATTTAATTGTCTTTTTTTAAAAGACACATAGATCACAAAAAATGTTACATTAAAAAATACAAGAGGGAAACGGACTTTGGCCCAGTGGTTAGGGCGTCCGTCTACCACATGGGAGGTCCGCGGTTCAAACCCCGGGCCTCCTTGACCGGTGTGGAGCTGGCCCATGCGCAGTGCTGATGCGCGCAAGGAGTGCCGCGCCACGCAGGGATGCCCCCCGCGTAGGGGAGCCCCACGTGCAAGGAGTGTACCCATGAGGAAAGCCGCCCAGCGCGAAAGAAAGTGCAGCCTGCCCAGGAATGGCGCCGCCCACACTTCCCGTGCCGCTGACGACAACAGAAGCGGACAAAGAAACAAGATGCAGCAAAAAGACACAGAAAACAGACAACCGGGGGAGGGGAGGGGAATTAAATAAATAAAAATAAATCTTTAAAAAAAAAAAATACAAGAGGTTCCCATATATCCCACCCCCCACTCCACCCCACTGCTCCCACATCAACAACCTCTTTCATCATTGTGGCACATTCATTGCATTTGGTGAATACATTTTGGGGCACTGCTGCACCACATGGATTATAGTTTTCATTGTAGTTTACACTCTCCCCTAGTCCATCCAACTATTTTTTAAATCAGGAAATGCAATATTATAAATTTTCTTAAGCATCATTTTGTTTTTTCACATCATTGAATGATTCATGACTTTTACTGAAATGTCAGAAGCTGCACAAATATTGTGTACTAAAGTCCTGCAACACAGATTGTAGGGAGTGTTGGGTAATTTGGGACTGTGGAGTTAAACTGGACTCTGAGCCCAGCCAAGACCAGTATCCTGGTCCTGGGGAAGCAAGTGGTAGAGGTACTGTTTGCAAGTCATTGAGGGGAACAGAGCTGCAGAAGGGGTGATAGGTATTGTATAAAGGACTGGTTCTGCTTCCCACCCCCTGCCCTCCCTAGGAGGGGGGAGGGGAGACCACCTGCTCTAAAATAAACACACTCTGAGCTGCCGCCAATCTGCACCCCTCCAACCAGGGAAAACTTCCTCAGAGCAGAGCGAGAGACACAGCCTTCATGTTGGGGTGTCAAGCTGAATTATGTGAGCTTAAAGGCAAATCCCCTCCTTCCTGGGTTACTTAACTGTCTGCTGGCTCGACCGAGGGATTACCGGTGACAGACACCCCGGCCTGCGTGGCTGCTCCAGACAGAGAAGCTTTGATCACCTGGAAAACCCCAGACACCAGGACTCCCGATGATGAGTAATGAGCTAAAACCATCGGAAATTTACCCAGCCGTAGTGCTGGGGGAGCACGCTCCGTTTCCCACAGAGGGCAAGGCAGGGAGCAAATAAAGCCAGGGTCAGGGAGAGGGGGATTACGGTCACCCAGCAATGTCCAGGGGGAGAGCCAGACCCCAACTCCTACTCCTAGGCCAGCCCCCTGAGTCCTGCCACAGGCTGATGAGCTGAGGAGGGCCCCAGATTTCCAGGCACTTGGCTGTTGTGGGCTTGTTTGGGGTCCAGGGGCTGGAGTTTCTCTTTATATTTAAGAGTGCAGCCTCTCCATCCATCCACCCATCTATCCATCCATCCATTCACGTCTTCTACACACATGTACTGAGTGGCTGATGCAAGCCAGGCCTGGTTCTGGAGGCTCAGGATCGACGTCAGCTAAGATGGAGTTTCTCTCCTGAGGGAACTTGCTCCCTACCCTGGAGACAGCCCAGCAAGTCCAGCAGCATAATGCTCACGACATGGGGCGTGACAGAGGCAGCTGCAGGGCACCAAGACATCCCAGAGGAGGAGGACTCTAAATTAAACTGCCCCTTACAGCAGTTGGGGCAAGGAGAGGGCTGGGGATAGAAACTGAAGACCCAGGCCCCTCTGGGCTTGGGGTTCAATGTGATCCTGCACTATTTCCCAGTCTCGAGTTACACCTGCGTTGCTTCGTCTTAGGTTTCTGTTATCTGGGACTATGTCAACCTTGAATCTGCCGTTTTGTCTTTGTGGAAATTCAAGCTCAGTGATTCTCAAACTTGAGTATGCATTAGGATCATCTTGAGAAAGTGTTGAAAACCATTTTTAATATCTAGGTCTCATGTCTCAGAGATTCTACTTCAGAAGATCTTGGGAAATGGAAGTTAGGGTGACCAACTATCTCTGTTTGCCCAGAGTTGAGGGAGTTCCCAGGATGTGGGATGTTCAGTGTTAGAACTGGAACAGTCCCAGGTAAACTGGGATGAATTGGTTACCCTAGATGGGGCACTTTTAATCCCTGCCTAATAACATTCCTTTCTTCCTCAGGTAATACAATCTCAATTTTGATCAGGAAGTGAATTGTTCAGGGAAGGCGAGCCCTCCCCAGCTGTAGATGGTTAACCTTGATTCAAGTGGTAATCCCATTCCATGTTGCTATGGATTTATTTAGAGTAAACCTGTTACCCAAGTCTGCCAATGAGTTGTAAAAGGAAGACTTATGGAAAGGATATTGTACCTGATTAAAAAATAGTGAAACAAAGAGAAAGAAAGTCTACCTCTTCTTCTACATTGAACACAGTTGTGTGAGGGCATGATGGTTGCAACTGTGGCAGCCATTCTGTAAACATGACGCAACAAGCTTAAAGATGTAAATCCAACTCTGCTAAGAATGAACAAGTAGAAAGATAAAAAGAAATTCCATCTTTGCTAACATCATTGAGTCACTACACCAACCCCAAATCATCCACCTCCAGTCTAGTCTAAGTGTCTTTCTTATTTAAACAGTTGTTATCTACTTTTCTGTAATTGCAGCAAACTATCACAACAAAGGGCCCAGAAATTGGAATTTTTAACAAGATCCCCAAGGTCGTTCTGACGCTCTCCACTGCCATAACTAATGCAGTGATTCTTAAAGAGTGTTCCTAGGACCAGCCGAAGCAGCAGCTAGGAACTTGTAAGAAATGCAAATTCTCAGGTCCCTAGACCCTCTGAATCAGAAACTCTAGAAGGAAAGGAAGGAACGTGGCCCAGCAACCTGGTTTTTTGTTTGCTTCTTTGCTTGTTTTCATATATTTTTATTACAAAAGTTGTAAACTTGACAAAACAATCATGTGTGTTTGTAGAATTCCCCTCCATCAACACACTACATCGTTGTGGAGTATTTGTTACCGATTATGAGACATCATTAGACTATCACCACCAACTATGGCCCATAGCGTACATTTGGCGTATTTTTTTCCATACCCCCCTATTACTAACACTGTACATATTTGACATTGATGCAAGAACGTTACCAGAGATCTGTTTTAACAAGCCCTCCAGGTGCTTCTGACACTTGCTAAAGTTTAAGAACCACTGAACTAATCAATACCTGAGACTGGTAATACCAGGTCCTGAAAACATCTGGATGGGACTTAGCCCATCTCACAACTGCTTCTTTATCACCTGAAAAACCATAAAGCTATATGTCTTCCCACCTGTGACTTTTCTCCTTCCTCCTCAGTCCCTTCCCCAGATAATGCTGAATGCTGTGGTGGGATTGCCTGGCCTGTGTCATTATGCAGTCGCATGGAGGTAGGTGGGAATTCCGTATGGTCAGGCCTGCTGGGGGAGGGGGTGGCAAATGGGGTCAGCCAAAGGTTCAGGAGGGACAGTGGGTGTCAATGGCCCTGACTCGGGCGTCCTGGGTGGGCATTCACACAGGCTCTGCGCACTCCCTCTTCAGGTATCAGCACTGCTCTGCCGGCCTGGGAGGGGAGAAGGCAGGCCCCACAGCCCACCCCCTCCCCAGGGGAGCTCAGCCTCACCACCACCCCCACATACTGTGTTCCATAAAACCCCGATAAGAATCCAACAAAGAATGATACACATCCTGTCACAAGGGGATTCATTCTCAGTTAGCTAAGGAAGAAATATTTTTAAAATCCCTAATTATACCTCCCCTTTGGGATGCCTTCTCCAACAATAATTTTCAGCATTTCACGGATGCTCCTGAATTTTGTTATTTTTCTTCACAATTGAGCACACGGTCTAATGATTATGCAGCGAGCATCCCATCATTAATCATGGCAAGCCCCTCCTCTAACCGAGTGCTCTCCATGAGCCTGAGCCGGGCACCGTATGCGGGGCTTCACACCGTATGCGGGGCTTCACACCGTATGCAGGGTTTTCCCTTTGAAGCTGAGCAACCATCACCCCAGGCACCCTTGAATAAGGTTGATGTGTCCTATGGCAGCAGCTTCGTATTTTCCTTCTTCCATTCACATTTATCAAATAAATCCAAAATGCCATAAAATATTTAAATACTTGCACCACTTTTGCTCCCTGGTCCCAACTGGCAACACTGCTGGCACTGACCTGGTGGCCAGCAGGCCCCTCTGTGACAGCTAAGAATGCTGTTCATCAGCTGTGGTTCTAAACTGGCACTTGTAAGGCATCCAGTGGTTTTGAAGTGGGATGTAGGGAAGTGAGAGCTGTCTCGAAGTGGAGTAAAGCAAAGCCTGCCTTGCCTCTCCCGCGATGGCGTCACTGTGTCTCTGGCTCCCGCTGCCACTGGACTTGTGTTAGGCCCATCTCTCAGAGGCCCACTCTCCAGCCACCCGTTTTCAGGCTGTCAAACAATTGGAGCACTTCCCAGGAAGTGTTCTTACTGGTTTCAGGTCTCTCTCCCACGCACAGGCACGTCCGAGCTCACGGGTAGTCACTGGCATGATGGTTTGAAGAAAAGTATTTTCTTGAAGTGCCTCCCTTCCTGTGGGTGTGGACCTGTGGTAAGTAGGATCTTTTGGTGAGCAGAATCTTAATCTAAGATATGACCCACTTTGTTCAGGGTGGGTCTTAATCTTCTTACTGGATTTCTAAGAAAATGAAATTCAGATGAAAGAGAGAGCACCACGGAAGCAAGAAGCTGAAGCAAGAAACCCAGAAGAGAAGGGCGAGACCGGCAGATGCCACCGCACGCCTTGCCGTGTGACAGAGGAGTCCTGGATCGCTGGCCGCCGGTTTTCCAGGAAAAAGCGTCGCCTTATGAGGCCTTGATCTGGACGTTTTCCTCAGCCTCAGAGAAGCTTGTAAGCTAATAAATCCCCATTGCCAAGGCCAACCCGTTTTATGGTATCTGCTTAAACAGCTTTAGCAAACTGAAACACTGGCCTAGACGCTCCTTTGGTTGACCTAACTAGTGTTTGTCAGTTTTCTTGGCTATGAGCATTTGGTCATTTTTACAACAGAGACCTGGACGCCAAAATGGTCCCCCTCGGCAGGACAATTACATGGGATGGCTACTAAGGGCATGGTAGTTGGGGTGAGCAGCTAAGAGAGAAAAGGTCAATAACCAGAAAGAAACCTTGAAGGCTGTCTTAAGGCCATCTTATTAAAGGCCTAATTTGGAACCTTCCCCTGGAGAGCTTTGCAAAGACCCAGTGACTGCAGAGCGTGAGGCTGTGCTTGCAGCAAAGGGCCTGGAGCCCAGCAGACTGCCCCCACCCCCTGCACGTCGCCTGGCAGCCAGGCCTCACGGGAGCTGGTTTCTGTGTTGGGGGCATCTCACAGGCTCCCGGCCAGCCACAAGGACGCTTCTTTGCCATAAGCCCAGCAACTCCAGCCCCACCCTAGGCCCTGTAAGGCCAGAGAATGTGTGTGGAAAGGAAGAGAAGGACCCGAGAGGAGAAGCAGGAGGGAATGCTCGCTCCATCTAGGCCCACCGAGGCCTGGCTTTGAAGCTTCTTTCATTGGATTTGTGGCACTCAGGTTGGGAAGGGTTAAGACGATCTCACGGGTTTGGGGTGAGAGGTCGGTGGAAGTTGGCCAAGGCTCCAGAGGGAATTGCTTTTCTGGCAGTGTTCTGGGTGCAAGTAAAAGGCAGGTCTGTGTGTGCTTGTCAAGCCGGGGTGCCGGGGCCCTCCCCCACCTTGGAGTAACAAAGCCTTCAGGAATCAATCTCCTCCGGCAAGATGCTCTGTCCTGTCTGAGCAGCTCCCTTTCTCTCTCTGTTCTTGCAGGGGAGGTCAGAGTTCATATCAAATGTCATTAATCACCTTGCTGGGGGCTGGGTGCCCACTGGACAGTCCTATTAATCAGAGGCCTATCACACCCGCAGCCGGGCTGGGTCCTATTGTCCCGCTGCTCACCTATCACAGGGAGATTAGATTATCAGTGACAACTGAGACACCCTTTGAGTCACAGGGAAGCCAGAGAATGGGCTTGCTTTTATTTTTTTTTATTTATCCTCCTGATGTGAGGATGAGCTGTTTCTTGTCTTGTCACACTGCATCCTTTTCTTCAAAGAATCAGCTTTAAGAATCCAATTTGTCAAACTGGACAATCATTGGCAAATCCATAAAATAAAAAAAACTACCTCAGTGACTTTATCAAAAAGGTAAAATAAAGCAGAAGGTTTTAAATGGGGCCCAAAAGGATTAGAAAATAAGTTGTGTTTGACAACAATTAATCTCTGAAAAGCAGGGGCTTTGGAAAAAGGAACAGGCAGAGATGTGTCCAAAAGGGATTCTGGAGATCCGTATCGCTGGTGGTCATTCATTACCCGGCCGTCCATCCCTCTGCCAGAGGGAGAGCCGGGCGGAAAAGAAGGACGTGTCTTCCAAGCTTTCCCCAAACTTTCTGCCAGCCAGTGGCAGCAGCAACAATAACCACAACAAACAAACAAAAAACAAAACACAGGGCAGAACAGCACAAAGAACCCACCCCTGCAACAGTGGCAGGCGGTGACTCAGGAACTGCTGAGCAGGCTGGTAGTGGCCACGAGGGGCTTAGGAGAGAAGGGTGGAGACAGGCTGAGCACAGGAAACACCCAAACCAGGTTACGTGAGAGGGGCCTTGGCCAGCGCGGAATCCAGGGCCTACAAACCCAGGCGCCTCCAGGGGTCCAGAAGTGATGTGAACATGGGCCGCCCGCGGAGTGTAAACTCCTGCGGAGGGTCAGGGACCTCGGTCGGGAGCCCAAGGGCCCTGCCTGAAGGGGCAGCAACGACCCATCCCCACTCACTGTTGCCATTTGGGAAAGGGAGCCCAAATCCATCGGATCTTCCAGTTTTTCAAGCGACACTGGAGACCTACGCTTGTATGTGATCACTCTCGATCTCAAATCTTGGCAACTTATTCTAATTTTTTAAAAAAATTACTGCATACCAGGTGAAACCCTTTGGTGAGCCCAGCTCAGCCTCAGGCCCAAGGTTTGTGTCATTAATCTAATCTACCTGCTTTGGCGTAAAGACAGGCCCAGGAGGCTGGTGAGTGCGGAGGTCGCACAGCTGGTTAGAGGCAGAGCCAGATCAAGAGCCTGGTTCTCCAGACTCTCAGCCCAGACTCACTCCTCCAGACCGGGACTACGTGAACCTGTGTGTGGACCATCGGCAGGTACACTCATTCAAGGGCAACTGAGTGGTAAGAACCAAGGCCCCACGCCTTTGCCATGAAACCAGAGACAGGCGATGAGATGAGGCCCAGCTGGCCGGTGCCATGTTGATACTTCTCATTTACTTTTTCCATGTGACAAACTAGCCCTGCGTGGTTCTCTGTGGGTGCTACAGAGGTCTTGGGTAGGGTTGGGGTGGAGTGGGGGGTGGAGCCCCCCAGGCCCTCCCTTTACAGCTCTAGGCTGCACACTTGGTGTAGATGCATTATCCACATGGCCAAAGCAAAAATCTTGGGCTCTGGAGCCAAACTACCCAATTCAAATCCTGGCTCTGCCACTGATGGGGATTGAATCATGTCTCCCACAAAAGACACATTCAAGGCCTAATCCCTGGGTGTGGACTCATTTGTGAATTGGACCTTCGAAGATCCTATTCAGATGAGGGGCAACTGGATCAGGGTGGGCCCTACTCCATAGGTCTGGAGGCTTTATGAGCAGAGGAAATTCAGATGCTGTCACTTAGGAGAACCCAGAGAGTGAGCACAAGGAGGCAGGTGGCCATGTGATGGGGCAGTGCCGTAAGGCCATCACCAGAACGCTACTCGTCTTTGGAGAAAGCATGGCCTTGCTCACACCTTGATTTTGGATTTCTGGCCTCTAAAACTGTGAGACTATAAATTCCTGTTGTTTAAGCCACCCCTTGTGTGGTGTTTGTCATAGCAGCCCCAGCAAACTAAGACAGCTACTTATTAGGAGCATGACCTTGGGCAAGTTACTCAACTTCTCCAGGTTTCAGTTTCCTCTGAAAAATGGGGATGGCAATGACATCGACATCAGGAGATTGTTGTGAATATCAAAAGTGGTATGGCACATGGCAAGTGCTCAATAAATTATTGTTGTTCTAGAATGTGATCGTGTTTCATTTCATTTTCAAAGATGCAGCTTATAAAGATTGGGATTTGTATGAGCCAGGATGCCCGGTATGGAGACACAAAATTCTAGGAAACTGAGTCTGGAAGGAACCTTAGAAATCATTTTATTCCAATTGTCCAAGCTTAGAGAGGATTAGAGATGGAAAAGAGTTTGCCTTCTGCCTTGGGCACATGTGAAAATCCATACCTTCCCACAGCCACAGCTCACTTGTAACCACGTCCATAGTTTTGTTTTTCTACTGTGACCTGGTTGGAAGTAAGGAAAGTTGCTCCTGTAAACTTATTTTAAAGTAAAGCCATACACAAGACTTTAGGCCCTCAAATATTTCTGCAACATCAGCGTAGTCAACACTGCGCAACGTGTCCACTCCTGCGCTCATTAAAGGAAGATTTGTGAGACAACTTGGGGCCCTATTTGTCCACTGTAGGCTTGCAACCAGCTTCATTTTTTAAAAAGACTGTTCCCCAAGGCAGTTTGTGATCCTTAGTGAAAGGCCCAGCCTCAAAGTGTTTGCAGGGCTGGGGGGAGGGGCCATAGCATTCTGGTCAAGCCAGTTGATCATTTGTGAAAACTGAACACTTGAATGTGTTAACTGTTGACAAAACTTGACAGGTATTGTGTCTGCCTTTATTAGCGATTAATTAAAGGCTGCCGGAGGCGCAGGCACGGAGTGGAAAGCCCGCATTTGGGACTGTGCAGATTTGGGCACAGATCCGGAATCTTCTCTTGGCTCTGAAGCCTCGGGCCAAACTCTGTCTCAATTTATTCATGTGTGAAATGAGAGTAATAAAACCTACTTCATAGGACTTTGTGTGAATTAAACAGAAAATGTATGTGCTCAGGAACCATGAGCTCCCTTCCACCCCACCGCGTCCCCTCTGGAAACGGAGCCTCTGCTTATGGCGAAAGACGCGAGCGTGCGTCCTGTCTGGAGTTCCTTGTTAAGGGCTGGGATGAATCAGCTCAAAGTCAAGACCAGGTTAATGTCAGGTGAGAGGGGAGGACGGGAGCACATTCGCACTTGGTGCCTGTTCAGGCTTCTGGCCTGTGATTGTTGACTCATTTAAAGAAGAGCCGACGCCCAGCTGGGAGCAGATCTGGAATCTGAAGCTGGAGTCTGGCTGAGTGCAGTTCAGGTACGCTAGTTTTGATTTATTGGTCTTTCTACACCTTCCACCACACTGAAGAGGTCTGCAGAGGGGACGGGGTGTGAGGTGCCTCCCTAGACGAGTGTGTAGGGGAAGATGTTGTCCCATAGGGGGCATTCCGGAAGACACACCTGCGCAGCCCAGGGAAGGCTTTGGGCCGTTCTTGTTCTGGGGAAGATTGCCCGAGAGTAAGCCTGCCTCAGAAGGGTAAAGGTGAATGGTTCCTGGAGGAATCAAGAGAGGAGAGTGGCTGGAGTTGGAAGCACGACCTGGAGGATCCCACAGCCAACATCCACTGAGCATTTCCTATGAGCTAAACCCATGCGTGAGGCTTCACCCTCATCAGCTCAGTCAGTCCTCACACCAGGCCGGTGAGGTGACACTGAGAAAGCTGTGCAGTTGCGTCCTCTGCCTGGGCTTACACAGCTTCCTGGGGCAGAGCCGGGTTTGAACGGGAGCCCACACTCGCAGCCGCCGGCCACGTGGCGCCCCCACGCGTGCCTGCGTCCTTCGATGCTCTGACGGGGGAGCACTGGCCTCTGAGCCACAAGCCTCACTCCACCCACCTTGGGCCTTGGCAAAGACCCTTCAAAGAAGAGGCTTCTGGTTCCCGCGTCAGATCCTTTCTGTCCACATTGGACCCCAGAAGTCACCTGGGGCCTGGGTTCTAACTCTGCAACACCACACACGCGCACACACACACACACGTGCGCGCGCACACACACACGCATCCTGAACTGCAGATAAGTTCCTGGCACTGCTCGGTTGGAGGAAGGACGGGGGCCTCTCTCTCTTCTCATCATGCTCTGAATGGCCTCCCTCCCTCTCATGCACATATACCCACCCTGAAGGGGCTGGTGGAGCAAAGGAGACGCGGGTTTACCCGCCACCGCTTCCAGGTGCTGTGTCCTTGGCCTTGATGACCTTAAAAAGTGTCCCATAGGGTGTGCAGTTTTGGGACTTAGTAACTTTGGAAAAAAGGAAAAGAGGAAGAACTGCAGCCCAAAGTAAATATGTTGACAACCAGAAGAGAAACTCAGGGCTCGCAGAACTAGATGGGAATTTGTAAGCTTTCAGCCTCCTGAAATTGTGGCACTTTCCCCACACACTTAATAAAAGCTGACAGCGTGCATTGTCTCCCACGACAAGGCGCGCCGCAGCCCAGGGATGGGGTGGGGGCAACGGAGGAGGGGGCAGCGGGAGGGGTAACAAAGAGTGAGGGCTGGCGGGGGTGACTCTTAATCGGGGGCCTGGCAGGGGACCCTGGGAACGGCAGCCCACTGACAGTGGAGACCAGGAGCTCCAGATGGCTTTTTGTCTCCATGCAATAAAAAATGTAATCTGACAGGCCTGCGGATGCGACTCGGGGAAACAAAAGTCTGGGGGGTGGGGGAGCAGGAGTGGGAGTGGGCCGGGTTAAAGGTATCAGAGTCTGAGAAGGGAAAGAAAGAAGCTACTGTCTCTTCAAACAATTACGGGCTTTGCAAATGACATTTAATTCCAGAGGTGTGCGCTAGGACAAAGTCAGTTGTTTTCTAGTCTTGGCAATGGGAGAGGAGTTGGAAACGGGCCAGTGCACTGGACGTTTGGCCCCTGAAGAAGGTGATAACTTTGCCAATTAACCACAGATGTGGACTCTTTGTACCCACTCTTCCCGCCCGCCCACCCTCTGGTCATTAGGGGATGATATAAAGATACAGGACTTCCTGGTGCAATTTAATTGCTCATAGATGGAAAAATGATGAGCTCTGTCGTATTATGCAGACGTCCTGTAGGAGACCAGCTGCCGTGTTAATGTGGCTTCTCAGAGGGGGGCACACCCCCACCTGCTTCACAGGGATCGCACAGGCACCTGGGGAAACAGCGGCACCCCAGTGGCCTTGGATGGGGCTGTTGCTTTTTATTAAGTGATCTCCGCCTTTCAAATCATGGCATGTTTTCTTCCCGAAGGTCTTGGTTCTGTGTGGGCCCGGCACACAGCAGGCTCCTGATAAATAGCAAACAGTGGATGCTGGTGATGCCTCCAGATTTCACTGTAGGGTCAACTTGTCACCCAGGGACAGACCCCAGTCAGGACAGTAAATGGTGGCATGGCCACTGTGGCTGGATAACGGGAAACTTAAGGTGGCAGTTTAACATTGTACGGCAGGGATACGAGGCAGTAGGGTTAAGTGGATGATAGCAAGAGCCTACTAGAAAGACCAAAATTGTAAAGCTGGAAGATGTGCAGTGCTGGGGAAGATGTGGGGAAACAGGCACCCTCACATAGTGATGGAGGGAGGGGAGTCAAGCCTTGGTCAAAATCAGTGGGTCAATATTGATCCAAATGTAAATGAACACATCTTTGACTCAATGACTGCAGGAATCTGTATAAGAAGTTGTAGGCATAAAGGTATTCATTGCAAGATGGTTCATAATAAAAAAGGAGAAATAACTTTACATATTTAGCATTAGGAATATCGATGGTACCTCCATATAATAGGGTACTCTGCAGTTATTAAAAATAAGGAGGTGAATCTACACCTACTGAGGCAGAAAGATCTTCAATACACATTGTTAAGAGGAAAAATAAGCCCAAAACAAAACATACAGCATGATAGTAAGAATGTTTTTAAAAAAACCTAAAGACCTAAATATGGGTGCTTGTGAAAATATATGCACATAAATGGACAGAGAACGGGGTGGTGGCTATCTTTGGAGGGTTTTAAAAAAAAGATGTGGTGAAGAGAGGTTGTGAAGACGCTCTTTAACATTTTACTTTTTAATTTTTATAATGAAAATGTATTATTCACATAATTTTAAAAATTAAAATATATATTCAACGAACACCAACAGTTTTTAAGCACAAACTTTGGAATCTGATCAGGGCTTGATTCCCAGCTCCATCTCTCCCTGGGTTTATGACTTTGGACAAGTGACAATTTTTCCATGTTTTGATTTCTGCCCACTGTAGACTGGGGATAGTAATAGTATGTAACCCATGGGGGTTTGTTTTGTTTTGTTTTAATATATTTTTAATTTATTTTTAAAAGATCCATAACACAAAATGTTACTTTAAAAAACAAAGGAGGGTCCCATATGCCCACTCCCCACACCCTCCACTTTTCCCACATCAAAACTTCTTTCATTAATGTGGTACCTTCATTACAATTGATGAATATATTTTGGAGCACTGCTACATTGCATGGGTTATAGTTTACATTGTAGTTTACACTCTCTCCCATTCCATTCAGTGGGTTATGGCAGGATATATAATGTCCTGCATCTGTCCCTGCAATACCATTCAGGACAACACCAAGTTCCAAAGATACCCCCATATCACACCTCCTTTTCCCTCTTTCTGTCTTCAGCAACTCCTGTGGCCACTGTCTCCACATCAATTATATAATTTCTTCCATTGCTAGAGTTACAATAATTGTATAGTAGAATAGTGCTAAGTCCACTCGAATTCATATTTTATTTCTCCATCCTGAGGACCCTGGGGTGGCAATGCGCACTCCACCTCTCAGTTGAGAGGGGGCTTCGATCCCACACAGCTGGTGGACGGGACTCTTGTGCCCGTAGCTGTAGACTCTCTCCATTCCTTGTGTGATGGTCGTCCATCCCCATGGGGTTTTTGAAAGACTAGATGAGCTATGCATAGAGGAGCTCAGGCCTCACACACGTGCTCAGGGCTTGATAAATGGAAGTAGTTAGCATTGTTTTAGACCAGGGGTTCTTAAGATTTCAGGGGGTCCATGAGCTTGAATTGAAAAAAAATCAACTTATTATTTGCTCTGACCTCTAACTGAAATCTAGCATTTCCTTCACTTATGAATGTATGCAATAAATTAATTACAGTAGTATTCATTTCACCTTACTGGCAAAAGGGTCCGTGGAACAAAAATGGTTAAAAACCCCTGTTTTAGACCAAGAGCCTCTAAGTGTCTCTCAGAAGCCATGGAAGGAGTAGGGAGAGCTTCAGAGAAGCTCGGACTGACCCACAAGCAAATGTAGACGCCTCCCAGTGCCAGGAAGATCTCTAAGCTCCGGCTTCGGAAACAAACAGACCCGCTGCCTAGTCTGATCTCCTCTTTGTCTCACCCGCTGAACAGTTCTGGGTGGATTCCCCCTACCTCCTGTCTCCCTAATTCAGGTTTGAATTTTGCATCCAATGTTAGCTCGAGCGTCCCACTCCGCTTTGGGCATGAAAGGTAAGAGTGACTGCAATTGTCCTTCAAAATCATTTAGGAGCCATGTGAGAAAAAGGAAAAAGAAACAGGTGGAATTAATTCTAGTAATATATTCTATTTAATACAATATATCCAAAATATTATTATTGCAACACATAATCTATATATAAATTATTAATGAGATTGGTTACATTCATACTTCTTCATACTAAGTCTGCAAAGTCTGCTCTTTAGTTTACTCTTACAGCATGTCAGCTGCTGGCTGTGGCACTGGACAGCACGGCCAGCTCCGTTTTCTTCAGGCGTTTGCCTGCGCTCCCAGCAAACGTGTGTTGGAGGGAGAGAGGGGCAGGAGGTTCAGAAAATAAATGCTGACTTGGTGGGTGACTTGGTGGGTGGAAGGTGGGTATGTAACAGGGGAGTTAGCTGCAGCAGTCACCTGGCTGAGGGACAGAAGGAGGTCGGTGACTTGCCCAAGGTCACCAGCTACTGGATATAGAGCCACAGATGAAGCGGGGCTCGTGGCTGCCACTCCAGTGCTCTAGCCAGGACTCGTTTGAAGATGTTTGTTTCCTTTGTAACATGGGATTCGTTTTGATTTGTCTCTCATTTATTGGGGTTTTGTTATTGCTGGTTGTGTTTTTTTTGTCTTAACCGAGAGGTAGGGCAGGGCTTTAAGGAGCTGACGGCTTCCCATTACTTCTGATGACCAAAGTCATCCCCCTGGGGGGCCCAGGCTGTGGACGGACCTGGCTGAGCAGCTCAAGGCCAAGATGGTACAGAAGTACCGGGTGGCAAGGGCAGGCCCGCGAAGAGCGACAAGGTCTCACTTGATGGGAAGGGGAGAAAAGAGGTGCTGTGGGTGGAGGTGTTTGCTGAATCCAAGCTGGGCCAGCCCAGGTCAGGGAAGGCCTGGGGCGCTGCTGCTTGTTTTGAGGACTCTGGATGGGAGTCCAGAAACGCTGCCAATTGCTATGCATGTCCAGAAAAGGACAGGGTTCTCATTTCAAGGGGCAGGGAGCAGGCAGGCCACTGAAGCTGATCCTCATGAGGCTGGGACAAAAGTGTCACCTCACCTCTTAACGTGTGTCCTGGAAGCGGCCTTGGAAGTAAGTAACCTTGCCCAAAGACTTTGCTCTGCAGGAGATGAAACTGAGACACTAGAGGCTGTGAAATGTGCTCAAAGTCCAACAGCTAGAGGGTGACTGAGCCAGGTTTTATGCAACTGGTTGAAGAGCATGGTGGGTGGAGGGGCAGGAAGGAAGAGGGGGGCACAAAGGAGAGGAGGAGGGATCAGAGGAGAATTGCGTCCTCAGGAAAAGGGCTGAGGGTCCTGCTCATGCCATCTGCAGGAAACGGCCCAGCCCATGCTTGACTCATTCAGGAAGGCAGGATTGTCATCAAGACTAATGACTGGAGAGGCCCATGAAGACGACCTGACACCGGGACACCTCTTACAGAGGCTAGGGAAGCCATATCACAGGGGAGAGACCAAAGGTCCTTCTGTAATAAAAACAGGCTGGGGAGCAGATGTAGCTCCAGTGTTTGAGCACCTGCTTCCCATGTACGAGGTCCTGGGTTTGGTCCCTGGTACCTCCTAAAACAAAACAAAAAAACCAGTCTGATGATTGCTAATTATATAGTAGTCAGCTCTGAGGATACTAATGGATGTGAAACAGTATGAAGTGTTAGTACAACTTCCTTCCTTGAGAGGTGGTAGAGGGACATACAGGCTCAATGACTAACTAAGACAGAAAAAGACCACATCACAGTGAGTAGGACTTAGATTTTTGGAAGAGAAGAAGACAGTTTCAGATGTCATGATTGAGAAGCCCAGAGGACCCAAAGAATCAGCAAAGTGTTTCTGCAGGACTTGGAGGACAACAGTTTTTGGAAAAGGCTTAAGGTTGCAGGCCTCGAGGTGGACTAGATGGTCCTTGAAGGTTTCCGCGAGTCTGAAGGGACTTTGTTAAATGACTGACTGATCCACTTACTGAAAGACTGACTCCATTCTTCTCACTCAGGTGTCTAGGAACCAAGGACATGGTTAGGTAACCAAGGCTGGACTAAGTCCCTTTCAGCTCAGAGCTTGCCTGGGCATGGGGGAAGGAAGTGGGGTGGGGTGGGATTCCAGTCTCTTCTCAGCTTCCCAGCTCTGATGTTCGTCTCTTCACCTGAGGTGAGGGGAGGTAATGGTTCCAAGCAACCATTGCAGCCATATAAGGGGAGGATTAATTAATGTGGCTAACATGCTCAGAGATCCCTAAACGAGAGTGTTAGCCAAGGGCCAACATTATTAGAGTGATGATGGCTATTAGGATTTCACTATTGTTATTATGTTTGCTCTCTCAACCCTTAAATCACACTCCATCTCACGATCGCTTGTATTTTATGTAATTATAGCTTATATAGGTAACAAATGGATATTTCTGCAAGCCTGGGAGAGAGCCTTCTGCATACATTAATTTGCTTGATTAGTTCTCTATTTGGTATGCTTTGTTCCCCAGACCCCCCTTTCCTGCCCAGCTTCAACAGAAAATTAATGAGTTTTAACACCTTGCAAAAGTGGGTTGTGCCATGGGAATACCTCAAGTGTACTCTGGGTTTTAAATCCACACATTCAGAGGCTTCCTAAAGGTTATGCAAAGGTTAACAAATAATTAATATGTTGAATCAGTGTGCTAAATCTGTTTACCCAATCTCTGCAATCTAAAGGCCATTAGCCATCAGTCTTAGCACTTTAGATTGATCTCTTTCTTTCCTAACCAACCTCCATTCTGTCCCCTGGATAATTTGGGTAAAAAGGAAAAAGAAAGAATTTTGAATTGAGAGTAGTAAATATCTCTGGAAAGTTTGGTTTTGTTGGTACTTAAGACTCAAAGTTTAGGAGTCATAATAGACTTAATCAAGTGAGTTGAAAATTTAAGAAGATGGGAGGCATTTCTCCCATTTTAGCAATGAGTCCACAATGAGAAAAATGTGAGACTTCTAAATGGATACCATATTGAGTTCCTGCCTCTCATGTTGATTCCCTCCCTTGTTTAAAGGGAGAAGAGGGTAGAGAAGAGATGTGAGATAACTCCCATTTGGGGGACTAGCGGGAAAGAGGCTTCCTGCCACTTTATCCTCTATGAAGAAAACATTGCAGAGCAGTTGGGGCCAAGAATATTTCTTTCCTTAGGAGGCAAGAGAAAGAGAGTAAGGAATAGTCAGATGTAGTGCAAGTACTGCAGATGTCTCACAAAGAACCTCATCATTCTCCATGTTCTAGGATGCTGTTGTTGATCATCATAACAACCTATGATCATGATCACTATAAAAACAAAGATGAATGGTGGCAGACTTGGTCCAGTGATTAGGGCATCTGTCTACCACATGGGAAGTCCACTGTTCAAACCCAACCCCGGGCCTCCTTGACCCATGTGGAGCTGGCTCATGTGCAGTGCTGATGCGCACAAGGAGTGCTTTGCCATGCAGGGGTGTTCCCCACGTAGGGGAGCACAAGGAGCACACCCCGTAAGGAGAGCCGCCCAGCGTGAAAGAAAGTGCAGCCTGTCCAGGAATGGCGCCACACACATGGAGAGCTGACACAACAAGATGATGCAACAAAAAGAAACACAGATTCCCGTGCCACTGACAACAGCAGAAGCGGACAAAGACGACGCAGCAAATAGACACAGAGAACAGACAACCAGGGCGGGGGGGAAGGGGAGAGAAATAAATAAATAAATAAATCTCTTTTTTTTTAAGTTTTCTGAAAAAAAAAAAGATGAAGATGGGGACCTTGAGGGAAGCAGATGTCGCTCAAGCAATTGGGCTCCCATCTACCATGTAAGATGTCCAGGGTTTGATGCCCAGGGCGTCCTGGTGAAGACAAGCTGGCGTGTGCGGTGAGCTGACCCACGCAGAGTGCTGGCCCATGCAGAGTGCTGACCAGTGCAGAGTACTGCCCCATGCAGAAGTGCTGCCCTGCACAGGAGTGCTGGCCCACATGGAGAGATGGTGCAGCAGATGACGCAACAAAAAGAGGCACAGCATATCAGGGAGCTGAGGTGGCGCAAGAGAATGATTGCCTCTCTCCCATTCCTGAAGGTCCCAGGATCAGTTCCCAGAGCTGCCTAATAAGAATATAAGCAGACAGAACACACAGCAAATGGACACAGAGAGCAGACAGCAGGGCTAGGTATGTGTGTTGGGGGGAGAAATAAAATTAATAAATCTTTAAAAAAAAAAAAAAAGATGGGGACCAAGAGTTATACTTAGAGCTCAGACCACAGGAGAAAAACACTATGTCCATCCTGCCTGGTCCTTTTAAAAGAAGCTGTCCTGCTCACACAATCCACCTTTCACCTCTAGTCACCCACATTGACCTCGACCCCCTCTCCATTGCCTATTTCCAGCTTCTCCAGTTTGCCAATCACCTTGTCTTCATACTGAAGACCACTTTTTTGGTGACTGTCCTATACACGGTCTGCCAACCTCAGTCTTTGGGGAGCTTTCTTGGGCATTATTTGACATTTGCCCTTTGGGACCTTTAACCCTTCTTCCTTGCTTATGTCCTGTCATGTGCCAGAGGCAACACCTAAGGAGAATGTCAAATGTCATGTCTTTTTCCTCTCCAAAGGGAAGGAAAGGGCTGGCAGATAGGTAATTATTTGGTTTTGGTTGCATTGGTTGGTGATAATCAAAAGCTCCATCTCTGACCAATCCAAAAGGATGCCAGTTGAAAACCACCGGAATAGCTGTACCCATGCATATCAGCTGAGTGTTTGCCCTGAATATCTTGTTTATCAATGGGAAAGAGTTATTTTGAATGTTATCAGAGCTTTGCTCATGACTTTTCTTGAATGCATTGTGCTTTTACAGTTTATAAATCAAGCTTCGTTTAATTTTACTCTCATGTGTGACACTTTGGTGTGTGTAAATACCCTTCTTTTTAAAACTTCTTAGATGTGGATATTAATGGTAGTGATGAAGATATGTGCCAGGATCTGTACTAGGAGTTTTAGATGAAAAAAAACATCATTTTGATTCTTGAAGTAACATACGAGATATATACAATTATGCCATTTCACAGATGAGGCTATATAATTTGAGAAGGTCACAAAATGAAAAGTGATGGAACCAGCTCTCTTTGATGCCAGACACAATTTCTTGACCACAAGGTTATACTACCTCCCACATGAGAGAAGAATATTTTTTTAACAAGAATTATACACTGCCTCTTGTCCCAGAACAATTCAGAGGAGTCATTTAAGCCCTCTGGTCTTTTTCCTTTACCTAGAAATGAGGATGTTGGATGTGTAGTTTGTAATAAACTGGGGGAAAATGGAACACAATAATAGACAGACAATTTAGAAATTGGATAAATGATGGTACATCCATTTAATAGCACATAATCATTAAAAACAAATTTTACAAAGAATTCATTAACATTCAAATGTGCTAATATTACCAAAATTATTAAAGCAGGATGCAAAATTACACATTGGATATTGTATTATTTTAACTATGTAAATAAAAAGTCATGCATAAAATGCTGAAGTGTTTATGAGTGAAGGGTACTGATGCCTGTAACATTGAAACACATCAAAAAAATGAGAAGGTTAATACATGAATAGATGGATAGATATGAGATATAGCAAACACACCAAATGTTGATTGTATAATCTAAGAGGTGGATATGTGAGAGCTCACTGTTCAATTCTTTTAATTTTTTTCTCAACATCTGAAAGTTTTCAGGATAAAACATTGAGAAAAAAATATGTAGAAATGGGAGTGGACTTGGCCCAGTGGTTAGGGCGTCCGTCTACCACAAGGGAGGTCTGTGGTTCAAACCCCAGGCCTCCTTGAACCATGTGGAGCTGGCCCATGCGCAGTGCTGATGCGCACAAGGAGTGCTGTTCCACGCAAGGGTGTCCCCGCATAGGAGAGCCCCACGTGCAAGGAGTGCGCCCCTAAGGAGAGCCGGCCAGCGCGAAAGAAAGTGCAGCCTGCCCAGGAATGGCACCACACACAAGGAGAGCTGACACAACAAGATGACGCAACAGAAAGAAACACAGATTCCCGTGCCACTGACAACAACAGAAGTGGACAAAGAAGAACACGCAGCAAATAGACGCAGAGAACAGACAACTGGGGTGGGGGAGGGGGGAAGGGGAGAAAAATAAAATAAATAAATCTTTTAAAAAATACATAGAAAAAAAGATTGAAAGGAAAAGCTCATAGATGTGAAGACTGATTACCTTTGTGGGCTGGGCTCATGATGATTATTTTTCTTGTTTCTTTTTTTTTTTTAGATTTATTTTTTATTTACTTCTCTCCCCTTCCCCTCCCCCCCCCCCCCCCAGTTGTCTGCTCCTTGTGTCCATTTGCTGTGTGTTCTTCTGGGTCCACTTGTATTCTTGTCAGCAGCACTGGGAATCTGTGTCTCTTTGTTGCATCATTCTGCTGCATCAGCTCTCCATGCGTGCGGTGCCACTCATGGGCAGGCTGCACTATTTTTCACACAGGGCAGCTCTCCTTACGGGGCACACTCCTTGTACATGGGGTTTCCCTATGCGGGGGACACCCCTGTATGGCATGGCACTCCTTGCACGCATCAGCACTGCATGTGGGCCAGCTTCACCATACGGGTCAGGAGGCCCTGGGTTTGAACCTTGGACCTCCCACGTGGTAAGTGAATGCTCTATCCATTGAGCCAAATCTACTTCCCTCATTTCTGATATTCTACTGTTTTCATTATTTATGGTTGTATATCAAACCACCCCAAAAGTTAGAGATTTAAACCACATCTATTTATTATTTCTCATATTCTACCTGTTACTTAGTGCCTCAACACAACAAGTAACAACTATTTGTTATTTCTCATGGTTCTCTTTGCTGGCGGGGTAGTTCTCAGCTGGCTTTGTCTGGGCTAACTCATGCAGCTGCACCAGCTGGAGGGTCAGCTGGGGTGGGAGATCCAAGATGGCCTCACTTACACATTGGTAATTGGTGCCGGGTGATGGCAGGGCTTTACTCTCCATGTGGTCTTTCATCCCAGGTTTCTTCATAACATGGTCATCTCAGGATAGTGTTCCAAGAGAACAAAAGTAGAAGCTGTGAGGATCCAGGAGGCCCAGCCTCAGGAGGTGCATAACCTTACTTTTTACCACAATCTATTGGACTAAGCAGATCACAAGGCTAACCCAGATTGCAAGGAGATAGAGAGACAGTCTCCACTCTGGATGGGAAAAGCAACAAAGCTTTATTGCAAAGGCGCACGATCCTGAATTAGAAGGAATCTGGGGCTGTGAAAAATCAACTACATCCACTGCAACTAAAGGTTAAAATGGCATTCTTCTTGTCTCTGTTTCTGCTGTGGCCCCAAAGCTGAGAATAATAGGTGCAAAGTAAAGCAAGAAGGTCGACCATCTAGGCAGGATTTCCAGTTCAGTCGGTGCTAGAACATCACAGAGCTCCAGTCTGTTTTAGAGAAGGTTGTGATTTCATGAGTCAGGTTGAAGAGCTGGAGAGTAAGGATGATTTCTTTAAAGAGAAAGGGGGCTGTTGAATATGAGGGTGGGGAAAATGTAGAGAGAACCACTCAGAGAACTTGATCTACAGCCCCTGGAATCTGGGAGTTGCAGGAACTACAACCTGACTCATGTCTAAAAATACAGAGACAAAGGTTAGCTGGGACAGGCTGCATGGAGAGGCAGTTGAGAGACAGGGCAGTGATGGGAACAGCTACACTTCCAAGATGCAGGTGTCAGGATGCAGGTGTGTTTCCCATGGACCACACATATGCCCAAGAAAGACATCTGGTACGGCTCAGGGGGGTGGTCACGCCTGGAGAAGTTAGGTGACTACAATAGACGAGGGGACCACTGTAACACAGGGGACCGCTGTAATAGAGGACCACTGTAAAAGAGAGGCCTTGTGTAGCCAGCTGGAGGAAGCATTGTCCAGGTAAGTGGAAACCCCCAGGCATGGGGGAAAGTGGTGTCTCCAAAGAACCCAAACATCTACCCACAAGAGAAACACACCCAGAGGACACCAGGCTACAATTGTTCCAGTCGAACAGGACCTTGCCAGCCCCTTATCCCTCCGCACCCCCATCCACAGGCAACCTACCAAGTGGCAGAGGAGGAGGAGAGGAGCAAGGAAGAGAGCAGAGGAGGCGCTGACCCCACGCCTGCCCCACAGGCTAAGCGCAGGGGAGGGAGAAGGTATGATGCTGAATGAGAGTTGGATAAGTCAGTATGAGATTGGATGGAACATGTTATTACCTGAAGCACTGAAACTCTTCATTACTACCTGGGAGGATCCAAAAAGCAAGGGGAAGGGAAAATGAAGCCACAGAGCCCATGGGCAGGGGCAGGGGAGGGAGCCTAAAGTTGCTTTCTGCTTGCACCCTACCAAGCCCTGCTCACACGATCACCTAGATCCTCTCTAGTCTCCATTTTCTATATTGAACTGGCATCACTTATATAGAGAATGAAAAAAGAAATGCTATTTTTTCAAAAAGAAAGAAAAGAGCTTTGTACTCTAAGTTTCAAAGTTTTTAAAACTGATGAGCAAGTGTCCTGGCAGGAGCCTGAACTGAGCACGAGAGGAAGAGAGGAGGTGCACCCTGGGAATCGCAAAGGAGGGCTCTTTAAGGTTTTGTCTATGTGAGACCCCAGGTTTCAGCACAGGCCAGTTAAGGGGCAAGCTCTGAGTGTACATTAGCCATTTGGAGCCGTGGGGTCAAGGGACTTACCCCAGATTGTATACTCAGAGTAGCTGGCAATTCTAGGATATTCCAGCATTCTTCTAACATAAACACATTCTTCCTCACAAATTCCTGAGAAGTGTGCGCTCAGCCTGTTCCTGCTCCCCAGTTCACACGGAGAGAGCCCCGAGAGGGAGGACTGTTTGCAGTCAGCAGGAGTTCTTCATGGAGACCCCAGGAGAGCCCAGACCTTCTGACTTCAGGTGAAGGTCTCCAAGGTCATGTTGTATGTCCAGAGGAAGAAAATGGTTTCGTTGTTTTAAGAAATGCCAAGCGAATGATATGAAGGAAAAAATAACTAAGTGCCAGGGTGCCTTCTGAAGCACTTGGGAGTTTTCTGCCCAGATCTTATCTTTAAAATAGAAGGGGGTAGGTTACATTTGGGAGGCTGCAGCCATCAGGTCTGGCTTGCCCTGGTGATATGTGCTGAGGGCGAGGTGAGGGCGCCGAGGAAGAGCTGCCGCCAAGGCTGCTCCCAGGCCACTGACCCTGGAGAGGCTGCTGGTGCCTGACAGCAGCCTGCAGAGAAACCTGGGCTCGTCTACATGCAGCCGGGGCTCCGAGGAGGCGCACGCGGGACCAGAGCCCCTGCCCACGGCAGAGGCGCCTCACCTGCTGCTGATTGCAAGGGGGGCCTGTGCCTCTTGGACCCTGCCTGAGCCTGAATGCCCAATTCAGGACGTGCCATTCCCCCTGTCAGATGCTGCTTGTCTGATGTGGCCTCTTTCCACCCTAGATTGTAATCTCCATTTGGGAGGATAAAGGGGGTGGCAGGATGTTCTGCAGAGTCAAAGCCTCCCATTCATAGTAAGTAGAAACAAGCGTTTCAGCCTCCTGCTTCCCGTGCTGGTAGCCGGCTGGGGGTGGGAGGGTGTGTTGGGGGCTGATCACTTGCAAGGAGATGGGGAGACACGTTGCACACCTTCACAGAGAAGAGCTGCTGTCGTCAGACCCTGCTTGTACTGACAGAGGAATGAATTCAGCTCATCTGCTGTGGCACCCCTGCGAGAAGGAAGAAGTCCAGGCCCACGACTGATGGAGCAGCTCTCCCAGGAGTCGTAGCCTCACCAGAGACCACCATCCACCAGCACCCCAGCCGCTCCTGTCCCTCACTCATCCCTCCAAATTGGCTCTCCTTTCCTGAGCATGAGGTGAAACTACACTTCCCAGCCTCCCTAGCAATCGGTGGGGCCATGCAACCAAGGTGTCCCCATGGGAATGTAAACAGAAATGATGGGTGCCACATCCAAACCTGAGTCTTGGGGCACCTGAGTGTGCCTTCTCTATGCTCTCCCCTCTCCTCTGGCTGGAAGAACTCTGAAGACAAACAAAAAAACAAGGCCTCACTGCACAGAAGGATCACCTCAAAATGTTGCACTACAGAAACATGAACTCCTCACTTACGTAAACTACTCAAATTACCACTGGGGCTCTTTGTTACAGCAGCCAAGATCCACTTCTAACCAACAACAACAGTTGTCACCTTGTTCACATATCCTCTGAAAGAGAAGACAAGAGAGTGGTTTCTTGGAGGCAGAAACCACAACATAGAGGAAGCATTCTCTCTGAGGCATAACATAACTAAGACCAAAGGCCAAGCAGACAACCCCAAAACCCATTTCTTCTCCTTTCTTAATTATAATCCCATTTGTAAGCCAAGCCCTGTCATTCTGTCTCCCTTAATGGCTAGTTTCTATTCTGGTCCTTTCTCCACCCTATTATCTTTTGCAATATTCAGGAGCTCAGGCGATGAAGGGATAAGTCCGCTCCCTCAGCCCGCCTGTCCTTCTCTATCTCTTAATATTTCAGTTGCTCCCAATCTTTATTTTTGCATTTCGATTTCCTGTGGTACAGTAAATTTATCTTGGTCACTCAATCACGCTCTCCCCAGCTCTCCTCCCTTATCTTCCTTGCTTGGGGCTGACTGAAAATACCTACGTTATCTTTGCAGCCAATATGCCCACCGGAGGAAAATCTACAGATTGTCTTGATAGGGAGACATCTGAGGGAAAGTGTGTGAAAGCGCCGGACTTGTCAGAGGCCGAGGGTGAAACGCGTGACCGCAGAAGGCTGGCTACTTTCTGTCAAGGTGACCCGCACAGTTAACCCTGCACCTGGAGGAGGCGCCTCCTCTTGGTTTCAGCTTGGCCCCAGGCCTTCCACCCGCATCTGTGCTGCCAAGGCGAGGGCTCCCTAATCACCTCACCCCCATCGCCCAGCCTTGACCAGTGAGCGCCTACGCCTCAGACTCACCACTTTTGATACCAACGTGGCATTTTCAGATTATTGGGAGAGATGTAGATATTTCCCAATGAAGTAAAAAAACCGATATTTGAGAAAAAAGTTCTGTCTTTACCGCCTGGAGCCCTGAGGAGCTTGACCAGGAGAAGCACCCCTTTCCCTAGGTTGCTGCGCTGGTGGCCGCAGAGGCATGTCAGCGGCTCCTTTGCACGAGGGTAGCCCAATTCTGAGCCAGCTTTCTGATTGGCAGAACTTACTGAATAGCCCGAAGCTGCCTCCGCTGTGTTCCCCGATGTACTTTGTGTGCTGCTCATTTAACGGGGAGGTACACGGTATTCCTCCCTGGGCGGCAGGCTGGGTCAGCTGGGCTTAATTTCCACCCAACTGTAACCCCACAGCAGTGGACTGAACAGGGGGCCAGAGAGCGGGTGCAGGGCGTGGGTAAGCAGCCTCCCTGATGGCCGTTCAACCACACACCTCCTGAGCGTGCCAACAGGAAGCCTCTGCTTCAGGCTCCCGTTATACCTTTGGGGTTCAGCTTCAACCTCAGCTCCTGGCCTCGTGTGGTCGCTTCTCTCAAACTTGGCGAGGAAAACCTTCCCTTCTGCCTTGGTGCCTTTGCTTTCTTCCTGTTAGCCCATTTCCTCAGCTTTCCCAGGGTCCCACTTCTCTTCCATCCCTGGCATGTATTTCAATCATTTTGTTCCACAATGTTTCGTGACACTGGAATTGGGGGACAGGGTGGGAGATGTGTGTTTTGATTCCACCAGATGGACTCCTCTTAGCTGACCTCATGTGTGTTATGAGAGGCTCTGGTTTCTTCTCCAAGGCTGTATCACTTAGGAATTGCATCTATCTCCCTGTAACAGAGACCTGATCAATGTGGTTGAAACAAGATATTTATTTCTCTCTCATGTTATTAAAAAAAAACAAAAACGGAGCCCAGAATAAGGCAGCCCAGAACTGACATGGTAGCTCCCCAGCTCAATCAGGGTGGCTGTGGGAGCTCCATCATCGTGTTTGCACTCCAAGGACCAGAAGGTGAAAAAGTCGAAATCAAAGAGTTTCCACTCATATTTTATTGACCAAACCCAACTGCAAGGAAGGCTGGAAGCTGGAATTTGTCAGCTGGGCATGCTGTCCAGTGTTCTGACACTAGGAAAGAGGGATAAGATGGGGACTGGGCAGGTGACTGCCCCAGAGGCTGAGGGCTGTGGTGGTCACAGGTGAAGGCTCTAGAGTCCAACCCACAGATTCACATCCTTTGCTCCATTAATTCTCTGCTGTGTGAGCCCAGACGAGCTCCTGACTCTCTCTCTCTACTTAGACCTCTTCATCTGTAGAGTGGGACTAATAATAGTGCTTACCTTATTGTCAGCAACTACTATTATTATTTGATTACTGGGTGAATTAACTAAGAATCTGGGGAAGCGGACTTGACCCAGTGGATAGGGCGTCCGTCTACCACATGGGAGGTTCGCAGTTCAAACCCCGGGCCTCCTTGACCTGTGTGGAGCTGGCCCATGCGCAGCGCTGATGCGCGCAAGGAGTGCCCTGCCACTCAGGGGTGTCCCCCGCGTAGGGGAGCCCCATGTGCAAAGAGTGCACCCCGTAAGGAGAGCCGCCCAGCGCGAAAGAAAGTGCAGCCTGCCCAGGAGTGGGGCCACCCACGGGGAGAGCTGACACAACAAGATGATGCAGCAGAAAGAAACACAGATTTCTGTGCCGCTGACAACAACAGAAGGGGACAAAAAAAGAAGAACACACAGCAAATGGACACAGAGAACAGACAACTGGGGTGGGGGGGAAGGGGAAAGAAATAAATAAGAATCTGAAGTGTTCTGGTGCTTGGTAAGTGCTCAATAAATACTGGTCATGGTTATTCCTCTGCCTGTAGGTCGGTTACCACCGCCCCACCTGTGACCTTGCCAGGACGTCAGCTGAGTGAGGGACAGGAAGAGAAAGCCGGCAGTGTGTCTGTCTAATTTCCTACTCCAAGGGCCAAAGAGACTCAAGTCACTTTGGAATGTCCTTCCCTCTAAGGCCCCTTCTCCTCCCTCTTTCCCAACTTGTTCCTCACCCTGAGAAAGGCAGAGGTCTCCTTTCTGCCCATCTCAAGCCCCAAGGTCAGTATTGAAAATTTCTCCCTTCCTACCTAAGCATCATCAAGTCCTTAACTGTGCCTAACACCTTTCCAGGAGCTTGTGCATCCATCTGGCTCTGGCCCCAAGAAATTTACAGTCTGGAGCAGGGGTCAGCAAACCACAGCCTATGGGCCAAATCCTGCAGGCTATTCCTGTAAATTTACCTATTGTTTGTGGCTGCTTTCCCACGGCAACAGCAGAGTTGAGTAGCTGTGACAGAAACCAACCACAAAGTCTAAAATATTTACTATCTGGCTATTTATAGAAAAAGCTTGATGCCCTCTTCTCTAGAAGGAGAAAAAGAACATATTTTTAAAAAATATCTGTAGGTACATGCAGTCAGCTAGAACATGGATACATGTACGCCAAGATATGAAAAGGACCTGGAAGAATGGAAAGCAAACAGCTAGAAGTAGATGTTTACTCAGAGAAGACCAGAATAGAATATGGTCAAAGGCCACTTTAGCTTGAGCTGTAACATTTTAAGTTTTTTACAAAGAGAATAGACTTGGGTAGTTAAAATTAATTTTTTAAAAAGAGTTTATTGATTACTGGAAGAGGTGTGACATGTTTAAGACTCTTATGCACTCCTAAGAAGGTATAAATTATTATGGGAAGCAGATTTGGCTCAACTGATAGAGCATTCACCTACCATATGAGAGGTCCAGGGTTCAAACCCAGGGCTTCCCAAGCCATGGGATGAGCTGGCCCACACGCAGTGCTGATATGCACAAGGAGTGCCGTGCCACACAGGGGTGCCCCTGCATAGGGGTGCCCCACATGCAGGGCATGCATCCTGCAAAGAGAGCTGCCCCACGTGAAAAAAGTGCAGCTTGCCCAGGAATGGCGCTGCACACACGGAGAGCTGACGCAGCAAGATGACGCAACAAAAAGAAACACAGATTCCCGTGCCACTGACAACAGAAGCAGACAAAGAAGAATACACAGTGAGTGGACACACAGAGAGCAGACAATGGGGAAAGGGGAGAGAAATAAATTTTTAAAAAAATTTTTATACAAATATGTCGACTGTGATATGACTTACAGTAACAAAAAGCTGGAGCCCCCAGCTAGTCAGCAACATATTGAGTTAAATAGATTATGAGACATCCATATAATAGAATATTATATAATAATTAAAATGAGGTTCTCAAAGAGCTTACAAATAATTTGGGGAAAAGCTAAGTGAATGAATAAGATACAGAGTTGTATACAGTTTTATCACAGCTGCATAAAAGAAAAATGGTCAGTACAAGCTAGTTATCTTTGGGGGAGCAGATGATTCAAGTTTCTCTTCTTTATACTCCGCTTTATTTTACTAGAACATGCTTGTTTTCTTTTCATAATGGGCACAGGATCTACCATCTCAGACTGTAGAGGTTTTTGAAGGGAACATCGTGCATCAAGTGGATCAGAGTTTGCATGGGAGCAAAGAAGAGGAGGTGGGAGATAGCCCCCTCGTTTCTGGGCAGCTGGGAAAGCAAAGCAAAGGGAGGGGAGAAACCCACTCAGCTGCACTACCCCGACGGTGGGAGCATGCCTTGCGCCCAGCCTGGCCGGATGCTCCTTCGCCCTGCTCCGGGCTTCCCTGTTGCTCCAAGCTGAAGCGCAGGCCTCTCCCGCGCCACAGGCCGAGGCCCCTCCTTCAGGAGCCCAGCGGAGCTCAGTCAAGGGGATGGGGAGAGGGGGTCGGGGATGGGAAGAGGGGGCCCAGGACGGAGGAGAGGGCTGGGGGGGTGGGAGCTCGCGCCTACACTTTCCCCTCAGCCCCCTGAGGCCCGGGATCCCTGCCTCTGAATGTTCTTCCAACTCAGAACCCTCTGCCCTGTCCAGATGCCGCCGGCCCGCTCCTGCCTAGCGTTTTGTTTTCTATTAGCAGCACTAACTATTTGATTTGTTTGGGCTTCTCTTCCCTTACCCTCAAAAAACAGGCAAGGACTATCAAAGCTGAGGCCTCAACGCAGGCAGTGTCTTAGGAGGGCTCCAAGAGACCAGGTCTGCCTAAAGGAGGAGATCAGGCCCTCCAAGAGGAGCCCCCGCAGAAAACCGCTCCAGACAATAATCTGAAAATCGCAGCCTCTTGGCTTTTGGGTCCCGACTGAGCTACATGACCTTGGGCAAATCACCTGCTCTCTTGGAGCCCCATTTGCTTCATCTGTAGATTAGGGTAGGGGTGATACTCCAGTGAGTGCTGTTGTAAATACTAGAATATTTTTTAATATGCCCCGTGCAGAAATTGGCACATAAAACGCCATTCTTACCTCAAAAGTTACATTTCCTGGGCAGCCTGATGATGCAAGGGACAGTGGGCCGGCATCAGGCACTAATCTAGAAAGCACTGTTGGCCCTGTATCTTTCCCAAAACCGAAAAGAATTGTGAGTTCTTTTTGTATCTGATGTGCTCAGCCTTCAAGAAGCAACTCACACCCAGGCATGCCCCAGGGCTTCAGCTCCTGAGCCCGGGGACAAGAGGCGCTCCTTCCCCCGTGGACGGGCCAGAGGCGCTCCTTCCCCCGTGGACGGGCCAGAGGCGCTCCTTCCCCCGTGGACGGGCCAGAGACGCTCCTTCCCCCGTGGACAGGCCAGAGGCGCTCCTTCCCCCGTGACAGGCCAGAGGCACTCCTTCCCCCGTGGACAGGCCAGAGGCGCTCCTTCCCCCGTGGACAGGCCAGAGGCGCTCCTTCCCTCATGACAGGCCAGAGACGCTCCTTCCCCCGTGGACGGGCCAGAGGCGCTCCTTCCCCCGTGGACGGGCCAGAGGCGCTCCTTCCCCCGTGGACGGGCCAGAGGCGCTCCTTCCCCCGTGGACGGGCCACAGGCGCTCCTTCCCCCGTGGACGGGCCAGAGGCGCTCCTTCCCTCGTGGACGGGCCAGAGGCGCTCCTTCCCTCGTGACAGGCCAGAGGCGCTCCTTCCCCCGTGGACAGGCCAGAGGTGCTCCTTCCCTCGTGACAGGCCAGAGGCACTCCTTCCCCTGTGGACGGGCCAGAGGCACTCCTTCCCCCGTGGACGGGCCAGAGGCGCTCCTTCCCCCGTGGACGGGCCAGAGGCGCTCCTTCCCCTGTGGACAGGCCAGAGGCGCTCCTTCCCTCCATGGACGAGAAGAGCAACCAGCCTCGGAAGCATCATTTGGAATTCATCACCTAAGCTCTGTGGCATCTCTTCTTCTGTCGTCTAAATCGTTACTTGCAGTGCTCCCTGATGCTGAACTTCTCCTGTATTTGGGTCTCATCTTCTCATAGATTACAAGCCCCTTGAGGGAGAGGGTGCTTCCTATATTTCTTGCATTCAGTAGGTCACTGACACTTACTTGTTGCGCATTTGATTTTTATGCGTGTTTAGGTCTAGCTTAAAGAAGTACAGCTCTACTTGGCTGGTGTCGGGTAGACTACGTGTAGAGCTAAGCACACCAGTAAAGCTCTGAGCCCAGCTACTTCAAAAGTGGAAAGGAGAAATGCAAAGAATCTACAGCAGCTGGGGACCTCACTCTACCCATCCCCTCCAAATGTGTAGCTCCTCTGATGCTGATCAGTGGAGGGTGGCAGGGCCAGTGCTGCCAAATCAAGGGGTAGGTCTGCATCTGGGGTGAAGCCAGAACACTGGTGCTTCCCGCCACCCACGTGGCCTCTAGGGGTCACGGTGGCAGCTGCCCCAGGGACGCCAGGCTTCATCAGTGAGCATCCAGGCCGCCGGCGGGCAGAGGGGCCGTGCAGCCAGGCCCCACGTGAAATCATTCAGAAAGGGGGAGCACGGAGGCCTAGCCCCTCCCCGTGCTCCCTGGGATGGACTTGTGGGTCCCTGAGAGGGAAGTGGTACCACCGCTCCCAGCAGCAACAGCTGCGTCCCTGCTCGCCCTCGGCAGCCGGACGCCTCTGGTCACGTGCCGCTGACAGCTGTGGTGGCGCCAGGGCTTGAGCAGCCACCACATGGCTTCCTTTTGATTCTGGACCTCCTCTGGGGCGCTGCTCCTCCCCTGCCCCAGAGCCGCTAATGGCCAGCGGTGTCCTCCACAAAGCGGCGCGGGGCGGGAAGGCTGAGCAGCACCTGCTTCCTCCGCGCCTTTCTGCATGTGACCTTCACTTCAAAGTCACAGAACTGTGCTTCCCTGTCTTTGCTCCACCCCTGCAGATGTAAGGATTTGATTTTCCAAACTTGGAGTTCAGATTTCAGCGGTTCTAGTTGTTAATATCTTGGAAAGACGTCAGCTTAAAAAAGAACTTAAGGAAGAAAACGGGTATGTGTCGCCTGCTGCCAAGTGTCAGATCCATCCTGTCCCGGCACTGAGCCGGGCACTGGTTAGCTGGACTCCAGGGCAGAGCTAGGGCCCCAGCTTGCTTGCTCCCTCTTCTCTGCCCCCCCCCCCCCATTTTAACAGCAGCGTGCCCTCTCCAGGGACCAGCCCTCCCACCCCATGCCACCCCTAAGCCAGTGTCCTTGCACAAGAGCTGATGTTTTACAAGAATCTCCGTAGGTTTCACGTGATTCTTTGAAACAGCTTTGCTAACGCCAGCGGACATAAGACCCGACGGGGAATGAGCCGGGCAGGGGCCAAGCCCGCTGGCTGGGGCGTGGGGGGGAGTCGTGTTTTCCTCTCGACACCTCGGCTCTGGAACGGTGGCGCGCTTTGTCCGCCTCTCGCGACGGGAGGGCGCCCCCTGCTGCCCGGGACCAGCAGGCGTCGCACCCCCAGACCCCGGGAGCGCCCGCGCCGGGGCCCTGGGGGCCCGCACCTGCCCTCCGGGGGGCAGCGCTCCCAGGAGTCGCGGTCACGAGGAAGGCGTCTGGGGTCAGAACCTGGCTCCGCCACCCATGCCTGGGGGAGACCCTGAGCGTGTGATGTGTAACCTCTGAAGCTACCGCTTCTTCATTATTAAGCGGAGATATTCAATAGTATCTACATTGCAGAAATGCTTTAGGGAGAGAATTCGTGTAAAGTTTATAGTATGCATTCAATAATAGTAACTATTATTGATTCAAATGACTCTTCTACAACTAAGTGATGAGAGAATAACTGACAAGGTCCCGTGGATAAAAGTCAAGGGATTTGCTTTTTTTCATATAATTTTCATCATTACATGGATCTGATCTATTTCCGTGGGCATATGTGAGGGAAACAAGTTTGCCTAAAGGGGGAATAAATGCCGGAGACAGTCACAGAAACATCAATTCACAGAAACAATTACTAAACACATTGATCAATGCTCCAGGCGGTACTTTATAGAAAAGAGAGAAAACTTACGTTTGGGGAGACTGTCCTGCATTCTCAGTTTTCCCCTCTATGTCGGCTTATATCCATTAACTGCAAACTTGCTGGAAAAGCTCTCATGTAAGAACAAACAAACAAAACAACCCTGACCCCACATCCCCCTCTAGCTTACCTCCCGTAAATTTCCTTCTCTCCCTATATGGCCAAACTTCTTGGAATATGCTCAGGGACTCCACTTCCTCTCCTGTTATCTCCTGAACCCTCTCCCATAAGGCTTTCATTCCAGGTCCGCCACCTGCCCCCCCTCCACTTCGCCTGTCCTGTGACCTCCGCAAGCTGCAGCCTCTAGTCCACTCTCAGACCTCATCACTCCACCCAGCGACAACACTGGGAGCAGTTGATGGTCCACGCCTCTCCTTGGAACACTTGCTTCTGCTTCCAGGTCACCACTCACCCCTGATTCTCCTACGTCTCCGACCAGTCCCTCTCCATCATCTTTTGCTGGATGCCTCTCAACCTCTAAATGTCAGGTTGCTCTTGCTCAATATCCAGACCTCTTCTCTCTATGCACTCACCCTCTGGGCGATCTCTACCACCCTATGCTTTACTACTGTCCATAGGTAGCACCCACATTTCTGTCCCTCCCTCCACCTCTCCCTGAACTCCAGACTTGCACAGCTAGTTGTCTTTTCATCATCTCCACTTGGTTGTCCTGTATCTAACTTAACATGTCTAAACAGAGGTCTTGATTCCCCTCTTGTCCCTGTGTGTTCCATCTTACAAATGGCAACTTCATACGTCCAGTTGCTCAGGTCAAAAATGTCATTCTTACTGCCTTTCTTTCTTTCATACCTTACATCCAATCCATTAGCAAAAACAAGCAGTTTTACCTTTAAGATGTATCCAGAATCCGACCACTTCTGGAAATCTCTCCTGCTACCTCCAGGCCACGGCACCATCATTTCTTGACTGGACGATTGCAGTAGTCTCCTGTCCCGTCTTCCTGCCTCTACCCAGGTCACCCTGCAGTTATTTCCACATAGCAACAGCGTCCTTAATAACAAAGGTCAAATCATGTCATGCCTTTGCTTTCAACTCTTCAAAGGTTTCCATTCTCACTAAGAAAGAGTGCAAGGTCCTTCTCTGATCTTCAGGACCGCACATGATCCTGCCCCTGCTACTTTTCTGACATCACCTCCCACCCCTATGCCCACTCCACTTTGACCACACCAACCTCCATACTGTTGCTGGAATATGTTGAGCATGATCCTACTTCAGGGCCTTTGCACTTACTCCTCTCTCTTCCTAGAATTCTGACAACAGGCAACTATGGGGCTCCTTCCCTCATTTCATTCAGAGAGGCCTTTCCTGACCTCTCTATATAAAATAGAATCCTCTCCCCACCCTTCCCTCTTCACTGTGATATTTTTTCCTTCATAGCATTTATTACCACTTAACGTATTATAAATTTAAGTTTATTTTCCGTCTCCTCCAAGATTATGCTTTGCTCTTCTCTGTATCCCTAGTTCCTAGGGCAGTGCCAGGCACATAGCAGCTGCTCAGCAAATACACGGTACCTGCAGGAATGAATTTGCTGGCATCAGCTGTCCTCCCAGGTAAATGGGAGGCAAAAAAAAAACTACCAGGCCAGACTTGGCCCTGACTTCAGAGATAAAGTCACAGCTCTAAGCTGCTGCCTTTGCCTGCCATGCCTTTAGAAAGGCCCTTCTCTAGAACAGGAGCGAGACTGCCTCAGCCTTCTCCGTCTCAAAAATATCAATTACATAAGTTGGACATCTCTGAGGTAATCTGACCCATTACACTCCTGGGTTGGCCAATTAGATTTCTTTCTTTTTTTTTTTTTTCCCCATTATAAGAATAGGGATGAACTTGTGAATTAATCCACCCCAGAGCTTCTCTCTGCAATATCATGTCATTACTCTCTATCATTCAATGTTCCAGAGATATATTTAAGGAGATGAATATTCAGGGAAATGCCAGCTGGGTCTAGGATGACTCTAGCTGTTTCCAATGGACGTTCTTAAATAAAATAAAAGATGCACCTGATCTGGTAGAATCTTTGGGAGAGAGAAGGTCAATGCTTCTAAATCTATATCTCCTTTCTGATTTCACCTAAAGCTCGACTGTAGAATTGTGCACACTGCATGAAAGCCCAAAAATGTAACCAAAAATGTGACAGAAAGGGAGTGGCTTGAAATTCTCCCTTTCTCCACAAATTGCTCTCTCCCTAGAGTCTGTCAACTTCCCAATGTGCATCATTTTCCTGTGTTCGTCTTGTTTAGGTGGGAATGCCTTCGGGAAAGGAGACAACTCCAAATAAAAGGTATTTCAACTGTCTCCTCACTTCCATTTATTGTGGTGTCTCTTGAGCTGCCAACATGCAGAAGATTCTGCTCCTGATATTTATGGGACTTTTAGCTTATAATAACAGTGCCTTGTGTTGTTCAGCTCTACTGGCATAGGTGCAAAGGACTGATACCTTCCAGCAACTTTCTGATTCACTTTACTTCATCACTAGCATTTCTTGCTAGTTCATCCTTTTTAAGTTTACAGCCTCACTAATTTCTTTCTTTTTCTTTCTTTCTTCTTCCCTTCTGTCCTTCCTTTTATTGTTCTTGGTTTCTTTCTTTTTTACTTTATTTTAAATAATTTCAAACTTACAGGAAAGTTGCAAAAAAATACTACCAAAACAATACATAGAACTCCAATCTACCCCCTACCCAGATACTCAGATTTACCAACTTTCAACATTTTGCCACATTTGTTATATCATTCTAGCTAGCTAGCAATCTTCTAAACATCTGAGAGTAGGTTACATACCTCATGTTCCTTTAACACTTAATCTGTCCTATGTACATTTCCTAAGAACAAGGATATTCACTTATGTAGCCACATTAACTTCAGTTATCAAGTTAAAGAAATTTGACATTGACATAAAGTATATGGTCTACATTCCAATTTTTTCAATTGTATCAATAATGTCCTTTTAGGTATTTTCTCCTCGATTATTAGATTCCGTCCAAGATCATGTGTTGCATTTAATTATCATTGTCTCTTTAGTCTCTTTCTCTCTCTTTTTTAAATTATGGGATCATCTATATGACCAAAACTTCCCATTTCAACCACTCCCACGCATACCGCTCAGTGGCATTCATTACATTCACAATGTTGTGCCACCGCCACCACCACCCATTACCAAAACTCTTCCATCACCCCAAACAGAAATCCTGCACCCATCAACTCCCCATTGATTGATTTCCTTTTGGTGCAATTGGACCTTGGGAATGCAAGATCCTTTCTTACATGGGCCCCAAAGGGTATCCTCTGGCTTCAAGTGTAAATTCCTCTCCTTGACTGCGGCCTCATTATTTCATTTAACACACATTCGAATGGATAGACAACTATATAAACTCCCGGTTATTATTAGCGTGCTAAATACTGTGTTTGGAAGGTGCCAAGGAAGCCTAGAGGAAGATTACTCTGGAGGGTGATACAGAAGGGTAGGGGGCTGGAGGCAGCTCGTCCGTTGGGAAGTTGTTGCAGTGATCCAGGTGAGGGTGATGTGTAGCTTGGATCAAAGAGGAAGTAGAGGAGTAGTAGAAAGGGATGAAAAGTCCAAATGCAGGGAGACTTCCAGATTTGGGACCTAGATGACTTGGACAATCAAATCCTCAGAAAGATCATTTGTCACCTCATCGTCTCTTCTTTTCTTTACCTCCAGGCTCTACTTGATCACACAGTCCCCAGGTCCCAGTTATTCATGACTCCACCCTACCAGCTTTATCAAGTACTTTCTCTCTGCTTCAGTTTCCTCATCTATAAATGGAAACAATAATAGTCATCCCCATATAAGTCTGTAGTGAGAAATGAACAAATTAACCCAGGTAAAGTATTTTGGTCAGTGCCTGGGACATAACAAGCACTCAAGAAGTGTTACCTGTCATCATCATCATTGTCATCGTCATTGTCATCATCATTTATTCCCCAACCTCATATCCTTAACCATTGTGTTCCTTTCCACCTCACAGACGTTTCTCTATATTCTCAGGACCTCCTCTCTATGCCTGTGCACAGTCCAGCACCTTTTCAAACTTCAAAGTAAGCTGACTTAAAACTGGAGGTAAGGGAGCGGCTATGACTCAAGCATTTGAGCTCCTGTTTACCATATGGAGGACTCGGGTTGGATCCCTGGGACCTCCTGGTAAAAAAAGAAAAAAGGTGTCCCAGACCTGCATGGAGAGGCACAGACCCCCACGTGGTGAAGCAACACACCAAAAAACCAATGATGCAATCAGATAGAAAAAGAACAAAACAAAACTGAAGGTCCCTCCCTCAGCTCCCAGCATTCCCTTCCTCTGCACCGATAGCCACTCTCCTTTCCTGTAGAAAGAACAAAACACTATAATTAGGGCACAAATGCCATCCCCCAAGCACTGCCAGTGACCTGAAGGATCTGCTTTGTTCTCCTCCGCTCTCTCAACGCTTACTGATGTCTGTCTGCTGTCCTCTACTGTGTGCCTTCCAAAAGACACAGGAAGATCAGATACTTGTAAATATTTTAATCTCTCTTTTTCTTTCTATCTTAATATCAAAAGAAGTAGGGGGTGGTCGAGGGGGTGTTTTTCACCTTCCTGGTGGAGTTTAAGTTGGCCAAGCCTAAAACCTAGTTCGTTTTATAGCCTAGGGGGACAGGAATTGGGAATTAGTTGTCCAGGGCCCTGGACTAGCCCTTCACTCCTTGGTGCTCATGCCTCCAGCTCCTCCAGGACTTTGAGACACATTGGAAGGAGCTCACCAGGGAGTCTCCACCAGAACCCCAGGCTAACACGGCCAGGGCTGGCTTGAGCACCTGTTTTCTGAATTGCTGCAGAACTTTCAGCCTAAAGAGCTGCTCCCAGGAGCAGAGGAAAGGAATGCCCTCCAGTGGCAATAATGGGAGAAGAAGGACAGAGAGTGGTCCTCAGATTCCAAGCGTCTCATACTGCAGCATGAGATGGCTTCACAGCTTCTTTTAGAAAGAACCAGGTTGGTTGGTTTTAGGAGGTACTGGGGATTAAACCCAGGACCTTGTACATAGGAAGCTGGCATTCAACCACTGACCTACATCCTCTCCCCAAGAAGGTTTTAAAGAGAAGGGGATATTGCCTCAGGCTTCAGAACCTTTCAAGTTTATATATGAGCAGGAACATATTTCCTATCAAGGGTGTGGTACATCGGACAATGTCGCTCAAATTTTAAAAGCTCAAATCAGGACCCTTGTGGGAGTATAAATTCACATAAAACCTTTAAAACCAAGCTAAATTAATCAAGAGCCATAAAAATACCCATCATCTCTTACTCAGGAATTTTGCTTCTAGGATTGGATCCTAAGGAAATTACTCCAAACACAGAAAAAGATGTTTGCTATAGTGTCATTTATAATAGCAAAAACAAAGTCATAAAAGCAGAAGCATCCCATCTGCCCGCTTACAGGGGAAGGGTGAGAGAAATCAGGTGCATTTCCAGAGGCATCTTCTGGCACCTGACACTCATGAAGAGTACATAACAGCAAGGAGGCATTTATAACAAGGTGGAAAATAGCAGCTACAGAAAAATGTGAGTGCACTAGACTTGCAAACATTGGTGGAGATGATGCAGGCTGTGCATTTTGGAAAAAACAAAGAGCTAGTGGAATCAAAATAAAATATAATTAATGGAGAGACTTCCGGCAAGATGGTGGCTGAGTGAGCTTGCTTTGCCGTCTCTCCTGGGAAGAGGCAGCTGGGCACCGCTGGAGGTTCTCCGGGACCGGGCTTTTTCAGGATTTTTTCAGGGCAGGAAGTGTCTGGACATCGATTTGGTGGGAAGGTAACGGAAAGGACTGGTCTATAAGATATAAATTGGGACTTTTCAGGAGGGGGAGGCAAGATGGCGGCTGAGTGAACTTCCCGGTTACTAGCTCCTGGGGGGAGTTGGCTGGGAGGCGTCGGAGACTCTTTGGGACCGGCTGTTTCGGGATTTTTCCTGGTCCGGAGGTGTCTGGACATCAATTTGGAGGGAAGGTAACAGAGAGGATCCGTCTGTGAAATGTACACGGAGATCCCGGCTACGTGTGGAGGATTCCCTCCTTGGGTAGGCGGAGCCGAGGCAGCTAGCACCGCGCGGAGCCCCGGCGGGCGGCGGCTACCCCGGGCGGCGGCCAGGGTAGCCAAGTCCGGCCGAGCCCGTCTGAGCCGCAGCGGGCGGAGGGGCGGAGCCTGGCTGAGCTCAGCCGAGCCCAGCCGCGCCGCGCCGCGAGCGGGAGAGCCGAGCCGCGCTGCGCCGCGCCGGGCGGCGGGCGGGAAAGCCGAGCCCGGCCGAGCCCAGCCGAGTCCAGCCGAGCCGCGGCGGGCGGCGGGCGGGGGACCGGAGCCCAGCTGAGCACAGCCGAGCCTGGCGGCGGGGTTTCTGTTCTTTGTTTTTTTTTTTTTAATTTTTTTTTTTTGTTGTTGTTCTTGTTGTTCTTTTTTTTTTTTTCAATCCTCTCTTTCTTGTCCCCAATATTCTTCTTATACTATTTTACCTTAACAATACAATAGGTCCTACAGGAAATACCTCACATTTGCTGGGTTTCCTCACCCTCCACTGCCTCATTTCTCTGTGAATAGATTTAGCCTATCTACACTATCCCCTTTCCCCTACAACTTGATATCCTCCACCATCTGCTATCTCTCCTATATTCCATCTCCCTTTCTTTGATCCACAAAGTGTCTAACTCTTAATTTCTAATACCTTTGTTTAGTTTTCCATCTGGTATTCGTCCCTGAAACTATTACCTTTCTTTTCTCTTTCCCTCTCTCACGAAAACAATAGCCTCTTAGTACGTACCACATTCCTCCCATATTCAGTCGTCTACCTCATTATAGGTACTTTCCTACTACTATAACTCTACACAATTTACATGATCTAACCTCCATCCTCCCAGAACTCATATTGTTGCTTTGTAAACATATATCACCAATACTACTTCACACTTTTTCCTTCCTTACACAATTGACTTTCCCCAGCACTAATACTTTCCTTTAAAGTGAGCTTAACTAGCAATAAGAAATTGGAATAAGAAGAACAAAGTGACAAAGAGAAGATATAACACTTACGCAAAAACAACAGCTAATTAATCTCCAAGACTAGACAAAGAAGCTAAGGAACTGATTAAACCCGTCAAGAAAAAATGTTGACAAGACAGCAACAAAAATCTACAAACCAAACCAGTAATCAGGAAAACATGGCTGAATCCAGTCAACAAACTGAAAATCAGGAAGGGGAGCAGGACTTCGCACAAGCAATGAAAGATCTCAGAACATTTATCACCGACAAATTTGATGAAGTAATGAAAGAGGTTAACAGCGTGAAGACAACACTTGGAGGGGAAATTGCAGACATGCACAAAAAAATAACAGATATGATGGAAATGAACACCACAATTCAAGAAATCAAAAATACACTTGCAGCAAATATCAGCAGACTAGAAGAGGCAGAGCAGAGAATTAGTGATGTGGAAGACAGTGCATTGGAAATCAAACAGATAGTAGAAGTGGTCAATAAAAAGGTAGAAAAAATCCAGATAGGACTTAGGGACCTGAATGATAACGCAAAACGCTCAAACATACGTATTATAGGCATTCCAGAAGGAGAAGAGAAGGGAAAGGGGTCAGAAGGAGTGTTGCAGGAAATAATGAATGAAAACTTCCCAAATCTACTGAAAGAGACAGATGTACATATCCAAGAAGCACAGCGCACTCCACTGGTCATAAACCCCAACAGGCCCACCCCAAGACATATACTTGTCAAATTATCCAATGCTCAAGACAAAGAAAAAATTCTAAAAGCAGCAAGAGAAAAGAAAACCATCACATACAAGGGAAACTCCATAAGATTAAGTGCTGATTTCTCATCTGAAACGATGGAGGCAAGAAGGCAGTGGTATGATATAGTCAAGGTACTAAAGGAAAAAAAATTCCAACCAAGAATACTCTATCCAGCTAAACTAGCATTCAAAAATGATGGAGAGTTCAAAATATTCACAGATAAACAGAAACTGAAAGAGTATATCAACAAGAAACCTCCCCTTCAAGAAATTCTTAAGGGAATTCTGCAGGAAGAAAGGAAAAAACAGGACAGTCAGAGATGGAGGAGAGTGTAAAAGCAACAAGAAAGACAAAAATAGAAGGGGAAAATAAAATAATACAAACAAAATATAACAAACACAAATCCAACCAAAATATGGCTACCATAAATAACTCTCTAAACGTAATAAAACTGAATGTCAACGGATTAAACTCACCTATCAAAAGATTCAGACTGGGACACTGGATAAGGAAATACAACCCATCTATATGCTGCCTACAAGAGACACATCTTAGACCCAGAGACTCATGGAGGTTGAAAGTGAATGGCTGGAAAACAATCATACAAGCAAACAACAACCAAAAAAAGGCAGGAGTAGCTATATTAATATCAGACAAAATAGACTTTAAATGCGAAACAATTGTGAGAGACAAAGAAGGATACTATATTTTAGTGAAAGGGACAATTTGTCAAGAAGATCGAACAATCATAAATATTTATGCTCCTAACAAGGGCGCCTCTAAATATGTGAGGCAAACGCTGGAAAAACTAAGTGAAAGAATAGATGCATCTACAATTATAGTGGGGGATTTTAATACACCACTATCAACTCTGGACAGAACATCTCAAAAGAGAATCACTAAAGAAACAAAACATTTGAACAGTGTATTAGAAGAGCTGGATCTAATAGACATATATAGATCATTACACCCAAACACAGCAGGATATACATTTTTCTCAAACGCACATGGAACATTCTCCAAGATTGACCATATGCTAGGCCACAAAGAAAGGCTTAATGAATTCAGAAAGATCGAAATCATACAAAACAATATCTCTGACCACAGTGGAGTCAAGCTGGAAATTTGCAAGGGACAGAGACCCAGACTTCACACGACAATTTGGAAATTAAACAGCACACTCTTAGAAAAACAGTGGGTCAAAGAGGAAATCTCAAAAGAAATCAATGACTACCTTGAAACAAATGATAATGATAACACAACATACCAAAATTTATGGGATGCAGCAAAAGCGGTACTGAGAGGGAAATTTATAGCCATAAATTCATATATCAAAAAAGAAGAAAGAACAGAAATTGAAGAATTAACTGCACATTTGAAGGAATTAGAAAAACAACAACAAAGTAACCCAACAGGAAGAAGAAGGAAGGAAATAACAAAGATAAGAGCAGAACTAAATGAAATAGAAAATAAGAAAGCACTTGAAAAAATAAACAAGACCAAGAGCTGGTTTTTTGAGAAGATCAACAAAATTGACAAACCTTTAGCGAGACTAACAAAGAAAAAAAGAGAAAAGATGCAAATACACAAAATAAGAAATGAGAAAGGTGAAATCACCACTGACCCCACAGAAATAAAGACTATCATAAGAGGATACTTTGAAAAACTATATTCCAACAAAAATGACAATTTAGAGGAAATGGACAAATTCCTAGAAATACATAAGCAGCCCATACTGACGAAAGAAGAAATTGATGATCTTAACAAACCAATCACAAGCAAAGAGATAGAATCAGTCATTAAAAATCTCCCAACTAAGAAGAGCCCAGGGCCAGACGGCTTCACAGGTGAATTCTACAAAACACTCCGGAAAGAACTAACACCAATCCTGTTGAAACTATTCCAAAAAATCGAAACAGAAGGAACACTGCCTAATTCCTTCTATGATGCCAACATTACCCTAGTACCAAAGCCAAACAAAGACACCACAAGAAAGAAAAATTACAGACCAATTTCTCTAATGAACCTAGACGCAAAAATACTTAACAAAATACTTGCTAATCGTATTCAACAACACATTAAACGAATTATACACCATGACCAAGTGGGATTTATTCCAGGTATGCAAGGATGGTTCAACATAAGAAAATCAATCAATGTAATACACCATATAAACAGATTGAGAGAAAAAAACCACATGATTATATCTATAGATGCAGAAAAGGCATTTGACAAAATACAGCACCCCTTCCTGATAAAAACACTCCAAAAGATCGGAATACAAGGAAACTTTTTGAACATGATAAAGAGTATATATGAAAAACCTAAAGCCAACATTGTTTACAATGGCGAAATCCTGAAATCCTTCCCTCTAAAATCAGGAACAAGACAAGGATGCCCATTGTCTCCGCTCCTATTTAACATTGTCTTGGAAGTACTGGCTCGAGCACTGAGACAAGAACCATATATAAAAGGCATTCATATTGGAAGGGAAGAAGTCAAAATTTCATTATTTGCAGATGACATGATCCTATATATAGAAAACCCTGAGAGATCTTCAACAAAGCTCCTAGAACTCATAAATGAGTTTAGCAAAGTCGCAGGTTATAAGATCAATGCGCAAAAATCAGTAGCATTTCTATACACCAATAATGAGCAAGATCAGGAGGAAATCAAGAAACAAATACCATTCACAATAGTAAATAAAAAAATCAAATACTTAGGAATAAATTTAACTAAAGAGGTAAAAAACTTATACATCGAGAACTATACAAGATTGTTCAAGGAAATCAAAGAAGACCTAAATAAATGGAAGAATATTCCCTGTTCATGGATAGGAAGACTGAATATTGTTAAGATGTCTATCCTACCAAAACTGATCTACACATTCAATGCAATCCCAATAAAAATCAACACAGCCTTCTTTAAGGAACTAGAAAAACTAACTATGAAATTTATTTGGAATAGAAAGAGGCCCCGAATAGCCAAAGACATATTGAAAAAGAAAAACGAAATAGGAGGAATCACACTTCCTGACTTCAAAACATACTACAAAGCTACAGTAGTGAAAACAGCATGGTACTGGCATAAGGAGAGACACACAGACCAATGGAATCGAATTGAAAGTTCAGATATAGAACCTCATGTATATAGCCATATAATATTCGATAAAGCCACCAAACCCTCTCAACTGGGAGAGAATGGCCTATTCAACAAATGGTGCCTGGAGAACTGGATAGCCATATGTAGAAGAATGAAAGAGGATTACCATCTCACACCTTATACAAAGATCAACTCAAGATGGATCAAAGACCTAAATATAAGAGCCAAGACCATAAAGACCTTAGAAAGCAGTGTCGGGAAACATCTACAGGACCTTGTAATAGGAAATGGCTTCATGAATATCACACCAAAAGCATGAGCAGCAAAAGAACAAATAGATAAATGGGACTACCTCAAAATTAAAGCCTTCTGCACCTCAAAGGAGTTTGTCAAGAAAGTAAAAAGGGAACCCACACAATGGGAGAAAATATTTGGCAACCATATATCTGATAAGAGACTTATAACTTGCATATATAAAGAACTCATAGATCTCGAAAACAAAAAGATAAAAAACCCATTTAAAAAATGGGAAAAAGATTTAAACAGACACTTCTCCAAAGAAGAAATACAAATGGCTAAAAAGCACATGAAAAAATGCTCCAAATCCCTAGCTATCAGGGAAATGCAAATCAAAATTACAATGAGATACCATCTTACTCCCATAAGATTGGCAGCCATGAAAAAAACAGTAGAATACAAATGCTGGAGAGGATGTGAAGAAAGGGGAACACTCATCCATTGCTGGTGGGAATGCAGAAGGATCCAACCATTCTGGAGGACAGTTTGGCAGTTTCTCAAAAAATTATCCATAGATTTGCCATATGACCCAGCAATACCACTGCTGGGTATATACCCATCAGATCTGAAAACAAGGACACAAACCGATATATGTACACCAATGTTCATAGCAGCATTGTTCACCATCGCCAAAAGTTGGAATCAATCCAAAAGTCCATCAACAGATGAGTGGATCAATAAAATGTGGTATATACACACAATGGAATACTACTCAGCTGTAAGAACTAATACACTACAATCGCACGTGATAACATGGATGAACCTTGAGAATCTTATGTTGAGTGAAGCAACCCAGGCATTGAAGGACAAATACTATATGACCTCAATGATATGAAATAAGTTAACTGCCTCAGAGAGCTAGAGTCTGGAAAAGTGGCTTACTGGAAATCGGGGGGTGGAGGAAGGATGTGAGTTAATGTCTGTAGGGGTGGAATCTGTGATGAGCTGGGGGTAAGTATGAGCACAAAGAAGGGACAAAATGGGGGCAAGGGGTTACCTTCGGGTGGGGTTTTCTGGGTTTGAGGGGGGCTGGGGATGGGAAGAGGGGTAATATGTTCCAAGAAATAGGTGGGAGGGAGGGGCAACATACAAACATGGGAGAGTGCCAGAAGTTCATTGAGAACTAAATGTTGAGTAAAACGTATCAAAGTATAAGTAGGAGGGTTACCTGGTTAGGACGCTCAGGGGGTATGGTCTGATGCGGGAGGACTCCGGAGGGAATAGCTGAAGGCTCATTTTGCCAAGGTGGGTTCTACCATTGGGTGGGGTGGACCCATATCCTGGGGAAGACTAATGCCATCGAATAGAGAGAACTGTATCTCTCGTGAGAAAGGACGGCTCCCAGGGCATTAGATTGGCAGGCGTTGTGGGCCCTAAGGGGAGGAGAAAATGGACGTGCAATGGATGGAACAAAGGTAAATAAGGGGGCAAAAGAGGAGTTATGTGAGAGTACACGAGGATGAATATAAAACAGCTAATATTACACCAAAAACATATAGGGGACGACAGACTAATAATGAAAACCATAAGACAAAACATAGGATAACTAAAAAATTTAGAAAACTGTACAACCTAAAGTATGGACCACATAGTAAGCACAAATGTTACCTTGTTTGAAAACTATAGTTTTGGAATCTGTACATCAGTTTCAGGAAATATGATATGAATAAGTTAAAAGATTATTGCTGTGGAAGGGAAAAGGTTTTATGGTGGATCTGGGGAAATACTGTATATTGTATATATGAATTTCAGTAATCTAAGACTCTTCTGAAGCTGACATTATGTTGGGATTCACTTTACGGGAAGTTTTGGATCACAGAGTGGTTCAACAATGGCAGCGGAGGAATACTGATATGGGATGTTATTGACAGGATATATATGGTTGACAGGGAGTTATACTGGGCATATGCCCAGGGTATATGGTAATGTCTATATATACTCAGAGTGGAAACAATTAAAAACAACAGCTGGGGGGTACTGGGCTCCTGGCCGGGGGGTCACTGTTGTGGGCCCTGGAAGAGCAGCGGCAATCCTCCAGGTGCAACGGCAAGAACCAGGAAGGAAGGAGGGCCCAACAGTGGGCTCTTGATACTAATGGCTACACTTTTGAGCCTATGCACCTGCAATAAGAACAAGGCCTAGAGTAGCATTGTGCCTGGGGGTTTCCTCCTGACAGCCTTCATGTTACTCAAATGTGGCCACTCTCACAGCCAAACTCAGCGTGTAGATGTGATGCATTCCCCCCAGCGTGGGACACGACACCCGGGGATGAGCCTCCCTGGCACCAAGGGATCACTACCACATACCAGCTGAAGAAGCAACTAGAAAATGACCTTGAATTAAAGATTCAATGCGGAAGAGCAGAATATACCTATCTACATATAATAACATGACTTCGGGAAGCGGTTTGACCTAATGTAAGGGGGAAATGGAAAGGAGAAATGAGATTATAAGGCTGTGAGTCTCTAAAAAAGAGTCTGGAGGTTGTCAGAAGGAATACCCCTATGTACAACTGAACAGAGTCTAAGAGACAGATAAGGTAGATACAACCCCAGGTATTGGTTCTTTTGAGGGATAAAGAGACCCACGGGTTCTATGGTCATGGCAGAAGGGGTTCACTGCCATGACAGATGGCCCTTCTTTGGAGCTGGTGTTTCTGCGTGATGGAAATGGACTCAGAGGGGATCTCTTTTCACAAGACTTGCATGCTACTTTATTGGAATTGTAGTTGGTGCTGGGTTTAAGATATATGTAGGGGATTTGAATCTCTGGACTGATAATATGACACCCAGGCCCAGAGCCTCAACAGACTTCAGCTCCTACACTTTGACTTATTGGACTTACTCCACTCAGCTAACATGGAGTTGAAGAAGGTCAACCACCACAACATGGAGCCTAGAGTGTCTACAACTAGAAGCGGGAAGAGTGCATCCAGTACCCATGTGGAATCTAAGCCCTCACTTGACATAGGTGTGCAATGGACACAACCAATCCAATGTCCACAGAGGAAATGTGAAATGGGTGTGGGAACGGTAGCCATGGGGGCTGCTGGGTGTGGGGAACGGGAGGAAGAGATGAGATGTGGAGGCGTTTTCGGGACGTGGAGTTGTCCTGGATAGTGCTTCACGGACAATTACGGGACACTGTAGATCCCCCCAGGGCCCACTGGATGGAACGTGAGAGAGTCTGGGCTATGATGTGGACCATTGACTATGGGGTGCAGTGATGCTCAGAGATGAACTTACCAGGTGCAATGGATGTATCACGATGATGGGAGAGAGTGTTGCTGTGGGGGGAGTGGGGGGCGGGGGCGGTGGGGTTGAATGGGACCTCATATATTTTTTTAATGTAATTAAAAAATAATAATAATAATAATAAATAAATATTTAAAAAAATAAAAAATATATAATTAATGCATGTGTTTGGGTGATAGGACCATGGCTAGAGTATCTTCCTTTTTTTTATTCTCCAAGAGTTCTTTGATTGTGGGTATTTCACTTGTGAAGTGGGGGGGGGCACAGAGGGGAGTATTGGTCTTCAAATTAGAAAGCCTTTCAAGAGTTTTTGCTTTTTCAACTACACTAAAAATTTTACATGGAAGTTCATTTTTCCATAATTTTTTTCTTTCCATGGACAAGTCTATTGATGTTAAAATTCTGCCCCTCAGAGACAGGAAAAGCTACTACATGCACTGGCATGTGACAGCAAAGCTAAGGATGAAGGATCACCAGCAGCCAGCCCCAGGACACCCCCATCTTTGGGGAGAAAGCATTGAGGATGCCTTGCTTTGGACTGTTTTTTTTTCCCATTTATTTATTTATTATTATTATTTAGTTTTTTGCTTTGGACATTTATTTTATGTATATTTTTAAAGATTTATTTATTTTTTATTTATTCCCTCCCTTGCAGCTTGCTTGCTGTCTACTTCGTGTCTCCATTTGCTGCACATTCTTCTGTGTCTGCTTATCTCCCTTCGTTGCATCATCTTGCATCAGCTCTCCGCGGGCGCAGTCATCAGCTCTCTGAGGGCACGGGTTGTCAGCTCTCCGTGGGCATAGGCCGTCAGATCTCCGTGGGCGCTGGTCAGCCTGCCTCCACTAGGAGGCCTCAGGACGCGAACCCAGGGCCTCCCATAAGGTTGACAGGAGCCCAATCGATTGAACCACAGCCGCTTCCCACTTCTATTATATTTTAAGTCAACACATTGCATGGTATTTGCTTGGGCAACTAAGAAAATTAAAACACAAAGCAAAATCTGTTAGAAACACAAGGAACATTTAAGTCCTTGGGCTACCTGTACCACCTGCACTGAAATAATTTTTTCATGTTATGTTTATAACTTTGTTTATTGTTAAATACAATTATCTGAACTAGGGAGAATACTAAAAAAATTAAAATTCTGCCCCTCCAAGTAGATAAATGCATCTTTGCTCCCTGTAAATGCCCAAGTTCCCTTAGTTTTCAACTTACGTAAGGCAGAAGCAAATAGTCTGCACAGGTAAATATAGACTGCTGCTTACATAGGAGGACCTAGAGGGTGCTACAATGATGAAAGAGGTTGATGTGGGAGGAGTGGGGTGGGGTGGGTGTGAGGTATATGAGAACCTCTTATATTTTTTAATGTAACATTTTTTGTGATCTACATGTCTTCCAAAAAAATAAAATAAAAAAGATATTAAAAATATATATATATATCTTCCACTGAATGGCCTGATTTGCCTAAAACACTGCGTGCCCTTCACAGGTAGTCTGGCCAGGTCTTAGAAGCTCACCTCTTCTCTGTTCCCGTGCAGCCGCCTGCAGATTTGTGAGGATCGCAGAAATAGAGGAGGAGGAGAGGCCTGAGGAGAGCAATCAGTGCCTTCAGTCCAGGACCTGCGAGCTGCGAACAGCAGGAGGAGGCAGGCCTGGGCCCTCCATAGCCTGGCTCTGAAGCCCCCTCCCAGCTTCCCCTTACAAAGGAGAAACCCCAGGCAGAAAGGCAGGTGTCAAACTCCCTGACTCCTAAGGACGCAGGGCTGCTCTCCAGCGTGACCAGGTGGGTGTCGGGGAGGAAGCCCCAGCACCTTCCCCTGCCCCTGAGACCCCACTCTGAGCTCCCCTCTCAAAGGGCTGATGCCCCCAGGCTTTGCAAAAGCAGAATCCGCAAGTCCCTGGGGAGCGCCTGGGTGAGCAGCTCCCAGTGGGGGGATTGTTGCTTCAGGGGCACTTTTTTGCATTCTGCTGGAGATTGTCTCTTAATGACTGTTCTGCTTGTGAAACTAACAGGAACTAGTTGATAAATATCTAAGGGGAAAAAAAAGGCCAGCCTTAGAAGTCCACTTGCTTTGTCTAAGACACCTCTGGTTTAGCAGCCTCCAGGTTGCTCCTTGCGGGGTGTTTGAAACCCAGACATCCTCCCACTCATGTCCCTCCCTATCTTGAACTTCTGCCAATTTACCTTTTGTTCAGCCAATCAAAGAGCAGGAACTTTTTTTACTTTTATAAGGGAACATTTCAAAGAACATAATAAATCCCATGTACCCATCTCCTGGCTTCAGCAATTATCAACTCATGGCTAATCTTGTTTCACCTGTACCCCGGCCTGCTTCCTCCTTTCCCACCAATTATTTTGAAGCAAATCCTAAGCATTGTATCATTCATCCATAAAGGGTCAGTATATTTACTGAAAGATGAGTCTTTTTTTCCCCAAAGATTTATTTATTTATTTCTCTCCCCTCTCCGCCACCCCGGTTGTCTGTTCTCTGTGTCCATTTGCTGAATCTTGTTTCTTTGCTTCTGCTGTTGTCAGCGGCATGGGAATCTGTGTCTCTTTGTTGAGTCATCTTGCTGTGCCAGCTCTCCATGTGGGTGGCGCCTTTCTTCGGCAGGCTGCACTTTCTTTTGCGCTGGGCGGCTCTTCATACAGGGCGCACTCCTTGCGCGTGGGGCTCCCCTACGCGGGGGACACCACTGCGTGGCACAGCACTCCTTGCGCACATCAGCGCTGCGCATGGGCCAGCTCCACACGGGTCAAGGAGGCCCAGGGTTTGAACCGCGGGCCTCCCATGTAGTAGACGGACGCCCAATCCACTGGGCCAAGTCCGTTTCCCGAGTCTTTTTTTTTTTAAGATTTATTTTTTATTTCTTCCTCTCCCCTTCCCCGCCCCCCCATTGTCTGCTCTCTGTGTCCACTCACTGTGTTCTTCTGTGTCTGCTCGCATTCTTTTTTTTTAAAGATTTATTTTTATTTATTTCTCTCCCCACCCCCACCCCAGTAGTCTGTTCTCTGTGTCCATTCACTGTGTGTTCTTCGATGTCCGCTTGTATTCTTGTCAGCAGCATTGGGAATCTGTATCTCTTTTTCTTGCATCATCTAGCTGCATCAGCTTTCCATGTGTACAGCACCACTCCTGGGTAGGCTGTGTTTTCTCGTGTGGGGTGGCTCTCCTTACAGTGCGCACTCCTTTGTGCGTGGGGCTCCCCTATGCAGGGGACACCCCCAAGTGGCACGGCTCTCCTTGCACGTGTCAGCACTGCACGTGGGCCAACTCACCACACGGGTCAGGAAGCCCTGGGTTTGAACCCTGGACCTCCTATATGGTAGGTGGATGCTCTATTAGTTGAGCCACATCTGCTTCCCAAGATAGAGTCTTTTAAAAACATAGTCACTAGGGAAGCAGATGTGGCTCAAGTAATAGGGCTTCCACCTACCATATGGGAGAACCTAGGTTCAATCCCTGGGATCTCCTGGTGAAAAAGAAGAAGAGAAAGCATGCCCACACGGTGAGCCAAGTGCCCACACAAGTGCCCACATGATGAGCCCACTGCCTGTGGGGCAAGCCAAGTGCCCGCGTGATGAGCCACATGCTCACCCGAGTGCCTGCATGGTGAGCTGAGTGCCCGCACAAGTGCCTGTGCAGCGAGCGTGCCTACGTGGTGAGCCAAGTGCCTCCGTGGCGAGCTGAGTGCTCACATGGTGAGCCAATGCCCACACAAGTTAGTCATGTGGCAAGATGATGATGCAACAAAAGAGAGAGGAAGGGGAGAGTCCAGGTGAAGTGCAGCAGAAACCAGGAACCGAGGTGGCACAGCTGACAGGGAAACTTTCTCCACATCAGAGGTCTCCAGGATCGAACCCTGGTGAACCCTAGAGGAGAAAAAAAATGAGAAGTCAAAAAGAGAAATAAATACAGAAGATCACATAGCAAATGGACACCGACAGCAAAAAGAGCAGGACAGGGTGGAAGTGGAGGGGAGGGGTAGGGAGACAGGAGGGGAGGGGAAAGTAAATAAGTCATTTAAAAAATAAAACAGTCACTATACCATGCTAAACCTAAAAAAAAATAATTCCTTCATGTCATTAAATATCTAGTCAGTGTTTAACTTCCCTTGATTGTCTCATAAACTATTTTGTTTGTTTATTTGAATCAGGATCCAAATAAGGACCTCATAATTGTGATTAATTGTTATGTCTAAGACAAAGACCTGAATTCTAAAATCACAAAATCCAAATTATAGGGCAGGTGGCAGGGAGGCAGTCTTAGCAGGTGCCAGTTACCGAAGCCAAGCATTCATTCATTCGCTCATCCTATAAATATTTATTGAGGACCACCGCTGCACCAAGCCTGTGCCTTCTCTCGGACATAATAGTGACCAAAATCATACCTGGACCCTACGGAGGGAGTCCAGTGATGAAGGCAGACATTGAGCCAATGACTACACAAGTAAATGTAACATTTAAAAGGTTGAGGAGGGAAGCGGATGTGGCTCAAGCAGTTAAGCACCTGCCTCCCACATGGGAGGTCCCAGGTTCAGTTCCTGGTGCCTTCTGAAAAAGCAGAAACAAATGGCAGGCAAAACAGATGGAAAAAGCAACTCGGGAAAGCTGATGTGGCCCAGCGGTTGAATAAGGTCCCAGATTCAATCCCAGGTGCACGGTACCTCAAAAAAAATGAATAAATAAAAATTTTAAAATGAAAGGTTGAGGAGTACTATAAAGAAAGGTATCTTTTTAGGTACCAATAAGAGAGAAGTTTACATGACCCTAAAGGACAAGTCAAAATGTTGGAGTATCAGATTTGGGCACGGTATAGGGAAGGCCTCTCTAATAAGCTTGAGTTACCCAAAGATGGAATCAACCACTTGCCTTGGTTTAAGCCAAGGCTGGATGACTGCCCAGCTAGGATGTTGTCAAGAGGTTCCTGCATTGGGTGTCCATGTGCCTCATGGCACAGGGCCAATTCACAAGGAAGGTATTAAACAAATGTCTGTGTGGTTTGATAGAATGAACAGGGTCTTTAAGTCAGACTGGCCTGGGTTCAAATTCCTACCCTTTTCCTTGGAGGTGTCCTTGGACAAGAAAATCCCCCTGTCCTCCTCATTGTAGAATGTGAACAGCAGAACCCCTTCTGCCTGCAGATTGTGAAGGTGAAGTGAAGTGGTGGAGCCCCGAGCAGGTGTCGGTCTTCTTACTATGAATGAACAATTGGGTGGGATTAGATGCCTTTGAAGGTCTCTTCCAGCCCTAACACCCCTGGCCCCAAGAAATCTTGTGTTGTCTGCATTTGTTGTCTTTTACTGTGAGCCAGAGGAAGGGGTTGTGCTTTAGGACCTTGAGATGTGACAGAATGGAGTGAGCTGGACTCCTTTCTGAGGAGACAAGTCTAGGAAGTATTTGAGAAGGAAAGGTGAAGGAAGGGAAATAGGAGGCAATTAGAAAGAGAAAATGGCCAGGGAGAAGGGCAGAAGGAAGGGCAAGGAAGCCCCAGACAAGTTGGGCTTCCCCATCTATAAGATAGCAGTGAAGGGTACTCATACTCTAAGGTTCTTCCCAGGTTTAAGATCCTGTGATATGTGGCCTCCATGGAGTTTGGTCCTAGGTACCTAGGGACCCACAGTAAGGTTAGTTGCTCTTTTATTTCTTAGACATCTCTCTAACCTGGCTGCATATATCTTCATATTCTCTGCCACTTCCCTGGTCCAAGTTACTATCATCTTTTGCATGGACTGCTGCAATATCCTCCTTACTGATCCCCTCAAATCTACTCAAGGTCCCCTCCAATCCTTTTGCCATACAGGTAGGAGAGTGTATTAGTCAGGGTTCTCTAGGCAAACAGAATCAACAAGAGATATCTGTCAATAGTAAGAGATTTATCAGAGTCTCTCATGTGACCGTGGGGATGCACAAGTCCAGGTTCCACAGGCAGGCTGCAGCCAGAAGCCCTGATGAAAGTCCAGTGAAGATTCTTGACGAGTTCTGGGAGATGTTGGCTGTCCAAAGACGAGCTGGGAAATTCTCTCTCAATGCTGGAATCACTTCCCCTTTTAAGGCATTCAACTGATTGGGTTAAGCGTCCCTCATTGCTGATGGCAATCTCCCTGATAGATGTAATTATAACCAGCTATCTATGATTTACCACTGCAATAAAGTCAATGGTGACTGAAGTCCATAAATGCCCTTGTATTACAGTTAGCCCAGTGTTTGCTTGACCAAATAACTGGGCACAATTACCTGGCTGAGTTGACACAACAGCCTGACCATCACAGAGAGAAATGGCTCTCAGTCACAGATCGTATCACGTCATCCCCTCACTTAAATCCTTCAACATCTTCAGTACACCCCTCTTAGATTGAAGAGCAGGATCCGCAACACGACCCACCGTGCTCCACAGAGTCTGGCCCGACCACTGGCACGTTGCATGCTGGCTGTCCCCTTCCCCATATGCCTGACTGTCTTGTACACATGCTTCACCTCTTAGCTCAAGAGCCACTTGCTTACAGAACCCTAGACAAGGAGCAGAAAGGGAGTTTGAACCCAGGTTTTTCTGGCTTCAAGGTCCATGTTCATTTCACCAAACTTCACAGCCGTAAATCAGCCCTGTGTCATGAAGGTGCTGGGCCACCCAATGCGGGAATACCGTCCCCAGCACCCTGGGCGGGTGGCCATCCAATCTCTGCTTAAGTTGACCCAGGCCCAGAGAAGGCCTGTCACTCCCAGGCAGGCAGCTGATTTCATGATTGGATAGCTCCAGCTACTGAGGAGTCCTTCTCTATGCTATGATTTCTCAACACTTACACCTGTTGGTCTTAAGTCTGTCTTTAGAGACAAGTAAATTAAGTCTACTTGTGGTAGCCAATCTCCAAGATGGCCCCCAAGGATGCCCACCCCCTGGTGTTCACACCCTTATACCAGCCCTCCCACACTGTGTGACCAAAAGCATATGGCAGGGAAGCAGATGTGGCTCAGACGACTGGACTCCCTCCTACCACATGGGAGGTTTCTAGTTTGGATTCTGGTGCCTCCTAGAGAAGACAAGCTGGTGTGATGGGCAGGCTCAGCAAGATGACACAAGAGACACAAGAAGAAAAAACCTAACAGGAAACACAACAAAGCAGGGAACAGAGGTTCCCAGTGTCTCCTAAAGAAGATAGCAAGCTGACGCAACAGGCAGGTTTGACAAGCAAGACGACACAACAAGAGACACAGGGAGGAAAAACACAATGAGAGACACAACAAAGCAGGGAGCAGAGGTGGCTCAAGTGATTAGGCACCTCCCTCTCACATCAGAGGTCCTGGGTTTGGCTCCTGTTGCCTCCTAAAGAAACACAGAAGACAAACAAACACAGCAAGTGTAAACAAAGAGGTGGGAGAAATAAACAAAATAAATCTTTAAAAAAGAAAAGCATATAGCAGAACTGATGCTATATCAATTCCAAGTTTAGGTTATGAAAAAAGACTGTGTCATCTATCTAAATTGCTTTCTCATGTGCTTGATCAGTCTCACCCTCTTTGACTCTCTCGCCCTGTGGAAAGCAAGCTACCATGTTGTAAGCAATTCCATGGAGAGGCCCATGTGGTGGGGAACTGAAGCCTCCACCAAAAATCAGCCAGGAAGAGAAGTCTGCCAACAGCCACTCGAGTGAGCTTGGAAGCAAATTCCCCAAGCCCAGTCTAGTCCTGAAATGACTGTAGCCCAGCCAACAGTTTAACTGTAATTTCATCAAAGTCTCCACATCAGAACCACCCAGTTAAGCTGTTCCCAGATTCCTGACCCTCAGAGACCCTGTGAGAGAATAAATATTTTAATCTGCCGTTTGGGTAATTTATTAAGCAGCGATAGATAATAATACACTACTCTCTCTTTCACTCGATTGTCCTTTCTGGGTTGGGGTTTTTGTTTTTAGTTGTTTTGTTTTGTTTTGTTTCATTTTGTTTTTGAGGTACTAGAGCCGAGCTTGAACCTGGGACTTTGTAAGTGGGAAGCCGGAGCTCAACCAATGAGTCACATTGGCTCCCATAAGTCGGTTTTGTCCTTTTATAATTATATGTCAGCTTTCAGAGCTATTCTCTTAGTGTTACCAGATTTTGTCTAGGTTCTTGACTGTGCTGCAGAAATGAATTTCAAGAGCACACCAGGTGAGTTGGGCCAGTAATTTATTCAAGTAGGGAGGGAAGAGAAATGGGAGAAAATAAGAGAGCATGGGTCCCAGGTAGAGAGGAAGTGGCGGAAAAGTGATAAAGCAGGCTGTTTCACAGACTAAAATTCCCCATTACAGATTAGAAATGCCCAGATTTTACTTGCATGGTGACGGTGGCAGGGGAAAAATGGTGAGAGCAGGGTGCAGAGGTCAGGAACAGGCACATGGAACAGCACTGGGACAGGCACGGGGACACAGTAAAGGCAAGAGTGGGGATCGAAAGGCAAGAGAGCAATTCAGGCCTTGCGCCTGCGTTTTGAACTGTTAATTATTCCGCCCCTTTGCTAATGGCATGGGAGGAGTTCCAGCTGTTTACTGTTTTGATTGATTACCCCACCCATCAATCCCCCAGGAAGGCCCAATAATAAAGTCCTTGGGCACCATCTGGGCTTCTCCTGGCTTCCGGAGGAAATCTTGTTCTGGATGACAGAATTGTGGGGGCAGGGGTCTTCCAGCAGCCATCTTGGGGTTATTGACATCCTCGTGGACTTCTTGCCAGGTTTAGATCCATCTATTGACTCCTGGTCTTACTAGCCAGCTTCATTAGTCTTCTCTCTTTCAGGCTAAAAATGCATTCACTCATGCATTTTTAAAACCCTTATTAAGCACTTGCTCTGTATCAGACACTGGAACAGTTTCTGGGAATGCAAAGATAAGTGAGATTATCAGGAGTTAGAGAGATAAACTTGTAAATGAGCAATAGAGCACTTCTAGAGAACTTAAAGGTGAGAGAATGGTTGAAGCACAGGGTGTGAACCAGCGGTGGGTGAGAGATCAGATCAGGGAGTAGGCAGAGGCAAACGCTGGTAGGATCAAGGTTAGGACTTACCCTGCAGGGGGCAGAGGGAGCCCTTGAAGAGTTTTAAGCAAGAAGTCACTACAAAATGAGATTTATGAATTAGAAATATCATTCTGACTACAGTGGCCAGGATAGATTGGAGGGGGGTCAATACTGGAGAAATAGAGACTTTGAAATCGTCCAGGAAAATGCTGGTGAGAGCATTTCAGGACTAGGAATAGCAATGAGAGAGTGTATCTAAGAGATGTTAAGGAATAGAATATTCAAATAAAAAGTAGGAGGGAAAGGCCAAAAAACTAAGTTTTTGACTTGGCAATCTGGACAGATAGTTACTGCCTGTACCAATATGGGAATAAAGGAGAAAGAGAAAATCTGAGGTGCGTTCTTTGGACTGTTCTTTCTTTGAGATGACTGTGGGCCATTCAGGTGAAAATGTCCAAGGGGCAATTGCCTGACTGAGGAGGGAGAAACGGGGACCTGGGGATCGTGCTTCTGCACACCACTAACCTCAGCCATTCTCTAAATGACTTAATTTCTAGATCCTTCGCTGTGCTAATCACCCTTTCCAGGGTTCTCAAAAACTAGGCAATGCTACTTTTAAAATCCAGTGCCTGGGGAGCCTGTGTAGCTCACGTGGCTGAAGCCAGCATACAAAATGCTAGATCCTGGGTTCAATCCCCAGCCCCTGTACCTAATAAATAAATAAACAAATACATAAATAAATCTTAAAAAAAAAAAAAAATCCAGTGCCCGAATACTTATAGAGGAAATGCTGAAAAATTTTCTTCTCTGAAATCAGGAATAAGATTAAGATGGCCACTACCACAATTTCTGTTAACATTGACCTAGAGGCCCTAGTTAGTGGAATAAGAAAATATTTTTTAAATAAATAAACAGCATAGAGATAAGGAAAAAGTAAAACATCATTATTCCAGGACTCACACTCCTGGCTATGATAGAATATCAGGTACTGGCCTCACCAGGAAAAAAAAGTGAAACAATGGTTTTCTGACATTGTAACAAGCAACACAAGCCAGTTATACCCAAGAGAAGGAAAGCAAACAAGGGGAGCCCTACAATTGCCCTAGTTTACTGACTGGAAAGAGTTCCAAGCCTCTCGCACAGGGAGGTGAAACCTGAACACAGCCTGGCCATTTCCCTGAATTGAGGATACAGAATTCAGAATTTGGGGAGGCCACCACAGCTAGAATTCACAAGGCAGAGTTCCAGACAGAATGAGAGCTACACACAGTGAGGGAGAGCTCCAGCGATTTGCAGAGGTCCCCCTCGAGTCTTCTGCTGAGTACAGATGAGCACAACTGTGAGAGAAAACCACCCCCAAGCCCGGGGAAAAGCCACCAGAAAGGAGCAGGTGGAACAATCCCTAGCTCTCTACTAAGCAGGCCTAGGAATAGTTCAGGTTCTCACCAAGCATAGTGAAGAGGCCTGATAAGTTGTGTGGCATCAAGTAGAGTCCTCAGAAGAGTGTTTAATCAGTAGTGAGGTTAAATTATTCCTAGACTAGAGACATTCTGGACCCATCTAATAAAGCTTAAAAGCAAGCTTTGAGAAGATAGCATTGCTTTCATGCAACTTAATTGTATCCCAGAACAAAGCCCCCAAATATTTAAAGGAATACATAAAACTCCAACACATGACAATGTGAAATTTACAATGTCTGACACTCAATAAAAAAGATTACCAAGCATGGAAAGATGCAGAGGCATCATTTGATAATGAAGAGAAAAGTCAATTAATATAAGCAGATCCAGAAATGACATAGATAATAGAATTAATAGACAGGATGTTAAAATTGGTAAATGCTTGCAGTTCTTTTGGAGTATACTGTAATTCCTCATGGGCTACACTTTGTATCTCACCTTTTGGGGTCCATTGGGACTTCAATCTAAGTATATCTGGAAAAAAAGAGGAGTGGTGGGGGTGGGTAATGAGAAGGATAAGAAGTTTCTTGCAAGCCAATTACATCAGGGCATTCCATTGCCTTTCATCTGGTGAAACAGGAGTAATCTCTTCAGGTGGAGGTTGGATGGTAGATTCCTTAGGGCAGCCTGGAAGTCAGATCGCTGTTTCCTCAGAGGAGGCTGGAGATCAAGTTTATCTGGCAAAGATTCAGCAGAATTTAAGGTTTCAATGTCTCCACTGCCATCATTATCAACCTGTATATCCCCATTCCAATTTTTAGGATCCTATTCCTTTCTGGTCAATGCCCTCACTTTAACTGTAGACACCCTGCAAGGCTGAGAATTTAGTTTCTGTTTTAATATGCTACAACAGAAACTCTGCCTCTGAGTCTGGTTTCCATAAGTCTCAAGTCTGTGGCTACATGAAATAAGATTTTTTTTCAGGACACATAGAAACTTCATACAGTATTTACATTGCAAATTTGAAGTCTTCAGCTCATCACTTTCTTTTGTAACTGTATCCAGCGTACTTAGGAACAACCAGCCACCATTATTATACCTTTTAACTCCCACAAAACTCTGTTAAGGTGTCAAAAGGACTCTCACCCAGAACCTTGTTTCTTATAAGCTTGTGAGTAGCTATATCCAGTGGTGATATTTTGCATATCTCTATTGCCAACTAATGCCATGGACTATCGGTGGCATCTTGACTATTGGAAATAGGGTCATTAATACCCGTGAATCTAATCAATGTAGAAAGTCAGTTGCAAAAAACCCCAGAACCAATTCAGAAATACCATTTTTGAGATTCTGCTTCTCAAGAACCAATGCCAATACCAAGTTATATTAGTCAGGGTTCTCTAGGGAAACAGAACAGACAGGAGCTATCTATAAATATTATGAGATTTTATAAAATTGTGTCACACAACTGTGGGATGCCATAGTCCAGCTGCAAGCTGGGAACTCTGATGAAGGTTTTAATGAATTTTCCAGGAGCTGGCTGGTTGAAGGAGAGATGGAAATTCTTTCTCTTCTGACTGCTGAAATCATGACTGCTCCTTTTAAGGCCTTCAAGTGCTTGACTGAGAAGTTTCTCATTGCTGAAGACAATCTCCTCAGTTGATTGTAGATGTAATCAGCCATAGATGCAATCAATTTACTGATGATTTAAGTCCATGAAATGTCCTTACAGTAACAGTTAGGCCAGTGCTTGCTTTAACAAACAACTGGGCATCTAACCTGCCCAAGTTGACACAAGAGCCTAATCCTTACAATGTTTAAACAGATATTACTTCATATGTTCAAGAAAGTAGAGGAAAAGATGATCATGATAAGGTAGACCTAGACCCACATAAAACATCTAGAAATAAAAAATTCATCTGACATGAAAAAAGACACTGGATGGAATTATCAGCAGATTAGACACTATGGAAGGAAATGTTACTGAACTTGAAGATATAGCAATAGAAAATATCCAAAATGATATTTTTAAATATCTTTTTAAGGTTCTTTTTAAAAGGGACTGAGTATCTGTGATCTGTGGCACCACATAAAACATATGCGTAATTGGACTCCCAACGGAAGGGAGAGAGAGGGAAAGACAAAACAATTTAGAGAAATAATGGCTGAAATTTTTCCAAATTTGATGAAAATTATAAACCCACAAATACAAGAAACTCAATGAACCCAAAGCACAAGGACTATGAAGAAAATTACACCAAGCTACATTGCTTAAAACCAGTGATGAAGAAAAATCTTAAAGCAGCTAGAGGAACAACAGATACAACACATACAGAGGAACAATGATAAGAATAACAACAGACTTTTCCTCAGGAATAATGCAAGAAAGAAGCTAATAGAGTAGCATTGTTTTAATTACTAGGGGAAAAAAACTGCCAACCTAGAATACTCTATACAGAAAATAAATCTTTCAAAACTGAAAACTAAATAATGAGCTTTTCACACAAGTGAAAGCTGAGAGAATTCATTTCCAGCAACCTGCCAGTGCAACAAACTGTTAAAGGAGACCCTTCAGGCAGAATGAAAATTTTACCAAAAGAAAATTCAGATTTATACAAAGGAATGAAGAGCACCAGAAATAAAAAATATGTGCATAAATAAGACAAACCTAGTTTCTTATTATTTAAATCTCCTTAAAAGGTAATTGGGAGTTTAAAGTAAAATAATAACAATGCATTATGGAGTTTATAACACATGTAAAAGTAAAATGTATGACAACAATAGCACAAAGGCCAGGAGTGGAGAAATAGAAGTATAGTGTTGTAAGGTTCTTATATTATATGTGAAGTGGCATGATACTTCTTGAAGACAGACTATGATAAGCTAAAAGTGAACACTGCAAATCCTAAAGCAACCATGAAAAGAACAAAGCAAAGAGGCTTAGCAAATAAGCTAATAATAAAGATGATAAAATGAAATCATAAAAAATAATCACTTAATTAAAAAAGCAGGAAAGTGAAACAAAGAATAGCTGGAGAAATAGAAAACAAATACCAAGATGGTAGATTTAAATCCATCCATATCAATAGACACCCAATTAAAAGGCAGAGATTGTCAGATAGGATAAGAAAGCAAGACACAACTAAATATTATCTACAAGGTTCCCACTTTAAATATAAAGAACAAATAAGTTAAAAGTAAAAGCATGGAAAAAGATATGCCATGCTTATACCAAGCAAAAGAAAGCAGAAGTTGCAATATAATATCAAAGGAGAATTCAGAGCAGGGTTTTTTTTTAAAAAAAAGGTTCATTTCATATCAAAATAAAGGATCAATTCATCAAAAGGACATAATAATCATAAATATTTATACACCTAATAATAGAGCTTCAAAATACATGAAGCATAATGTCATTATTCACAGACAACATAATTGGATATATAGAAAATCCAAAAGGATATAGAGAAAAACTATTAGACGTAATAAGTAATTAATCAAGATCACTGGCTAAATGGTCAATATATAAAAATCAAAGGTGTTTTGATATCCCAGCCATAAACAAAAAATAAAACTTTTTAATGATACCATTTATAATAGCATAAAAATCAAATACCTTTGAGGAAATCTAACAAAATATATGTAAAACTTTTACACTAAAAACTTTAAGAGCAACTAAAGAAGATCTCGATGGAGAACTATGTCATGTCATGTTCGTGGATTGGAGGACTCAATACTCTGAAGAAACCATTTTCCCCTCAACTGGTCTACAGATCTACTGCAGTCCTAATCACAATTTCAGCAGGGCTTTTGCTTAAGTGTGAAAATTAACACGCTGATTTTTAAATTGATAGAGAGATGCAAAGGACCAAGAATCATCATGCCAATCTTAAAGAATAAAGCTGGAGGAACTGCACTACTAGATATCAAGTTCTAATAGGAAGTTATAGTAAGTAAGACAGCTTGGTGCTGGCCAATGGAACAGAATAGAAATTCCAGACACAGACCCACACATGTAGAATAGATCACCTGATTTATAACAAAGACTATACTGCAGTGCCATGGGGAAGAAAGGTCCTCTCAAAAAATGAGGTGGGGGAAGCGGATTTGGCTCAACTGATAGAGCATCTGCCTACCACATAGAAGGTCCAGGGTTCAAACCCAGGGCCTCCTGACTCATGTGGTGAGCTGGCCCATGCACAGTGCTGATGTGCACAAGGAGTGCCATGCCACACTGGGGTGTCCCCCGCATAAGGGAGCCCCACACACAAGGAGTGCAACCCTCTAGGAGAGCTGCCCCATGTGAAAAAAGTGCCGCCTGCCCAAGAGTGGCGCCACACACAAGGAGAGCTGATGCAGCAAGATGATGCAACAAAGAGACACAGATTCCCAGTGCCACTGATGAGAATACAAACAGACACAGAAGAATACACAGCGAATGAACACAGAGAGCAGACAAAGGGGGGAGGGGGGAAGGGGAGAGAAATAAATAAAAAATAAATCTTAAAAAAAAAAAAAAACAAATGGTGCGGGGAGAACTGGATATCTATAGCCAAAAGAATGAACAAAGACCCCTATCTCACTCTTTACACAAGAATCAACTCAAAATTGATCAAAGACCTAAATATAAAAGCCAGGAGCAGAAAACTACCAGATGTAGGGAAACATCTTAAAGAACTTGTGGTAGGTAGTGGTTTCTTGGACCTTACACCCAAAGCACATGCAACAACAGGAAAAATAGATAAAGGGGACCTCCACAAAATTAAACACTTTTGCACCTCACAGGACTTTGTCAAAAGGGTGAAAAGGCAGCTGACTCAATGGGAGAAAATATTTGGAAATCATATATCCAATAAAGGTTTAATATCCATGATATATAAAGAGATGCTACAACTCAACAATAAAAAGACAAATGACCCAATAAAAAAGGGGGGCAAAAGACTTGAATGGACATTTGTCCAAAGAAGAAATAAAAGTGGCAAAAAAAAACAAAACATAAAAATATGTTCAACATCACTAATGATTAGGGAAATACAAATCAAAACTACAATGAGCCACCATTTCACACCCATTAGAATGGACACTATTAAAAAGACAGAGAACTACAGTTGTTGGAGAGGAGAGGGACAACTTATTCCCTGTTGATGGGAATGCAGAATGGTACAGCCACTGTGGAGGACTGTTTGGCAGTTCCTAAAGAAGTTGAGTATAGATTTGCCATGTGACCCTGCAATACCACTACTGGGTATAGACCCTGAAGAACTGAGAGTATTGACACGAAGAGACAGTAACACACCTATATTCATAGCAGCGTTATTCACAATTGTCAAAAGATGGAAACAATTCAGGTGTCCATCAACCAATGAATGGATAAAAGTTACTCACACAATGGCACGTTATACAGCTGTAAAAAGAAATGAAGTCGTAAAGCATATGACAATGTGGATGAAGCTGGAAGACATTATGTTGAGTGAAGCAAACCAGACACAAAAGGATAAATACGTGTGATTGTGTCAGTATGAGCTAAATATATTATTTAACATATTGTATAATTCCATTTATATAAAACATACACATAAATCAGTTTATAAAGATGAAATTTGATTAGTGGTTATATGGGGCTAGGAAAGGCATGCTAAGGGTCGTGAAGCTTTTCTTTTTGAAATAACGGAATGGCTCTACAATCTTTTGATGATGAATGCACAACATTGTGATGATACTATAAGCCATTGATCATACTCTTCAGATAGATCATATGGTATGTAAATATACCTCAATAAAACTGCTTAATAAATAAATAAATAATTGTGCAAGAATAGCTAGAAATAGCAGCTATGTACAGCAGAGGAAATGAGAGGAGAAGAATTTTCTCTTTTTTTTTTTTTGGTTGTTTATTATTATTATTGAAATAATGAAAATGCTCTAATAATGATTGAAGTGATGAATGCACAACTATGTGATTATACCAAATATTGTTGATTATACGCTTTGGACGATTTGCTTTCTTTATTAATAGGTAACAATAAAATTGATTTGTTAAAAAAAAAAAAAAAGAACACCACAAAGCTGAGGAGAGGGCACAGCTGTGACAAAAACACATTCTGCTAACACATAACACAAGACAGTGGCTGGAAGGCACCTGCCACTGAACTGCAAGAGCAGCGCACCACTGTGGTGAATGCAGCAGGGGCTAGATACAAAATCTGACGAAGGACTCACACACAAACCTCCCACATATCAATAAAGAAGAAAGACAATCCAAAAGAAAAATGGGCGGAAGGTTTGTACAGCTACATTACAAAAGAAAACGTCTTTTCTTTGTATTAAAAGTTCATCTGAGAGATGAAGAGTAAAACTATAATGTGAAACCTCTATGTAATGACCAGAATGGCTAAAATAGAAAATACCAAGTGTTGGTAAAGACATGAATCAACCAAAATCTTCCTAACTGCTGGGGGAGCATTAAATTAGTACAACTACTTTGGAAAACTGTCTGGCAGCATCTACTAGAGCTAAATATATGTATACCTAGCATCTGGCAAATCCACTCCTAGATACATACCTAATAAAAATGAATATATTTATTCAATAAAAACATGTACAAGGATGTGCATAGTAGCACTATTCATGACAACTCTAACTGGAAGACCACCCAATGTCCCTCAATGGTAGAACAGATTAAGAAACTGTGGCATGGAACACTATACCAGAGTAAAAATGAATAAACTTTAAGTATACACAAAGACAGAGAAAAATCTCATGAACATGATGTTGAACTAAAGAAGCCAGATGCAAAAAAAAAGTACATATTCCATTCAAAATTTTAAAACAGGCAAAACTAACCTATCATGTTAGAACTTAGCATAGTGGTTGGTTTTGGAGGTGACTGGAAGGAGACAGGAAGGGGCCTCTGAAAAGCTGGTCATGTGTTTCTTGATCTGGGTGCTAGCTGTGTACGTGTGCTCAAGTTATGAAAATTTATCATGCTGTCTATTAAGATTTTGCTTTTATATGTATGTTATACTTCAGTTTTTTTACTCCAATGCTGACAGTTTGGCACTACACTGGTCTTGCCAATGAACAGTACAGAGTACAGAATCCTTTCATCTGAATTCCACACTTCCATTAATGTCGTCTTAGATTATATCCAGGTTTTCTTTTTTAACCTCAACACAGTGTTGGCTCATGTGAAGCTCATATGTCCTGGATGAGCTATGCCTTCCCTCAATGGCTACTGTGCAATTTTTAAAAATCAACTTCAATGAGGTATAAATTGTGCTGATTTGAGTCTTCTTTTTTTTTTTTTTTAAAGATTTATTTATTTATTTTAATTTCCCCCCCTACCCTGGTTGTCTGTTCTTGGTGTCTATTTGCTGCGTCTTGTTTCTTTGTCCACTTCTGTTGTCGTCAGCGGCACGGGAAGTGTGGGCGGCGCCATTCCTGGGCAGGCTGCACTTTCTTTTCACGCTGGGCGGCTTTCCTCATGGGCGCACTCCTTGCGCGTGGGGCTCCCCCACGCGGGGGACACCCTTGCGTGGCACGGCACTCCTTGCGCGCATCAGCGCTGCGCATGGCCAGCTCCACACGGGTCAAGGAGGCCCGGGGTTTGAACCGCGGACCTCCCATATGGTAGACGGACGCCCTAACCACTGGGCCAAAGTCCGTTTCCCCTTGAGTCTTCTTTAGACCCCGGAAAATCCGGTTCCTAAAACAAAGCTAGTCCTATGCCTGTAAACCCATTGTAGATGGGACCTTCTGATTAGATTCAGTTAAGGGATATTTTGATTAGATCACTTCAATTAAGCGCCTTTGATTAAATTGCGGAGTCCAACGTGGGTCTTAATTCTCTTATTGGAGTCCTTTATAAATGGAGGACTGAAAAGCCACAGACGCAGGAAAACAGCCACGGTGACAAAGAGAAACTTCTAGATGTTGACTAACATGGAAGAGAGAGAAAAGCCACAGATGGAGCAGCCTGAAGCCGAAGCAACAAGGCCCGAAGGAGAAGGGAAAGACAAACGGACCTGTCATGTGCCTGATTGCCCACAGCTAAGCTCATGGAGAAAGTAGCCTGGAGAAGACAGAGACCAGCAGAGCTGCCATCTTACCTTGCCATGTGGCAGGAGTCCAGGATCACTAGCAGGTGACCTTTGATGAGGCAGCCTCTCTGATCATGCCTTAATTTGGACGTTTTCACAGTTTCAGAACTGTAGCTTTTAACCTAATAAATTCCCATTGTAAAAACCCACCCATTTCCAATATATTGTTCCCAGAGGCTTTTTGCAAACTAAAACATGTACATAAACTAAAATTCACTCATTTCAAGTGCAGTTTCATAAGTTTGGACAAATACATATGCCTGTGAAACTACCATGCCAAACAAGATATAGAACATTTTCATCACCCCAGAAAGTTCCCTCTTGCCCTTCACAGTAAAGGCCCACTTTCTACCCCTCACAATAGGTAACCACTAATCTGCTTTCTTCTGCTAGAGATTAGTTTTGCCTGTGCAAGATCTTCACATAAATTGGATCAAATAGTATGTACTTTTTTTTTCTCAGCATGTTTTTAGATTCATTCATGTTGTTGAGTGTACTGGTACTTGTTCCTTTTTTTGCTGAGTATGCCATTGTATGAATAAACCAGAACTTGTTTATCCATTTTCTATTGATGAAGAGTTAGGTTGTTTCTGGATTTGATTATGAATAAAGCTATTATGTACATTTGTGTACACATCTTGGTAAACATATGTTTTCCCTTCTTTTCAGTAAAATACCAAGGACTAGAATTGCTGGGTAGTATGGTAACTGTATGTTGAACTTAAAAGAAACAGCTGAGCAGGTGTAGCTCAGTGGTTGAGCACCTGCTTTGCATATATGAGGTGTGGAGTTTTATCCCCAGTACCTCCTAAAAACTAGTCTTCTTAACTTTTGCCTTTGTAGTATGTATGTAATTGGACCTCATTGTGTTTTAATTTGTATTTCCCTAATCACTAATGATGTTGCGCATCTTTCATGTGCTTATTGGTTATTTGTTTATCTTGTTTGCGAAGTGTTTGTTTAAATCTTTCACCTTTTTGACAGTTTTATCGAGGTATAATTGACAATAAACTGCATATTTTTAAACTGCACAACTTGATGAGTTTTGACCTATGTGTACATTCATGAAAATCACTAGAGTCAAGATAAATCATCATTTGCATGACCTCCAAAAGTTTCCTCACATCTCATTCACCCCTCCCTTCTCCATCTCCTATCCTCAGGCAACCATCAATCTACTTTTTGTCATTATTGATCAGTTCGTATTTTCTATAATTTATGTAAGTGGAAGCATAAAGTATTACTGATGTTTGGTCTGGCTTCTTTCACTCATCATAGTTATTGTGATATTCATCTATGCTGTTGCCTATACCAATAGTTTATTCCTTTCTGTTGGTGAGTAGTATTCCTTCTATGTATAACTTTTTTGGGGAAGCATCTGTTCATATATTTTGCTCATTTGGGGAGGATTTTTTGTCTTATTATTATTAAATTGTACTATTTAATAAGTCAGCAAACAATGACCCACAGGCCAAACCTGCCCACTATCTATTTTTATAAATAAAGTTTTACTGGAACACAGCCATGCTCATGTGATAGTGTCTATGACTGCAATCACATTACAACAGCAAATGTGAGTAGTTCAACAGAGACCAGACGGTCTTCAAAACCTAAAATACTTACTGACTGGCCCTTTATAGAAGTTTGTGAATCCTGATCTAGATACCTGTCATTTATATCTACTTTGCAAGTAATTTTCCCAATTGTAGCTTGCCTTTTCATTTTCATAACAGTGTCTTTTGAAGAGCAAATATTATTTTTATTTTGAAGTAATCTAATTTACTGATTTTCTTTTATAGCTCATGTTTATGTTCTATTTAAGAAATCTTTGACAAATCTGAGATACTAAGATTTTCTCCTATGTTTTCTTACAGAAGTTTTACAGTTTTAGCTCTTACAGGTCTATGATCAACTTGAGCTAATTTTCATTTGGCATTAAATAAGATCAAGGTTTTGCTTTTTGGTGTTTTTTTCCTCATATAATTATCAAATTGTTTCAGCACCATTTGTTGAAAAGATATCTTTTCTCTAATGAATTGCCTTGGCAGCTTTGTTAAAAATCAATTGATACTGTATGTGTGGATCTAGTTCTGGGATCTCCGTTATGTACCATTGATCTATCTATCTTTACACCAGTACCATACTATCTTGATTACTGTAGCTATATAATAAGGTTTTGAAATCAGGTAGTGCAGGTCCCCCAACTTTGTTCTTTTTCAAAGTTATTTTGTCTATTCTTGGTCCTTTAAATTTCCATATAAATTTTAGAACCTACTTGTCAATTTTATAAAAATTGTCTGCTGAGGTTTTGATTGCATTACGTGGAATCTATAGATCAATTTAAGCCTTAGGGGACTCATGTCTCAACTATGTTGTATCTTCTAGGCCATAAACATCATGTATCTTTCCACTTAAAAGTCGCCTTTGAACTCTCTCAACAATTTTTTTTTTAATTTGTAGTGTATTGATCTTGCAATTTTTGCATCTATGGTCATGAGGGATGTTGTTCTATAGTTTTCTTTTCTCATAATGACTTTGGTTTTGGAATCAAGTAATGCTATCTTCAAAACATAAATTGTTAAGTGTCCTCTGTTTTTTAAAGAATTTATATAAAATTGGCATTATTTCTTCCTAATGTTTGATAGAAATCACCAATGAAGCCATCTGAGACTTGAGTTTTCTTTATAGGAAAAAAAAATTAATTATAAATTCAACTTCTTTAATAGAAATGGGGTTTTTTTTTTTTTTAAAGATTTATTTTTATTTATTTAATTCCCCTCCCCCGGTTGTCTGTTTTCTGTGTCTTTTTGCTGCATCTTGTTTCTCTGTCCGCTTCTGTTGTCGCCAGCGGCATGGGAAGTGTGGGCGGCGCCATTCCTGGGCAGGCTGCACTTTCTTTCGCGCTGGGCGGCTCTCCTTATGGGTGCACTCCTTGCGCGCGGGGCTCCCCTACGCGGGGGACACCCCTGTGTAGCACGGCACTCCTTGCGCGCATCAGCACTGCGCATGGGCCAGCTCCACACGGGTCAAGGAGGCCTGGGGCTTGAACCGCGGACCTCCCATGTGGTAGACGGACGCCCTAACCACTGGGCCAAAGTCCGTTTCCCAAAATGGGGTTATTTTGATATATTTTCTTCTTGAGTCAATTTTGGTAATTTGTATCTTTCAAGGAATTTGTCCATGTATTTTAAATTTTTGAATTTATTGACATAAACTTCATTATATTATTTCCTTGCCGTCTTTTAAATGGCTGTAGACTCTATACTGATGTCCCCTCTTCCATTCATGTTATATAGTAATTTGCATCTGCTGTATTTTTTCTTTTTTTTTTAAAGATTTATTTATTTTTATTTATTTCTCTCCTCTTCCCCCCCCGAACCCCCGCCCCAGTTGTCTGTTCTCTGTGTCTATTTGCTGCATGTTCTTCTTTTTGTCTGCTTCTGCTGTTGTCAGTGGCACAGGAATCTGTGTCTCTTTTTGTTGCGTCATCTTGCTGTGTCAGCTCTCCATGTGTGCGGTGCCATTCCTGGGCAGGCTGCACTTTCTTTCATGCTGGGTGGCTCTCCTTACGGGGTGCACTCCTTGTACGCGGGGACACCCCTGCATGGCACGGCACTCCTTGCGCTCATGAGCACTGTGCATGGGCCTGCTCCACACAGGTCAAGGAGGCCCAGGGTTTGAACCACAGATCTCCCATGTAGTAGACGGATGCCTTATCCACTCGGCCAAGTCCACTTCCCTGTATTTTTTCTTGAGAAAAATAAAATAAAATAAAATAAAATAAAATAAAATAAAATAAAATAAAATAAAATAAAATAAAATAAAATAAAATAAAAGAGTTTTATCACTTTTATTGACCTTTTTTTAATAGATTTTGATTTTATTAATGTTCTCTACCATTTGTCTGTTTTCTGTTGCTTTTATTTCTGCACGCTTCTATATAATTTCCTTCCTTCCACTTATTTTGAGTTTAATTTTGTTCTTCTCTTTCTAGCATCTTAAAGTAGAAGCTTAAATTATTGATTTTAAGCTTTTCTTCTTTTCTAATTTAAGCATTTAGACCAGTGTATTTTTCTCTAAATTTTGCTTTAGCCTCTTCCCAGAAATTTTGATGTGTTGTTTTCATTAACATCCAGTTCAAAATACTTGTGATTTCTTCTTTGAACCAAGGGTTATTTAATTGTTGTTTGACTTCCAAATATTGGGGAGATTTTTCAAATACCTTCTTTTTATTGGTATCTATTATAATTCCACTATGTTCAGAGAACAAACTCTATATTATTTCAATCTCTTTTAAGTTATTGATTTTTATTTTATGCCTCAGTATATGATGTACCTCAATAAAGATTCCTGTGCCATTGGTTTTTTAATTAAAAAAAAGATTCTTGTACACTTGAAAAGAAGATGTGTTGTGCCATTGTTCAGTGTTGTATTATACAAATATCGATTAGTTTGATTTGGTTGATCATGTTGTTCAAGTCTTTGATACCTTTACTGATTTTCTATTTTTTCTATTAATTACTGATCATTGTCAATTATCATTTCTGTAAGTTTTTACTTCATGTATTTTGAAGCTCTGTTAGTGCATTCATATTTAGAATTATGTCTTCTCCATATAGCTAAAACAAAAAACAACCCAGAATGCCTGTTACTACATTTTTCATACATTTTAATTTAAGAAAATAGAAATAGAGATGAGGAAATAGGGAAGAATAAGAATCTATCTTAATCTCATATCCAGAGAGATAAGCAGCATCGCCATTTTAGAGTATTTTTTTTCCAAAACATTTTCATACATGTAGTAACTTCCTTTTTAAATTGAATAATCTTGAATATTTTTACACATCATTATTATTCTTCAACATATTTTTTAGTGGCTGCATAATATTCCATTGTGTGGGATGTACCGTAATGAAATTAACGTCACATTGCACTTACATTTTTCTCTCATTTTAATCTTGTGGCTATCCCTCATTGGAATGTCCTTTTCAACTTTTTTTTTCCTTTTGTTCCATTAGCTTTCTTCTCAGTTTACGGCAAGTCATATTTAATTCTCTTGGCATGAATTCTGCATCAGTTTCCAAGATGTAGATGTACATGTTTCATGGCACAAGCCAAGTGCAATTCTGTGGTTTACTCCCAGAGCTATTCCTCCTGACCATCAGCCATCCATTCCATACTCTTTGGAAATGTTTGTTCAAACAACTCTAAATCCATCTAAGTGTACTCTCATCTTTCTCCTCAAACGCCATTCTAAACACCTGGCTGTGGGAAGCTTGTTCATTTGGTTGTGTTTGTTTGTTTAAGGTAGAACCCTTAGAGAGCTATTTATATACCATACTTGGCATCTGAAATTGATTCCATTGACAGCCCTCCTAGATCCTCAGATCCCTTTCACCAGCTCTGGTTGCTCACTCCCCATCCTGTTAGAGGATTGCCCTTGGGCATTGATGTTGCTTCATCCTGGGAATTTTACTCTTTCCCCTGGGTAGCCTAGAGCCAAAACCTGACTAATTTGAGAATATAAAAACCCACCTTCTTTTATTTCTAGGTGGTAAACTCTGAGGTTTAATTTACACTCCAGGCTCCCTTTGGGATCAAGCTTTGTCTGAAACCTGAAACCTGAACCCTGCTGGGCTTCTTCCCCTACCTTATCCTCCTTGCCTACACCCTCACAGAAGTTTATTGAGTGCTTCCTTAATAAATCACTTTCACTGGTGTTCCTCCCTTGCCATAGTTGAACCCCTCTGTGGTCCAAAACTTCTTCAGAAAGGAAACCAAACAGGACACATAGTTGGGAGTTCTCCAGGGCATGTATATAGGGTATATAAAAATGTTTGGATATTCGTTGGGTATTTTCATAGTAGTTACAGTTACAAACAACAACTGAGGGAGTGTTGAATTCCTAGCCAGGGGAGCTCTGTCCCATTCCCCAATGAAACAGCAATAGTCCCCCAAGTGCAAGGGCAAAGACCAGTGAAGAAGGATGGTCCAATGATGAACCCTTGATACTGATGACCATGCTTGTGAGCCTGTGTGCCTGAAATTGGGTGCCTGAGAATCACCCCCTGAGAGCCTTCATGTTGCTCAAATGCAGCCAATATCTAAGCCAAACTCAGCATATAAATGCATTACCTTCCCCCCTGCATGGGACATGACTCCCAGGGACAAGCCTCCCTGGAACCAAGGGATTACTACCAATCACCAACTAGTGATGCAACTAGAAGAAGACCTTGAATAAAATGGGGAAATCATAAAGACAAATGAATTTATATGGCTAAGAGTCTTCAAAAAAGAGTCAGGAGGTCATCAGAGGAGTCGCACTTATGCACATCTCAGCAAGATCCCAGAGACAGTCAAAGTAGATACAACCCCAGGTATTGGTGCTCCTGAGGTCTACGGAGACATACAGGTTCTATGGTCATGGCAGATGGCTCTAGAGTTCAGTGCCTTGTCAGTGGGCCCTACTTTGGAATTTGTGTTCCCAAGTGTGATGGATTTGGACTTGGATGTGATGCTTTCTACACATGTCTCTTTTGGCACTTTTACTGAACCTGTGGTTGGTGCTAGGGTTAGTGTATATTCAGGAGACTTGACTCTCTGGACTGACCATGTGCCAGCTGGACCCTGAACCTCAGCAGAGTTGCAACTCCTACTCTCTGATTCATTGGACTTAACCAGGTCAGCTAACAGGGAGGTGAAGATGGTCAACCACCACATCTGGGAACCAAGAGTGCCTACAACTGCAAAAAGAAAAATCACATCTATCAACTATGTGGGATCTAAGTCCCCTCTTGATTTAGAGGTGGAGTGGATATCACTACCCCAGGGTCCACAGGATGCAGGAATAAAATATGGATTGGAGTGGACTTACTGGTATTCTACTATAGAGCTATTGTGACTAGCAATGGAATAAATAGTAGCATTGATGTAGAGAAAGTGGCCACAGTAATTGCTGAGGGCAGGGAGAGGGAAGAAGAGATGTGATGTGGGGGCATTTTCAGGACTTGGAGTGGTCCTAAATGAATATTGCAGAAACAGATGCAAAACATAAATATCCTACAATAACCCACTGAATGGACTGGGGGAGAATGTAAACTACAATATAAACTATAATCCATGTGGTACAGCAGTGCTTCAAAATGAATTCACCAAATGCAATGAATGTGCCACAGTGATGAAAGAGTTTGTTGACATGGGAGGAGTGGGGTGGGGTGTGGGGTATATGGGAATCTCTTATATATATATTTTTCCTAATGACATTTTTTTCCTCTCCTCTTCCCCCTCCCCTCCCCCCCACCCTGTTGTCTGCTCTCTGTGTCCATTTGCTGTGTGCGTTCTTCTGTGTCCACTTGGGTTCTTGTCAGCAGCATCAGGAATCTGTGCCTCTTTGTTACGTCATCTTGCTGTGTCACCTCTCCGTGTGTGCGGCGCCACTCCTGGGCAGGCTGTATTGTTTTTGTGCAGGGCAGCTCTCCTTAAGGAGTGCACTCCTTGTGGATGGAGCTCCCCTATGTGGGGAACACCCCTGCATGTCACGGCACTCCTTGAGTGCATCAGCACTCCATGTGGGCCAGCTCACCACATGGGTCAGGAGGCCCTAGGTTTGAACTCTGGACCTTCCATGTGGTAGGCAGATGCTCTATCAGTTGAGCCAAATCCACTTCCCTCTTATATTTTCAATGTAACATTTTTTTGTGATCTATGTATCTTTTAAAAAAAAAAGGTAATTACATTTTTAAAAATTAAATAAATAGATAATTAAAACAAACCAGTTGCATGCAAAGCCTTGGCCCAGGTCTGCTTTTGATAGAACGCAATTTTAGGACAGTGTTCAAATACCACCCAAAGCAGTCTTCAAAGTAAGCTCCTCCCAACTCCCACCCACACTCTTACTATCTCTATCTTCTCACACACCCCTCCCCCCAAAAAAAAACTGGTATACCAAAATTTGAAACAACTTGCTATCTGGAAAAATACGCTTACACTAAAGGAATAGATGTTTGTATTCAGTTTACAAAAGGACTCACAACAGGGTTCTTAATAAAGGGAACTGCACTTACATGTTTAAAATTAAATTTACAAAAAGAAAAATTGACCTAAAGCAACTTTTCCAAAAATAACATATCGTATATAAAGCAGTGCCCCACACACTAACCCAATAATTAAGGCTTTGAAATCCCTCACTGGAAGTGGCTTTCTCCTGGTAAGTTCCTGGCTCTTTTTCTTAGCCATCCCCTCCCTCCGATGTCATACCCTGAAGGTGTTGCCATGGTGATCTTGGAAATATGACCTCCAGAGTAGCTCAGGCTCAGAAAAAAGGGTTTCCACCGGTGTGGCTGAAAAGCAGGGAGCTGAGATGCAAATGGCATTCTCCTGGGTCAGTCGGGCAGTTATTTGGTTTAGCCTTGGAAATGTAGGGAAAGAACTCAAATGCCTTTGGATGCCCAGGAGCTGATGCTAGACTAACCCAGCTACTCTGTATAGAAGTAATAACAATACACCTTGCCCTAAGCCTGGTTCAGAAAAAGGTATACCAAAAGAGAGGTCATTCTCAGGGAGGCTGGTTGGGACTGAATGGCCCCTAACTAATTCAATATTGGGGAAGCAGATTTGGCTCAATGGATAGAGCATCCACCTACCACATGGGAGGTCCAAGGTTCAAACCCAGGACCTCCTTGACCCGTGTGGTGAGCTGACCCATGCACAGTGCTAATGCGCACAAGGAGTGCTGTGCCGTACAGGGGTGTCCTCCACGTAGGGGAGCCCCATGCACAAGGAGTGCATCCCTTAAGGAGAACTGCCCTGTGTGAAAAAAAAGTGCAGCCTGCCCAGGAGTGTTGCCACACACACGGAGAGCTGATGCAGCATGATGATGCAACAAAAAAAGACATAGATTCCCTATGCCACTGGCAAGAATACAGGCGGACACAGAAGAACACACAGTGAATGCACACAGAGAGCAAACCACTGCGGGGGGAGAGGAGAGAAATAAATTTTTTTAAAAAACAAAAAAAAAATTAATATTGGAGTTCATTGACATAAAAAGAGGGTCACTACATATATAAATGGTGCTGTTTTAATCCCAAGATCTAGAGGCACTTAACCAAGGCAAGGAAAGTTGCCTCACAAAAGGTGTCTAATTAGCTCATCTGACTAGAAGAAAAGCCAGGAGGGGACAAAGAGGACTGAACGCGACATGCAAAGCATTCTTCACCTCCTTAGTGTGGAGACCCTGCCGAACTCCTTCCTCAGTACTTCTTTTTTTTTTTCATGTTATTAATATTTGTAATTACAAAAATAATATATACTCATAGTAACAACACAGAATGTTTAAGTTCAACATTTCCCTTTCCTCCTTTCCAGCCCCAGTCTCTTGAGGCAATCAGTGTTAACATCCTGGAGTACGTAGAGTTCCATTTCTTTCTTTGAGATCATTTAAAGGTTTACAACCATTCCCCATCACTGCCCCCACCAACCACAACATTGCTCTGCAACTTGCTTTTGCCAAGTAACACTATTTCATGGGCTTGCCTCCAAGTCAGCAGATACAGATTAATTTACTCTTCAGTGTCTGCACAATATTCCATGACATATATGTACTATAATTTTTTTAAGTTTTTTTTTACTTTATTTACTTTATTTATTTTAATTTGTCCTCCACCCCTCCCCTAGACATATCTGTCTGCTCATTGTTCAGTTGCTTTTTCCAGGAGGTTCTGGGAACTGAACCCAGGACCTCCCACGTGGGAGACCAATGCCCAACAGCCTGAGCCACATCGACTCCCGCATACTATAATTTATTCAACATTTCCCTATTGACGGACAGTTCCGAGTCTATCCCATTTTTGCTACTATAAACAATGTTATGATAAACAATATTGACTATGTATCTTTGTATACTGATGCTATTATTTATACAAGATACATTTGCAAAATTGGTATTGAAGCTGGCTAGTAAGAGAGGGAGTCAATGGATGGATGTAAACCTGGCAAGAAGTCCACGGGACGTCAGTACTCCCAAGGTGGCCGCTGGAAGACCCCACACACAAGAGTCTGCCATTCAGAACAAGATTTCCTCCGGAAGCCAGGAGAAGCCCTGGATATTGCCCAAGGACTTTATAATCGGGCCCTCCTGGGGAAGTGATGGGTGGGGTGCCAAGCTCTCTTGCTCTCTTGCCTTTGCCCTGTCCCAGTGCCTGTCCTGGTGCCGGTCTGTGTGCCTACTCCTGCCCTCTGCACCCTGCTCTCACCAATTTTCCCCTGCCATGGTCACCACACAAATAAAACCTGGGCATTTATAATCTATATGGGGAATTGTAGTCTGTAAATCAGCCACTTTATCACTTTTCAGCCGTTCCTCTCTAGCTGGGACCCATGATTTGTTATTCTCTCCCTTTTCTCTTCCCTCCCTACCTTAATCAATTACTGGGCTAGCTCACCCGACGTGCTCTTGACATTCATTTCTGCAGCATAGTCAAGAACCTAGACAAGATTCGGTTACCGTATTACTGGTCAAAGGGTGTGAATTCGTCCTTAATTGCTTTCCCCCAAACACCTAGCAGATCACATACCCATTAGCAATGTATGTGAGTCCCTGTTTACCCACACACCTGGCAAACCTGGACGCTATCAGTTTTTAATTTTTGCCAATCTGATGTATGAGCATGGTATTAATTGTTTTGTTTTGTTTTTTGCATTTCCTTGTCTACAAGTAGAGTTAAGCATCTTTTCGTGTGCTTATCAGCCATGCATATTCTCTCACCTATAAACTGCTTTTTCATATCCTTCACCCATTTTTTAAAAGTTTTTTCTTTTCGTTATGAAGTTATATATTAGGGAATATTACCCCTCTGTCATGCGTATTACCATTAGTCTTCGATTTTGTTTCTGTGGCACTTGGCCATCTTGTCCCTTCCCAGTCAGCTTTTTTTGTAAATGCCAGCTTTCACCACTTTTTTTCTGAGGAAACCCAGATGGACCTCATCTAGCATCTCTAATACTCTTACATCTGAAGGAGAGATGGGTGAGCGTATTTCCAGAAGTCAATCAATCTCTTTGTTCTGCTTTAAATCTTCCTCTTTCCCCTGGAATAGAATCCTCCTCCCACACCCCTTCATCTAGCTCACCCCTACTCATCCTTCAAAGCTCAGATTATACTTCCTCCTCCGAGAAGCCTTCCTTGATCCACACCAAGCTGGCCAGGATACCCCTCCTGCATGTAATTCTGCATATAAGTCTGGCTCTGGTCACATCACAGGATAACCCACTAGTTGGCTTGTTGTTCTCTCCTCTGAACTGAGAGCTCCTCCAGCCCAGGGCTCCCCTTGGACTCGTTGTGAGTGCTCCATTTGTTCCAAGAGCGGTTTGAACAAATTTAGCAAACGTTTCTTCAGCACCCCTATGCCAGGTGCTGTAGAGGTTACAGAAGAATTGTAACATATGAACCCTTATCTCAGAGTGTTTGAAAACCAGCTGCGCTGTAAGAGCACTCTAAAATTAAGACAATAGCATAGGAAAGCAATTCTATTTAAGTGGACTGTTACGATAAAAGAAATAAATGGTATAGAAGCTCAGAGCAAAAGGAGTCTTGGGCTGGGGTGAGGAGGGACAGAGAAGAGCCTGGAAGATGTGGGACTTGATCTGAATCTTTGGTTTGCGAAGGAGAAGGCAGGGCAGCCAGGTAGCAGCAGCAATGGGCAAAGGCGTGAGGCGTGAAAGAGCACACAGTGATTATGAAAGAGTGTGGAGGCTGGTGCCCAGAGAGTTTGTGCTGGGAGGCAGAGGAAAATCAAGTTGGACAGCATCTACCCTCCCGGCAAGGAATTTCCGGATTATGTATAAATACGCATTCTTCCTCCCTAGACCTTGCTGGCTTGTTCCAGCACTCTGTCATGTATCCCAAACACCTGTTTATGTGTGCCTCTCATATACTGTGACTCCTAGCTGGGATTTACACTACCTTGCAAAGAGAAATTAAGGTTGCAGGTGGCATTCAGGTGGCTAATCAGTTGGCCTTAGAATAAGGAGAGTATTCTAAATTATTTCAGAAGGGTCCAACATTATCACAAGAGGCAGGCGGGACTACAGAAGAAGGTCAGAGTGATGCAGTGTGAGAAGGATTTGCCTCGTGTTGCTGACTTTGAAGATGCGTGAGCCAGGCAGAGCAGTTGGGTCTAGAAGCTGGAAAAGTCAAGGAAACAGATTCCCCCCTAGAATGCCCAGAAAGGAGTGCAGCCCTGCCGACATCTTAATTTCAGCCCAGCGAGACCCAGTTCTGATTTCTGACCTTCAGAACTGTAAAACAATAAATTTGTATTGTCTAAGCCACTATGTTTGAGGCAAGTTGTTATGGCAGCAACAGGAAACCAATACAGGAGTGCTTTAGTTTCCCAGGCTGCTCAAAGCAGATACCATGAAATGGTTCACCTTGAACAATGGGAATTTATTAGCTTACAGTTTTGAGGTCATGAAAGTATCCATATCAAGGCATTAGCAAGGCAATGCTTTCTTCCCAAAGACCGGCTGCCGGCGAGCTCCTCTGCCACATGGCAAGGTACATGGCGGTGTCTGCTGGTCTATTTTTTTTTAAAGACACATGTATTACATAAAATGTTACGTAAAAAATATATAGGGAATTCCCATATGCTCCACTCCCCATACCTCCCACTTTTCCCACATTAGCAACTTCTTTCATTAGGGTGATACCTTCATTGCAATTTATGAACATATTTTGGAGCATTGCCACACAGCCTGGATTATAGTTTACATTGTGGTTTACACTCTCTCCCACTCCATTCTGTAGGTTAGGGCAGGATATATCATGTCCTGTATCTGTCTTTGCAATGTCATTCAGGACAATTCCAAGTCCCAAAAATGCCCCCATGTTACGCTGGTCTCTTTCTTCTCTATCAAGTTTCACTGATTTCAGCTTCTTTCTTTCATGGTGTTCTTGTTTTCCCTCCCTCCCTCTCTCTCTCTTCCATTTATAAAGGATTCCAGTCATAGGATTAAGACCCATCCTGACTGAGGTTGGACAGACCTTAACTGAAGGGACCTCATCCAAAGTTTCTACTAGAATGGGTTTACACCCACAGGAGTGGATTAGATTTTTTTTTTTTCAAATTCTACTCAATTTATTCATTTTTTTAAAAGACATTACATTAAAAAAATATGAGGTCCCCATTCGCCCCCACCACCCCCCCCACCACTCCCCCCCCCCCCCCAATAACACTCTCCCCCATCATCATGTCACATCCATTGCGTCTGGTCAGTACATCTCTGAGCATCGCTGCATTCCATGTCCCGTGTTCCACACCATAGCCCACACTTTCCCACCTTCCATCCAGTGGGCCATGGGAGGACATACAATATCCGGCAATTGTCCCTGGGGCACCACCCAGGACAACTAAAACATGTTTTTCTGGAGTACATACAGCTTCAAACCACCACACTCCACCCTCTTGACCCCAAAATGACATGTTCTTTCTACATGCAAAATACATTCATTCTATCAAATCACCCCAAAAGTCTTAAGTCTTTCAGTAACAATGCTAAGTACAAAGTCTCATCAGGAAGCGGGCATGGTTCAACTGATAGAGCATCCGCCTACCTTAAGGAAGGTCCAGGGTTCGAACCCAGGGCCTCCTGAACCATGTGATGAGCTGGCCCATGTGCAGTGCTGCTGCACGCAAGGAGTGCCATGCCATGGAGGGGTGCCCCCGCGTAGGGGTTCCCCACACACAAGGAGTGTGCCCCGCAAAGAGAGCTGCCCCATGCGGAAAAAGCACAGCCCACCCAGGAGTAGCGCCATGCACACTGAGAGCTGATGCAGCAAGATGACGCAACAAAGAAGAGACAATAATGCGAGTGGACACAGAAGAACACACAGCAAATGAACACAGAGAGCAGACAACGGGGGGGGGGGGGGGAGGGGAGAGAAATAAATAAAAAATAAATCTTAAAAAAAAAAATCGGTTGTGTGTTCTGTCCTGAAGCACAATACCCCTCTGTCAGTGGACTTATGAAACCTCCATAACAAGTTATCTGCTTCGAATATACAATGAAGGGACAGACATAGGATAAACATTCCCATTCCCATAGGAAGAAACTGGAAGGAAAACAGGGTTATGGGACCCAAACTGCTCTGAAACCCAGCAGGGGACACTCTGTTAGATGTCAAAGTCTGACAGCCATCTGTGGAATGATTGTTTTGTCCTCTGAGCCTGATGGGCTACAGCCCCTCCCTTTCCAAGTGCTTGCACAGCCCCGCCTTCTCCCGTGCTTTCCCAAAACGTTGGGGTGAAGGTGCCACACTCTTCAAGCATCAGGATGCCAGCCTGGCTCTCCTTGTACGCTGAGGCACAGGGTCCCCCCTCATCAAGCATTGGGGTGGTGGATAGACTCTCTAATCTCTGAGAAATTCGGGGTGGCTAAACTCTCCACAGTCCCCTGGGCAGAGGCTCCAACCTCTGAGAACACTGGGGTAGGAGCACTTCCCCTGAGCGAGGGGGTGGGAGGCCCGTCCTCTCCAGCTCCGGGCACAGTCACCCCTTCCACATGCGTGGACGGGTCGGCTCTCTCGGCCTGAGAATATGTCTTCAGCACAGACCTCAGCTTCCATAATTTTGCCCTTAAAGTGATTTTCCCTTCAACTTATCCCTTTTCTGTCCTTTTCAGTCCAGGCTGACAGTGATTCTATTCACACAAATCTCCCAGAAAAACCTATTCGTTTTGCAGGTAGTGCACAGGGTCCACACACTTAGGCGGTTGGACTTTCCACAGATCCTTCCTGGATAAGTGAGCCTCCAAGCCTGACTTGCACTGAGATGGCTGACAGGACCCATACCAGTTAAACCCTCACATGGAGCACTATTCTCTGGCGACTTCCTTTCTGGAAGCTCAGAATTTTCCAAACCATCCATTTCTGGTTTCTTTTTACCCAGAGGTTCAGTTCTTAGCTTATCCCTTTCCTCTCACACTTTACTATAAGCTGCAGGGAGAAATCAGTCTTCACTTTCCACTTTGCTTTTTAAGACTTTTTTTTTATTTCTCTCCCTTTCCCTGCCCTCCCCCCCCCCCCCCCTTGTCTGCTCTCTGTGTGTTCTTCTGTGTCCACTTGCATTCTTGTCAGCAGCACCAGGAATCTGTGTCTCTTTTTGTTGCATCATCTTGCTGCATCAGCTCTCCGTGTGTGTGGTGACATTCCTGGGCAGGCTGCACTTTTTTCGCATGGGGCAGCTCTCCTTGCAGGGTGCACTCCTTGCGCGTGGGGCTCCCCTACGTGGGGACACCCCTGCGTGGCATGGCACTCCTTGCACACATCAGCATTGCCCAAGGTCCAGCTTACCACATGGGTCAGGAGGCCCTGGGTCTGAACCCTGGACCTCCCATATGGTAGGCGGACGCTCTATCGGTTGAGCCAAATAGACTTCCCTTCACTCTCCACTTCGAACTAGGATACATCCTCGGCTAAATATCCAAGCTCATTGCTTTTAAATTCTGCTTTCCATCCAACATTAGAATTCGATTTTTCCAAGTTCTCTGCCATTCTAAAACAAGGATTGCCTTTCTTCCAGCTTCCAATGACACATTCATCATTTCTGTCTAAGGCCTCATCAGAAGTACCACTAGCATCCATATTTCTACCAACAGCCTCTTCAAAGCCCTCTAGACCTTTTCCATCAAGCTCCTCACAATTTTTCCAGCCTCTACTCATTGTCCAATTCCAAAGCCATTCCCACATTTTTGTTATTTGCAATAGCAGCATCCCACTGTCTTAGTACCAAAATCTGGCTATCTGGTTGAGTTTCCTAGACTGCTCAAAGCAGATACCATGAAATGGGTTCACTTAAACAATGGGAACTTACTAGCTTACAGTTTTGAGGCTTGAAAAATGTCCAAATCAAGGCATCATCAAGGCCATGCTTTCTTCCTGAAGACCAGCTGCCAGCAATCCTAGGCTCCTCTGTCCATGAGAAGGCACATGGCAATGTCTGCTGGTCTCTCCCTTCTCTTCCAGGTTCTGTTGAGTTCAGCTTCTTGCTTCTGTGGTGCTCTCTCTCTCTCTTCATTTCATTTATAAAGGATTCCAGTAATAGGATTAAAATCCACCTGTATGAGGTGGGTCATACCTTGGTTGAAGTAGCCCCACCAAAAGGCCGTACTTACAATGGGTTTATACCTACAAGAATGGGGTAGATTTAAGAACATGTTTTTCTGGTTCCAAACACCATGAGGAGGGACCATGTCTCATCTGTATTTACATACATGCACACAGCCTGGCTCAATTAATTGAGGTGCTCAATAAAAGCTTACTTAGTGAAGAATTTCTCATGTCTCATCATCCCATCAAGAAAACAAAAACCAAATTCTCTATCAATAGCCATGCTCTTTGATCAGTTTGGTCCTCAGCACAGACTTTGCTTTGCGATTATAAACAACACCAGAGAAAAATTTTTTAAATTTGAATTGATATTTTTATTGTGCATAAAAGAATTAAATTTGCCCAAGGAGAGGTCTGGACCTTACCTACAGCACCTGAGAGGTGATCTCTAAGCCTCTGGAATGTCCTGCCTGATAAGAGTGTCTTCGTTTACCTCTTCTTTGGACCACACTAGAGATAGTTGGTCCTAACAATATGATTCATGGGTCATGCAGCATCAGCTTGGACCCTGAATGGGCTGGAAACTAAGGTCAGTCATGCATGTGGCCAGCCATGTCTACATGACAGACCCCAATAAAAACTCTGGACAAAAGTCTCAAGTGAGCAATATTCTGGTTGGCAATATTCTGTATATTGTCACACATTATTTCTAGAAGAATTTAGGGCTAGGGAAATTAGGCACTAAGAGGGGACAACTGGAAGCTCCACACCTGGAATTATGAACTCTACCCCACATGACCCCTCCCTTGGCTGATTAAAATCTGTGTCTTTTTGCTGTAACAAGCAATAACAATGGGCATAATAGCTTTCATTGACTTCTGTGAGTCCTTTTAGTGAATTATTAAACCTGAGCATGGTCTTGGAGACCCCCAAACTTTCAAATGATGTCAGAAGTGAGGGTGGTCTTGGGCACTTCCTGCCTTTGCACTTATCCTATTATAAGTAAAATTCCCAGGTCAAAGATGATGGGCATTTTTATGGCTCTTGAACTATTTAGTCAACTTGCACTCAAGGATTCTGCACTCATTTACCACCTGACTAATGATGTAAGAAAGCACCATCCTCTGCCACAACGAGGCCCAGCAGGGGCCTCGTGAACAGCCCCTTCCTTGCTGTATTAGTCTACCAGAGGAGTGCTGATGCAAAGTACCAGAAATCTGTTGGCTTTCATAGAGGGTAAAAGCTTACAGTTACACAGCCCAAAGGAGTCCAACTCAAGGTTGCTTTCTCACCGAAGTCAGTTGCCATGTGTTGAAGCAAGATGGTTGCTGATCTTGGCTGGGTTTCAGCCTCTTCTTCTTGAAGCTCCATGGGCCCAGCTGCTTCCCAATCTCAGCTGCAGGCTGGAGTGGGGCTTGTCTCTTGAGGCTTCCTATATCAATCTCCATCTTCTTCCCAAGGTCAGCTACAAACTATCAGGTGAATGGGTCATCTCGCCCTGGAGCCAAGGATCAAAAATGACAGAGCTCTCTCTCTTCCCGCGTGTCTTCTTGTTAATTTATATTGGCCCACCAAGGGGGTGGGAGCTCAACCTAGCTATACCTCACTGATGTGGTTGAATCAAAGCCCTAATCTTAACATTTATTTAGTCAAGGATTCCTCAATTGAATCCAATATAATCAAAGGGTAACATACCCAGAAGAAGAGATTAGTTTACAAATATAATCTTTTCTCTTTTGGGAATTTATAAAATAACCTCAAACTGTCACACTTGCCTATTAAACTTTTTCCTGCTCTGATATAAACTGTATAAGCTCTGGCCCCTGAGACTCAAGTGAGGCCTCTCTGGCAAGCAGGACATTTGCTCTGGCGTTCATGGTGGGGAGAATGACTTTTCCACAGCCATAGCAGCATTCCTTGGGGATGTTGCAGGTCCAGGAGGGAGGAATCTGGCACTTCCCTACTCTATTTTCAGTCAGAAATTGCAATGAGAGGCTTTTTTAAGAGTTTTAAGAGAGGCTCTGTCTATGTTCAGGAAGCTGGTGATTTTCCAAAGCCCCCAGATAGGTAGCCTGGGAATTGTAATTGACTGGCCCAGAGGGAAAAGCTGGTTTATTTTAAGATCTGTTTCTTTTTTTCCCCTTTGCAATATAGTGGCAGTGTTTTTGGTTTTGTTTTTGTTTTTAATGAGTCCTTTGTTGACTGTGCTAATAAGAGCATTACGGAGACAAAAACAAGATCAGTAATTTTTCCACCTGCTTCCAGCCCACAGGACAGAGACAGACCTGGAGATGGGCCAGCTTTATCTTCCCTTAGGACTGACTATCTGCCCAATTCAGGCAAGAAAAAAAACAATGTGACAACTTCAGTTGCCTCTGCTTCCTCAACCAAAGGTCATATTGTGGCGGGGGCGGTGGGGGGGCGATGTTCAAGCACGGGGATCTACCCAGGCGGCGCCCACAGAGCCTCCCAGAGAGTCTGGGATCAGACGCTCCTGGGACAATGGACAGGCTTTGCCTCAGGCTCCACATGGTGGGCAGGTAGTCTGGTGACTCTTCATCTCCGTTTTTCTCTTCATGTTTCTTTTTGACCCACCCAGGCCTATCGCTGGTGTGTCCGTGGGAAATAGAGGCGGTGAAGTCAGTCCAGCCCTTAGAGGGCAGAGAAAAGTCCTCCCTCACCCAGGGGCTCAGTCCTGGAGCCTGTCGTGTCTAAAGGTGCCTTGGTTTTGTCTGCACATGCTTGTTCCACAGAATGGAAAAGGCCTTTGGAATTTGGAGATCTTAATTGCAGTCCTGGCTCTCTCCCAGGCTTCCCCCTTGACTCCAGCTTTCACCTTCCTTGGCCTCAGTTTCTCTCTCTGTGAAATGACCAAACAACCCCACGAGCCCTCCATGTGCTTCAGGAGAAAAGGGTCTCAAAGTTTCATAAACCACCCCTGAGGTGGCAGCTAAACGAGCTGACAGAGCGAAGCCTGACCCGGCCAGGTCCCAGCCCCTTGCGCGGGGTCGCTTCCTCCCACTGCTCCCTCCCGCAGGCACCCCTGACACAGCAGGACAGACTGCTTGGCCTCCCGGCGGGCCCCAGGCGACTTCCCAGCCCATGAATTTCCTTTGGCACTTTGAGGCTCCCCCAGGAGGATTCATGAGGCCGCAGCAGGAAATGAGGAACATATTTTCAAATAAGAAGGGGAAGCAATGTCTTTGTGTCAGATAAGTGGCCTGGATCCAGGGCTGAGAGACTGTGGCGCATTTCTCCTTGCAGACAGCAGGTGCTCTTCTAGATGTGGTTATGGCAACAAAATAAATGATGGATAATTGCTTTTGTGACAACTTGCCAATTAAATTAGACTCAGCAGAATAACATAATGACAATTTGTTATGCTCCGGTGGGCACTAACATACCAATCATAATTAAATGCTATGACTGAAATAGAATACCGCTTGACGCGGGAATATATAACCCCAATTCCCTCTCCATGAAACATTATAGGTTGAGGCTTGATTTTAATTTCAGGAAGATAATGGCATTAGTGCACATCCGAGTGGGTTTGTGGAGAGGCCTGTGGTGAGGGGAGATGGGCCTGAGCAGGAAGGCTAGGCCTGTGAGGAAACACCCTCAGGGCTGAACTCCAAGGTCAAGGGGAAGAGTGAGGAGGCCCTGGTGGAAACAGGGCTTCAAGGGCTGGGGGTGTGCCTGCTCCCATGGGCAGAGCTGGGAAGGTGGAAGGAGGAGATCTTCAGCAAGGGCTCCCACAGGAACAGGGCCTGTGCCGTGGCAGCTCCAAGGCCCCCACACTGGAAGGTTCCAGAGGCACCTCCTTGAGGAAGCCCAAGCTCACACCTTGTGATGAAGAGGAGTGAACTCTTCCCACATGGCAGGCCTGTACTGGTACTCTTCATCATGACACATTTTCTCCTCACCGCTCTCACTAAAGTGAAGATCTACCCTCAGAGATGAGAGCCCCTACACAGAATCACAGTTAGTCAGTTAGTGGGCGAGTTCAATTCAAACGCAGACTATACGCCTGCAGAGGCCTGCCTTCCGTGTGCTTCCTCCACGCGCTCCCCTCCGCAATTGCTGACTGCAGGAGGCAGTTATGTCAAAACGAGGGAGGGAAACACCTCAGCAGAAGATACCATTGGAAATGCCTGGCCAGACCACACTGAGACCTGCTGGCTCCCCACAGGGGTGAACGTTTGTCTTGACCCTTACTTTATATGACCCAGCCCTCCCTGGTCTTAGCTGACTGGGCCGGAGTGAAAGGCTGACCCAATGAATTTGGCAACTAAGCTACCTGAGGTCCAAAAAATGATCATTAATGTACACACTGACTTTATAAGAGCCTCTCTGTATTATAATACACACACAGTACAAGCAGTGCATAATAGCTACAACTCAACTACCAGAAACCTAGAGTAAAGTGGATATTCTGATAATAAATAAATATTGATTATGTATTGAAGTTTTAATATCTTTATTGGTGTATAAATCCCGAACTATACCATAAGAGATTTGCTTTTTAAAAATCAAATAGCAATAATTTTATGTACTTTCCTAAAATTAGGAAAAGGGTTCTATAGAGATAAAAATGATGGTTGAGGCTTCTTTCTTTCACTCCCTGTGGTGGTTAGACTATGTGGTGGTCAACTCGGCCAGGTAATTGTGCCCAGCTGTTTGGCCAGGGGAGCACTGGGCTGAGTGCAGTGCAGGGGCATTTGTGGACTTTAGTCACCATTGACTTTGCTGCAGTGGTAAATCATAGATAGCTGGGTATTGTCTGACCCACCAAACCCTAAAGTTGGGCGTGCACAGCAGCACCCCATCGTAAAGTGGAAGTGGTATATATGAGATGGGGCTCGAGCGGGTCCTGAAGACACGAGTAAGTTACATGAGGAAGTAGCCCAAATGCCATGGTCACCACCCCTGCCATGTTACCTTCTCTTTCCCAGCCCACAGCTTTGGCCTCTTGGGGAGTCCCTTACAATCAGTTGACTGAGGAAGAGAAAACTCGGGCCTGGTTTTCAGGTGGTTCTGCACAATATGCAAGTACCACCTGAAAGTAGACAGCTACAGCACTGCAGCCCCTTTCTGGGACATCCTTGAAGGACGGTGGTGAGGGCAAATACTCCCAGTGGGCAGAACTTTGAGCAGTACAGCTTGTTCATTTTGCTTGGAAGAAGAAATGGCCAGAGGTGCATTTATACACTGATTCATGGGCTGTTGCCAATGGTTTGGCTAGATGGTCAGGGACTTGGAAGGAACATAATTGGAAAATTGGTGACAAGGAGGTCTGGGGAAGAGGTATGTGGATTGGCCTTTTTGAGTGGGCAAAAAAAAAACATGAAAATTTTTGTGTCCCACATGAATGCTCACCATAGGGTAACTTCAGCAGAGGATGATTTTAATAAACAAGTGGATAAGATGACCTGCTCTGCGGCTAATGCTCAGCCTCTTTCCCCATCCACTCCTGAGTGTCCAGTGGGCTCATGAACAAAGTGGCCATGGAGAGATGGAGGTTATGTATGGGATCAGCAACATGGACTTCCCCTTACCAAGGCCGACTTGGCTACAGCCACTGCTGAGTGCCCAATCTGCCAGCAGCAGAGACCCACACTCAGCCGCTGATATGGCACCATTCCTCAAGGTGACCAGCCTGCTACCTGGTGGCAGGTTGACTACATTGGACCACTTCTGCCATGGAAGGGGCAGCAATTTGTTTTAACTGGAATAGACACTGGATATGGGTTTGTATTTCCTGCACGCAATGCTTCTTCCAAAATTACTATCCGTGCACTTACCGAATGTCTTATCTACCGCCATGGCATTCCACACAGCATTGCTTCTGATCAAGGAACCCATTTCACAGCAAATGATGTGCAGGAGTGGGCACATGCCCCTGAAATTCATGTCTTACCATGTTCCCCATCACCCTGAAGCAGCTGGATTGATAGAATGGTGGAATGATCTTTCGAAGACTCAATTATGGTGCCAATACCTTGCAGGGCTGGGGCAATGTTCTCCAGGAGTCTGTGTGTGCTTTAAATCAGTGTCCACTCTATGGTGCTATTTCTCCCATAAGCAGGATCCATGGATCCAGGAATCAAGGGATGGAAATGGGAGTGGCTCCACTCACTATTACCCCTAGTGACCCACTAGGAAAATTTTTGCTTCCTGTCCCTGCAACCTCAAACTTTGCTGGTCTACAGGTTTTAGTCCCAAAAGGAGAAGTGCTGTCACCAGGGAACACAATAATGATTCCACTGAACTGGAAGTTAAAACTGCCACCTGGCCACTTTGGGCTACTCTTTCCTCTGAATCAACAGTCAAAGAAGGGAATTGCTGTACTGGCTGGGGTGATTGATCCTGACTATCAAGGGGAAATAGGACTGCATCTACATAATGGGGGTAAAGAAGAGTTTGCCTGGAATACAGGAGATCCTCTAGGGCATCTCCTAGTAATGTCATATCCTATTATTAAAGTCAATGGAAAATTGCAACAACCCAATCCAAGCAGGACTAACAATGGCCCAGAATCTTCAGGAATGAAAGTTTGGGTCACCCACCAGGCAAAGAACCATGGCCAGCTGAAGTGCTTGCTGAGGGTAATGGAAACATAGAATGGGTAGTGGAAGAAGATGGTGATAAATATGAACTTCAACCATGTGATCGGTTACAGAAATGAGGACTGTAATGGTCATGAATCTTTCTTCCTTGTTTCATTATGATGATAGTATATGTACACAAAACGAATTTCTTTGTCTTCTTCCCCAAATTTTCCCCTTATCATATAACAAGTTGTATCCATTTCATTTGAGGATGTCGAGAACTTGCACCCTATTCTGTATGGAATTAATGTCTTTCCGGTTGTATCCAGGAGAGTTGAAAGTTGTTAGGCAGAAATATATATATATATATGCATGTCCGTTATTGTTTTCACTTAAAGACTATGTATAGTTTTAAGGTAATGTGTATGGTTGCCAAGTTGATAAGGGGTAGACTGTGATGGTTAGGCTATTGTGTCAACTCGACCAGGTAATTGTGTCCAGTTGTTTGGTCAGGGGAGCACTGGGCTGAGTGTAGTGCAGGGGCATTTGTGGACTTCAGTCACCATTGACTTTACCGCAGTGGTAAATCATAGATAGCTGGTTATAATTACATCAGTCAGGGAGATTGCCATCAGCAGTGAGTGACGCTTGTGAGTGACGCTTAACCCAATCGGTTGAATCTCTTAAAAGGGGAAGTGATTCCGGCATTGAGAGAGAATTTCCCAGCTCATCTTTGGACAATCAACATCTCCCAGAACTCGTCAAGGATCTTCACTGGACTTTCATTGGAGCTCCTGGCTGCAGCCTGCCTGCGGAACCTGGACTAGTGCATCCCCACGGCTGCGTGAGAGACGCTGATAAATCTCTATCGACAGATACCCCTTGCTGATTCTATTTCCCTAGAGAACCCTCACTAATACACTCCCTAGAATCTTTACTATGTTTTGTTTTTTGCTTTTTTGTTTTTATGTAATACCACTTGTTGTGGGAAAAAATTTCATATAATAGTGAAATGTTTAAAACAAAAAAAGCCCACCCTCCTCAACTCCACTCCCACACTTGGTGTGTCCTTACAGCCTTCCTTCCCTGCAGGTAACACCCTTTAACTGAAACATAGCACCGATGTATTTATCATTATATGGATAGAATTTTTGGGATTTGTTGCAAAGTAATCCATGGGGGAATGTGGCAAGTGAATGGGAGTAGAGATGAAAAAAGGTTGCAGTTAAAAATTGTTGCAACCAGGTGATGGTAACTTGGAAGTTCATTCTACAATATTCTTTTTAATATACACTTTTTATTTTTATTTTTTAAAAGATACTTGGATTACATAAATATTACATTAAAAATATAAGGGATTCCATATACCTTGCTCCCTACACCTCCCACAATTTCCCACATTAACAACATTACAATACTCTACTTTTTTTGTATTTGAAAATGTCTGCAACATCTTACTTTTTTTTAAAATTTTACTGTTTTAAAACTTTCTAAGAAATGGACTCATTTCTACAATATGCTTTTGTAAAACTAACAGCTTGTTGTGGACATTGCTCCATGTGTGGACAACACAAATCTACTGCATTCTTTCTAATAGCGTTCCACTAAATGGATATCCCACAACTTACCTAGCCTTTCCTACCCTGAAGTGTTGTTTGCAGAGTTTTTCTCCAATGAGACTGACTAAACATACTTAGACATACATCTCTTCTCTCTTGAAAGAGGGTTTTTCTGTGTGATAAATTCTTAAAAGGAGAATCTCTGGATCAACAGACAAACGTGTTTTAAATTGGACTGAAAATGCCAAATTCTTCTTCAGAACTGTTGTAGCAATTTACAGTTACACCAACCATGTATGCCTTTTGATGTATATTCTTCCAAACATTGAGTACTATCAATCTGTTTAATTTTTTTCCAATTTTGGTAGGGAAAATAAATCTTATTTTGTTTTCATCTATATTGTTTTAATTGCTGCTGAAATTGAGCATTTTTCATGCTTTATGCATCACATATATTTCTTCTTCAGTGAATTGCTCTTACTCATTTATCAATGGCCATTCTCTCCTTCTTACCGATTTGTCGCAGCTCTTTGTACATTATAGATGTTAACCCTTTGTCTAGAACATATGCTTAAAATATTTTCTTCCATTGTTTTAATTTTTGGTTGTGGTGTTTTTACCATGTAAAAGTTGTTGTCATTATCAATTGTTAGTTTCATGTAGTCAGAATTGTCATTCTTTTCCTACTGTCTTCTGGATTTCATATAATTCTCAAAAAGGCCCTATATTTTCTTCTAGTGCTTTTATAGTTTTGTTTTTTATTTTCAGATTTTGAACAATTTGGAATTTATTTGGGGTATGGTACCAGATAGAGAACTAATTTTAAAATTTCCCTGAAATTCTCAGTCAATTGCCCCAACACTATTTATTTAATAATCCATCCTTTACCCACCAGTGTGAAATGCTATCTTTATCATATACATAATACTCATATATGCAGAGAGTTTTCCTAGATTGTCTGTTGTACTCCTCTTACCTAGTTGCCTTTCCCTATGCATGTATCATGCTGTTGCAATTATTGTTGCCTTATAATGCATTTAAGTCTGGTATATACTATCATTGTTCTTTTATTTCAAATTGTACACTTTGGTTGTACGGTGCTTTAAAAATTTTATTGCTAGTCTCGTACATTACTTTATTATTAAGTTGTTTAGTTTTAAAAAACTGCAATGGGATCTGATTAGAATTGCCTTAATTGTACATATTAAGTTGGGAAGGATGTTCCAAGATTCTTTGGGTAAAAAGGGAAGACAGCAACTATCCATAGATGCCCCATATACCCAGAATGCCATGACCAAAATCCAATGTGCTGAGAATCTGCCCAGAAACAATCCTGCCCCACACTCATGTCTTACTCCCCTTGACCTTCTCTGTTTTCAAATCCTGCTTTTTTTATTGGATTCCAAATCTGACTCCTACGTGTTGCTTTGGACTTCCAACCACCTCTGCCTCTCCCAGCATGGCGTGGCTGGTCTCCTCTCCTTTGATCATTCTGTCATGCCCTCCTTCCTGCAGCTGAGACCTGGAACTTTCAGACTGGTCCCACCCACTGACGCTGGCCAGTAGGGTCAGGGTTGGACAAGATCTGAATGATATCATAATAGCAGAAGGAAACAGGAATCTGTTTCCTTTCTGGGACTCCTTCAAACTCAAACTCCTTTCTTTTACTTCATTTCCATAATATAAAGATCATGGGAAAATGACCATGACCTCAAACAAAGTAAAAAAATAACTGGCATGTTAGAAAAGGTGTTTTCAACATTTTTAGTAATAGTAATAGGTAACACCTTTCTCTAGTGTCCCTGTCCCTTGCAGAGAACTAGAATGGAAATATTCTAGGACTATGTCCTCCAAGATTCTACCAGTTCCAGAAAAAGACTATCTTGGTGGGACTGGAAAGCTTATCCTGGTCAACTTGAAATTTCTACAATTTCCTGATGTTAGATTCCCATGAGCGTTTGAAGGGTCAGTACTAGGGTGAGGCAAGTGCTGCCCTTGTACTTGCATGGCTCTAGATGCTTCATCTGCCCAACCCTATGTCTGACCCCCTCTGCACCCACTCCAGCCACTGAGAATATTAGCTGATGACAGCTCCCAGCTACATCCCTCACTGGGAATTACTCTGGTCACAGGGAACTGCTTTGCCCCAAATCACACCTCCTTCCAGAAGACATCCTATAGCCAAGGACTGGCTGAGGTGGAAGTGAGAAGGCCCATTCTCCTTGCCTCAATTTGGAAGAACTCTGAAGGGCCATCCAGCTGCAGAGTTCTAGAATCACAGTTCCCACCACTAATCAAGAAGCACAGTTCTCCATAGGCCTCATCAGTCTTGGAGGGACCATATTCCATACTTTGGAATGTTACTCTTACCCCTTTACAGAATGACAAACAAGGTTGCCAGCTTTAAATGGGAGCCAGCACAGGGAAGGGTCCTGTGCAAGTAGCCTGCCTCTTGAGCTCGTGACTTAGCAGGTCTCTGCATTGGGAGAAGACACTGTATGGCAAGCCCCATTAGGAGAATAATATTATAAACCCCCTAGACTTCTGAAGCAGGCATACCATTTGCAGCAAAACCACACACCCATTGAAAAGCAGCTGCCAGAATGCTCCTGGGACCTGGTAGAGATGAAGCATCTAACATAGTGACATTGGGCAACTGGTGCTGCCCATTATGAGCTAGGTTCTGTCCCATTCACCAGATCACAAGGGCAGGTAAGCCCAGCATCAAGCCATCATAAGCTGGAAGTAGTACATTCATGATCAGCACAAGTATGCTGTATGACTCCCAGGTAACGCACCAACATTACCCCAGCTCCTGTCCTGCAGCTCATACCTATGGCTGCCTAGCTGTCCCTTTTTTTTTTTTTTAAGTCAATTTCATTGGTATATAATAAAACATACAGTCCATCATAGTATACAATCAATAATATTTGGTATAATCATATAGTTGTGTATATCTCACATCTATCATGATTAGAACATCTTCATTATTTGAATAATAATAACAAACATAAACGAAAACCAGAAAAACAAATCTCTACCCCTTAATAATCACCTGTCAGCCTCTCCGTGCTTCCACTCCCTTCCACAGCTGCTATTCCTTTTCTGTTTCTCTTGTTTATTTGTATTTATATTTTGTGTACATGGAACCAAATGATATGTAGTACCTTTTGTCTAGTTTCTTTCAATTAGTATAATTGATTTTTCTCCCCTTTGTTTGTTGAGATCTTGTATTTGTTGTAGAGCCAAAGTAGGTTTTTGTGCAATTTTAGGAAATTGTCCCTTTCATCTGAGGTGTTTAATTTGTTGGCATAAAGTTTTTAATATCCTCTTACGATCCTTTATATTTTTGTGGAGACAATTGTGACAATTGTAGCATCCTTTTTCTGATCTTATTTATTTTCATCTTCTTTCTTTTCTTCCTTTTTATTCTAGATAGGCATTTGTTGCTCTTCTCACAGAATCAGCTTTTGGTTATGTTGATTTTTCTCTATTGTGTTTTTGTTTTCAATTTCATTTATTTCTGCTCTAATCTTTCTTTTTTCTTTTTTGTTCTTGTTTTGGGATTGGTTTGCTGTTCTTTTTCTAGTTCTTCCAGATCTTTAGTTAGGTCTATAAATAGGTATTTAGGGGTATAACTCACCCTCTCATGACTTCCTTTTCAGTATAGTATAAGTTTTCATTTAATTTAATTTATTTATTCTCCCTTCCCTCCATTGTTTATGTTAGCTTCCTGCTCTGTTTGTCTTCATTTTAGGAGGCACCGGGGACATAACTCAGGACCTACCATGTGGGAGGGAGTCACCCAATCACTTAAGCCCCCTCTGCTTCCTGCTTATTGTGTCTTTCATTGTGTTTCTTCGCTGTATCTCTTTGTTGCATCATCTTGCTGTGTTATCCCATGGCATCATCTTGTTGAATCAGCTCACCATGTCAGCCCATCACATCATCTCATTGACTTGCTCACCTTCACTAGGAACTGAACCTGGGACCTCTCAAGCGATAGGTGGATGCCCAACTGCTTGACCACATCTGCTTCCCCATAGCCAATAAATTTTGATAAGATGTGTTCTCTTTTCACCTGTCTGAAGATATTACTAATATCTCTTACAATTTCAGCTCTGACCCTCTGATCATTTAGGATTGTGTCCTTTAGCCTCAAAGGGGAAATTAGCAGTCCCTTTTGACCAACTGGTGAAGAGAAAAAGGCCAAGCTAAGTTTACAGATGGGACAGATCAGTATATCCATAAAATAAAATGCTGAAATACCCAAGATAAGCCTGGAGCATGTTACAGTGCCAGAAAGTAAGAAAGTGCTCAAAACATACAAACAACAACAAAAAATGATGGTGGTATGTCAGAGGGACACAGGACACAGGAGCCAACTGAAAGAGCTCCTAATGAACCAAACTAGGACAATTCAAACAACAAAATAAAGTAATATTGGATTAAAACTCAAAGTATAGAGTAAATATCCATGAGTTCATAATGATATAAACAAATGGTAAAATAAATAATTAAATGAAGGAGAAGAGACAAATCCCCCATGTAGCAGAATTCCAAATAATTTATGTAACTATTATACTTTGAGGAAATGAAGTATAATTCCCCACTTCTTAAGTGTGGGTTTCATATAAGTACTTTTTCCCAAAGAGTACAGAGGAAAAGAGTTATTTTACCATGGAGAAAACTGACAAGAACTATCTCCAGCCAAGTGATCAAGTTAACATGAAGAGTGATAAGTCACGTTGATACATGTACCTGTCTTAGTTTCCCAGCTGCTAAAACAAATACTATATACTGGGTTGACTTAAACAATGGGAATTTATTGGCTCACTTTTTTTTGAGGCTAGAAGTTGAAAATAGAGGCATCAGAAAGGCAATGTTTTCTCCCCAAAGACCATGGTGTTCTGGGGCTGGCTAATGGATATCCTCAGTCCTTGGCCTTTGTATCACATGGCAATGTACCTGGCAATGTCTTCTCCTTTCTCTACCAGGTTCTGTTGACTTCCACCTTCTGGTTGCTCCCCTTGGCTTTTTACTTTGTAAGGTCTTCAGTTAGAAGACTAAGACTCCTCCTGATGCATTGGCCAGACCTTAACTAAAATAATGTCTTCATGAGATCCCATTTGCAATGTGCTCACAGCCACAGGAACATGGGTTGCAATTAAGAACATGTCTTTTCTGGGTAGATAACTCAATCTGACACAGTAATCTTGATGGGATGGGATGAAAACTCATAACCCTAATCTAATCAGAAGAAAAAAATCACATAAATCTTTGCAATAATTCTGTTAACCTAAAACTGTTCTAAAATAAAAAGTGTATTTATAAAAACAAGCTGCTGTGTTCATTATAGCCACATGCAGAGATGGCCCTAAAAGACAGCTTTGAGGGGGAAATCCTCCCAAAGGGTAGAGTAGAGCCCAGGCACTACACCTGGCCATTCACTGGAGGTGGAAAGAGAAGTTGCCTGAGGTAAGACTATACTCAGACTCGTGGGCAGTACCTGCTGATCAGGGAATTGGAAGAATAACAATTTGAAGACTGGGGACAAGAAGGTCTGAGGAAGAGTCATGTGGATGAACCTCTGAGAGTGGGCACAAAATGTAAAGATCTTTGTGTCACATGTGAATGCCCACCGTAAAACAACTATCAAGAAGAGCCACAAAACAACCAACTAGATCAACTGGCACAAACAGTTGACATCAGCCAGCCTCTGTCACCACCTATCCCAGTGCCAGCATGACAGATGCATGAATGGAGTAGCCAATGTGGCAGGGATGGAAGCTACACATGGCCCACATCACTGACACCCCCTCACCAAGGCCAACATACCAACTGCCTTCCTCAAAGAACAATGCTGAGGTCCCATTATGTTAGCATCCCTCAGGAAACCATCCATTCACTTGGTGGAAAGAGGTCCCTTCTATGGAAAGGCAGTAATTCATTCAACTGGAATTGACACATATTCTGCCCTTTCCAACTCACAGGACTCAACCAGCACCCCTATTTGAGGACTTAGAATTTAATCCATTCACATGGGATCCCTCAAAACTTTGTCATGAAACAAAAAAACCATTTACCAGAAAATTTAAATAATAATAATAAAGCCTTCAGCAATGTAAGGACAAACCCATGCTAGGAACCTCAACCAACTTGACCATCTAGAGGGAACAGGATGGGCTATTAGCGTTTATGAGGTCCATGGGGTGTTCAGGGTTAGACAGGAGTATTTTTAAAAACCAACAGAGAAAAACATGGAAAACAGGCTGATTGATTGACAGACAACCCAATTTTTAATCTGGACATCTTTAATAAATTCTGTAATGTGGATTATCAATCTTACCTCACCTGGATTTCTAACCTTCCCAAGGAGATAGCCTTGAATTTGGAGGCCAGAAGAAGTAGCTTCTTTATCAAGCAGCTCGCTCACTCTAAATGGCTGAACCTGAGCAGCTCTACACCAGTCCCCAGAAGCCAAATTTCATCATCTTTTCATGGTAATAGAGTTGTTCTGAATAGTTACACTTTGGAATCAACCTCTTTTTTCATTAACGTGTTAAAGCCATACCAGTCTTGGACCACCTTAAACCAAGTCCAAGACTTGAGATTTCCTGGACCTAGACAATCTGAGTTATTTGGAACCTGGATGACTGTTCATCCATTTCCAGTTCACCATCACCCTGAGGGTCTCCTCACCCCTTTGGGGTCTCCTGTTAGCCTTCCCTCCTTGAGCTGACTTCCAGTTTCCATTGCTTCCTTCTCTTCTGGCTAAACTGCAAGGATCAGTAAATAAGCAAAAGCAGCTCTGTGCTCTCTTACCACTCCTGTTCCTATTCTCCTGTCTCTGTTGACCTAGTCATGTCTTACTGGCTTGTCAGCAATTTAATAATGGAAGATTCCGAAAATATTTTATGCATTTGTTTTTTTAAGATTTATTTATTATTTATTTATTAATTTCTCTCCACCCCCTTGTTGTTTGCACTTGCTGTGTCTGTTCATCTTCCTTGTTTCTTTAGGAGGCACTGGGAGCCAAACCCAGGACCTCTGATATGGGAAGGAGGCGCCTAGTCTCTTGAGCCACCTCTATTCCCTGCTTTGTTGTATCTTTCATTATGATCCTCCTCTCGTGTCTCTCACTGCACCATCCCACTGTGTCGTTTGCTGTGCCCACCCATCATGCCAGCTAACTGTCCCCTCCAGGAGGCACTGGGAACTGAACTAGGGATCTCCCATGTGGTAGGCAGGAGCTCAATTGCTTGAGCCATGTCCACCTCCCTATGCAGCTTTTTGAGTTGTCTGCAGTGGGAGAGCTGGTACAATAATTTAGCCTGCCATTACTACTAACTTCTCCAGATATAACCTATTCCAGCCAAAGTTGGAACCCTACTAATAGGCATTAAGAGATCTCCAAAGTTTGATTTCCGTGTCTCAAAACAAAATGTTTTCAACAAATAATCTTTAATTGCAGTCACTGAGGTCTGCAGTTCACAGAAGCACTGGTTTAGGATCCTCAAAGAAGAGGGCCTCTGGGAGTGGGAAGGGAAGAATATAAGAATTATCGGTGGCATCAGGCTCACCAGCTCTGCTTCTGAGCAGCTGTGTAACCTTGGCCAATAATGCCAGCTCTTGGCTTATTTTCTTGCCTGGAAAATGGGAGCAATAATAATACCTGGCTCACAATGTCATCATGTGGATTAACGAGACAATACATACCAAGCCATTAGCACAATTTTCCACCTCTGTTACGTGTTCAATAAACATTATTAGTAGTATTACCCCTAAGACTTTGATGTCCGCACGCCACAGACACATGCTCACCCGACACCCTCCCCCCACTCCCACCCCCAAACCAGCTGAGAATCACTGCCTTAGTTACTGATCATTCGAATAAATCATTTGGTCCCAATGGTCCGTTTGCTGAGGACATTATTCAGAAGGCCTGAATTGTATGTCCCTTAGCTCATTCTGTGATCTAAAATGTGAGGGGCGGACAATTGAGTTGTGAAAGGACCTGGAGATACACTCCCCCCACCCCCTCCGCCCCCCCACCAAAGCTGCCCCTGCGGCCACGTGCCCAGTTGTGCTGTTGTGATAAAGCAGAAGGCTGTTTGAAAATAATCAAAAATTCTCTCAGGAAGCCCAATTATATTTTTACATCAAGAATCAAAATGCTGGTGCCGCAGACTTCAGCCTATCATTCACAAACCTTTTATCCTGTAATTAAGCCCGATCTGCTGCTGGGCTAATTCTTCCCTGACTGGCACCACCCTTTGAGCCTGCCCGTATGTCTGCAGAAGACTTCACTCTGATGATCTATTACACCAATACATCACCGCGGTGAGCTGCCTCCTTAATGATTTATCCATAACACATCATCAGAGTGAGGCACACTCATAATATATTGCTCAATAAGTCTGCGGTGGCCAAGGGAAAGAGGCACGCCAGCGACCAAGTCGGTGCCCTTACATGGTGGGAGTCAGCCGGCCGGGCCCTAGCTGGGCTCTCCCTTCCCAGATAAATGTTTGTGTAGGTGGGAGGGCCCTCGTGCCGACAGGCTCTTCGAACATAAAGAACCAGGACCTTAAGAGAGCCCTATAAATCCAGAGCAGAAAGGCACCTCCGTGGGTGGGGGGTTGTCTTCTAAGGCTGTCAGGCAGTTAGAAACCCTTTCTTTAAGCTCCTCCTTTGTGAAAGTCCAGGGCCGCTGCCCTGCAGGGCTCCAAAGGGCGTCATTCACATTGTCGTCTGTGCAAATGGTGCCCCCTGGAGCTGTGCAACACACCACTTGAGTCGCCCACGTGGCAGCCCTGTAGAAGTCCAGACTCGGGCATCAGAATGACTTCTTTGAATCAAGGCTCTGGGAATAATAGCCCTATTTCATGGGTGGCTATGACCAAGCATAGAGAAAGGTAGAGTACACAGAGTTCAGATACAATACGTGGAACACCTAGCCCATAGTAAACGCCCAGCGTGCGTCAGCCATTGCTGACGGCAGCCTTAGGCACTCTGAGACAGGAAGCCTTTAGGTCCAGGGCTGGAGTAGCAGGCAGCCCCTCTCTACTGGGGTCTTCACTCCGTGGGTCCCTGTCGAGTTTCTGTGCATTTAGATCCTACTTTATTCCAAAGAAAAGGGGGCAGAGTGGACAGGAGGATGCTTACAGAAATGCATGTCAGAATAAAAATAAATAGATGAGGACATTTGAGCCCAGGGAAAGAAAGATTCCACAAAGTTAAAACAAAAGTAATGCATAAAAACAACACCAAGAGGGAAGCGGACTTGGCCCAGTGGTTAGGGCGTCCGTCTACCACATGGGAGGTCCGCGGTTCAAGCCCCGGGCCTCCTCGACCCTTGTGGCGCTGACCCATGTGGCGCTGACCCTTGCGCAGTGCTGATGCGCGCAAGGAGTGCCCTGCCACGTAGGGGTGTCCCCAGGTAGGGGAGCCCCACGTGCAAGGAGTGCGCCCCGTAAGGAGAGCCACCCAGCACGAAAGAAAGTGCAGCCTGCCCAGGAATGGCACCGCAACACAGAGAAATGACACAACAAGATGATGCAACAAGAGGAGACACAGATTCCCGTGCCGCTGACAACAACAGAAGCGGACAGAGAAGACGCAGCAAATAGACACAGAGAACAGACAACCGGGGTGGGCGGCAAGGGGAGAGAAATAAATAAATCTTAAAAAAAAACCACACACCAAGAATCGACACGGCTGGGATGCACAGGCAAACTAGTGAACTCAGGTGGAAGTGTGATCAGTGCGAGTTCTCTGGAGGGCCATGGACCTTCATCCAGAAAGCTGCACATGTGTATACCCTGCAGCCCAGCAACTACTCTAGTAGGCATGTGCCCTGGCTCAGAGAAACTTCCTTGCCCTTGTGCACACAGAGATGGTATTTTAGCTTCCTGGGCTGCTTAAAGCAAATACCATGAAATGGGTCAGGTTAAACAATAGGAATTTATTCACCCATGGTTTTGAGGCCAGGGAAATGTCCAAATCAAGACATCACCAAGGCTATGCTTTCTTCCCAAAGACCGCTGCCAGCGAGCTTTGGCTCCTCTGTACATGGCAAGGCACATGGCAGTACCTGCTGATCTCTCCCCTCTCTTTCAGGTTTTATTGATTTCAGCTTCTTGCTTCCATTGCTTTCACTCTCTGTCTCTCTGAATTTCATTCTTTTATAAAAGGCTTCAGTAGTAGGATTAAGACCCATACTGACTGAGGTTGGACACACCTTAACTAAAGTAACCTCATCCGAAGGTCCTACTTAGAATGGATTTACACCCACAGGAACGGGTTAGATTTAAGAACATCTTTTTCTGGGGTACATTCAGCTTCATACCACCACACTCCACCCTCTGGACCCCAAAAAGACATGTTCTTTCTATATACAAAATACATTCATTCCATCACATATCCCAAAAGCCTTAAGTCATTTCAGGAACAATGCTTAGAACAAAGTCATCAAAACTGAGGATGGGCGTGGTCTGTCGTGAAGCACAGTTCCCCTCTGCCTGTGAGCTTGTGAAAACTAGAGAACAAATGTTCCAGTTGGAATATACAAGGCAGGGACAGGCATGGGATAAATATTCCTATTCCCTTAGGGAGAAATTGGAAGAAAAACAGGGGTCATCGGTCTCAAACAATTATAAATGCTGCAGGGCAAACTCCTGAGAATCATCTACGGAATGATGTTTTGTCCTCCAGGGCACAGCCCCATACCTTCCAAGTGCTTGCCCAGCAGCTATGCTCTCCCGATCACGGGGGTGAAGGCTCCACCCTCTCCAAGCATTGTGGTGGCAGCCAAACTCTCCACAATACCCAGGGCACAGGCCCACCCTCTCAGAACTTAGGGTGGCACTCTTCCTGAACAATGGGGCAAAAGGCCTGCCCTCTCCAAGTACCAGGGCAGACTCACGACTCACCCTTTCCAAACACATGGGTGGGCCAACTCTCTTGGTCCAAGAAGGTGTCTTCAGTCCAGACCTTAACTTCAATAGTTCTGCCCTTCAAGTGATTTTTCCTTCAATTTTCCTCTTCTCTGTCCCTTTTAGTCCAGGCTGGCAGTGGTTCTGTTCATAAAAATTGCTCCAGAAACTTGTTGGTTTTGCATGTAATACACAGGGGTCCACACCATCAGACAGTAGGACTTTCCACAGATCCTTCCTGGATAACTGAGCCTCCAATCCTGACTTGTGCTGAGATGGCTGACTGATCCATACTCAGTTAAACCCTCACACGGAGCACTATTCTCTGGGGACTCCCTTTCTGGAGGCCCAGAGTTTTCCAAACAATTGAGTTTCTTTTTACCTAGGAGTCCAGTTCTTAGCTTATCCCTTTCCTTTCACAGTTTACTATAAGTTGCAAAGAGAAACCAGACTTCACTTTCCACATTTATCTGGGAAATCTCCTCAGCTAAATATCTAAGTTCATCGCTCTCAAGTTCTGCCTTCCATCCAACATCAGAAATCAATTTCACCAAGTTCTTTGCCACTTTAAAACAAGGATTGCCTTTCCACCAATTTTTCCAGTGACACATAGGAAGTACCATTAGCATCCATATTTCTACCAACAGTCTCTGCAAATTATTCTAGACCTTTTCTATCAATCACCTCACAATTCTTTCAGCCTCAACTCATTACCTAATTCCAAAGCCACTTCCACATTTTTGGTATTTGCAATAGCAGCACCTACTCTCAGTACGAACATCTGTTTTAGTTTCCTAGGCTGCTTAAACCAAATACCACGAAATGGATCAGGTTAAACAATTTACTCACTCATGGTTTTGAGGGTGTGAAAATGTCCAAATCAAGGCATCATCAAGTGATGCTTTCTTCTTGAAGACCAGCTGCCAGCAATCCTTGGATCCTGTGTCACATGGCAAGGTAAGCCGGTGGCTGAAAGCCAGAGCAGGATTCAGAAGAAGCTTCTCCATAAGGGGACCCATCCCTGTTGTCAGCATCTGGGATATTTCAGGAGAGACCAGCCCCATGTGAAGCAAGCAGGAAGCAGACAGACCCTGGGACACGTGGCTGTGGGTATAGTGTCACCGTGTTGTCCAGGCACAGGAGCCAGAGCCAGCAGCCCCTGCCCCGGGACCGGAAGGCGCACCCTCTTTTGTCTAGTGCTGTCCCTGGTCACCCCCACTTCTTGGACCTGGGATCCAGCTGCCTCTTTGGACCTCCAGTTCCTACCCTCACCTTACAAAGTAGGGAGTTATGAGGCAGTCAGTGAAACAGGAGGGTGAATCTAAGTGAGCTAAACCCTCATGGATCACAGCAGAAAGCCCAAGACAATGGCTGAGTTGATAAAGCAAGAAACAGTGGTATAAGCGGATTGTTGGAACACTAAAAGCAGAACTGGTTAAAGGATGGAGCCAGAGATGCGTCTGGCGGGACGGTAAGGAGAGCCTGCTCAGGGGCCTGGGGAGGACCTTGAACGTGGACTGCTAAGTTCAGTAAGGGTATTGTGTCGATGTTGGAAAAGGTCTTACTTTTCAGAAATGCAGACTGACACTTTGGGTGAGAGAGGTCATGATGTCTGGATTTGCTTTAAAACACTCCAGAATAAAATATAGATTAACAAGTATGGCAAATTTACCCTAAAACTATAAAAGTATAGTCTCTATACTTTTATGAGTGTTTCCTTGATAAAAACTTAAGAAATGAAAAGGTTTTAAGTAAGTGTATAAGAAGTCTTAGAACGTGCTTGTTCCCCCATCTTTGCAGTTCTTGATAGACCCATGGGCCCAAACAGTAGGACTTCAGAGAACTTAGAGCTAAACCTCCTTATTTTACAAAGGACTGAAAAGATGTAGTGACTTATCGAAGTCAGACGGCCAACTGAGCTGGGGCCAGGCTGGGGTTTCCAGGAGCCCCATACAGCGTTCACACCATCTTTTCACTCATTTTAGGGGTTAAAGGAACTATTCTTAAGTGTCAATGATCAATGATTTTGTTGTTTGGTTTTTTTAAGGCAAATATTGGCTATGGGTCATTGCATTCTCATCTATAAGAAATCTTGATTATACCCAGAAAGTTTTATTCTTTTCAGTTTGACATGAAAGTGCATTCAAGTCCTTTAGATGTTAAATTAATCCCTCTGGGACTTGGCAATACTTTTGTCAGTTGAGCAACAAACATCTGTTATATATTCTTCATTAATATTAATGATAAATGGCCAATGGCTCAGGGGACCTAAGTCCTGCAGATGTGAGTTTCCTAAATTTGACCTTCTTAGACTTCATAGGTGTTCAAAGTGGCTCTTGTAAGAAGCCAGCGTAGGCACATCAATAATCAAAAGGGAAGGAATCAACAGCCCCAACCCTGAGTAACACTGTGTGTTGGAGGTTAGGTTGTCCAGAAGGGCAGGAGACATGGCAGATGCTATGGGACCATGGAACATCTTGAGCCATTTCTTCTTCCCCACATTTTATTTCATGTAATTGTAGAGGGCTTGAGAGATTACAAGGTTCTGCCACAGTCAGCATCTTGTTTGGGTTTTGTACCTCAAAACTCACTTGGTCCAGATATTATTATCCCCATGTTATATGAGGTAACCATTCATTCATTCATTCATTCAGCAATCCATTTTCAAGTATCAAGCATCAGGCTCCAGACGCTGTGATGGGGTTGGTTGTGAATCAAAAGGGTTAAGTGCCCTGCCCAATGCCAAGGGAGTGACAGCACCAGGATTCTAACCCTGTTCTTTTGACTGAGTCTTAGAGAGAAAAGAAGACACAGCGCTTCCACTCTGGCCCTCCTGGCTGGCAGCCTTAGCTCTAGCATCCCAGGAGACCAAAGGCAGAGGGACACACAGCCCTCCTGCAGACCGACAAGGTCAGATGGCATGAGAGGGGCACAGGAGGGTGGGGAGAGCGTGGACAGAGCTTCCTGGCTCCCCCAGGCCTTGCCCCACCCCACCCACCATTCCAGCCCTGGCATCTTCCCCACCGCACCCTGGCCCACCACTGCCCTTCACAGGGAGGAGGACCAGAGGCACTCCAGAAACTCTTGCCCCAGTGCTGACCAGCCCCTGGACTGTGAGTTTGGACTTATTTTCCTGTCCTGGGCCTCTAAGATTCCCTCCACAATCTGGGGGGTGGAGGGTGGGGGCTGTGTGTGTGTAAAGAAAGCAGAACCAGAGCATTTCACTGCAAAGAGGGCAGGAGAGCACAAGGAAGGAAAGAAGCAGCCCCTACAGGTTTTTCAGTGAAATCTACCAGCACTGGGTAAGTTCCAATAGTGGACAAGTTCCCAGATCAAATCCTTGATTTCCTCCTTTGCTGGTTTGTTTTGTTTTGTTTTCTGGTGCTGGAAGATAAAGACAATAACTGGGGCAGGGTAATAAAAGTGAAATGGTTAAAACAGTTGCTGGTGAAAAGGGTCACGATACCCTTTGTTTGTTTGTTTCTTCTCCATTTTAATGTAATGCACCATCCTCTCCAACCAGTTGGAATCAACAGTTGCTGATTCTCCGAGGGGCACTGAGGACAAAGCCTGACTCCGTGCCAGGAACTTTGCTTACGTTCTCATTTAATCCCGAACAACTCGATGAGGTAGATGTCGTATCCCTGTCCTATAGATTAGGAAATCGAGATTCCAGTGGTTCAATAAACTCCCCTAATATCACACAACAAGCAAGAGAGCAGGGCTTCACACCAAGGCAAGGCTTTTTGCCCCTCCGCGCAGCCTCCCTTCCTGCACCATCTTCTGCCTCCCTCCTCCACTGAAAATTCGCGGAGCTGTCACTGGCTAGAGGAGGTTAGAAACACTGCTTCGGGCAGAATCTCCAGGGACTCAGCACAGTCGCTCCCTCCTCTGCTGCTCCTATCCTAGTGCAGACAGCTCTGGTTCCCCGGCGGACCTTGGTCATTTGTCCCGTGGCCTCTCCCCTCCCATCTCTGCTCCATCCCAGGAGCACTCCAGGACCTCAGCTTCCTAAATCCCAAATAGAACGTCATTTTACAAGGACACTCGTCAACCTTGAAAGGCATTGTACCCCGGGGCCAGGAAACAAAATGATTGTAGCTGAACAGCGTGAGGGTGCAGCGCCATCTAGTGGTGCTGGCGCTGATAGTGCCAGGCGGTGACATTTTCGAACAATCAATATCTCATTATTAACCATAATCACAACCTGATGTTTACCTTTGGAGAAGTATTCACCAGCAAGGAATGCACATGCACTTTCCTGCATGATCCAGAGCACTGCAATCCTAAATGCCACGATGACTCTTAATCAGTGCCCCACTCATAAGCAAACAGGAAAGAGCAAGGACTGATTGTGTGTATCTTTCTCATCTAAGCTGCTCACCAAAAACAAAGCAGCCGTTGGAGCCACTGACCTTTCACTAACTGCTGGAAGGAAAATGCTGGATAAATAATAAATAAGCCACTACTGGAATACTGCTTAGAACCATTTTTTAATTAAAAGAACTGAGCAACCAGGTCAGGTAACTGACATTTAAGTTGCAATCCAGGAAAAGCATCAATCGAGGGTAAAACTATACCCAAAATGTATCTTCATTGCCAACTAGCATTCAACAAAGATTCCTCTCTGCAATTTGTAAGGATGGAGAGCTGCTGGTGGTGGTGGCGGCAGCGGCATTTTGTAGGAGACAAAACACTTAACTTTCTTCCTGCTTCACTCTCCCCTGACAACCTTTCCATTTTCATGCTGCAGCAACAACCACTTGTCTTGTTCAGCATTTCCACAGAAACTGCTTCAGCGCTGGGCTCGGCCAATCAGAGACATAGTTGCCACACTGAGCACTACCCTAGGAGTAACACAAAAGCCATTTCCTGTCTTTTCCACAGGAGGGCAGGTGCCCTTTCTCTGCCAGCCAAGGTGACCTCAACCAAGGTCTCCTACTCAGGCATCCCAGATCTCACCAAGCACCAGCCACAGCCCAAAACACATTACTAACCCAGCCAGAGTCAGTCCTCCACCTTTCAGCTCTTCTGGAACGAGTAAACTCGCCCTCTACCCCTGGCCAACTCACCTTTCCTCCTTTCTAGCTCCTCCAGCTGAGGCAGTGCCGGCTTGCTCGCCACCAGCATCACATCGTGTCATTTGCCCTGACTCCTACGTAGTCAATGAGGCTGCCAACGTAGCTCCAAGACAGGCCTGGTCATAGCTGAGAGCCGAGAAGTATGGATGAGGCTGGAAAAAGTAGGCACCAGTGCTAGCCTTGGAGAAATCTTATTCCACCTGAATGATTTTTTTTTCCAAAATCTGCCAAACATCTTTAAGTGACAAGCATCATTTATTTAGAGAAGAAGGTATGGTTTTGACAAAATCAGGAATCCTAGGGGGACACAGATTATTCTGTAACATTACCTTATCAGAAAACTGACACTGTTCTAAATAGTTTCTAAATTTACAAAAAGAATTGGACTTGTTTTCTTTTTTAAAAAGATTTATTTATTCCTCCCCCCAGTTGTCTGCTGTCTGTGTCCATTCGAGGTGCGTTCTTCTGTGACCACTTCTATCCTTATCAGCAGCACCGGGAATCTGTGTTTCTTTTTCTTGCATCATCTTGCCGTGTCAGCTCTCCGTGTGGGCAGCACCATTCTTGGGCAGGCTGCACTTTCTTTCACGCTGGGCAGCTCTCCTTACGGGGCACACTCCTTGCGCGTGGGGCTCCCCTACGTGGGGGACACCCCTGCATGGTAGGGCACTCCTTGCGTGCATCAGCACTGCGCATGGGCCAGCGCCACATGGGTCAAGGAGGCCCAGGGTTTGAACCACAGACCTCCCATGTGGTAGGCGGACGCCCTAACCACTGGGCCAAGTCCACTTCCCTGGACTTGTTTTCTAATAACACAATCAAGGATCAGGTCTCCCCAACAAAAGCAAAGGAAGAACTCTATACCATTTGGTGAATCCAGGGCCACTTGAGCCTATTTATTAGTATTAATACATGTGGGACTTTGGTTCCAGGGCTGGCTTTCCTGGCCCTCCTGTCGTTTAGCCTGGTCCAGCCCTAGACGGGCTGTCTCTATACTCTCCCTTGGAGAGCTCATTCATTCTACTGGCTCCACCTCCCACCCCAGGACTAGGGATTTTCTGTCTCTCCCACACACACAGCCCCTATTGGTCTGCGATGCTGCACCATCCCACCAGCTCTGCATGTTGAGTTGAAGCACCAGCGCTTCTTCCCCACTCTGTAGTCTTTGTTTGTGACACTACTATTCTTCTGGTCACCTGGGTTTCTAACCTTGGAGGTGCCTGTCCCATCCATGGTCTCCTCTTCCCTCCCTCCCTGCCCACTCCCCAGCCCCATTTCTTAGAGCACATCTGGGTGAATCTTCCTTTCACTTGACTCTGCTTTCATCATGTTACCTCCCTGCTCAGAAATCTCCCTACATCCAACTCAACTTCTCTGGGTAGCTTTCAAGGCCACCGTGATCTGATCCCATCCCATCTGTAATGGTAATAAGAGCGCGCATCACATATATTACAAAGGAGCCTTCTCGATCAAGCCTCACAACACCAGCTGGAAGCCAAGCAGGCAAACACTATCCCATTTTGCTGTGAAACTGTGACAGGCACAACAGTCACACCACTGAAAACTGGAGCAACCTGAATTAGAATCCAGATCTTGAGATTCATCTTGTACAAACGGATCTGCAACCTCAGTGTCTGCCTTCCTCTTCTACAGCACAGCAAACCCACATGGAGCGTCTGCTCCCAAAAGGCACTGTTCAGTGCTTCCATGGCTACAAAGATGAATAATTGTTTCTGCCCTTCTTTAGACTCTTACCAGAGAAAGTTACTTAATGGAGAAGTTACCACTTGAATGTAAATTAGACTAGTGTACAAACAATAGATAAGGTAAGCAAATTGCAGGAAGGTGCCTTGGGCATGCAAGGGGGTTCCACGGGGATTTGACACTTAATTTGAACATTAGGTAAAGTTTGCAGGCAGAGATACCATTTGAAAAGGGCAGTGAAGGCACGATTTCTAAGGACTGTGGTGGCAGGGAGGGTGCACCTGGCAGGAGCAACGGCACATGTGCTTCAAATCCCACCCATCCTTGGAGGTTTTCCCAGGTTCTATTCCTAGATTAGTCCAGAGCTTATCCTGTTCCCCTGAATCGCTATTGTAATTTTATAATTTGAAAGGATTCCTCTTCATCTAATTGTTTCCAAGTCACTCTTGTCTTCCCAACTAGATTGTAAGCCCCTTAAAAACAAGAATGAGGCCACACTTCCCTTCTCTCCAAGCATACTGTAAGGACCGGTCAGTTGGTTGTGGCTCAAGTGATTGGGCTCCCATCTACCATATGAGAGGTCCCAGGTTCAGTTCCTGGGGCCTCCTGGTGAAGGCGAGCTGGCGCATGGGGAGAGCTGGCCTGCAGGGAAAGCTGATGCAATGAGATGAAGCAACAGCAACAACAAAAAAAGGAGACACAGAGGAAGAAGACAATGAGAGATGCAACAAACCAGGGAAATGAAGTGGCTCAAGCGATTGAGCGCCTCTCTCCCACTCTGTAAGACCCTGGGATCTGTTCCCAGTGCCACCTAAAGAGAAGACAAGAAGACAAGAAGTCACTGAAGGACATGCTGCGAATGGACATGGAGGGCAGACAGTGAGTGCAAGCATGAAGACAGAGAGTAAATAAAATAAATCTTAAAATAAGTAAGTTTAGCAGTTTCTCAGAAAGTTACACACAGAATCACCATATGACCCAGCAAACCCTCTCCTAGGTGTATGCTCAAAAGAATTGAAAACAGGGTCTTCTACAGATCTTTGCACACTGTTGTTCTTAGTGGCATTATTCACAATTGTCAGATGGAAGCAACCCATGTGTCCATTAACAGATGGATAAACAAAATGGGGTATATGCATATGATGGAATATTATTCAGCTTTAAGAAGAAATTAAATCGTGATGTACCTGACATCATGGATGAAACTTGAGGACATTATGTTGAGTGAAACAAGTCAACACAAAAGGACAAGTATTTCATTATCTCACTAATATATGAGCTAAGTCATGGAGTTGATAGCTAGAAGACTGGTCACCAAAAGATAGACTGAGGATTGAGAATGAAGAGCAGAGGCTTAATTTGTGCAGAATTTGTAATAAAGTTGATTGTAAATGCTTGGAGTTGGAGAGATGATAATAGCACATTAGAGAGAATGTAATTAGCAGCATCAATATGGTGTATGACTGATTGAAAGGCAAAGTTGAGAGTCGTGGATGTTACTAGTAAGAAAAGCTAAAGGATGAAACATGGGACTGTATAGCATAGCGAACCCTGTTGCAGATGATGAGTGTGGTTAATAGTTCAAATAAAGAATGTTCTCCCATGAAATCAGAACAAATGTACAGTAATATTATAAGATGCTAATAAAAGGGTGGTATCTAAGCTAAAAGATAGGTAAAGGAAACTATGGACTGTAGTAAAAGGTAATATATTAATAATTTTTTATCAATTGTAAAAAAAAAAAGAATTATCCTAAGTGACAGAACCAGACACAAATACTGCATATTGACTCCATTTATATAAATTATAAATATAAATTTATAGAGATGGAATTAGAGTAGCAGAAATGTATGGCAAGGGATGGAGGGATTGAGAGATAACTGCTAAGGAGTGGGAGGTTTTTATTTTTGAAGTAATGAAAATGCTCCTATATTGACTGTGATGATGAATGCACAACTCTTGTGATTATATCAAAACCCACTGAATGTACACTTTAGATGGACAGTATGGCAAATGAATACATCCCAATAAAATTGCTTTTTAAAAACTGCCTTAAAAAAAAGCCAGAAACATATTAACAGAGGTAATAAGTGACTTAGAGGAAGCCGCTGTGGCTCAAGCATTTGAGCTCCCATTTATCATTTGGAGGACCCAGGTTCAATCTCCGGGACCTGGTTGAAAAAAAGAAAAAGCCATCCCAGACCTGCATGGAGAGGTGCAAGGCCCCCGCACCGCACCAAAAAGACGATGATGCAACCAGATTTTTTTTTAAAGTGACTTACTTTGTCCAGTTATTCTTCTGAGCACAGACACCGTTTCCTCCAGCTTGTTTAATCCTCCCGGGGCTTGGCCAGGTATTTGGCACCCAATGGTTACCTAATGTTTTTGAATGGGTGGAACTGACTTCCCCATGGAAAATGAAAGCACTCCCTGGACAAAAGGAATTGTAAACAGCGATCAAGGTAGCAAGGAAAGCAGCACAGCTGAGAACTGCTTTGAGACAGGTATTTATCTATCTAACTTAACTGAGCACCTGTAGGCAAAAATCAGTACAGGCTATGAGATGCGGGGCCCACCCTTACAGTAATGCTCACAAAGAACAATAGGGTAGAAAAGCTACAGGAGTTTTAAAATAAGGAATTTCTGAAGCAATTTGACTAGTAGTTGAAAATATTAACACAATCACAAATGCTAAGGTCACAACCTTATAAGAACCTTTGATTTACTGAGTAAAAGAAATGGAAATGAGAAAGGCAGGCCAATTGGTAAGGACCTGTGGGCAGGCCTCAGTACCTGGGAGTGGGCCCTGGGTGGAGAGCAGCATCTAAAAGGGCTGCTCCCCTCTAGACAACCAAATTTCCTACAGAAATGCCATGTGAATACAGTCTTTAGCTGGACATATGATTCATTCCTTCATTCCTTCATTCAACAAATATTTACTGAGCAACCTACTATGTGCAGGCCTCTGCTAATTGTTTCCACCACAATTAAGTCAGATCAAAGGTACAGTTTTCCTTCATCCATCATCAATGATAGGTCCTAACTTACTGCAAACCCAAAGTCAGCTTGGCCTCTCAAGTTGAAGGGCAACAGTTCTATAGCAAAGAATACAAAGATTACCTGCAGACAGAAATAGGTGACCAATGAACCAGACAGTATGTGCAAGTAAATGTCTGTTGAATCCGGAGAACAGAAACATACCAGAGAATCAAATGTAGCTAGCCCACATGCTAACACAAAAATCCAAACAAATCTACTCCACGTCCATTAAGGATAAACAAAATGTAGTATATACATACAATGTCACATTATACTGCTGTAAGAAGAAATGAAATTGGGACACACATAATAACATGGATAAACCTTGAGGACATTATGCTGAGTAAAATAAGCCAGACACAAAAGGACAAATAAATTCTTTGTATGGTCTCACTAAAATGTACTAAATATGAAGAATAAAGCATGGAGTAAAACCGAGAGTATAAGTTACTAGGAGATAGGATGAGGGCTGAGGAGGGGTACTAATGTTTAATGTATGTAGAATTTTCAGTTAGCTTGACTGTAACAATGTGGAAATGAACAGAGTTGATGGTACCACATTATAGTGAGTATAACTGACATGGCTGGTTTAGAAATGGGATTGTGGCTGAAAGGGGTAGTCTAGAGATGTAAATGTCAATTGAAAAAAAGCTAGAGAAAAACCTAGGGACTGATTAACATAGTGAACCCAGAGGTGGATGAGGATTGTGGTTAACAGTACAAATACAAGACTGCTCTTCTATGAACTAGAACAAATGTATGTCACTATCACAAAGAGAAAAGAACATGGTGATGCATGGGAAAAACACAATTAATATAACTTATGGACTACAGATAATAGCATTATAATATTCTCACATCAGTATTAAAAAAGGTAGTATATCAACGCCAATGGTCAATAATAGGGGGATATGGGATTTTTCCTTTTGGACTAAGAAAAATGCTCAAAGGTTTACTGGGGTGTTGACTGCATAACTCTGATGAAGTGATAGCCACTGAGTGCATACTTTGAATAGACTGTACAAGTCATGGGACTGTATATCACAGTGAACCATGTGTTGGAAAATGGACTGTGGTTAACTACAAATATGAGAGTGTTCTCTTAAGAACTATAACAAATGTACAATACTAGTACATGGTGTTAACAAGGTGAGGTGTATGGAGAAAATATACCAAATATACCGTATGGACCACAGTTAGTGGTAATAGTCTGATGATGTTCTTTTGGAAACTATAGCAAATGTTCACAACAATATAAGGTGTTGGTGGAGGGATGATGTATGAGAATTCTGCACATTATACATTATTGTTTTGTAAGCTCACAACTCTAATAAAAAATATATATATATAAATGAGTCCCATTCAAACAATATTCATAAAGGTTTCCTCATGTTATTTATAATTCCACAGTAAAATTACTTTCTAAGTGGCTAAGGAATTCTTTATTTAATAACATTCTAACACAAAAGTTCATATAACTGCTTTCAAACCATGATACTGAGCAACCCAGAAATAGAAACTAAGAGAAGGTAAACATGATGCCTTAGAGACTTAGAAACATTTACACAGTTCCACTGTTAAAAACAGCTCAGCATTCATCTAGTGAATACAGTTTGAATGTCAGTATACACAGTATACAAGTCCTTCAGGGAGGTGACTGACACTTGGACTGCTCTTCCGATGCCTCCAAATGTGGATCCTGTGGAACTTCTTTCAGAGGCTGATTTTCTTCCAATACAGTTTGGGGTTTAACATCTACACGTTCAGATTTCCAGGAAGCATGACGACCTTTCTGCTCCTTAACAGATCAGATACAAGTATGTCACACAGATGTTACTATTTTCACTCAGTTAATTGGCTGAAAACATACAACTATGCACATTCTGTCACTGAGTAAAAAATTTAACTTTAATATCTCAGGTCAAATTCTACCATAAAAAAGAATAAACATGACCTTTATAGAATCACAATTTCAAAAACCCTAATGACAACTCACTTTTTCCAAGTAGCAGTCACTACCACAAGTCTTGACCTATCACACTGAAGAACATGAGTCAAGGTAAGGAAAAAGAAAACCAGGCCTCCCTTTAACTTCTGATAAATGGGCAACTAATCCTAGTAACGGTTTTAATAATAAAATACTCACAGGCTTTGCTTCTACTAATCGTCTTAAAATGACACCTTGTGCCAATAAAGCCTTCCCTGTTTCCACAAATAACTTCTCTTCATCTGTCTCTCCAAGTTTCTGTAGTTCAATGTACTTCTCCACAAACCTAAAATTCCAAGCAGTCACATCTTAGGTATTTAGAGTTGTTGAGCGATGTGCTTATACTATATCAAGCATCCCCTTAACAGATCTTCCTATAGGAAAGTCTTAATGTCTTCTTTTTTTTTCAAATGGAATTCAACAAAACTTGTCAAACTGGTAACTAAATTCTTTAATAAAAAAAAAAAAGTAAATAAAATTACTTACCGTTGACATGTAGACTTGAAGTTTGGATTGAACAGATCAAAAGCTTTTTGACCAGATCCATAGGCCGAATAAAATTTCCTAAGAAAGAACAACAACACGCTATTAATGTCTAATGACAGATTGTGGCCCAAAACTGAGCAAAAGCGATAACTATTTGGCCCTGGGAGTTTGATCTACATATCCTAAGTGTTTAACAGCTTATTGTGTTTTTTGTGTTCAGGCCATTTTTCTATTTGCCAATCTTTTCAATGATTTATAAACAAATTTATAAACTGGAAATTAGTCCTTTGTCAAATATGTTAAAAAAATTTTTCCCTGTATATGGCTGTTGTTTAATTTTGCTTATGCTATTTCTTTCCCTGCAGAAAACTTTAATCTTTTCTTTTATGGCTTCTGGGTTTTATGCCATGCTTATAAAGGCCTATATCACTCAGATTATTTTTTAAATTCTCAAATATTTTCTTCTAGTACATTTTTTTTAAAATATTTATTTATTTATTTATTTTCCCCTCCCTCAGTTGTCTGCTCTGTGTCCATTCGCTGTGTGTTCTTCTGCGCCTGCTTGTCTTCTCATTAGGCAGCTCCAGGAACCTATCCTAGGACCTTCCAGAGTGGGAGAGAGGTGGTCATTCTCTTGCGCCACCTTAGCTCCCTGTTCTGCTGCATCTCTTACTATCTCTCCTCTGTGTCTCTTTCTGTTGTATAATCTTGCTGTGCCAGCTCTCCATGTGGGCCAGCACTGCATGCAGGGCAGCACTCCGTGTGGGCCAGCTCGCCACACAGGCCTGGGTATCGAACCCTGGACCTCCTATATAGTAGATGGGAGCCCAATTGCTTGACCCACATCCACTTCCCTCTTCTAGTACTTATATGATTTCACTTTTTGCATTTAGGTTTTGATCCATCTGAAATTTGGTTTGGTATAAGTTCTTAAAAACATCAAAACACAAAAGGGGGCGGGGCACAAAGATAAAGGTCCAGAGAACTATATAAATATAGGTGTTATTATTTTGGCCTTAATAGTAATAATAAAAATATTCAACCAGAAACAAGGAACAGTAGAATATTATGCAATGACCTATCACACAGTTCCACTGCCATCTATATAATAGAAATGCAAATGGGGTTTTTGTTTTTGTTTTTTAGGATTTCCTGTATTCCCCCATTCAATCTTGGCTGCCACAAGCAAACAGACAGAAAGCACGAGGACTTCTTTTTCTTGCTTCTATAGTGGAAACCTGAGCAGCAGACATTAACAGCTCCAGGGCTGTCAGATGCATCAAATGATTTTAATGTGTAAATGAAACATAACATCTCCTACCATGGGCACGCAATGGATCTGGGCAGAAAAGTAGTGAAAAAGTATTTAATGCCTCAAACATGTCATGTCCTACCCTGAAAACTTCCAAGTAGGAAAAAAACATACTTGCCTTTTCCTACCTCAAAGGAGTACTGGGAAGAAAAAAAGATTCTTTGCATAAAAGGTGCCCAGGCCACAATAAAGAATATAATGACCTTATAAATTTGGTATTCTTGTATCAAGCAACAGTGGTAAGAATAAGGGATGAATATTTACTTCAGTTAGGCACAAACTCTGATCTTAACGCAATTAAAAACAAAAAAACCCTTTACAAATTATGGTACTTAAAACTGAGAAGCGGGTGTGGCTCAAGTGACTTCCATCCACCGGATGGGAGGACCTGGATTCAATCCCCGAGGCCTCCTGGTAAAGGGGTGCCTGCATGGCAAGCCAAGCCCATGCGCAGCAAGCAACTCAGCAAGGTGATGTAGCAACAAAAGAGAGACGCAGGGGAGAGTCAAGGTGAGACGCACAGAAACCAGGAAGAGAGGTAGCGCAAGCGACAGGGAACCTCTCTTCCACATCAGAGGTCCCCAGGATTGAATCCTGGTGAAACCTGAAGGAGAAAATGAGAAGGGAAGACAAAAGAAAAGAGACACAGGGAAGTGGATGTGGCTCAACTGATAGAGCTTCTGCCTACCATATGGTAGGACCTGGGTTCGATCCCTGGGGCCTCCTGGTGAAATAGAAGAAGAGAAAACGTGCCCACACGGCAAGCCAGTAGCCGCACAAGTGCCCACATGGTGAGCCAGTGCCCCGCGCAAGTGAGTCACACAGCAAGATGACGACACATCAAAAGAGAGACAAGGGGAGAGTCAAGGTGAAGCTCAGCAGAAACCAGGAACTGAGGTGGTGCAATTGACAGGGAACCTCTCTCCCCATCAGCGGTCTCCAGGATCAAATCCCAGTGAATCCTAGAGAAGAGAAAATGAGAAGAGAAGACAATACAGACAGCAAAAACAGCAGGGCTGGAGAAGGGGAAGAGGAAGAAATAAATAAATCTTAAAAAAAAAAGAGACACAGGAGATCACATAGCAAGTGGACACAGACAGCAAAACAGCAGGGTGGAGGGAAGGGAGAGAAAAAGAACAAAAACTAACTGGCATCAGAATTTGAGGAAAGGGGCTTTTTCAGCAAATGCCCAGTGCATGATTTACCACTTACTTGGAACCCAGTTATGTGAACTGGAAGGCTAAATGCGGCCACAGATGTGGTTTCCAACCCATTGTTCCAGAAGGTATTTCAGGGAAATAAAACTCTGATGGCCATTCTCCAAAGAGCCCCTATCCCAGCCCTCCATCCTTCCTCTTCTAAGACTCTTCTCTTATGCCTCCCTCTACTAGCCTCATGGTTCATTTGTTCACTGAATTAATTCATTAAATTCTTCATTCAAGAGAAATAACAAGCAACTTACATGCCATGCACTGGCTAGATGCTGAGTTTACAGCGATGAATATGCCAGACCCTGACCCACAGTGGTTCTTAGTAAGTGTTATTTAATGAAAGGGCATTTAACATGCAGAACTACTAAGGACAGGATAAGTCCAGAAGAGGGGCAAGAGGAACAAGGTATTCTGGGTGCCCAAATAAGGAAAAAACACTGACAGAGAGAGGCATCAGAGAAGTATGTGACATATGAGCATGTGACATCTGAGCTGTTCTTTTTGTTTTACCGTTACAAAATTGAGGATTTAGCCAAGAAAATGTTTATTATAGGACTGAAATGAAAAACAACAGAGCTTTAAGAATGTTGCTGAGAGACCATCAGAAATACCTTTTCCATCGCCATGTAGGTTTTGAGAGGAAAAGAAGGAGGAGGAAGGAAACTGTATTTTGTGCATGATCTTTTTATAAATCTATAACTTCTCTAATAAAAAAAATTAATTAAGAAACAAAAAAAGAAATAGGCAAACAGATCAATGGAATAGTCCAGGAAAAAAAGGACTATAAATGGTAAATAACATAAAATAATATTTACAACATGTCAAATGATTAATATCTATAATTCTATGAAGAACTCTTATTGATAAATAGCAGCAATTATGAAAATGAAGAACATGGATATTTTCCAAATTAAATTCAAATGTCCAAAAAATATAAAAACAGAAACATCTTACTAATCAAAAAATAGAATATAAAATTTTTAAACTATTTTTAAACTATCTACGTCAGAAAAAATTTAAATAATCATTATCAATGCTAACAAGGGTGAAGTAAGAACGCTCAGATTCTGGTAATCAGAGTATAAACCAGGACAATTTTTAATGCTACCAATTTAGGAAACTGCAACAAGAGATTAAAATGTTCACACTATTAGACCTAATCAATTACAGTTGTAGAAATCTACCCTAAAGAAATAATCAGGGAAGCAAATGTGGCTCAAGCAATTGGGCTCCCTTCTACAATACAGGAGGTGGCAGGGTTCCATACCCAGGGCCTCCTGGTGAAGGCAAGCTGGTCCGTGCGGCGACACGGCCCACGCATTCTGCTGGCCCACATGGAGTGCTGCACATGCAGGAGTGCTGGCCCACACAGAGAGCTGGCGCAGCAAGATGATGCAACAAAAAGAGACACAGAGGAGCGATAATAAGAGAAGCAGCAGACCAGGGTGGCACAAGAGAAGGATCACCTCTTTCCCACTCTAGAAGGTTCCAAGATTGATTCCCAGAGCCAACACAGAAGAACACACAGCAAATGTAAACAGAGTAGACAATGGAGGGAGTGGGTAGAAATAAATAAATAAATCTTTAAAAATAATAATGTTGCAAAGAAATATACATATGCAAAACTATTGCTATTTATTATACCTAATATTATATAAATACCATGAATGTCTAATCCAAGGGAAATAGTTTAATAAAATATAGAACATTCACAACAGAATTAATGTATTCTTTAAAATGTATAATGACATGGGAAAATACAATAAAGTTAAGGAGAAAAAAGACACAAATTATTTGTATTGTATACTACTAAATCATATATACACACCTATTATCGAAAAGTATGGAAGGAAACAGAACTAAATGTTATTAACAATAATGAAACAATAATGGTTAACATTTACTGAAGGCTAACTTCATACCAGGCACTGGTCTAAAAATGTTTTATGGGCGGCAGACTTGGTCCAGTGGTTAGGGAGTCCGTCTACCATATATGGGAGGTCCGCGGTTCAAACCCCGGGCCTCCTTGACCCGTGTAGAGCTGGCCCATGCGCAGAGCTGATGCGCGCAAGGAGTGCCGTGCCACGAAGGGGTGTCCCCCTGCATAGGGGAGCCCCACGCGCAAAGAGTGTGCCCCATAAGGATAGCCGTGCCCAGTGCAAAAGAAAGGGCAGCCTGCCCAAGAATGGCACCACCCACACGGAGAGCTGACACAACAACATGATGCAACAAAAAGAAACACAGATGCCCGTGCTGCTGACAACAACAGAAGCGGACAAAGATGGTGATGAAGCGAATAGACACAGAGAACAGACAAGTGGGGTGGGGGGGAAGCGGAGAGAAATGAATAAATAAATAAATCTTTAAAAAATTTTTTTTAAAAATGTTTTACGTGCTTTTCTTATCTAACTTTTACAACCCTATGAAGTAAATTTTATTATTGTCGTATTTTACTGTGTGGAACCTAAAGCCTAAAGGATTAATTTGCCCAAGGTCATGGAGCTAATAAGTAGCAGGGCTTGTCTTCAAACCATTATCTCCACATGGTAGGGACTCTAGGTAATGTGTGCTGTCTTCTTTGTACTTTTCCTTTGTTTTTAAATTTTCCACAAGGAGCATATATTACTTTTAATGAAAAAGAAAACTGATGCTAAAGTGAGCACTTCTTCTCAAATTTCTACTGATAATTATTTTTAAACCTCTTGGATTTGTATGCATCCTTCTCTCTGAAGTGGCATCAAAGGTCTTGAACCATGTTCTGATCTCCACTCCTGAAGAAAGCTGGCATGATTGGGAAGCACAAAAACCCGGAGTCAGAGATATGATTCCCAGGTCTGCCACCCTCCTGGGGAACCAGAGGAGATCAGTTAGTTAACCTCCGTTACCCTCATAGTCCTCAGGAGTAAAATGGAGACAAGACTACCCACCTACCAAGCAGGGTGAGAGTAGATGTTTGTAAAGGATTTAGCATGCTGCAGGGCACAAAGCAGATGTTCAACAACTGGTAGCTTTCATTGCAACGATCTATTCGTTGCTGGGCTCCAGATTCCACTGCTCAGAACTTCTGTTTCTCTCACCCTCAGGAAGGAGCGTTAGGTATACAAGACCTCCCAGGCAAGCCCCTTACTCAATTCCTTATTTAAGTTACCAGAGTGCTGACTACACCTTTCCTTCTGAAGCTCTGCTGCCTCTTATCCATCACAGGGACTGCGCAGATACTCACGCTCTAATCCGATCCTCGTGGTAAAAGATGTCCTGTATTGAGGCTTTAGCTTTGCCGTATCGCAAGCGGGGCCTTCGGAAGACCGGCTCCCTCAGCGGGGGAAAGGCATTATATATGTCATACCAGATGGGCTTCTTTTTCAACACCCCAGCTCGAATCAGGTCTCGAGTCCTTAACGGAAGGAAAAGAATGAAAGTCAATTACAGGGAAACAGATTTGGTTCAACGGGATAGAGCATCTGCCTATCACATGGGAGGTCCAGGGTTCAAACCCCGGGCCTCCTGACCTGTGTGATGAGCTGGCCCATGCACAGTGCTGATGCGTGCAAGGAGTGCCGTGCCACGCAGGGGTGTCCCCTGCGTAGGGGAGCCCCTCATACAAGGAGTGCACCCCGTAAGGAGAGGAGCCCAATGCGAAAAATGTGCAGCCTGCCCAGAAGTGGCACCGCACACAGGGAGAGCTGACACACCAAGATGACATCAACAAGATGACACAACAAAGAGAGACAGATCCCCGGTGCTGCTGACAAGAATGTAAGTGGACACAGAGGAATACACAGCGGGGGGAAGGGATTAAATAAAAAACAAATCTTAAAAAAAAAAAAGTCAATTACAACATCCTGCTCTGCTCAAAATCCCTCATCAGGCTAGCACAGCCTGGGACATTAGAAGAGATGGCGGAATCTGCAAGATGTAACGGGGAGAAAGAAAAACCCCACCTACAGGGAAGCCTTTTTCTTACCCCAAACGAACCTAACAAAGCTCGGGGGTTAAGGCCTTCCATCTCCTTCTTATATACATCCCAGACCGCCCCCTCACTCTCCATTTCGTCACGGAAATGCCAGGACGGTCCAGCCAGGCCCATCAGCCTCATTCTCCCCCCCCCGTCCTAGAGAACTCCACCCATGGCAGGATGCAATTTTTAACATGATAAATAATAAACTCTAGAGGAGACATCTTCAAGCACAAACATTCAGTGGCAGAAGAGAGCACCGGAGAGGGCCTCATTCGGCTCAAACACCCGCACCCTGCAGAGCGCCTCACGGTGCACAGATAGGCCCAAGGAAGAGCCCCGCTTCTCAGCACTCCCACCCCACCCCCGGCTCCGAGCACTCACCGCGAGAAAACGCTCCCCACGGTTTCCAGCCGGCTCCCTGCCATGACCTGCGCCTCGAAACCAGCGTGACCAGCAGCCCCCGGAACCAGAAAAGAGAGCGGCAGGAAAAGGAGGCATAAGTTGCTGGCCGAGCCTGGGATCTCCACGTTTACGTCAGAACCCCGCGGGAGAGCCGAGCCAGGCAGAAGCAGAGGACGCACGGAAAGGGCACGCTCCGTGGCTACTTGCCAGGTTCAGGCAGGAGCACTCGATAGTCGAACCTAAAGGAAAATAGCGAGCCAAAACCGGGCAGAAGTAATAGATGACCGATCTAAAAGGAGGCATTAATTGTGGTGGCTGCTTTACCGTCTGCCTGCTCCTCTCGAGAAGCTGGGACTGCGCGAGGGGAAGAAGATGGCGCGGAGCTAGTTTGCAGCACAGACTACCGGTCTGGAGTGGGGGTGAGGGATATGGAATTTTAAAATGAAGAGATTTGAGGGCTCAAACTCAAACCCAGACCGAGGCTAATCGTGGTCAGTCACAAACCGTGCACAAGGAACCCAAGACCCGTGGAGGGGCAATCACTTGTCCAGCCGGGGTCACACTAGACCCCAGGCCTCTGGCCTACCCTTCCTGCTCACTAAATCTTTAGGCCCTGGGGACCACCAGCATCCGCACTGATAGGGATGCTGCCAGCAACGGGTTTTCTCGGGACCTGGCTAACTATCTTCTCTTCGGATCTTGAAAAATAAAGTATCCAGAACAAATTTGGAGAAAGTGACCTCTCAGTAACTGTTCAAAGGTAAACGGTGTATAGCATACCCTTTAACCCAGTAACTGTACTTTGGGTAAAGCACCTCATAAAAAAGTTAAAGCACAATTTCATAAGGATATTTGTGCAAGGATCTTCATTGCCGCATTGTTTATAGAGACCAAAAAAAAGCCCATCATATGGGAAATAGGTGGAAAATTAAGATCCAGTCATTCTGGGGAATCCTATACAACTATTTAAAGGAAAGTGTTAGGTTTATGTATTTACAGAGATGAATGCCCATGACTTATTGTTAAATGAAAAAAGAAGCTGCAGAGAAATGCTGTTAGTAAGATGTCAGTTTGTTAAAAGAAAAAAAAATACACCTCTAGACGAGCAGGTGTAGCTCAGTGGTTTGAGCACCTGCTTCCCATGTACGAGGTCCTAAATTCAATCCCAGGTACTTCCTGGAAAAAAGGAAAGAAAAAAGAAAAACACCTCTATATACATTTGTGTTTATATGGGGAGAGAGAATGGTGTGAAAGTATTACCAGAATGGTGTACAGGTGTCTAGGTTCTTGGCTTTGTTGCTGAAAGAATTCAAGGATGAGCCACAATTTAATTAAGCAAGTAGAGAATTTATTGGAGGGGGAGGGGGTTAAATCAAGAGACAGAACGTATATCTTCAGGGATAAAAACGGGCATTTTCAAAGGAGAAACGTGGAATTCTGCTTTGGGTCCCCTGTTCTATGGTAGTACAGGACTCCAGGGCCTGCGCTGATTGGCATATTTGAGTCAAAGCAGGGGAAACTCTGCTGGGTGATTTGATTCTCAGGAGATTAGGGGCTGCTGTCTGGTGGTGACTGGCTTCTGGCTGCTGTCCAAGAACTCTGCAGGGCATGCTGACTGGCAGTGATTGGCCTCTGGTCACTGTTCACGAGATGAGGTACCGTGAAAGGGGGTGGCGGTGGTTCCTGCCCTTACTCCTTCCCTCTTTCCCACCAAGATGCTGCTGGCTGTCTCCTGATAATGCAGCCCTTGGCTGTGTGCTTGTAAGTTGCCCCTTCCTAACTTGCTTGTGTGATTCAGCGGTTAACAGGCTAGTGAGCAGGCCAGTGCCTCAGTTTCTCTTACCAGGCTTATTAGGTTTTCTGTCCCCTTCCTCCTTAGGTCACTATTCTCTCCTGCTGGGAACATTAGTTATCCTGGGGTGAACCTGCAGGAGAGGAAACTGGAATGTTAACCTTTTTCCTTTTGTATATCTTTCAAAATTTGACTTGTTAAAGCATTTGTATTTATCCTTGAATTTTTCAATCCATTTATTTGTTTTGAATCACATACACAAACACACACATACACACACACACATCTCCTGGGAGTTCTTTATCTCTGTCTTCAAGAAAGAGCCTCAAGTCATCCCAGTCTCCTCCCACTCTACCTAAAGCTGGTGGGGAGGAGGAAGGGACTGTGATGAGCAGTTACTACTTGTTTTTGTTGTTGTTGTTGTTTGTTTGTTTTTGAGATACCAGGATCAAACCTGGGACCTCGTACATAGGAAGCAGGTGCTCAACCCCTTGAGCTACATCTGCTCCCCACTACTTGTTTTTGTTATCTCACTGATTCCACACTCCTACCCATTAGGTGGCCAATATTTTCCTCATTGTGGACGAGAAAGCAGCCACAGGAGGTTAAGTAACTTGTCTGGTAGGTGACTGATACAGCCAGGCTTCCAGCCCAGCATGGGCCCTTTCTAGGACCCACTAAGCCTCCTAGGCTGTGTCTGAAACTGGAGACTGGAGGGCTGAGGGCACCAGGCAAAACTGGCCCCAGAGGCAGGGATCCGTGATTTGAGGCCTGGGGCTAAACTGAGAAGTAGGTTTCACGCTGCCTCAGTGATCTCTAGAGCAGCGAAGAGAGAGCCCAGCGCTGGCCCCTGGGCCAAGTGTGGAGGCCCCAGTCTCCCAGTCCTAGGGAGCCTGGAAGACTTTGCCCTGGGGATAGCAAACATGCTCCCAGCTAAATATAGTCTCCCCAGGCCTCACAGCAAGTTTCTAATTCTGTCCAAGCCCGTGCTATCTGCCAGCCCAGGCCATACACACACTTCCCTTCTGCCACCAGGTCTGTCCCTGTAGGTCACTGCAGTTACTGAGGCTAGAGAATTAAAAGGGTGTATTCCAAGCTCAGGGAGGGGAGCCAAAGACCCAAACCCTCAGTAGGGGAGGAGTAGCAAGACGGGAGTTTTCACTCTAGATCATCTCGGCAAGGGCAAGCCTCTTCCTCTGCTGAGCCTTTGAAGTTTCCCCTTCCAGCATCACATGTAACGCTTCTGTGACTGAGAGAGCAGAATGTTGGTGGGGAGACCATGGAAGATGTGCGAATGTCAGCCTGCAAATGGAAGCGCCCACTCCAGGGAACTTTCGTTCTTAGCACAGGAGGAAGCTGTTGGGCAGCCAAGGGCAGGCAGAATAGACACTAGAGGCTTTCTGCCTTCACAAGCTGCAAGGGCCTAGGGCCCTCCAGAAACTTGGCTTATCTCATTCAATTGTTCAACTACCTGCTGCAGTGGGGAACATTCTGACAATCTTACACAATAAGGAAAGGAACCTATGGACTGCAAATCATCATGTTCCTCCCATTACACCACTCTACCCCATTTTACCCCACCGTATGCATTTGACCCATTCATTCCACAAGTGTGTACTGAGCACCCAGCTGGCCCTGTGCTGGGTCCTGGAGAAGATGACCATATACAATGGGGCAGACAGCGGGAAAGACATAACTGACCCTCAGCGGGATGAGTGCTTATGTACTTTATAGCTTCCCTTTGCCCATCTAGACCCATGCCTACTCTGTCCTACTCTGTGACCCCACCTTGGGAGGCTGACCTCTAAGGACCATGTCCCCTGGCCCGCTTGCCCTTCATGGCCAGCGGGGTCCAGCTGATGCCACCAATGGGAGGCACTGGCCGGGGACTGGAAGGAAAGAGGAGCGTGTCGCTGTTTCCTCCCCTGGCTCCCTCTCTGCACAGATGAGGATCACAAAGTCACAGCTCCTGCCAGGCGGCCACACAGCACTCTCACCAGGTTCCTTCAGGCTGAGACACAGCAGAGTGTGTATCTCTGTTACTAGCCACAGGGTCTAGGCCCTCCCCGGTGGCTTCCCTATAGGCTACCCACACCTTTGTAAATAATGCCCTTACTTAAATAATGCATGGGCCCTTGTCAAACAGGAAGGGCATCCCTGAGCGCACAACAGCTTTGGGAAGTGAAAGCCCCTAGCATTGATGAAAACATTAATAGTGCTACTGGCCTTTGGCAGAGAGCCAGGATCAGGGAGAAATTAGCTGGTTGCTTCAAAAAAGGAGAGCAACAGTGTGCATGTGTTTCTTTTTCCATTTTTACTTTTATTTCATTTAAATGAGCAGTACATGAATTGTAGGCCTGCTGAGAGTTGAGGGCAAGAAGGATGCAAGGGGCTGGGCTGGGAGGCAGGGGGCGGTAAAAATGTGGGGGGCAGGGATGTCCTCTCACCTCCAGGCTGTTGCCCTTGTGCTCTCTCCGGAACATAGAGCATTCTCTGTGGGGACCCACACCTCCTCTTCCTTCCAAGAGTCAGTTCAGAAGGCATTTCCACCAGGCATGCCCTCAGAACGTGCTCCCTCCCTTGCTCAGCTTATCTCTTCCAAGGCAGCTCTGGAACTCAGTTTCCTTGACTGGGTCTTACTGGGCCTCTTAGAGGACTCTTACCTTTGCCACCTACACCCAGCCTAGTGATGGCCCAGAGCTGGCTCTTAGTGTTTTCTAGTGAACAATATGGATGAGCAGATGGACAGGTCAGCTCCAGAAACTCCATGCCTCCTGCTTCCCATGACATGATGTTTTTCAGCTGCTACCTAGTCTGTCCAGGTTTCACTTGCCTTCGTCTGAGAGGTAAACCAGTGGAGCTCCAATCTCCATAGTAAGTGGTGAACGTGGTTGTCCAAGTTAGGTCAAATGAGGATGCTGGGATCTCGGCCATTCCCTCGCTGCCTGCCTACCTCCTGCCCTCCCTCCTGGGTCAGCTTTCCTGTGCATCCTTCCCCAGACACAATGCTAGGGAGGAAGATGTGGCTGAAGGGAAATAGCCCCCTACCGCAGTGCATACTGGGCATCCTGCACTTCATGGATGTATCATTCCCTTCTGCAATCCTCTGGGCCTCAGTTTTGTCATCTGTAGAATGGGGTAATCATAGTACCCACCATATAGCCTTGTGAGGACTCGGTGGGTTAATCCCCGCAAGTGCTTAAAACAGTGCCTGGCTCTGTAACCGAGGGTTAAGAATTACAAATAATTATGATTACTAAATCATATAGATACAAAGGTATTTTATAATTAAAACTACCTGAAATTACCTAAAATTACCTGAGATCACTGAAGCGGACGAGAGTGGTCCGCCCTTTTTATGGTTACTCTAGACTTAACCTCATCCTTGTGTCTGCTTGCTGTTATGATGGTAATTCTAGATTGAGCTCATCCTTGTGTCTGCTTACTGTAACCACTCCATCCATGTCTGTTTAAGAACCTCTGGAAAGCCTGGTGACTGACCCCTCCTCTGTACCTCACTATCTCACAACCTTGATCTCTGAAAATGACTGTAACTTTGTAACTGCCCCTGGTTTGGGGTCCACTCCCAGCTTGCTCCACCCCTATTGTTTATTAATGAAGGGAACTTTGTCCAGCTCCACTCCATCATTAGCACCCTGATGTTATAAAATATTAGAATTTCTGCAGATCAGGAGGCAGTTAGGGGGACGTCTCCTTCTCAACCAAACAAAATTTCTCTTTGAAAACCCCAGTCTGTAATTGACTTTAAAGACTCCTCGGGAGAAAAGAACCTGCTTTTGCTCGTATCAGCTTAATAAATAGGGGTGGTAATGATGATGACATGGCCTACTGCACTTCGGAGCCATCATGTCCTACAAGTGAATCACAAGCAACAATTTACAAAGCCTTTTTTGCTTGCCTACTTATTCACTTCAGTGTAGACTGTGCGGTGAGCCCTGCTGGGTATTAGGGACACAGAAAGGAATAACAACGGCCTTGCCGGCAAGGAGAATCCACTTCACAATCTCTTCAAGGAGAGATAAGCATTTTAGGCTCCCACCAACCTGAAGGAGGTCTGTATCGCTGCGGGCTCCTTTTACAAAAGGAAACCTGAGCCAGCTGAACCTGAATCTCCGCTGTCCTGACTCCCCTCCCGGGCTCTCTCCCCCACCCAGCAGCAACCTGACCTTTTACTATTGGTAGTAAAGGCTAACTGGAATCACTGCGAATTTTGCCACCAGCAGAGGGTGAGCCCCCTTGAAGGCAGGCATTTCAGGCCTGGTGTGGGCCCTTCTCTTCTTGTTAAAGACAGAGCAACTCAATCTTTAATATGCATATGAATCTCCTGGGGGTCTGGTTAAAATGCAGATTCTGACTCAATGGTGCTGGGCGGGGCTGAAACTGAATTGCTAACCAGTTTCCAGGTCGTGCCAATCCTGTTAGTCTGCAGAGAGGGTAACCACTCTACTGAGTTTGTCCGGGACTGTCCGTTGTAGCATGGGAAATTGCATTTTGGGAAAGTGCTCGGCCGAGGAGAAAGCGGGATGGTTGATCACCCATCCACAGACCACGCCTTGCATAGCAAGGTCGGAGCAAGGCAGGCTTGTGCTGAGTGTGTACCGAGCTTCACAGCTCCTCACCCCAGAGTGCCTGGAATCATCCCCTTGATATGATCAAGAATTGTGACTGGATGGAAATGAGAACTGACTTCAGGCAGAGTAGATGCTGGTTTTGGGGTTCCTGAAGTTGTATAATTTAATGACTGTTTCAAGGCAGAGAAAAAATGTTTTGAAAAAAGTCTGTTTTGAAATTTTTGCAAAACATGACCATGTGAAGGAGTAAATTCCCTGTTTCCTTCTGGGAAAATGGTGTTTGGCTTCTCAGTGGGGAGTTGGGGAGGGAGCGGTGGTGGGGGTGGAGAGGTGAATGTCACTTCTGCAGGATGACCACCAGGTGGCAGTAGATTCACACAGCCCTTTTTGCCACCCCACCCAACCCCCAGAAATTTCCAACTTCCTCCAGCTGGCCCAGCCAGCTAATCCAACAAATTAATCTATGCTGTGATCATGGGCAAAAGGAGTTCATGTTCTCTCTCTGGAGTCAGCAACTTGAGTTCAAAGCCAGGTACTACCACTGACTGAGGGTGATGATGGATAAACACCTTAAGAGATCAGGTGCCTGATCTGTGAAATGGGAGTAATGTTACTGATTTCATATAATTGCTGTGGCGATGATGTAAAATAATGTATGCAAAGCATCCAGAAGACTGCCTAGCATACAGTAAGCACTCATTAAACAGCTGCTAGCATCTTCATCATCTCACACTTTGTCTTCTGCCTTCTTCAGACCAAATTCTTCTCCTTCTTTCCTGCCCTACCCCAACCATCAGGTGCTTCAACTCTGGGTCCCACAAGAGAACAGAAGGAGCATGGTGATAACCAGCCCAGTTCTTCTGGGCACAGTGTTTTCCAGAACTATGATCTCCTTTCAAGCTGGGACTGAGCTCTGCGGCCACCAAAGCATATGGAGGGTAAGGGGCACTGGCCAGACCAGACTCCAGATAGTGTAGCTCAGCACCTTTGCAGGGAGATAAATCTGCTAAGTATCACAATGTGACTGCCAGGAGCCTTTTATATGAGGGTAACTGACTGGTGTGGTCCAGCCTGTGCCCCCTATAACACACTGTTCCACCGGAAGTCAGGTCCCCTCATCAGGCAGGAGTTTCATCTTCATCACTCTGATTGGACCCAGCAATCTTTTCTTTCTTCTCCCTGTCTCTCTGGTTACAATATCCTTCAGTCCTCATAGGCAAAATGATGGGTGGGTCTCCAGCTTTGCTGAATATTAAAATCACCAAGGCCAAATCCCAAACCAATTAACTGAGAATGTCTAGGCAGTTGGGATCCAGGATCAGAAATGATGGACAGCGAGTTCGAAAACTAGTGTTCTAGAGTAGTATTTCTCAAGCTTTAATGTACATACAAGTCATGTGGGGAGCTTGTAAAAATATACTCACTGATTCAGTAGGTCTGGGATAGAGCCCAAGATTCTGTTTCTAACTCCCAGATTCTGTGATTCTACTCCCAGAGGATACGATGCTGCTGGTCCACAGACTAAACTTTGAGTAGCTAGGGGGTAGAGTTGCAGTTCTAAGAGTAAAAACATCAGTATCATTTGGAGAACTTGTTAAATTCACCTGAATTTCAGATAACAGTAGTTTTGAATGGGCCCGGGTAATATGCATTTCTAACAAGCTCCCAGGTGATGCCAATGCTGGTACACAGACAACGATCTAAGGGGCAAAGGTGTAGACAATGGCGCATGGGTTTTGGAATCGGGTATCTCTGGACCCCTTGGTCTGGCTTTGCACCTTGCTAGCTCTATGATCTTGATGAGGTACTTAACCTCTATGAATTGTGATACCATTATCTGTAAACTGGCCATTATTGGGCAAGATTAATTGGGCTAATATGCAGCACCAAACAGGCTAACTAATGCACTGTTCTCAAACTTGACTGCAAATTTAAATTACTTGATGTCAGGGTCCATCCCCAAAAGTACTGATTTAATTGGTCTGGGGTACCAAGCATCAGGATTTTTAAAAGTTGCTCAGCTAATTTTACCGTGTAGCCAGTACTGAGTGCAGGCCTAGTACTGAGGCTCTCAAACTTTCGTGTGCATCAGAATCACAGACTGCTGCCCTATCGCTACAGTTTCTGATTCAGTAGAGCTAAGCGTGTGCATTTCTAACAAGTTCCCAGGTGGGAACCAGATATTACACTAGTCCGTTGCTATCAGTAAATAATGTCAGAGCCAGGGTCAGAGTATAACCTTCATTTGCCCAGTTCCATAGAGAACACATCTGGGGCACTACCTGCTGTCCCAGGTATGCCATTTTATAAGCTTGCTTGGTCTGATTAGACGTAGGGGAATCTCTTTGGCCAAGGTTCCAGAGGAACAGTTGTTGTTTGTCCAGGAGAAGAGTCAGGCCACTGACCTCAAATATGACACCAGGGGAAAAAGAGACAGCCTCGGCCTGCATGACCCAGAGCCCAGAAACAAGTTGTGTGGGCAGAAGCCACAAGGAGGCCTCTGGGCCTCACACAAGGAAGAACTTTTTGAGAGTTGCCCTTTCAAAAGCTGCCTGTCTGGAAAGGGCATTGGCTGCCTCTTCTGGCAGAGAGTTTCCAGGCGTGGGTGGCAGTCCAGCTGGGCTGGGGAGCAGGGGAAATAGGCCGTGTTTGAACTAGAGGACCTCAGCGGTCCCTTTGAAGACTGAGACTGCACATCCCGGCAAGGCCTTCTTTTGCACTGTTAAGCGAGAAGCCTTCTCTCTATTTAGGGAGGTGACCATCTGGATCTTTCGCAATATACTGGATTTCTTGATGGTGCTTCTTTTGCCTGTCAGCAAGTGAGCTGCTTTTCCAGAGCAAACAGGAAGGCGACAGTGCCGAGCAAAGTCAGCGGGTCACCAAGGTTAAGGTGAGGGCAGCAGGTGTCACCTCGTGAGTGCATGGGGAGAGAGCCGAGTCCTGTGGGCCTCAGATTCGCTGTAGGTGAATGGACACAAGTGAGGCAGGCAGCCCATGCAAGTGACACGGAGTTCAGAGCGCCAAACCCTGCCGGGACGGATATGGGGGCGGGGGTGTGTCCACAGCACGCCACGGTCACATCAGAGCACCAAGAGAACACCAAGTCTTTATTAGAGGAATTCCTATGAAACAGCTCCAAGAAAAAACCCACACATAGGAGAAAAAACTAACATAGCAACACACACAGACGTGGGGCTGGGGTTTACCCCACCATGCGCCCCATCCTGACGCGGGGAAGGGGCAGGACACAGCCCCGAGGCCCCTCCTCTGGCCCTCGGGATCAGAACCCTCCAGAGCTCGGGCTGGAGGCTGCGGGGAGCTCCTTGCTGGGGCGGTGAGGGTCCTCTCTGCGGGAGCAGCGAAAGGCTGGCGGCTCCCCTCCCGGGCCGGCCCCGCGCAGCGCCCCGACTCCGTGCGCACTTCCTAACTTGGGTCCGCTCGGCCGCTGCGCGTCCGTCCCGGCCCCGCCTGCGTCCGCGCTGTGGCATCGCAGAGCCCGGGGGATGGGAAGCCCGGCCGTGCGAGTCGAGCTGGGGCCCTCACCGGGAACCTGGGTGGGAGCCGGCGGAACCAAGTGCCACCTCGGTATTGCCTCCGCCGCTGGCCCAGGGCGCCCGCCACGCCCTCATCATCTCGGGGTGACTTGCGGCAGGCGGGCTCAAGGATTCGCTCCCAACCTCCCAACCTCGCGCGGGGTGGCGGGGTGGGCAGGGCTGGTTCCACTTTCCGCTGCCCCCATGGTTCGTGCGCAGTCTTCCCGGGTCTCAGCAGGGGTCAGCGCATGGCCATTTCGAGGTGACGGTGACACGCAAGAGAGACTGAGGCAGCTCCCCCCTCCTCCCGCTGGCAGTGGTAGGTGCCGTGTGAGCGTTCTGAGAATGAGTTTTCCTCCTCAGACAATGTTGTCACTCTTCGCAAGGGCCACCCCTAAGCCCTCCTGCCCTGGCCAAACCCCCCACCTCACCCCCAGCTGACAAGCTGCTTTCCCTTCACTTCAGGGGGGGTCACTGCAGAAGCCAGCACTGCCTGCGCTAAAAGGGCCGAGAACTTCCAGGCCAAGCGGGGAGTCACAGCCCCTAGGAGCCCCCACTGTTGTGAGACTCCAGGGTCCCACTCAGACTGGCTTTTGTCTTCTTCCAGGCTAAAGACTACAGCTGCCCAGCCAGTGTCCTCTAGCCTGCTGGGTGGAGGGGAGGCCGCTGGGACCCACGCCACCCTCCAATAGAGGCCACCCAGCAGACAGGAGCCCTCTGCGGTGACCCTGCGCTCCTCCGAGGCGCCTGGGTGCCTGCCCAGGGCGCTCCCCCAGGAGCTCCGTGCAGGGGTTATGCGGACGCCTGACAGCCCCACGAGCAAGGCTGGGCGCAGGAGGCCACAGGAAGAAGGGGTACAAAGTGGCCAGAAGGGGGCTGGGGGACTGGGTGGGAATCAGGCAGGGTCCGTGGCATTGCAGGGGAGATGGGGAGGGGAGGAAGGCAGGAGCGCCCCCCTCAGGCCAAGGAGCCTCTTTTAGGGTCCGTCAGCCCTTTCTTATACTCCATTCGCCGGTTTTCTGTTATTTTTTTTCTTTCTTTTTTCAAGAAGAGAGACCTTGTTCCTGCGTTTCCACTCATTACCCAGAGAATAACCTGGCTACAAAGGAGGCTGTGATTGGCTGGCACCTTTGGAGGGCCCCGGGACCTTCCTCCAATCACAGCCCAGAACTCCAAAGTTCTAAGCCCCAGTGGAACGTGGTGGTGGCAGTGGCTGGCTGGGCTGGACTGTGGCCGGAGAATCCTTGGTCCTCCATCCTCAAGCACCATCTGTCCGGCTGCAGCTGGGCCCTTCAGCTGGGGGCCGCTTTTGTTCTCCGGCTATCCCCACCAGATCAGATCACCTCTGGTGAGGGTTGAGCTGCTGGCACCTGTGGGGGGAGAGAGGCATGGGAAGTCTTTTTCAAAGGGGTCCAGTGGCCTTTCGTGGTCGCTGGTTCCTGAAGAGTCGGTCTGGGGCAGAAGCTACCAAAGACAGGAGGCTTCTCCTTTCTCCAGGGACTCCATGTCAGCCTCAAAACTCTGGGGTCATCCCACTCATCCAAATTCCTAGAAGCATTCCAACTTGCAGAATGGAAGGGACACTGGCAGACAGAGGTGAAGTGTGTGTCGGGGTGGGTGGGGGGAATTCCAGGTGGGAGAAACTGTATGACAAGGGCGTAGCAGTAAATTGCCTGGTCCTTTCCAGGACATGGTAGTGCCTCTAATAAGCTAGACCACCAGGACCTCTAGGGGCAAAAGAGTAAATTGGGGCCAGAAATTGGTAAGCCCTAGATACCAGGTGAACAGTTCCTGGAAGAACCTAGGACAAACCATTCAAAGAATAAAGGAGACACAGAACCGAAGTGGTGCTTTGGTGATGGGTGTACAGAGACCATGAAGAGACTGGCAGCTATTAACTAGGGGACGGGAGTCTACTAGGATAGTGATGGAAGAAATGAGGAAGAGAAATGAAATGGGGAAGTCAGGAAGAGAGACTTGTCTGGTTTCACTGAGTTAGTTTCCAAGGCTGGAATGACACTCATGGGGGCAGTTGGGGATCTGGAGCAGATCTGGAGGAGTGACAGATGACGATTCAGATTTGGGAGCCAACTGCATGGAAGTATTGGTGCTGTAAAAGAGGGCGGGGGTGCTGCCAGGGAGAGTGGGAAGTGTGAAGACTTCAGAGGGGTCAAGGAAGAGCAATGGGACAGCTGGCATTTAGGGAATGGAGGCAGGCAACAGGAGCTGGGAAAGCATGTGGAGAATAAACAGCAGAGAAGGGGGGGAGGACAGGATTCAAGGTCACAGGAGCCAAGGAGGGAAGCCTGAGGAAAGACAAGGACACCACGCGCAGAAGAGAGCACCAGGAGGCTGCAGGATAGGGGAAGGTCCAGTTAGGAGGGCACAGGGGCAGTGGGAGGAGCTGCCACCTGCAGTAGGTGGAGGGGGAAGCAGCCTTTTCATATGTTGGATGATGAAGGAAAATATTGAGACTTGGCTATGACTTGGTTTTTAAGTCACGGACTTGAGGAAGGAGCTGGGAAGGGAAAAGCTGTTAAGACTCCAGAGAGAAATAAATGATGAGCAAGATCCCAGTGAAGGGAGGAGGCGGGGGATTTGTGCAGGACATATATTCCCTGGGGACCAGGAGGAAGGAGAAGGGGCAGGAGATGACAGCAACACGGAGTGGGAGTGGGAGCGTTCTGCCTGGCTGGCTTTATTGGGGCAAGTGGGTGCGGCTCTGTGGCTGGAAAGGAGTCAACCAGAGGCCACGTGAAGGCTTGCAGCCCAGGCAGAGGTGAGAAGATGCTTGTATTTACTTGTTCCTGGCTGTGTCCTCCGTGCCTTGGTTCATCTCGCCTATACCACAAACATCCAAGAGCAGCAAGCATTTCTCCACCGTCTGAAACAGGGCCATACCTGCCAGTGTCAGCTCGAGAAAGCCTCACAGATGCTGATCCCTGGCCTTGGGAAGCAGCTGGGGGGAGGGCAGGGGCTGGGAGAAGGACAGGTGCAACCAAGTCCTGAGGAGGCGTTGGCGTTCCCTGGTTCTGTCCCAGAGGGATGCACAGGAAGAGAGAAGGGAAAGCGGCCTGGCGTCTGGGGCTCCAGCCAGAAACGGTGCTGCCTCACGAGGGGCAGTTTCCTCCTCTGGCCCCGGTAGATCCAGACCTTCAACACAAGCAAGGAACTGGAAAGAGTTTGGCGTCTGCACAACCAGGCGGAGGCCACCTCATTTTTTTCTTGTACCTTTGGTGCGTGTGTGTCCTGGACTGTCTTCTCAATGGGCTCTGAACTATTCAAGGCCAACAAGCCGTTTTTTTTTTTTCCTTCCCTATTCCAGCATCTGTTATAAGCAAGTGTGCGATTATCTTTTGCCAAATGAATAACAAATTTTTTAAACTTCAAAGATTAGTTCTTCTATAAAAGCCCGTGTCCCCTGCTGGCCACACATCAGTGAGAGAAGAGACCCAGGGCCTTCAGTGTCCAGCTGTCTGAGCCCATTATCTCTGGACTCCTGGAAGATACCTGAGACGTGGGCATGGTGGGCCCTGGCCTCGGGCAGGCCCTGGGAAGCAGTGACACAGCGTCTCACCTCCTACTGTCCTTCTCTTACGACTTCCTCCACCTTAGGCACCTCTTGCCGCCTTCCCCGGAAATCATCATCTGAAAAGCAGAGAGAGGCTGCCTCATTCCCCCACCCTGCATATCCCCCAGACTGGACAAGAGAGTTGGCCCAACTCTCCCCACCCGATTTGCTTGATCCCAAGCATGGCAACTTGCAGGTGAGCCAGGAGGCCGGGCACAGTGGAGGTCAGGACCTCTGGGGCTTGCTTGGCTCCACCACTGAGCTCGGAGACCTCGGACAAGTTCTTTCCCTCCTTTGTGCCTCAGTTTCCTCATCTGAAAAATGGGATATTGGACTATCCAGATGCCTTCCGAGGCCCTTGTGGGCCTTATTCCTGGATGTCTCCTGATCACTGAAGGGCCAGCCCCTCTGCTCTGTGGGGTGAGCGTCAGGGTTCTCCTCTCGGTTCTCAAGTTGAGGACGCTCCTGTACCTTCACACCCCAGAGAATATTCCCCAGAAACAGCCCCTTGCACTTTGCTACAGGTGGAGAGCCGTGGGGAGTGCCCTGGGACCCTCTCAGGGCCTTGAGGAAGGAAGGGAGATTATCCACTTCTCCAGATCACCTGCCTAGCAACCCTGGGTGTGTCCCCCAGGCTGGCGCACCCCTCCCCCACAGGCTGGTTCCACCCCCTTACCCCACCCCTGCGGAACACCCAGGGCCGCTGAGCCCCCCACCCTCCCTGCCTTACCACAAGCATGGCCCTCTATGTCATCGAGGAGATTGGCTGTTGACACGGCAGCCCCCAGCCTGCCGGGCCATTCAGGAAAACTGCCCCAGAGATGACTGGGAATTGCCCCTTCAACCTTTCTGCCCCCTGCCCCAGGCTCGGGAGGCTGCCCCCCTCTCTCCATCCTGCCCTCTAGGCTTAGCACCCAAGGCCAGACAGATGGCTTTTCCTGGGCTGAGCAGACAGGCCCTGACTTCTCACCCGAATTCTGTCTTGGGGGACGGAGAAGCCACTTTCTCCCTGCTCCCCTTTTGCTGTTTGGCTTCTAATATCCTGGGTCCTGTTTGACAAGCATGGATGGGGCTTAGGGTAAACATAGAAAACCTTATTCCTACATAAGGACCTGAAAGCAAGGGGCAGGGCCAGTGTGCCTGGAATCAGGAGGTGGGAGGGTGCATGGGTCAGTTCAACCAGAGAACTGGGGACAGGGCTTACTGATTTTGATAGAAGAAACAGTTTTTCTCCCTTGAGGCAGATTATCCCAGGCAATGGATAAAGAAGAAGACAAGCTATGGGAGAAGGTCAGAGCCAGGGAGGGAAGATAAGAGTCACTGCCTGGCTCATGTCCCCTCGTGTTTGAGCCTGGCACCGGGAAATGGAGGTGGTGGGGCTGTGGCGTGGTTCATGGTGTGGATCCCGGTGACACTCGTGGGGCAGGACGCAGGCAGAGGGCCACAGCCTCGGGCAGTCCAGTGCCCTTAGGGCCCATGGTCCCTCACTCAGCCCCACGCTGGAAAGGATATGACTGATGCTTCAACAAGTGTTTCCTCTTTGACTTCCTCATCTTGGTCTTTTCTGAGAAGGCCCGGGCAAGTTCAAACAGCTTCCTCCGGGTGGCTGGGGACAGAAAGACCGTGAGCCGTCCTTGGCAGCCAGAGATCCAAGTGGCTGCACCCCAGGTCCGGGAGGAGACGGCAACAGGATTGGGCCACCAGGGCAGGGGCAGGAGGGCAGGGCAGAGCGGGAGCCCAAGGTGGCGGGGAGAGAGCAGGAATCACGGATGCGGGCCAGACAGGGCGTCGTGGGGGCATGAGGCTGCCATCCCATCTCGGCCTCCAGGGGCAGCACAGGCCACCACAAGCAGGGCCCAGGGACAGCAGCCTGAGATCCGGGTATTCCTTCCCAAGTAATGACAGAGAGAGACGCATCTTGGTTATCTCTCCCGCCGCCCCCGCCACTGCCTCGCCCCCGCTACCTCCCTGCCCCTCCCCTAGCCACCGTCAGAGCTGGTTCTAGGATTTCTATGACTAATCCAAGATTTTCCCTGCAATGGAGCCTGAAAGGATTGCAGCCTCCTTCTCACACAGTTGTCCGTGTGTGGTGGAGTGGTGGATGTGGGACAGTGGGTGCAAGGGATGTCCAAGGCTGGCAGGGCTTTGTGGGCAGAGGTCACCCCCCAGTACAAAGTGAGCCTAGCGAGGGCCTCCCATACACACCCGGGCAGCCCTCCTCAAGCCACAGAGGAGATGAACATGAAAATCGGGGTGGGGGCATGTTCAGCACATTCTTTTTCTGCAGACAGCTGGCTCAAGAGGATTTAAAACTTAATCTGTCTCCAGATTCAGCTAGAGGGAAGCGAGGCAAGGAAGTCGGAGGGAGCCAGTCTGCCATTAAAATGTCATTGAGGATCACCAAGAGTCGGCTGTGTTAAAAATCCTGGGTGGCTCCCTCCTTCCCAGGAGGCCGCAGGGCCTGTCTTAGAACTGGGGACGGGGACATGGGGCTGGACTCACATTTTCCCATGTGTTTCAACTTGTCCCTGAATAAGGCATCTTCAGACACAGCAGGGTTGGCTTCACCGGTTCCTGGAAGGGGGAGACACCCGCTGAGGGTGGGGGCCCTTTGGGTCCCTGCAGGCCGGCCAGAGAGGACACTCAGCCAGCAGCGCCAGGGCAGAGGCTCAGGGCTGACCCACGGTGACTGTCTCAGCCCTGCCCTTCCACTTAGGAAGGAAGCAAAAGCAGGCTTCTTCACTAACCAGGAGGGCACTTAAAGCAGGAGGAAACGCGGGTTTCTAGGAGCACTGTCTTCCCAGTCCCAGCCTCCCATTCCTCTGCGTCAGTGGGGACGGCCTAAGGTCGCTGAAAGTGCTAGTGGCTCTCACCCGCTCCGCTTCTCTGCCCCACTCCGCGAACAGTGAAAAGTCATGCTGGTAGCTTGAAACCAGCTATGGTGGGAGTATTTACACATGAAATCACTAGGTGCTCCCTGCTCCCTGCCTGCCCCTGCACCCGCCCTGCCTCCCACATGGCTGAGAGGGTGCAGGGACTAAGGCAGGCATCCGCCAGTAGTGACGCGCTTCTCCCTCCTTCCAGCCCAGACCCTTCCCAGACGCCCTCCCAGTTTCTGGCTTGTCAAAAGATGAACGGCTTGCTTCACTCAACATAAGGTTCTCAAGATTCATCCACATTATCCCATATGTTTGTACCATATTCCTTCTTAGAGCTGAGTAGTATTCCATGGTATGTAGAACTATTGTGAGTTTAGCAATTGAAGAAATTGTATCACTGATGTAGAGAAAGTGGCCACAGTAGTTGCTGAGGGCAGGGAGAGGGAAGAAGAGAGGTGATATGCGGGCATTTTCAGGACTTAGAATTGTCCTAAATGATATTGCAGGGTCAGATGCTGGACATTATATATCCTGCCATAACCCACTGAATGGACTGGGGGAGAGTGTGAACTACGATGTAAACTATTACCCACGTGGTGCAGCAGGGCTCCCAAACGTATTCACCAAATGCAACGAATGTGCCACAATGATGAAAGAGGTTGTTGATGTGGGAGGAGTGGGTGGGGTGGGTGTGGGGTATATGGGAACCTCGTATATTTTTTAATGTAACATTTTTTGTTATCTACATATCTTGTTTAAAAAAGACAAAAAATAAATTAGAAAAGAAGTAAAATGAGTTACAAAAAAAAAAAAAGATGAACAGGAACTAGAATCAGGCCTCTCACTGCCCTTCTATATGGACCCCCTGCTCTCCTCCCTGCAACTCGGCTAATCCAGAGTCACCTTGCTAGCTAAGTCCCCTTTGAGTCATTCTGATCCATCTCAGCAGCCCCGGCATCTCTGGCTAATTCAGGATCAAGGACAGGAGGCTTTGCTAGACGCTTGCCTGGGGGGGCCTAAGCGCCCAACCTGTTGCTTAGGGATCAGTTCCATGGGATTTTCTCTCTTGGAGCTGTGTAAGCTGCACTCCCCATCCCTCTGTTTCCCCACTCCCATCCTACTGCACATCAACACCCAGTGCAGGAGAAGCTGCTAAGTCTTTCTCTGAGGCAGGCAGCTTGGGAGTGGGGACTGCCAGAGTCCAGATGGCAAGTGCGGAGCCGGTGCCTCCTGGGCCCCCCTGCCTCGTGTCCCATGTCCCCGGCTCCGGCTCCACCTCCAGGCTGTGTACCCCAAGAGCACTGCTGCCCATGCCCTGGCCTTCACTCAGCTGGCTGGGTCTACTGGAGGGCACTGGACCTCTTCTGATGCAATTCTTGCCTCTTACCACCGCAGATATGAAGCTTAAATTCTCTTCCTCTAACACCCAGGGCAGGGCCTGGCACGTGGCAGACATTCCCCAGCTTCTTGGTGAATGAGTGAACGAAGCCTTCCCAGATTAAGCCTGCCCTTCTTCCCTCCCTGGCTTCGCTGGTTGCTCTACCTGTTTCTTGCACCTGTGTCTCCTGCACTCCTGTACGTCTCCGAGTTGTTCCCGCCTGTCCCCCCCTACATCATGGGACATTCTATGGTGAGTGTGTCCCCTTCTCACCCATGCTGCAGGCACCTCTGGGAATTCAGCCACCCAGCAGCCGCTGCACTGGCAAGAACTTGGGGCTGCTGAGTGGAGGCGCAGACTCTCCACGGTGGTTGTGGAGGTGGGGGCAGAAGCTTCCCCTCCAGCCTACCAAGAGGGCCCAGACCCCCACCCTCGTCTGCTCTTTCCTCATCCTACCCATACAACCCGAATATGCAAAGGGAAGCTGAGGTGGGAGCCTTGGGCCCTGCAGGGTGCACTGGGAGCCTGTGCTAAAGGCAGCCTCACCTTGGGCCGGAGAGGGGAAGCCAAAGTCGTTTCCGACAGCAGCACTGCTGGACTTGGATTTCTGGGACTCGTATTTCAATCGATCTGGAAAAGGACCACGTTCTGGTCAGGGAAGTCAGTTCCTTGGCTCCCAGGAGCGCACCAGACTGAGACCCAGGAGGCTGTGCGAGGGCGAACCCCTGGAATCACACACGGGCACAAATGCACACACAAAGCGTGTGTGCACAACTACTGGCTCGCAAAGAACCAGCATTCTCTCCTGACAAACATCCAGAATGGTGGAATGCCAGCACTGGAGGGCCCCTGAGAGATGCTGTAGTCCAGCTCCATGAAAACCTTCACGAGGGAAGGCGCCGAGGCCCCAGCACCTTGCTGCAGAGCTGAGAGCAGAGGTGGGCCTCCTCCCTCCCAGCGCTCCCTCTGCACACCTGCCCCAGCCCCCTGCTGTCAGTTACACACACACACACATGCACTCACGCACTCTCCCATCAGGACCCTTGCCTCCCCTCATTTCCGACACTCCTAAAGGAAGCAGTGTACCTTGGCTCAAGGGCTCTGGACACACCTCCCACTGCCCTCTCGCTGTACCCCACCCCAAACCCAGTCCCCCAAAAACACAGAACCCAAAGGGAAAAGGCAGCCAAGGCCAGAGAGCATGGTCCCCAGTGCAAGGGCAACCCAAACACCAAAAATCTCAAGAGCCCCTGCTCTAACATCTTCCACCCAGGAATTCCCCCTATCTCTGTTCCCAGAGCTCCAAAATACATCATGTCTGCCCCTTGATAGAGGAAGGGCAGCTCTCCAGCCCTGTCACCCAGTGCCAAGGCCAGGGCCCGGCACAGAGCAGATGTAGAGAGGGGAAGGAGAGGGCACAACGGGGCACATCCCTGTTCGTCTGAGTCCCAGGGAAGCAAGGGGTTGCTGGTGACACAGGCCCCTCCCTTGGCAGAAGTCTGGGGGCTCCCACAAGGATAGCTTGGTGGGGCCGTATGTTGGCAGGACAGAGAGCGATTGGCACCCCTGGCCTCTGGCTCAGTGCCTCTTCTGAACCCCAAGGCTAAAGCCAACACAGGGAAGTGGTGGTAGCACCCCCACGGGGGCAGCACCTCTCTCCAGGGCCAGGAGGAAGTCGCGGTTACGCTGCAGCTCCTTCATGAACTCTTCGTTCTGCAGGAAGAGCGCGATCCTCTCGTCCTCCAGGTACTGCTTCCAGCGGCTCTCCTGCTCATGGGTCCCGGCCCCCACAGTGCAGGGCAGGCCCCCCTCTCCACTCACACTTATGGGCTTGGAGCCCCCAGGGTTCCCCTGCAGAGAAGAGCAAGCATGTTGTTGAGTGCCTTCTCGCAAGGGCACAGATGGCACAAACCTCCCTGCAAACCTGGGTGGCATGTCCTCCCCCAGGCTCCTCCAGCCCACCCTGGGGCCACCCCCCCTAGGGATCTAGTCATCAACCAAAATCCAACATAAAGGCCAGAGTCCTCTCTGGGAAGCAGCAAGAGCTTAAAACAGTTTCTCCTCCTCACCCTGGAACACTCCATTCCTTTATCTACACCCCAAATAGTCATGAAGGATGATTTGCAAACTGCTCAATCGCCCACAATAAAGTCCCAAACCGGAAACTCTTTCTCCTTGCATCTCACACACACACACACACACACACACACACACACACACACACACGCGTGCACTGCAAGGCACCTTAGGACATTCCAACATCTGGAGAGGAGCTGCCCCTGACTTTCCGGGCAAGGGAAGGAGGTGCCCTGGCCCTCTGCCTTTGGCTGCCCCATGCCCTCCTCCCAACAGCCTGGGTGATGGCTGCAGCCAGAGCGCATCCTCAGGCTTTCAGCTTTCACCTTCCCTGGGTGGAACAGCGAACCTCCGGGCCCAGGCAGGAAGTGAAGCCTTTGGTTCAGTGTTCCTTCCTTGCAAACCCAGGCAACAGAAATAGCTCAGCCTGGGCTTAAAAATCAGGAAGTGAAACTTCCTGGCAAGAACTGTCTAGGCCTCAGATGGCACAAGAGATGCTGACAAGCAGGTGGGAGTAGAAGGTGGGGGGCGGAGCCCATTACCTGTATGCTATCCAGCTGCTGGGGCAGGATGCGGAGAAAGTCATCTGGGAGATTGCCCAGCAGGGGAGGGTTCCAGTTCCGATAGCGCCTCTGGCTCACAGGGGGGCCGGAGCCTGGCATGTCAATCCTAGGGGGTGGGAGGGAGTGGTCAGGCCCCACCCCAGGTCTCCTGGGCATTCCCACCAGGTCCTAAGGCAGACTGGATCCTGCTCAGAAACTTCCACTGGTCCCCTGCCTTCGGGGCAAGGGCCCGGCGCTCTAGGCCCTGCTGGAGACTCAGTGTTGGCAATTAGCCTCCGTTCACGCGCCAGCCTCAGCTCTTCCATTCTGTCACAGGCCCGGGCTCCTGCTGTGCCAGACATCGCCGGCTCGCCAACTATAGGCTCTAGGCTTCGAGAACGCTCTGTTCACAGTCTACTGTTGGACCCTGTGGCTTCAGAGCGAGAGGTTTATGAGTGTCCTCTAAAGGCAGCAGGGATGAACCTTTCCTGTCTCTATCCCTAGCATCGTGTCACCACACCATGCCCGTTCCTGGTGCTGAGGTCAGTGACAGGTGTGGTCCAGATGAACAGGTCCCCAAACCACCGACAGCCCGAGCTGCTGCCCAGTGGGGGACAAGGGGTTCCCAGGATCCCCTGGAGGAAGCCAGCATCACGGAAGCCCCCTGGGGAGAAAGTAGAGCAGCTGTGAGTTCCCCAGTTCCAGGTCAGTCACCAGCTAGCAGGGTGGTCTTGGGTGAGACCCTTCTCCTCTCTGGGCCTCCGTGTCCTCATCCAGAAACCGCTGCTCCCGCTGGAGGTTCCTGGGAGCCCCTCATGAGACTGTCCTGACCAGTGTTGTGAGAAGGTGACTCAAGATGCCCCGAGTGGAAGGGATTCTTGTTTCAGATTTCTTGAGAGACCAGGGGCACTCACTTGGGTGTAGAAGGAGCGGCTCGGCTCTCCCTTAGCAAGGTGCATCCACAGGTCAACAGCATGGAAGGGGAGGAGAAGGGGTGGTGGCAAAGCACCCTCCCTGACCCCCGGGCTCCTGCCCTGCCACCCTGGGGCCTGAGGGCAGCCTGGGGCCCGCCAGGAGCTCCCCACAGCTCCGCGGCAGCCCGTGCGTGGCAACCGCAGGACACGTGTTCTGCTGAATCCAGGAAATGACACACAGAGAGGCCGCGGCGGGCTGGGGGGCGGTGGGGGCCACTCTCGCTGTCAGGCCTGGCTTTGATTTGGTTTCCAGCTCCAGGAATCCCGCCCGCCCCCTCACTGGAGGGGAGCTTTTCCGGGCGGCTGCCGCCGACTATGAAAATAACTTCCTTTCCTCTTCTATTTTAGGCGGGTGGCCGGCGGGGTGAAGGGGAGAGGCGGGGGCGGCACAGACGGGCTAACAAGCTGCTAAGTGCATGGTGGGAGCTCAGCGCAGCGCAGACTGGGGCCAAGGGAAGCCCGGGCACGCCTGGTCCGCCCTCCCGCTGCACAGACGAGGGAGCCTGCCGGAGGTCTCGCGGCTTACATCACAACTCGGGACTCAGATGTTGTCTCATTCCCAGGGCTGAGAGGCCAGGGAGAGGGTGCCCCATCTCCCTTCCTTGGGCTTTGATGTCTTCACCTGGGACATGGGTGCCCACCCCCGACTGACACACGCCACGACCACCCAGGAGGGCTGTGGGAGGAGTGCCGGGGAGTTGCATTTGGACCCCTCTAGCCAGCGAGAGCCAAGCGGGGAGGGCGGCAGGGGAGCAGGAGCGTCCCTCGCTCTGGCCCGGGGCTCTGGAGGACAGGCCGACCCCTCTCGGCCGCTTGCCCTGGCCCCAGCCGAGATGAGGTAAGCCCGCAGTTGCGCAAGCTGCGAGCCGAGCTGGGGCCCTGAGCACTGGCGGCCCATGTGCCTCCATTGTGGTTGGAAAGGAATGTCAGAAATGAGCTGAGAGGCCCAGAAGAAACTTCCAAGGCTGTAATTTCAACGGAAAAACAGCAGGCGGCCTGGGCAGAGAGTCCCTCCGGGTCTCAGAGTCTTCATTCAGGCAGATGGAGAGAAGGAAAGGCTGGGGGTGGGGGTGGGGGGTGAGGGGGAGAAGGCCTGGGGAACCTCCTGGCCAGGAGTCCCTGCCCCTGGACCCCAAACTAGAAGGTCAAGCCCCATCAGATCCCCAGCTTTACTCACAAAATGTCAGCCCCGGGGATTTCAGAGACAGACTCTCTAGGCAGGATTTTCAGTTAAGACTGGACACACAGGCCCACGGGGTCCAGCCCTATTCCCAGGGCTCCCGGCATTCCAGGCTCACTACCCTGGGTCCGCCCTACCCCAGCAGGACACCTAAGCTCCCGAACTCCACCCCATCGTAGTGGCACAGGCACCCCAGCGACTGGGCTGGCAGAAGGGGGCCAGGGCATTCCCGGCCTTCAGGTCCTCCACTCAGACCTGATCACACCAAGCGGCCAGGGGAGCTTCCCAAAACCCGAGCCTGATCTTGTGCCTCTCCAGCTTAACCCAGTATCCCCAGAATAAGGTCGAAGCTCCTTGGAGGGCCCACAAGGCCCCCTGCGATTTGCCCTTGGATAGCTCCTGGAGTTTCCCAAATAGCGTCCCCCTTTCCTTCCTCAAGGCCTTGACACACGCTGTCCCCTCTGCTGGGAAAGCCCTCCTGCCCTCTGCTTCACCCGAGAAAGCCTGGCCTGCCTGTCAGGTCACAGTTTGGGCATCAGTTCCTCGAGGGAGCCTGGCCTGCACTCCCACCCATGTGTCTGTGCCTCCCCCAGACTCTGAGCTCCTTCAGGAACAAGGGTTACTATATTCATTGCTCCATCACACACCCAGCTCAGCACCCACACGCTGCAGGTGACTCAATAAATGCTGGAAATAAATGCCCTGAAAGGAGAGACTGAATGAGGCCTGGGTAGACCTGGGCCTAGCGAGGCCATGCTGGGAGGAGGGGCACCTGCTCGGGGACTGGCCCTGCCTCTTCTGGACACTGGCCTCACCACTGCTCTCAATGTTCAGTGTTAGAGCTGAACGCTGGGGCAGCTGCAGCAGGAAGGAGCAGTAAACCACCGATTGCAGATCTGGTCCACACCTGGCACTGTGCAAAGGGCTCCACACTTTCTCATTCAATCCCCACTAACAGTGTTGAGGCTGGGTTACTATTCCCATTTCACAGACAAGGCAAACAAAGCCCAGAGAGGTGAAGTAAGGAGCCAAAGGCCACATCTGGAGACTCAGAAGTTAGGCAGCTGAAGGAGGGGGCAGGGAAAGCAGCCACATCTGGCTGCCTCCACACTCATGTTCCCTTGCTCCCTTGCCTGTCCCCACCCCCCAGCCCACCCTTTCCTGGGCCAGGCCCCTGAGGCCCAGGCAGGGGCAGTAACTTGTTGGAAATCCACAGCATCTGAATGAGGCCCCCTGAGCCTTGGTCCAGTGCTGAGGCAGCCTGCCCCACACTGGGGCCCCCGGCACTGGGCCACGCTGCCTCCAGCCTTCAGCCCCGGCCACCTCCCATAGGAGGTGAGCACCTAGCCAGACAAGAGGGCAAGGAGGATGTGGCCAGGACACCAGGTTCACCCGGGGATTCTCTCTCTTACAGCCTCAGTTTTCCCTTCTGAAAAAGAGGCAGAACCACCGGGCCCAAAAGGAACTGAACCGTTCCAAAGGCACCTTGAGATATTAAAAAATCATCTAGCCCCGGGCTCCATGGCCCACCCAGGCTGCAAGCCCTAGCCAGGTCTCACCCAGACCTACCCATGTACTCCCCGTCTCCCACCTCAGAACAACCTCCAGCCCTACCCCATAATTTTCTAGGACTCTTTTAGTTTCCCAAGCTGCAGTCGCAGAGATTTTTCTCATTAGGGAGGTGACAGGACACAGCAGTAAAAATCATTAGCTTCGGAATCAGATGGATCTGACTTCAAATCCCAGCTGTGTAGCCCTGGGAGAGTTCTGAAACCTCTCTGAGGCTTAGTTTCCCCATCTGTAAAGGGGGGATGCTGACAACAACGCCCACCTCACAGGCTGTTAAATGATCTAAATGCAACGGCGTAGCTAAGAACCTCGTCAGTTTCTGGCATTGGAAGGGTGCTTAGTAACCAGCAGCTGTTATTAGCTATGCCTGTATGGCAAGAGTTGTCAGCCACCACTGCTCTTGGACTCCCGAGACCCCCTAGAAGAGAAGACCACTGGGTCAAGCCCCCTGACCCCTCATCATTCCAGACCTGAGTCAGTCTCAGGAACAGAGGCTCCAGGGCAAAGAGGCAACCCCTGGGCTCCAGCAGCCCCACCACAAACATCAGGCCCAGAAAAATAAGCACCTCAGAGACCTGTGGGACTTTGCCAGCAACCAGCTTCATTTCAAGTTTCCAAATTACAGAGTCCTGGACTGGAGAGAATTCTCCAGGGTCCTGCTGATCTATTCTATTGCCTCAAGTTACCAAGCCATCCCCCAAAAGAGAGACTTTTCCCCATAACTTAAAAATCCCCACAACATTACAGCCCTGACATGGCAAATAGATATCCATTCCATCACCTGCTGATCACTGTCTGAGAGTGCTATGTTGAGGAGTCCGAGGCCCATTCTCAACCCAGGAGGAAAAAGTGCAGTGCTCAATTAGTAATGTCTGCACTTAGGAAGGGAAGTGTCAGTACACATTTCATGTGTTTGTCATTCCCACTCTGGTATCTCACTTGACTATAAGCTTCCAGAAGGCAGAGGCTGGGCCATGTTTAGCTCTGTTCCCTGTAGAGTGTTCAGCAAAGGACTTAGCCTGGAGTAGGAATTTAGCTTTTGCAATCCTTCCATTTTGAAAGTTCTCCTTAGTGTCTGGCTGAAAAGTCTCTTGCTGCAGTAGAAGCCTGTTCCTGGTGGAATCATATACTGAGGGGTCCAGGCAAGTTTCCCACCATTTTGCACTCAACCCCTTCCCTACTGAGCTGTGCTCTGAGCTGAGATGCTTTCTCACCTGGGAGGTGGAGTAGGGGGAGCCAGAGGGTAAGGCCTGTCGAACATGTGCATGTGGTAGGCTGGCGGGGAGTACACTGGAGGGGGCTCTTCGTCGGAGCTATCAGGTTCCAAAGTCCTTTCCAAGATCTAAACCAGAGACAACAAGAAAGAAATACTAATAATCCTTCCTTGAACTTAATATACAGACAATACCCAGTTTTGGGCAAACCCTTACCAAGTAAAGGGAACTCTTACCAAATAAGGGGAACGCCCATTGCGGCGGGAGTATAATTTGATACAACCGCCACTTTGGGCTCCTTGGCCTGGTCAGCTAAAGTTACACGTGTGGACACCTCTGACCTTGCAATCCCAACATACTTAACAGACATGAAAGTACATGTCCCCCAAAGAACATTCATAGCGGCGTTAGCCATCTGTAAGGCGCGGAAATAGGTGAAAGGAGAAAACGGAGACAGGAAGTCACAGCAGCGGTGACCTGTGTGTGGGGGGGTAAGGACAGGAAGGGGGCGAGCAGGATTCCAGGTTCTCATCATGCTGCTTCTTCAGCTGGGTGCTAGTAATGTGGGTGTGTTCACGCTGAAAATCCACTGAGCTGCACACTTATAATTCATGTACTCTTCTGGATGTGTGATACTCTTTCATAAACAACGTTACTTACTTTTTTTAAAAAAAGCAGCATTCCTACTTCCTCTCAAAGTACTTCCACTTCTGTTCTCTCTCCTTTGCCACTAGTAACCTGGTGAGGTAGGTTACAGATCATTAACCCCATTTTGCAGAGAAGCTGAGGCCCTGGCCCACTGAGCGACGTGGCAAGAGAACTGGGTCTTTGACTTGGGCTGCGGCCCCCTGGCTGCCCAGCCCCTCCCTCAGGCACAGTGCATGCACACTCGGGTTGGGGTCTCTGGGTGGAGAGGGGCAAGGGGAGTGCCCAAGACGCCTGCTCTCCCTCCTGGACACTGACCTTCATCCCAGAACCTCTGTGGGAGCCAAGGGCTGGGCACAAAAGGTGTTCCTGCTGCATGGACTGATCTGGACCCTTCTCCAGAGCTCAGAGGAGCCCGGGCCAGGTGGCAGCCATCAACCACATCTCACATCACACATATCCCAACAGCCTACACCTTAGCTTCTGGCCTCCTGCTCCTCCCCTCCCACAGCTCCCGGCAGAGAACAGCTCAGAGGCTGTGAATTGGCCCAGTCACCAGGCCCCATGTTTTAATCCCAAATGAGTGGGCAAAGTCACTATTAACACTACCCCTGCCTCCACCGCTGCAAGCCTGGGCCCCGCTAGTCGCACTGGCATACCTCTGCCCCGAGTCCAGCCATGACCAGGCATATGCAACCTCACAGGGACACCCTGGCAGGTGGACGAGTGAGCAACATGCATGCACACACACACACACACACACACAAACATTGCACTACTCTGTGCATACACAGCTGGCCCAGCCCAGGGAGGCCTCCCGCCCTGGAATGTGCTAACGTTCTTTCCTTTGAGGCAGAAAGTATTTAAACAGATGCTTTTGCAGGAAAAGAAGAATGTAGTTGCTTTGCGGGCCACTGCTCTGCTTACCCCAAATTTCCAAAAGAGGAAAACTAAGCAGAAAGAGAATACTGGAAGCTCGGCTCCTGTTCAGAGGCGAATCTCCAGTGCACAGCACAGTGCCTGGGACAGGCTGGTGGCTCAGCAAGTAGCTGATGCATAAGGAGAACTGGCTGCTGCACCCCCGCCCACACTCCTCGCTGCCCAGCCCCCGCTGCTCTGAGGGACGTGGTCTCAAGGCCAACTCCTGAGGGCTGAGCCCTCTCCTCCTGGTGACCTGGCCTTTACCCCCAGGATGGGCTCAGGGCATCGGTGAGGAGTGGGGAAGAGCTCGGCAGCACTTGCTGAGCTGCTGCTGGGGGAGATGAGGCCTCCAGGGCTGCGTCGAGAGAGCCCCCCCACCCCCAGCTGCTCCCGCTCCTCAGGGCAGCCTCCTGGGTCTGCAGAAACCAGACATTCAGCAGAGGCTCCTGGGCCAGAATGGGGAAATGCCAAGAAGGTGGGCGGCGGACGAGGCTCGCTCCAGCAAGGCTGATCCCGCATTTCCACAGAGAGTAACCCGGGACACGTTTCTGGTCTCCCTCTGCCTCTGTCCCTGGAGTCCCACCAGCCATGATGCGGTCGTTCTGACGCTAAAGGTACTGAAGTTTTCAGCTCTGCGGCCTCCTGGCTTAATTCAGTGTGGGTAATGGACGCCTGCCAGGTGCTGTGGGGCCGGGGGTGGGAACAGGGTCTGGGCCATTTATCTGGCAGGAGGTATTTCTCCGTGGCAAGGATACCCCTCGGGCCAGCCCACCATCCATCAGCCCCCAGAGAGGGGGCTTTTTCCAGTCAGCAGTTATTGTCATTCCAGCTGCTGCTCATAAATTTTCCAAAGCACTTTCTGCTGGCTCAGGAATTGCCTGCTGATGGGCCCAGGCAGAGCTCCAAAGGTGGGGGGCTGGGGAAAGCAAGGAAAGCCAAGGCAAGAGAGGGGTGCTGAGAAGGGGTTCAATCCAGAGACTCTTAGAAAACCAGAAGTGCACACAGGGCTGGCCTACCCAGGGGATGGTGACGCCTCCGGGAGGTTCCCAGGGCGGTGGGTGCCAGGGCCAAAGAAAGAAATATGATCCCATCTGCCAGACAGTGGGAGCAAATGGAGACTGTAGAAAGGGCCAGAGGTTACAAAGAGCTGTACCTTCCTAGCTCATGCTTAAAGAATGTACCTGCAAATACACACACGCTCACCCCTCCCTTCCACACAGAGGATCTGGGTTTTCCCATAGTCCCTCCACTGGGCTAACCATGGAGTGGTTTCCCAGGGAAAGAGATGGTAGAAAGCTGAACGAAGGCAATGGTGACATTTATTCATTGAACAAACATTTTCTGAGTGCCTGCTATATACCAGGACTATCCTGGATGCTGCAGGTGACACAGTGATGAGCCAGATGTCACACAGCTTTACTTCTACCTGGAGAGAGAAGTCCCAGGCAGCACCTGCTAAGGGAGGGAGAGCAACCAGGTTTCACCCTACAAGATGACTCTAAATGAAGGAGGGTGGCTGCCTGCAGGGCTGTGTCCAGAAGGAATCTGAGGCCTTATCTGGCTCCAGAATGTAAACGAGAATGACACCACCACCTCACAACATTTGTGAGGATTAGATAAGGCTAGTGCCCTTAGGATGGAGCCTGGCACAGCTGGGACTCAATAAAGAGCAGAGTTAAATCCCATCTCCTGGGTCCTTCCATCTTGCCATGGCTGCATGGCCCAGGGGTCTCTGCAGGCTGCAGCCCCCTCCCTGAACTACTCTGTGTGGCTTGCCCGTTCTGCACTAAGTACTGCAGGTCCCTGGGGGGCCAGACATGTACCTAACTTTTATATGAGGCTGGAGAGGACCAGCCACACCCAGCAGGCAGGCACTGGTGCAAGTGGGTGGTCCCTGCTCCCCCAGGCCACTTCCCTGGAGAGAGGAGAGCTCCACTGCTTGGGTATCATGCACTCCCACTGCCACTGCTCTGTGGTCAAAGGGACTGAAGTGGCAAATCTGACATGTGATTCCTCTTCAGTGGCTCCCTCCGCCCTAAACATATAGACCCACACTGTTCTCAGCAGCAAGGCCATGCCAACCTCTCCGGTCACCTCTCACCAGGATCCTGACTGAAGGGTCCTGCTGCCAGCTCCCTAATGAGTCATGCTCCACTTCACCTCTGAGCCTTTGCACAAGCTGTTCCCCTTGCTTGCACACCCTTTCCCTTATGCTTCACTCTTCTTTGGGGTCTCAGCCTCGCCATCTCTTCCCCTGGGCATTCTTCCCGTCCTCTCTGCTGCCTTCATTTCTCCACTGGAGCACTTAGCATACGGTGATGTCACCATCTGACTCTAATCTCTGTTCTCCACCAGACTATGAACTCCATGAGAACAGAAATTTTGTCTGACTTGGCCAAAGTGCATACCCAGAGATTGAAGACGAGACTCCTGAAAAGTACAGACCACAGCGCCCCAGGTCTGGAACTGGAATTGAGTACGTTGGGGTGAGGCCCAGGCATCTGCATTTTTAACAAGCTCTGTGATTCTGATTATGACTGACACTTTTACCTGCCGGGCACACTATGGAGTGGGTGCTCAGTGTTTGTTGAATGAATGCATATAATTTCTGCCAGTAAAACAAAGCCACTGAGTGGTTTGGGTACCCTTTCCCTAAGAGGAATAGGCTGCTTGCTTTTGGAATCCAGGTAGAGGACTACCCAGGTGCTCTAGAAGGTGCACACTGTTGGCGGAGCTTACAGCTAACCATCTGGGCCGCCGGGCCAGGCGCCTACCTCCGCGGGAATGCTGTCCTCCGAGTCGGAGCTGTCCTCATAGACGCTGCCGCCGCCCTCCAGGTTCATCTGCAGCAACTGGTCGATGGTGGCGTCCACCGCGCCGCTGTTGGCGCGCAGCACGCACTCGATGATGTCGTAATCCATGTTGGGGAACATGGTCTTGAAGTCGTCCATGGCCTGGTTGAACTCGAGGCGGCGCACCTGGCGCGCGGGCCGGCTGTTGTTGAGCTCCTGCGCCGCGGCGGCCGCGCTGCCCGCGCCGCCCCGCGCCCCGCCGCCCCCGCCGCCGCTGCTCCGGCGGAACAGGCTGGTCATCTTGCGGAGCCGCGTGGGGAAAATGTTTCCAGCGGGCACCGACGTCCCTTCCCCCGGGTCCCTCCACTGTCCGCCACTCGCTCCGCTGGCCCCGGAGCCTCACTCCTGCATCCCGCCTGGGCCCTGGGCGGCCGGGCAGGGTCTCCGGGTCAGGGGACTAGGGGCGCGGGTCCACGGGCGGCCCTCGGGGAGCGGCCTTCGCCGGGCGCGGCATCCGGGCCTGGACGGCTGGTCATCCACACCCCCGGGGCATCCTGGGGCCGGCTCCACGGCGGGTCCCACCTGGAATCGAGAAAGACGCAGTCAGGGGCAGAGGCCAACGAAGAGGCGCTCGGGGAGATTACCAAGAGTGGCTGAAATTAGGACGGGGAGGCTGGGTGGGAGGGGCGACCCCTACCACGCCCACGGAGAACTGCTGCTTTCTGCTTTCCCTCCAGGGAAGGCAGTTAGCAAGGGCTTACTGTCGCCAGATGCCATCCTAAATGCCTGTGTGCGCAACTTGACAACACGAGGTGGCAGGTACTAGTATCCCCATTTTGCAGATGGGGAAACTAAGGCATAGCCTCTAAGTGGTGGAGCCAGGAATTTAAAGGCAGACCACTACACGTGGGCAGGAGGGGCTCTGTATAGGACAACGACCTGCCCCTCTGGTCCTGCCACACCCTCCAGTCCCTGCTTTCCTCCTCGCCCCACATCACCACCCAACACCCCAGCTCCACAGAGCAGCCACCTCCTGCACTTGTTTAGGCTTCCATTGAGTCGGAGTGGGCGTGGGTGTCTGCTGAGGGAAGAAACCTGGTTTCCATCCTTGCAGTACCGTGGGCTGATTGGGGAGGCCGGGATCCCCCTCTTGGGAACCTCAGTCCACACCCCGGAGCAGCAGCAGCCACAGCGGCAAGCTGAGGAACCTGACCACGTTGTCAATGTCTGGGCTTGCTTTGCCTCATAGTCACGCTGCCACGTTTTCTATATATCAGAGGTGCCTGTTTGTTTTAATGGAACACTGAGTGTCCTTACATGTTACATGTTTCTTCCAGACCACACTCTTCTCAAAGCTGTCCTGAGGAACCATGTCTTACCCCCACCAAATCCAGTTCCCCCGCCCCAGCCAACCAAGTGTCCAGCCTCCAGCGGTGCCAGCACAGTGTGGCTGAGGAGCGCACGTGGTCGGGACTAGAAATCAAGCACAATTAGGGGCCTACATCTGTGGCTGAAAACCACCTGCCCACCCAGAAGCAGGCTTGCCAATCCCCGCCAAGGTAGCGTTCTGTTAGTGCAGGCACCTGAGAGGTAAATCTGTTTTAAAACATCAAGTTCTGACTTTCTCATGCTTGTCCCAAGATAGATGATAATTTTGTTAATTGGAGAAAAGTGGCAGCTGTATCTGAAGGGATTGTTCCATCAAAGGATATTCTTAAGTTTGAGAAAACAGGTGCAGACCTGTTTCCACTTTTCAAGGACTTGGGGCCATAAGCCTAACAGCTGACCTAGAAATGTCTGTGTGAGCAAACTGTGACCTTCCCTGCTATTATCAAGGGAGTCAAATAACCGAGAGGGTGAGAAAGACAAGCCAGAGCAGACTGGGGTGCAGGGAGGTGCAGTGGAGGGGTGCCCTCATTTCGAGGTCACAGCCACTGGTTCCCTCTGTCACTTTAGGCAGTCCGTCCCCTCGCTTTCCTCATGGGTCAAATGGGACCTCTGTACTACCGTGTTGAGATTCTGACTTCTTTAGAGGGATGTGGAAACTGTTAAAGGCTCCTGTTCCGAGGTCTGGCAGGTGTCTGCCGAGCCCCAGAGAAGTGGACTGTATTTGAGAATGTGAAACTAGAGGCACCAAGGCCTGGTCCAGCCTCAGGGCTAGTTACAAAACTATAAACTTCTCCTACCCTCTCCCCCCAGGGAAAAAGTTATTACTGTGGCACTCCAGCATATATACACATACATATGTACATACACACATGTACGTCTAGGTATTGTTTCTGTGCATATACTACCATATGTAAGAAACATTTTTATTGAAATGTACCATGCAACTTGCTTTTTTCCACTTAATAACATATTGTGGCCATCTTCCCCTGTCAAAACATATAGATTTACTTCATCATTTTTAATGGCTAAATAGTATTCTGTAGTCTAGGCAATGCATGATTTATTATCCAATTCCCTCTGCCCCATCTTTTCCCAGATGAGCAAATCGCCACTCAGAGAGGCCAAAGCCATTTCACAAGACAGAGGGGTGATCTCAAATGATCAGACCCAGAATTTTGTTGCGAGGATGAAGGCAGGAAACTAGCCACGGATGACATGGCTTCCCACAGCCAGCTTCTGACACGCCATCCCTTCCCCAGCCCTGAACAGTGGAAGGTCAGAGGATGCCTCCCAGCCCCCCCAAAATGCCCTCCAAGGAGGGGCTCCACCCAGGTGGCTGCCTTTGTCCTGGGATCCAGGGACCTGACCTGAGGCTCTAACACAGACCGAGCGCCAGGAGCCCCCAGACACCAACGCCTGGGCTGCACTCTGCCGAACCAGGTGTGATCACAATGACTGTGCCTTGTGCTACCTCCTTAGTAAAGCCACCATCTCCCTGCCCCTCCAGTAATTTAGTATGAGAGAGGGGGAAAGTCACAGATGCAGAAAGCAGAGTACAGTTTACCAGGGGCCAGGAGGAAGGGGTAATGGGGAGTTACTGCATGAAAGCTTCTGGGTCTCTGATTAAGGAGTGAAAGTTTTGGTAACAGAAGTTGGTGATAGCAGCACAACATCGTGATTTGATTAATGCCACTCAGCTGTACGCTTGGGAGGGGCTGAAATGAGAAACTGCTTTTTGTTTTTGTTTTTGTTTTTTTTAAAGATTTATTATTTCTCTCCCCTTCCCCCCTCCCCCCCAGTTGTCTGTCCTCTGTGTCCATTTGCTGCGTGTTCTTCTTTGTCTGCTTCTGTTGTCAGCGGCACAGGAATCTGTGTCTCTTTTTGTTGCATCATCTTGCTGCGTCAGCTCTCCCTGTGTGCGGCACCATTCCTGGGTAGGCTGAACTTTCGCACTGGGCGGCTCTCCTTGTGGGGTGCACTCCTTGTGCGTGGGGTTCCCCTATGCGGGGGACACCCCTGCGTGGCACGGCACTCCTTGTGCACCTCAGCACTGCACATGGGCCAGCTCACCACATGGGACAGGAGACCCTGGCTTTGAACCTTGGACCTCCCATGTGGTAGGCGGACGCCCTATCTGTTGAGCCAAATTCACTTCTCGTGAAATTGTGATATATATGTTACCACAATTTAAGAGAGAGAGACTGAAGAGACAGAGACAATTAATGCAATACGTGATCCAGAACTGGATCTAAAAATGGAGGAGAAAATGCCAAATGGATGTTATTGGGACAAGTGAAAAAACTGGAATATAGACTGTATGCTGTATATCAATGTTAAATTTCCTGAACTTGATAATTGTACTTAAGTTGATTACATAAGTGAATGCCCTTGCTCTCAGGAAATAGACAATAGAAGTGTTAAGTGTTAGAGAAGCATGATATATGCAGCTACTCTCAAAGATTTAGAAAATAGATGATAGATGCTCGATAGCTAGCTGGAAAGGAAGGAAGGAAAGAACTAATGTAGCAAAATGCTAATAGTTGGTAAATCTGGGTGTCTGAGTGGGGGTGTTTTGGAGTTTTATGCATTGTTTCTGTATTATTTTTATAACTTCCCTGTAAGTTTGAAATTATTTCAAAATAAATTTTAAGAGAGAGAGAGAGCTGCAGGAACTTGCACTCCGCCAAGGGCAGTCCCCTGGAGAGACAGCCAGGATGCAGCCCTCCCCAGGGGAGGAAAAAGGAAGATGGAGGGGCCCACATGTTCTCCACTAAAGCCCTGTGGGCAGGTCCCTCCAGCTCTGGGCCACTTTGCGTGTTGGGAAGCCCCCGAAGAGGCGTTCTTGTGCTCACACCATTTACACTAAGTGTGCAATGGCTCCGACCCAGGCTGGAGTTCCTGCTCTGCCCCTCCCCAAGTGCATGACCTCATAGGAGCCTCCTAGCCACTCTGCGGCCCACCCACGGGGCTTCCATGGGAGTTCAGCAAGCAGTTCTCAGCACAGTGCTTGGCACTTCGTTAGCTGCATGAGTGCAGCTGGTGACGATGCCAGGAGCTCGGTACGCTGGCCAAGCTGCTCCCGAGGGTGGATGGAGGGATTCTAGGAGGTCTTTCCCCTGCATCTGGATATAAACCCCTGGAATTCCTTCAGCCCCCTAGAAGGAGACACTTGTCCTCGCAGTCTCAGGGGAGGCCTGACTGGCCTGGACAGCTGGAGACACTGCAGCTCAAGCTGCCTCTTCCATGTGCCCTGTGTGCAGGGCTTTGGGAATTATCATTTTGTGTGTGTGCCACAACATGTAAAAGGCCGAAATAGTCTAATTCAGCGCCACACCCTGCTACACATTACAGATGCAGACTGAGACCCAAGACTAGGAGGGAGTTGCCCAAGGACACAGCAAATAATGGCAAAGCCTGGACTTTTCCATCTAAAGGTGGTTCTGTAGACGAGAAGAAAGTGGCTCAAAAACAGTAATGTGGAACCCAGGGAAACAGGACTCAATTTCCACGGGCCTCTGCAAGGACTCGTGGACTCCCCCAAGCCAGGATGCCTATAATTAGCACTAGGCAGAGCCCACACTTCACCAAGGATAGGCACCCTCGCTAAATTCAAGGGCAGAGTCTGAGGCCAGGGCTGAGGTGTGGCCGGCAGCGAGCGGAAGGACTGTGCTCAGGGTCAGAGTCATCGTGCCGGCCTACCCTTTGCAACCAGCACTGTCAACTGAACACACACGAAGGGCACACAGACCCTGGATTCACTTGGCGTGTCCAGGCGCACTGCCAGGTACTTAAACATTTTATCTTTATTACAATATTATCCACAAGATAGGTGCTATCATCTCCACTTTACAGCTGCAGAACCAGGTTCAGAGAAGGTAGGTAACTTGCCCAAAGTCACACAGCCAAAAATGCCAAGTAAGGATATCAGGGCTGAGAGCAAAGGAGCCCCTGAAGTACAGCTTCACATACCCCAGGCTCAGAAGTGCTGGGCACAGCCCATCGGGCATTGCAGCAGAGGAACAAGACCCCAGCCAACACAGAGATCTAGTTGGCTCTGCCCCAGAGTGGGCTCTGAGACCTTGGGGAAACCACGCCACCTCTCTGAATCCAGCTGCTGGGCACTGGCAGAGAAACAGGGAGATAACCTCTGAATGGCTTCTTTTTTTTTTTTTTTAATTTATTTATTTACGTATCCCCCCCCACCCCTCCTCCCATCCTGCCATTTTTGCTGTCTGTGTTGTCTTCTCTTCTCATTCTTTCTCTTCTAGGATTCACCGAGATTCGATCCTAGAGGTCCCTGATGTGGACAGAGGTTCCCTGACCATTGAGCCACCTCAGTTCCTGGTCTCTGCTGTGCTTCACCTTGACTCTCCCCTTGTCTCTCCTTCGTTGTGTCATCATCTTGCTGTGTGACTCGCTTGCACGGCCACTGGCTCACCACGCGGGCACTTGAGCTCACCATGCAGGCACCGGCTCACCACACAGGCACGCTTTCTCTTCTTTTTCACCAGGAGGCCCCAGGGATAGAACCCAGGTCCTCCCAAATGGTAGGTGGAAGCCCTATCACTTGAACCACATCTGCTTCCCTGAATGGCTTCTGAAAAAGGAACTGAATCAAGTCCCCTGAGCCCGTTAGAACTCTGAGAGACCGACTCAAAAGCTCTCCTGAACTCGCAGTTGTGACCTGGGGACTGGGAAGCAGACACTGCATACCCGTCCTCCCCCAGGGCCCAGGGAGCCAGGCCCAGTGCCTGTCCACCCCCACCCTCACCCCCTCCGCCCTGCGAAGGATCCAGGACTGGCAGAGGCCAGTGCACAGCCAAGCTCCACTCTGAGCACAGCTACCCCCAGCCAAGGCCTGAGTCACTCCTGGCTGGGCCCAGCGAGGTGGGCAAGCTGCCCCACTGTTGTCCTGCCGACCTTGCCCAAGGTCACCCCAGCCAGCCTCCTGCCTAAGGGGGGGCCTGTCCACCAGGGCCAGGGGAATGTGAGAGCCCAGGAGCCAGAGTCCTCGTTTCCCGTTCTGACCAGCCCTAGCGAGTCTGCATGACAGTAAAACTCTTTCACTTCTCCAAACCTGTCTTGTTTGTAAAAATGGGGGTAATACCTTCTTGGAAGGGATATTGTGATACAACTCACATGGGTGCCTGGAGCACGGTGAGCACCCAGTGAGACAGGCTGACAGGGCCTCACAGGCCTCGGACCCTTCCCTGGCTGCACGCACTGCTGAGCAAGCTTACCCACGCGCTGAGCACAGGCTCCTGGACGTCTCTCCCTGTCGCTGACCTCGCCTGTGAATGGCCCCTCAACTCCACATTGCACACCCTCCCTGCTGCCTCTACTTGAATGTCCAAAAGCAGCTCCACTGGGGATGGGAGAGGGGCTTTTCCTTTCCAAAGCCCTTTCACCTCCACTCCTCACAGCAAATCTATGAAGTATGTAGAGGCATGCATTGCTAACTCAGTTCACAGATGAGGGCACTGAGGCCAGGGAAGTCCAGGGATAGGGCTAAGGTGGCCCAGGGGCCCCCTCCCTGACTGACGAGGCTGATGGCCAGTCGGACTCCTTTCCAAGCCAGGAGGGGTCGCCCCCTCCAGGATCTGCCTAAACCTTACACTCTGTCCCTCAGGGGGACCAGGACCCAGCGCTGAAAAGTAGGGGTCAGAGCAAGAGGCTTCTGGAGGTGGTGGGGGGAGGGAGCCGAGAGGCCAGGGGTCCCAAATGGCTGGTCCCTTCCTGCCTCTCACTTTCCTCCTCATTCTGTGAGGGAGAAAGCCAGCTCTGTTCCTCCACACCTCGGCTTCCTCGTCTGAAAATGCCCGAGGAACAGCCCGGGTCTTGAGATCCATCTGCAACTGCTGTGATCCTGCAGAAGGACACACTGTCCCTTGCGGCCCAGAGCCGACCCCAGGGTAGGCCACTAGGTGGTGTCCCAGGGCTCCGGCCTGGCTGCTCCCAGGGAAAGGGCAGGCCGGGCCACTCCTCTTCCAGGCAGCAAGGATGCGCCCCACCCCAACCTGGGACTGACTGAAAGGGAGAGGAACCCCAGGGGCCTCAGAACCCAAGGCTTTCAGAGTTGGAAACCACCTTACAAAATCACTTAGGTGAGACATACACGGTACACGTGCCACCAATTTCTATCCCTTGTCCTTGGCAGACATCACTAATCCATCCAGGTATTAACGTCTTCCTGAGCCCACACACACGCAAAATGCTTCTCAACACGCTCCTCCGGGCAAGCCGCTACCAAGCCATTAGAACTGGCATGCAAGAGACAACCTGCTCGCCAGCCCTGTCACTTCCCGCAGGAAAGATCAGGCCGAGGCTCACTTTGTCTCATCGAGAATCCAGGCTACAAGAGCCGGCAGGGCAGAATGAGGTCACCTGACCCGGGACGCTTGTGTAACCATGGTTAAGTCCCGGGGAAACTCAAGTGGGGAATGGCAGTGCTAATGGAGAGGCCCGTTCGGGCAGCTGCATCTTCATCCAATTGTCACCTCCGAAGCGATGGGGGCGGGGTGTGGTGAAGGCTGCAGAGCTTCTTGGCTTCTGAGCTGAAGAGGCCCCAAAAGGGGGAGAGGAGGGGTGAAAAGCAAGAGAAGAGAGCAGCTCTCAGAGTCGTGTGTGTGTGTGTGTGTGTGTGTGTGTCTGTGTGTGAACGCTTGAGCCCAGCGGGAAGGAGGGGTCAGCCCTGACAGAGACGCCTTGTCCTCCTGCCCCTGCACAGGCTTGTTTTCTTCCCAAGCTATTAATGTCACTGCAGCTTCAAAAGCCGAGTGACCTTTAAATGCTGAGCCTCCTGCTCCTGCCCAAGGCGCGGAAACAGCTTAATGGAAACTGGGCTCATAAATTATCAACTCGGCCCAAATGGCCACAGCTGCTGGGGCTGCAAAAAGGCCAGCCTCATTCCCGAGGCCCCCAGAGCTGCTGCCCACACCTATGACCCCCTGGGACAGCTGGGAAGGGCAGAGGGGACTCTTGGGCACCACCATTCGGGAATGGAGGCCAGGCTGAACCTGAGGTGGGGGAAGGGGGAGACAGATCCCGCTCTGCCACGTCCTCCGGCGTGACCTTGGGTTGGCCATTTATTCTCTGCACACTCGCTTCTTCTCCATCAGTAAACCATGAGGATTTGAACGAAGGACTCATAAGGCCTCTGCTAGGAAGAAGAAGGGCTCTGAGAAGCCCCACTGCCACCCAGAGAAGCAGGACCCAAGGCTTCTGTGCCCACCCAGCAGGACTGCTGGGCGGAGTAGGGGCTGGAGGCAGTACTTGCCCTCCCAGGGCACCACATGCAGCTGCATGGGCTGTGAACTGCACGACTCCTTGTCACCCCCCAACCCCCAGATGATTCAGTCCAATCTGGGTAAGTCTGGGACATTCCAAATATATATATATCTTTTACAAATCTCTAGAAAAGAAAGTCACTTTCTCTCCTAACTGTCCTCTCTCCTGTCTTAATTTTGTCGCCAGGTCTGTAGCCAAGGGGAGTTAGTAAGGTCCCTAATCACAGAAGGACAGACGTCAGAGCCCCAGTCCTGAGGAAAGGATCACTCAGCTCTATTTCTGAGGCCACACATCAGGCTTAGCAGCCACATAAGGCTCCAACAGGAAGCCAACTCTGTCTTCCAGTTGAAAAGATCCAAGGTGAAGCTCTTCAGGCATGAGTAACATGTCATCTGTTTGGTTCATCTTGGTATAATCAAGGTAATAATAGTAATAATGATAATAACAGCTAACATTTATTGCCTGTTTCCTTGTGTGCCAAGCACCCTACCAAGTGCCTTGCGTATGCTAATTCTTTTCATCCCTGTGAGGTACATACTACTACTGCTATTTCCATTTTATAGACAGAAACCGAGGTGCAGAAGAGGCAAGCAGGTCACACAGTTAAGGGGCTGCCTGAACTCTGAACTCAGGAGGTCTGATTCCAGATTCCACGCTCTTGATTCATCACGGCCATCTGTCTCTCTGTGATCCCTGGAGCCCAGCACTGGGCCAGCACGGAACAGGAACTCAACAACTGAGTTGAAGTGAATGCTAAAGGGACAGAGTTGCCCCTGGAGAGTTTGGGGATGCCCAAGAGCCTGAGGAATTAGAAGGGATGGGGCTCGTGTTGGGGAGAAGAGACTACAAGTAAAACCTCATCCAGAAGGTTAAAACAGAGCAGTGACCCTTTCCTTACAGAAAGCCTTTTCCCCACCCCATCAAAGTTGTCGAGTTGCCTGAGCAACCAACTGTTTTCTGCCTCTATCTGAGCTGATTAGGGACTAATTCCATAACAATCCCTCTCTCCAACAACAAATGCCACAGGCTGAGCCAACACACTCAATGCAAGCACCTGGGAGGGGATCGAACCTCAGTGGAAGGAGGTGGCACTGCTCTCCATTGGCCCACCCTACCCATACTGCACCCCTGGGAAACCCTCCCAGCTGGCTGGAGGCTGTATATACCTGGGGCCAAGGGAGAAGAGGGACCCTGGCAGCTGAAATGCAGGGTTGGGGAGGCTGGGCTGGCATGGTCTGATCTCTCCTGCAGGCAGGCAGGCTGGGCCAGCATAGCCTGGGGCTGAGCCCTGAAGGCTGGGCAAGGAGGAGGCAGGCAAGCAATGCCCGACACTTCTGCACCAAGCGTGCCCAGAATACTCAGACCAAGGACCCAGGATTAGGGAGGGGTGCTCAGATGAGCAGAGAAGGATTCTGAGAGCAGAAGTGCCAGTGCTACCCCCACCCCCCCCACACTAATACATACTTTGCATTCATGGATACATGAATTCCATGTAAGGAATTCACCTACAGATATACTTGCACACGTGCCCAGTCATATCTTCCTTGCAATCACTTAACTGCAGAAGATTGGAAACACTCTAAATGTCCATTGGTGGGAGGTTGGTTAAATTGTGCAACATTGTCATCTTCCTCCTTTTTATGTCTAATGGAATACTATACAACAGTAAACAAAAAAATGAGGCAACTCTAACATTCTGACAAGGGAATAATGCAAGGCACCGAACAGTGAGTATAGTCACTATACCATAGTGCCTTATGGTGTATGTGTGTGTGTGTGTGTGTGTGTGTGTGTGTGTAGAAAGAGAGAAAGAGAGTGCACGAGTGTGTGTGCTCTGAAGGGATTCACAAGAAACATAACATTGTTTTCCTCTGGGTTAGAGAATTGGGTCATAAGGGAGAAAAGAGAAATTTTTCACTGTAAATCCTTGTATACCTTTTAAATTCTGATTGATGTAAATTTATTTAATTTAAAAATAAAATGTGCAAATAACCTATAAAGAACACCAAAGTGATAGCATTGCAGTGATTTTTGTCTTCTTTTTGTATGCTATCTACAATAGACGTGAATTACTTTTTAATGGTAATTATGGCAAATATTTATAAACACTATGTGCCTCACTCTTTCTAGGCACTTGGCATACATTATCTCATGAAATCTTGACTGTAAAAACAATTATTAACTCCATTTTACAGATAAGGAAACTAAGGCTCAGAGAGGTTAAATAACTCGCCTAAGGGCACACAGTGAGTGGCAGAGACAGAATTTGAATCCAGACAGTCTGGCCCCAGAGCTCTTGCTCTTGTTAACCTCTATCTTATACTGTCTAATTTTAAAAATACACACATACACACACGGACACACACGTACTGAATGATGATGGAAAAAATCTTAGGGGGAAGCAAACCATAGAGCCTTCCGGGCTTTAAAACCTTGGCAACCCTTAGAATCCCAAGCCGCTCCCTCCCGCTGTGATCAGCTCCGGGAGAGCCTGCCCTCAGGGTCAGGACCTGCACCTCCAGGTGGGGCGCAGGGGAGGGAGGAGGGCCCAGGGAGCAAGGTGACCGCAGGAGGAAAAGAGAGCAGGGGCCCAGGCCACCCCTGTGTCCGAGGCAGACCACAGGCATGGAGGGCCGGATGGGGCAGAGCAGGCTTCCACCAGGCCGGGAGGCTTTTTGGGGAAGGGAAACCACAGGTTCGTTTTCACCGATGCTGAGTCCACAGAGCACAGTGTTAAGAGCGTCAGGCAGACTTCAGCTCCCATCCTGGTCCTGCTGCTTCCTGGGCCAGCAAAAATTCTGCAAGCCCCAGTCTCCTCTGTAAAACGGGGACCCCGCTGCCGTCTCATGTGGGGTTCCCGCGGGAAGGAGCCGTGATGGTGCTCCACACGTGGGTGCTCTCTAGCGGGGGAAGTCCTTGGTGAGCCTGTGGTGGCCACCCGCGTGTGAAGTGTGGAGCCAGGCCCAGGAACATGACCTCGAGCCAGCCCTGGGATACAGCGCCGGCATCTGGGGGAGAGCGTGCCACCAGAGGCCTCCCCTCCTCTGCGGCCCTGGGACCTCCGGGCTAGGTTAAGGAGAGTGGAGCAGGGACCTCCCTAGCAGGAGGGCAAACGGCCCCTCTGCCCTTTCCTGCCTGTGCGCTGGGCTTGCGAGGGCAGGAGGAGGGACTGGAATACGACCCCGGGCTGCCCAGGCCTCTCACACCGCGGGGGAAGAGGAGGTAGCCCCGTGGGGGCCTGTCCTCTCCAGCAGGGGCACAGGCAGAGCGGCCCTCTCGGCAAAGCCGCCTCTGGCAGCAGAGGAACGCAGGCCCGGGGCCGGGAGCAGAGGGCTGGCCCAGGGCTGGGCTTCAGAAGAGCAGGCAGCAGGTGCGTCCGCGAGGCCACCCCTCCGGGGCAGCCAGGACCCCATCGGAACTTCCACGCAGAGTGAGGAACACCCAGGCCAGACAGCAAATGGGGTTGTTTGGAACCGCTTACCGCAGCCCGACTGGCACCCCCAATCACAGGCTGCTCCGTCCCCCATCCCTGCGAGTCAGTGTAGCAGCAGGGATCCCCTTCCACAGCCAGGGGTGCCTGGCGCCCCAGCTGAGGCCCTCACTCACCCACGCCGCCTGGCCTCGCAGGACGGCATGCCCAATGCGCACTCCTAGAGTCGGCCGAGGCTAGGAAGGCACCTGTTCTCGGTTCCAGGTGGTGAAACCGAGGCTGCGAGGGCAGAAGCATGTGCCAAAGGTCTAGCAGCCCAGTGGCTGCAGAGCTGGGATCTGAACCCTGATCGTAGGGCTCTTGGGCCCGTGCTCTCTCCTGCCTAGGTGCACACCAGCACACTCGAGCTCATGCACTCTGTGCCCGCCGCCGTATATTTGCTCACTCGCACCCATTTCCCCCACTGTGCCCCACGCTCGAGCCACGGGTTCACAGCCACAGGACAAAGACACTGTTTTTAGGACTTTTCCCGAACCTTCCCATCTAGTCCCGGGCACTCCATTCCATTCACCCGACTCCAAAGCTGTGTCTTAAAATTACAGTCACACTCTCCTACACACACGCACACACGTGCACACGCACATCATCCTTCCCAAGCCACACCCTCCACTAGGCTGATGGCAAGGCCAGATGAGGCCCCTGAATCCCTCCCTTCCCCATCTGTGCCCCAAATGGTTTTGGCAGCACTTGCTGCAGCAGCCGTGGATTGGGCTGACCTGACTTGCAGGGAGAATGGACAGAACCAGGAAGTGGCACACCCTGGCCACAGTATCTTCCTCCTGGAAGGGGGTATAGAGAAGGACCTGGCTGGTAGCCCAGGCCTTCAACTGTGACAATCAAGAGCTCCTAGGGATCCCATAACCAGCCTCCACTTCTAGAAAACACAGAGAGGGAAGCAGACTTGGCCCAATGGATAGGGCGTCCTCCTACCACATGGGAGGTCTGTGGTTCAAACCCCGGGCCTCCTTGACCCATGTGGAGCTGGCCCATGCACAGCACTGATGTGTGCAAGAAGTGCTGTGCCACGCAGGGGTGTACCCCATGTAGGGGAGCCCCACGCACAAGGAGTGCGCCCCGTAAGGAGAGCCACCCAGTGTGAAAGAAAGTGCAGCCTGCCCAAGAATGGCGCTGCATGCATGGAGAGCTGACACAATAAGATGACGCAACAAAAAGAAACACAGATTCCTGGTGCCGCTGATAAGGATAGAAGCAGTCACAGAAGAACACACAGTGAATGGACACAGAGAGCAGACAACTGGGGGGGGGGGGCGGGTAAGGGGAGAGAAATAAATAAAAAAAAATCTTTAAAATAGAAAACACAGAGAAACAGTTCCTGTTCAGTGTGACCCTTCCCATCACTGAAACCTTCCAAGATGCCAAGACTTGCGTGGGTCAGGGGTGGAGGCGGGGGCATCACCAACTAGCAGTGTGGCACCTTTGCACAAGGAGGATGCTGCATCCCAGCTCGTCGGGGCTGGAAGGTCCTGTCCACTTTTTTTTTTTAAATGATGGCAGTTGTTTCTATCTCTTTTTTTAAATGATTTATTATTATTATTATTATTATTATTTGTTTCTCTTCCCTTCCCCCTCCCCCCACTCCCCGCCCCAGTTGTCTGTTCTCTGTGTCTATTTGCTGCATGTTTTTCTTTTGTCCACTTTTGTTGTTGTCAGCAGCAGGGGAATCTGTGTTTCTTTTTGTTGCATCATCTTGTGTCAGTTCTCCGTGTGGGCGGCACCATTCCTGGGCAGGCTGAACTTTCTTTTGCGCTGGGCGGCTCTCCTTATGGGGTGCACTCCTTGCACGTGGGGCTCCCCTACACGGGGACACCGTTGGGTGGCACGGCACTCCTTGTGTGCATCAGGACTGCGCATGGGCCAGCTCCACACGGGTCAAGGAGGCCCGGGATTTGAACCGTGGACCTCCCATGTGTTAGACGGATGCCATAACCACTGGGCCAAGTCCGCTTCCCTTGTCCACTTTCTTTAGCTAGGTGCCTTTTCTCAGATGAAGTCCATTAGACAAAGCCGTTGAGCAGAGGCCTGCCCTCAGCCCTCTTGGCAATTATGCATACTCAGAGAACCCACCATTTATTGAGTGCTCACAAAGTATTTCCAGCATCATGTTAGTTACTCCTCATGATAATCTAGTATTGTAGAAGATTATTCCCGTCTACCATTATCATAGCCATTTTATAGATAGGGAAACTGAGTCATATATGACCTAGAAGCTGTCCAGGCCAGCGCCACATTCAAACTGCACGGCCTCCAGGACAGAGGGGAGTGCGTGTATCAAGCCTCCTTACGTACCAGAACTACTTGCAGTGTGCTCTAAAGCCTGAGTTTAACTCTCGTGCACAGATGTCCTGAGCCGTGGGCATCTCTGCCTGTCTCCCCACAGCTACCAACCTGTTCCCATGGCCTCGGGAAAGGCCTTCTAGCAATCCAAGGAGCAAACGCTCTCTGCACTACAGTCACGTGTCTCAGGGTGGTGGAGACCACCTTGGGCAGGCTCCCGTGAGGTTTGCTAAGAACACATATTCCCTGTTCCTTCATTAAATTGTCCTCTCTGGGAGTGGGCCCGGGAATCTGCATTTTAAACCAGCTCCTCAGGTCACTCTAATGCACAGAAAAGTGTGAGGACCATGACCTTGCTGGTGGTGCAGTTTGGAGCTCTGGATTCTGGTTTTAGCAACATCACTATCCAGTCAAGTGGCCGTAGGCAAGTCCTTTTGCCTCCCGGGCCTTCAGGTTCCCATTTGGAAAAAGGGAGGAAGGACTGAAGGATCTCTGGGACCCCTTCCACCTCTGAAATACTGTGTCTACCATAAGTCCCCAGATGCTTCATAGATGTATGAGGGCCTGAATCAAGATTCATCGACCGTTTACAGTCCCTCTAACAGCCAATATACACTGAAGATCCTCATTAAAAAGAGAGTTCCTGTCTGACTGATTTAGGGAAATCTGCCAGAAAACCTTATCTCTGGCTCCAGGCCCCAAACAAATGGCTTTTGAGTTATCCACGCCACCTCTCCCCTCCCTTGAACATCTATTTTCTTCATTCCAGCCCCCACCCACAGCCAACCAGGATTCTGCAAACACTGGGTCCATACACCTGGGCTGAGTCAACAGGCACCAAACAAAGGCACTGCCAAACCACTCTACAAGCCCAAACTCGCTCCGCGCTCTGCTTCGCACAAGCGGCCAGGCTGGGGTGCCCCGGCAGAGATGTGCACGAGTGCCTTTCCTGTCATCACAGAACCAGGATGAGGGGCCAGGCCATTAGTGGGCATACTGGGTCACACAGAGGGTGTCATTGGACTAGCCCCCACCTGGAAATGGGTTGCAAGGTTATCCAGACTTACAGAAGCCCTCAGGTAAGGAGGGAGGAAGCTATTGCTGGGAACTTCCAGAAACAGACATTCCTCAGACCCTTGGGACTCAGCTAAGAAAGCCTCTTTAATGATCACCATTAATACGTGATGCGTTCAGCTAGTGCTCAAGCATTGCTTGCTGGTGGCAAACATATGAGTGATACTTCCTTCAAGGTCTATGAATCCTAGACAGCAGGGTTGTGGGGATTCCCAGAGCCACACACATGGCCATGTGGGTGCAGATTCATGCTATCTTTGCATATGTGTGCACATGCAAAGTAACTAAAGGGGAAGGAAAACGAGAACGGCAAGAACGAAAACCCAACTTCCGCATTGGGCAACATTTGTGAATTGTAGCCAGGGACTGCTGAGCCGTCATTTAAGAACCCTAAAGTAGATCATCCTCACTCCAAGCATGCTGACTGTCCAAAATGATTATGCTACGAGCGTTCACAGCGCTTTAGAGTTTACAACACTGGAGAAATGTCCACGAGCCCTTTCCATTCAGCCAGGCCCTGGGTGGGCACGTTTGCTGTAGCAGAGGGCTGAGCCTGGCACTGCCCTAGGAGCTTTACCTATGTGAGGTCATGGGAACCTTGCAACAATCCTACAAGGTAGGAACTGTTGTTTTGCAGATGAGGAAACTGAGGCACAGAGGAATTGAATAACTTGCTCAAGAGCTCAAAGCTAGGAAGTGGCAGGGTCAGAATTCTACTCCAAAACCCACATTCTCTACCACTCACTCCACCCCTGACTAGCACGGGGCGAGGGAAACTGAGGCTCCAGAGGGGCCGAGCCCATGGCGTCGGCCTGGCAGTGGCCCCACCTCAGGCGGTGCTGGAGCAGGAGAGGTGCAGGGGCACTGAATATGTGGATGTGGGGGGAGGGCCCGGGAGCAGCAAGATGGAAGGGGAGTGGGCGAACCCTGCGTGGTTCAGCCCAGCCAAGCTGAAGGGGCCCTCCTCTGTCACAGCACAGGCCCAGGCACCGAGGGGACCTTGCCAGGCTCCGCTCCCTCCCCACCCCCCAGGAGAGCCTCCCTGTCCCAGTCTGGGCACTCAAGTGTTTCCATCCCAGCCATGCTGCAGCCAGACTGAATGAGGCCAAGTCAGGAGGAAGTGGCCACGCTTGACAATCATTAACAGGCAGGACTGAGTTTGGGGCCTTTGTTCTTGAGCACAGACTGGAGCATTTCACTTTCAGGAAGGAGCTGGGAGGGTGGGGCAGGCTTAGAGTTGCACAACCCAAAACACAGGCTCAGACACACATAGGTCCCACGTGCAAGTTTTCTTAGACAGGCCACCTGCGGGAACAACGCAGGGCCCCCCAGGCACGCCAGGCACCCAGAGAGGGCATGCAGGCGAACCCATGCCACTGCTTTTTAAACTGGAGAGGGCCTCCCACAAGGGGTGAAATCGGGACTTTGCAGTCTTCCAAGTCAGGGAAACCAAGCAAAAGAAGGACGGCAGCAGTGGGGGCAGTGACCCCGCCAGGCGGAGGCCTGGGAGGGCGGAAGGCTCTGCCTGCTGGGCCGGGGAGGCTGCTGTCCCCAGCCCTCCTCAGCACAAGTGTGGTCCCTGGGGCAACCGCCCGTGTCCACCAGAAGGGAGAAGAATAGTGACCAATAGCGCTTCCCGGCACCCCCAGCGGGCACCCCCTCTCCCCACTTCAGAGGCCAGGCACAGTGTGCCCAGGACAACTTTTCAGGGCTGCAGCTCTCACCAGACACAGCCACATTTCAGTCAGCAGCGGGGGTGGGAAGGGCTGTGAAGCAAATTAGTTAATTCTGAGAGAGAAGACAAAGGTTGAGGAGGTAAGAGGGATGAAGGGAGAAGGGTCACCAGGACAGAAAAGTCAGCCAACAGAAAAATAAAAATCTGTTCTTAAAAATGTAACAGGAACGAAAACAACGAACCCCGCCTTTCCGTGAGCCCCGTGGGCTCCTGGAACCAGGCAGGACTGTCCCTCAATCCCAGGGGTGGGCTCCCCTGCTCCCCTCGCCACCTCGCAGGGGTCAGACAAGGGGTGAGGTTTCACTCTGCACCCCTCACCACCTCCTTAGAGCTTCACCTCCAGGCTCTCAAGGAAACTGGCAGAAAGGGGACCCTTGCCCTTTGTCGATGACAAAGTAAACAGCTGTCTCGGGGTCGCCCTCCTTTGGGGGGTCCTCTCACACTCTCGGACAACACCCCACCATCCCACCCTCCCTTGGCCCCCCTGGGGTAGCAGAAGGTTGAAAAGGAACCCTTCTTGTTCAGGGAAGCCGCACTCCATCTGTGTCGTGGGACTTGTGGCCGGGCGGGCCACCCACCAGGTCCAACTCACCCCCCTCAAAGCGCCTCTGTTTGTAAAGGGCTTTCAGGGACAGGAAGCAATAAACAGAGTCCAGCAGCCAAGATGCAGGGGCTGATTATGCAGTTTATGGATTTTCCAGGCCTCTTTGTACTCCCCACCAGCTGCCTGGGGCTCTGCAGAGAAAGGTGCTGGCAAGAGACAGACTGGTCCCTGCCTTACGGTGGCCTTTTGCCAGGCCTGGGCTGGGTCCTTGCAAGTGTGTGAGGGGCCTGCACTCCTTGAAAGCCCCACAAGCACCTTCTGGTAGCTCCGTGGAGAAGCCCCCCACCCCCTACTCCTAGAGCCCAGCCTGCTAGTGGCTAAAACCTTGCACACATGCACACTCCACCCTCTGCTCACCTCTCCACCCAGCTCTCAATGCCAGGTCAGGACCGACTCCCAGCATCGCCCCAGGGGAGGGCATGCCTGGCTGCCTGCCTGCCCAGGCCAGGTAGGTGGCCTCCTTCACAAAGAGATCACAGCTCAGCTCAGCTAGCTGTCCCGGGAGTGGAGAGCCACTTGGGGCTGGCAGGGCATGCGGCCCTGGGCCTGATGGCCTCCTGTGCAAGGTTCCACCCGCATTCCCCAAGCAGGACGCAAGCCTGATGAGAAGGAGCCCACAAGTGTGAAGCAGTGAGCACGAGGGAGCAAAAACCTGGAAGCCACCTTCTTGTCTCTCAGTCCCCAGGGACCGGGAAGTAACTCGGGGCTCATCCTCAAAATGGAAAGGCCTGAGGACGAGATCTTCAGATGCCAATATGAAATGACAGGAAGAAATGAAGTTGGCCGGACATGTGCTCACAGTTCTGCTTTTGTTAAGGCGTCTGTGAGTATACCCGTACATCTGAATATGCTGGGCAAGACGCCTGAGTGGGCACGCACCAAAGCCGAGCAGCAGTTACCCAAGAGAAAGGGTTGCGTGAGGGGGCGACTCTCCCAGTTTACTTCATGCAGTTCTGCACCCTTTGAAGTTTTTAGAATAAACATGCATTATTTCTGTGATTTAAAGTTAAGAATTTACTTTAAATCAGACAAATAAGGCAGGATGAGGCACTGGGTTGTAGAAGAGACTGTGTATCACTGGGCAGAAGGGGACACCCCTCGGGCTATTCAAAGAGAGTACCACCAGCACCCAGGAAATCCTGGCCTGCACAGAGGGGCTCTGTCCCCATCTGCATGGAGTGGGCTTGGGACAATGGGACCCCTGTTGATGCGGATGGTTCAGATGGCCTGCAGAGCCACACACGTCCCAAGGCTGGGGGGAGACGGCAGCACAGGGATACTTTGGGGGACATCTGGAATAGTTCTCTTATGATACTTTAAGAAACAGCTATTAAATAAGGTACGCTATTAAGTAAGGTTAGCGGGAAAGTAACATTCATCTGAGAGTCCTGGGCAGAAGAGGAGAGAAAAGGGAAGAGGGGAGGAGAAAAGACTCACCTAAACTGTGGGGAGAGGAAGAGAAGGGCAGGAGGAGTCTAGAGAGAGGATAAGTGGGATTGGTTCTAGAAGGCTCGATGGCAGACAGAAATCAACGCTCCTTCATCAAACATCGTGGTACACTCCCAGGCGCTGGTGGATGAGAGGACCAGCTCAGCCAGCTAGTGCCCTTGGTGTACCTTCAGTTCCGCCGCCCCCAGGTTACGCCCCAAAGGTCATATATATCTATTTAAGCTGCCTCCCCACCTTCTTTGATGGCCAAAATCCCCCTCACTTGAGGCCAAGCCTTTCTTTCCATCCAGACAAGAAAATAAGCTCAAAACCCTCAGCATGGGCGGGCCGCGCTCCTGACTGGGTCTCAGTCACACGAACTGCCCATCGGCCAGTTCCCAGGCATCAGCCGAGGCCTGAGTCTTCTTCCCAAAGGGGGGGAGCAAAGCGAGGAGCAAGGCTTCTCAGGGGGGCCCACCGGAACCTGAGTGGGCAGTGGTGGAAGTGGGGCCACGACAGCGGAAGATGGACCTCTCAGGCGGTGCCATTTCGTGAGGCTTTACCAGGATAATTTCCAACTGTGCAAAGACAAAGAGCAGCTGTGTGGAGGCATATTTGTGGTCAGTGGCAGCTCTGCTTTGCCTGCGAGAAGAATATTTAAACAGTGGACTTGGTCATAAAATGACGTTGTATCCAGGGGCTTCCTGAATTGCGCAAGGTTATTACATATACCAGAGAGAAAGTGTGTGTGTGTGTGTGTGTGTGTGTGTGTGTAGGAAAGGGGGTGGGGGTGGGAGGCGGCTCTGGGATGCCCTGACTTGGCCACTATCCCTTCTCAGAGACCCACTTCTAGAACTGTGCTTCAAGAACTGTTCGATAAAGCCACTAGTCACTACCTAAATTTCAATTTAAACTAATTAATATTAAATAAAATTTAAAACTCAGCTCCTCAGTCACAGATTTCAACAGCCACTATGGCCAACAGCCATCCCACTGGACGGTACGTTATAGGATATTTCCTACATCACAAGTTCTATCCGACTCCCTGCTCTAGACGCTAAAAGGGAGCCCTCCCCCTAAGCGGTGCGAAGCCCTGATTTCCAGGAACTGGAGAGGCGTTATTATCATTATCCAGAGGAGCTGGGGTACTGTGGACAACTGATCCCCGCAGAGGAGCCCTTCCCCACTCCAGGAAGGCCGGAGAGTGTGAAGCCAGGTCCCAGGCCTGCGGAGCGGAGCTGAGCTCTAGCCCCAGGCCAGCCCTCTCTTCACTGGTGTCCTCAGCCTCATCCAAGATCAAAGCTTCAGGCTGTTTCCTGTGAAATATGACACCCCAGGCAGAGAGGCCTCCAGTCCAGCCAGGAGCCCAAGCTCTCATTTCAATAACGCTCGCTGGGCGCTGGTCTCAGAGAACCAGATTCAGAAGAGGCCCTCCCGGTTAGGCAAGGCATGCCAGGAGGAAGGGTGTTCTTAGCACTGCCAGGCTCCCCCGTTGCCCCTCCCTTGGCGATGCCCCATGCGGGCCCTGGCTCTGCCTCCTCAGGCTTCTCCAGAGCAATGTGAAGGAGTCAGCCTAGAAAAGAACGAGCTTCCTAAAGAAAAAACACTGCTTCAAAGAGCTTGATGGGTCAGGCTAAGGAAATGAACTGAAAGGGGTTCTCACCCCCCAAACTATGACTTTGCGTTTGCACCTGGATCTTTTAACCAACCCAGAGAGACAGAAATAGGCCGAGACACCTCCCACCTCCACTACACACATACCACACACAGTGGATATGTCTGAGAAACTTTCACTCCCAATCGAGCCAATCTCCTTAAGAATTTCCCCATTAGGCTCAAAACAGTATCGCCATTCTCCCCACAAATTGTTCAGCTTGGCCCCGAAAGTCAACCAAAAGGGGCTACAAATCTGCAGCTTTGCCTGCAAACAGCAGACTGGGCCATGGGGGGTGAGGGGCAGAGAACAAGAGGGCAGGGAGACCCCAAGGAATGAACAAACAAACTTAGGTCCTAGCCCTGCTTCTGCCACATGGATCCTGAAACAAGCGCTTTTTTTCTGTTAACCTTTTTTAAAAATAAAATAAAGCACAGATACAAAAAAACTCCCAAAGAAACTGTAAGCTTAATTGATTATCATAAGATAAATACCCTTGTAACCACCACCCAGGTCAAAACTTTGCCAGCTACCCCAAAACCCTCTCCAAGTGCACAAGCTGACTTTTCTAGGAATCACTTCCTCGTATTTCTTTGTCGCTCAAATGTACATCTCTAGACGCTATACCTTAGTCTTGCCCATTGTTTATCTTTGGAGTCTGTTTTACTCTTCAGGTTCTCCCATCCATCCCTGGCGTTTCCCTACAGTTTATATACTAAGGAGGCCAGGCCATTTGACCACAGAGCTCCCCACAGTCTGACGCTTACAGAGCCAGTTTCCTCCTCTCTCTGAACTTGAGTGATCTCCTCCTTACCACTACCTGCCCTGCCCACCTCAGGAGCTCCTGTGACAATGAAAAGAGTCAGTGAGCCTGGAAGCACGTAGAGAAATGCTTGTGATATTTTGTTAAGCAAAGAAAGCAAATTGATATGTACTGTAGGCTTTCCATTAAAGAAAAGGCGCATAGAAAAAAGATTTTAAAATACCAATATATCAATAATTGTCCCAGACAGTGGAATTAGGAGTCCTTTCCTTTTTGTTTTTCCTAACCTTTCTTATAATTTTCTATAGTTAGCATTTAATAATGTGATGATAATCAGGGGGAAATTGTTTTGAACAAAAGAGTGCTCTTTTCTTTTTTTTTTAAGATTTATTTATTTATTTCTCTCCCTTTCCCCCGCCCTAGTTGTCTGTTCTGTGTGTCTATTTGCTGCATGTTCTTCTTTGTCCGCTTCTGTTGTTGTCAGCGGCACGGGAATCTGTGTTTCTTTTTGTTGCGTCATCTTGTTGTGTCAGCTCTCCGAGTGTGTGGCGCCATTCTTGGGCAGGCTGCACTTTTTTTCGCACTGGGTGGCTCTCCTTGCAGGGCACACTCCTTGTGCATGGGGCTCCCCTACGCGGGGACACCCCTGAGTGGCAGGGCACTCCTTGCCCACATCAGCACTGCACATGGGCCAGCTCCACACGGGTCAAGGAGGCCCCGGATTTGAACTGCGGACCTCCCATGTGGTAGACGGATGCCCTAACCACTGGGCCAAGTCTGCTTCCCCAAAAGAGTGCTCTTAAAGTGCATGAGGGAAGTGGATTTGCCTCACCTGATAGAGCATCCACCTACCACATGGGAGGTCCAGGGTTCAAACCCAGGGCCTCCTTGATCTGCGTGGAGCTGGCTCACACGCAGTGCTGATGCTTGCAAGGAGTGCCCTGCCACGCAGGGGTGTCCCTCATGTGGGGGAGCCCCACGGACAAGGAGTGCACCCTGCAAGGAGAGCCGCCCAGCGCAAAAAAAGCACAGCCTGCCCAGGAGTAGTGCTGCACACACAGAGAGCTGACACAGCAAGATGACGCAACAAAAAGAGACACAGATTTCTGGTGCTGCTGACAAGAATGCAAACAGATACAGAAGAACACACAGCAAAGGGACACAGAGAGAAGACAACTGGGGAGCAGGGGGAAGGAGAGAGAAATAAAAAGAAAATAAATCTTTAAAAAAATAAATAAATAAAATAAAGTGCATGGGAGCCCTATTGGATCTCCAGGCTTGTTTATCCTCCCCTTGCTTTGTTCTCTCTGTTCCCATGGCCATCACCCTCCTGCGGGGATCCCCAGAATCTCAGACTTGCCCCCTTGATGCCTCCTAGCTGGTCTCCTACCTCTTTCCATCTTCCCTCCACGCGGCCAAGAGAATAACTCATCTAAAACACACCAGGTCACTCTCTGGCTCTGCAGTCTCTCATATAAAGATCATGTCCCTTTCTTCTTCTGCATCAAGGGTCATCAAGCATGAGAATCACCAGCAGGGCTTGTGCAGCACACCTTGCTGGGCTCCTCCCACCAAGTTTTGGAGTCGGTAGGTCTGGGATGGGGCCCATGGAAGTGCATATTTAACAAGTTCTCACGTGATACTGACGCCAGTGCTCCAGGGACCACCCTCTGAGAACCACCGCTGTGCACTTTCCTCTGTCCTCCTAAACAATCCTGTCCTTCCTTCAAGACTCTGCTCAAGTGGCCCTTTTTCCTGAGGCAGCCTCTGAAAATTTAAGCCAATAATGATCTCTCCCCCTCTTCCAGATTGTCCCTAACACTTAAAGATGGCCTGGACAAGAGGACAGCACTCGGTAGCCACAATGGCAGGCAGTGGAGCCCTCCATCTGCTGTCTTACATGGTCCTGGCTCCCCTCCATCATATCAGCACTTCAGGGCAGGAGGTGGGACACTTTCTTAGTGTCCCCCCACTGTCCAGGAGGCATTCTGCACACCCCAGGTGAACAGGATCCATTTCATTCATAGACACCCTAGTGACACTCTCACAGAGGCCTCTAATTATTCACTCATTCATCCATTGTCAGTCAAAAAACACTTACTGGGCACCAACTATATGTCAGGATGCAAAAGATAAAATCTCTTGGCTTCAAGGAAACCCAGAATTACAATTACATGAGTTACAAACAGAAGTCTGCAGAAAGGGCTCTATGAGGGATCCGTCCAACTACCAGCCCAACACCCCCACCGCCAGCCCAGACTCTACACACACAACCTCACCCTAAGAAGCAGGTGTTGGTGCACCCCGGCAAGCACACACAGTCCCCGTCACACCCCGCCGTGTAGCCATGGTGAGGGTTTGGCTGCCAGTCATGGGCTCCGTTGTTCCCCTAGCTAAGCCACCCTGGTCTTGGGGACAGGATTTATGGGCAGACATTGTTAGGAAAACAGATGTCCAGGCAAGCGGACAGAGCAACTGGGGACAATTGCTGTGATTGTGCAGGCCTGGAATCTACCCCAGGGAGGCACGAAGACATTACCTTCTAACTAAAAGGCAAAGAATGTCTGAGGAGCAGATCCCTGCCCCATTTTTCCAAACACCCCGGGGGCCTGGCCACTTAGGCCTTCTGCCCAGCAGGACACGAGGAACAGGCTGAAGAGAGCATAGATTGTGTAAAGAAGGTACTGGCTTCTCCATGACCTTGGACAACTTTTGTTTACTTGTGCCTCAGCTTTACTACCTACTAATATCTTCAAAAAAAAAAAAGTTAATCCAAAAAGTAAGATGATAAGGAACACCTTAGGAAAAACAAGCAAATAACAATACCACTCCATAAAAGTGAAAAGAGAGAGAGAGAGAGAGAAAAAAAAAGAAACTGCAAAGAGACTAGGCAGGGAATCGATGCCTCAACGGGGGAAACTGTGATTCGCAGCTGGAGGGGTACGCATCAGAATCTCAAGGGAGCTCTTTAAAGACAAAGGCCCAGAGCCCCCCTAGTGAATCAGAAGCCCCAGAGATGCACCCAACCAACCCCATCCCCAAACCCCAAACCTCATCTAAGAGGCTATAAAAGCATGAAGGGAGCCCAGAGAACAGCAGGACGAGGACAGTCAACAGGGAAGCACCGCTCATTTCTACCTCACCACCCCCACTCCCACCCCAAGAGATCTGGTTCTGGAAAGGAAATAGCATCCTGGTAGTATAGGTCAACCATTTGTCCAGGGACCTGAGGCTTTGGCTGATGCATGCCTTGGGACCTGGGCTACTCTCCTCTCCAGCCACCACTTTGTCCAGCCTGTTGCCAGCTCCTGTGCCTTCCCTAACTCCTCAGTCCCAGTGGCCTCACTCTGACCACATGAGACTCTTTCTTCCGGATTTGGATTGCAGAATCCTCCTCCAGGAAGTCTTCCCAGGTGCACTCCTCAGCTCCTTCCTTCTGCCCCCGCAACCTACCGCCTGTTAGACCCTCTCTTCCCTGTGCCAGTCAAGGGGCAGCACTAGTCATGGGACGTCATGACTTCCAGTGTGCCTGTCGGTGACCCCAAAAACCCCAACACCTAGCTCAGTGTCCAGCGTACAGCAAACAAGCAATCTGCTTATTTATGTTGATCAGGAGAAAACCAGGACATTTGAAATCAGCTCCACAGGAAATTTTTCAAAACTCTGGGCAAATTATAGCAAACACTTTTTAGTGCTCTCCATGTGCCAGAGAGAAGACTGAGGCACAGGGAGGTTAAACAAGGTGCCTCCAGTAGCAGAACCAGGACCAAAATCCAAGCAGCCTGGCTGGACTCAGAGTACTTGTTTGCAACCACTCTGCTGAGTTATCACTGGTTCAGAAGGGAGAAGGATTAAAACCTGAAAATGCAGCAGCCACCTCTGAAGTCCTTGTCCCCTGTGGCCTCAAGACCACAGACGCTCCCTAACTTCAGCCTCTGATGAGGCACAGATCAAGGCTGCTGTCCACAGGGGCAGGAGTAATTGGTCTCTGGTGAAGGCCTCTCGTGATGAGGTAACAGGGATACTGAGGCATCCATCTGAGAGGGTCTGGGAGTCAGCAGTCCCTCCTGGGGCTCAATTTAGAGACGGGCAGGGATAAAGCCATCCAGCAGCTTGGCATGAGAAGGCTTTTCTCTCCCACGCCCGAGGCTCCCTGGGAGGAAGAAGGACCAGGTTTCCTGGCCTGCTGGTTCAGGGGCAGTAGGAGCGTAGCCCACACCTGCCCCACCCAGCTCTTCTGAGCCCAGGAACAGGCCAGGGAAGAGGGTGCCCCCCAGCCCAGGGCGCCTAACTCGGGAGAGACTGTGAAGGAAGGCAGGAAGCCTGAGTGCCACAAAAGCAGGCAGGAAAGAAGATGACGACAGTAATTGACAAGGAAACCATATGCCAGGCACTTGGCTAGGTGCATCTTTGCAGCCTTTAATTTTTACACCAACCCAATGAGGCACCTTCGATTTTCCTTGTTTTGCCAACAGGAAATGCAGGCCTTGTTCAGTTGGAAGGAGTGAGAGCAAGGAGGCCAATCCCCAAAACTGGATGGATTTAGAGAAGGCTGAGTAAAGATTTAAGTATTTCTGAATAAAGCATTAAGGATACTTTCTCTTTACTGTCTTCCTAAAAGAATAAAATAGAATGGGATTTAGGTTAGATACTATGAAAAACTCCTTGACTGTGAAGAGGCGTTCGAGTCCACTTCTCGGGATAGTCCACTTTCCTGCAAGTGACAGCGACACTGAATGCCGCCCCCGCAGGCAGGGGCCTGGGCAGCATGGCCTTTCCCACCACGCGGGCATCACCGAACACGGGCAGAGAGCTCCCCAGGCAGCTGGGTTCCAGCTTCAGTCTCGAGCAAGTCTTCTGGACAGTGCGCAAGCTGAGGTTAAACACATCCTTTGCTAAATTTAACAGGCAGGCAGATCAAGTGTTTAGATATAAAAAAGAAGTAATTTTTCAAATGAATCAGCAGGTTTGGAGTTTTATTCATTGTGGTTAACTGTTACTTGGTGTGGTATTGCTAAAAGCCTGTTGTTTTGCCTAGTGGATAATGTAGTTAATCAAACCAACAGTGACAGAGATGACTCAGGCAGGGAAGTGCCCCCTGGCCTGGCCTTAGGAAGCCAGCCTGCCTGCCCTGCTCTCACCCGCTCTTCCCTCTGCAGGGACAGCTGAGAGGCGCAGACCAGCCGCTGACCTCGGCTGCACAGGCCGCCGCTTGTGCTTTGTCCCGGAGCAGGAAGCTTCCCTAAGAGGTTGTGAGGAGCCCAGGACTGCAGAGCACCCTGGGTGGGAAGGGGAGGCCTGGGGGTGCTGCAGTATAGCAAGGCGCTCAGTCAAAAGAGGTTCCTGTTTCTGAATGTTTCACTTCTAACCAGGCAGCTCCTGAACGAGCATAGGACAAGAACTTTGCAAAGTTTATCCGATGAGGGCTTTCCTGAAGGTACAAGGACTCCCATTGCCTAAGCCCTGTCTCCCCACGAGTTCAGAACCTCTCCATGCTCTCAGGGGAAACCAAAGCCCAGAGAAGTCAAAGGCCTCGCCCTGAAGGTCCCTCTGCCCATTCAGAGCTGGTGACCACTCTACGACTCCCACCTGGCATCCAGCTCCAGGTGGCCAGCACCCACCTCTGACTATAGGGTGGGCCAAGAGGGACTGAGGGCGTTTGTAAATCGCTGCACACTCCATCCCATCCCGCCGAGCTCATGGTGCCCGAGGCGCAGCCATGCAGGCAGAGCAGGTCAGGCGCTGTGCTGTGGGGTCCCCACTGGAGGACGGGCCTGGCTCCCCAACCCCCCACCCTCCATGTCACCCCCAGGCCTCCCCCATCAACCCCTGTGCTAGCACCAGCTCCCGCTTTGATACCACTGGGGAGAGAGGTGGAAAGCAGAGAAAAATCTCCACCTCTGCACTGATTTGCCCAAAGCAAAGGCAACACAAAGGCTGCACCTGTTTCCATGGAGATTCAATGGTTGGCGCCTGGAACGAAGGAACAAAACACAGAGCGAGAAACACAAACCCTTCACCACCTTCCGGGCTGGCGTGATTGATGCTGGCGGGCCAGAGCCCTGACAGGAAGGCTGCGGAGGGATGAAAGGTAATCAGCAGATCGAAAAGCCGTGCCCGGAGCCCTTTCAGGCAGTGGAGGGTGTGAGCAGCCACACAACACACTCTGCCCCCCAGGAAAGATCCCGAACAAAAAAGTCCTGAACAGAAACCCAAAGTGAGCAATTATTTACTTTACAAAAGGATTCTTTGCTCTACAAAGGGATTCCTTGAAAGAGCAAAATCCCGTGGTGGATGGAAGCCTTTGATTCATTATTTACTTCTCTGAGGCTGAGGAAGAGGAGGCCAGGGAAGGAAGTTCCAGTTGAAAGTCTGTAAGAGAAGATGACAAGACACCTGAGGGAAGGGGTTGGGAAGACTCTGGGGGGGGGGGCGGGCAGGGAGGCAGAAGCCTGTTTGTAACACGGCTGTTAGGAGAGGCCCACTAGAAATTGAGTCCAGCAGCTTTAAAACAGAAAGGTGAGGATCTGAGCGCCCGTCTGCCCGGAAGCAGGGCAGAGCAGGCGCGGGACCTCGAGCTGCTGCGGAGGGGCCGCGCAGCCGCGGCTTTCCTCACGTCACCACCAGCACGGCCCGGGCACTACCCTCAAAGCCATGAGACCGAGAGGAGATGCGGGAAGCAGAGAAGGAGGCAGGCAGGCAGCCCGCATCGCCCCCCGCGACAAGGAGAGGTTTGAACTGTTCCGGGTGAAGGCCGGGGGAGGTGCCAAGGGCAGGCTCAGCAGATGGCAGGGGCTCAAGAGCTGTACTAGGCGCTGCCTGGCGGGCTCCCACCCTTAGTCAGGTGACAGTTATTAAGTCCTTCACACATGTCGTCATCCTGGGGAGTGCACAACGCCACGCACCAACACAACCCCTGCCCTTGGAGAGTCACAACTCGGCCTTCACTCCACTGAGTGTTCCCAGTTACAATTTCCACAGGGAATAAAAAATGAGGATAATTACAACGATATTTTCTGAACATACTGTGTGAGGCAGACACCAAACTATCCATTGTCTCATTCTGCTCTCCCCCACCCTGGGACGGAGATACTATTCTAATCTCCATCTACTAATGAGGAAACTGAGCCACAGAGAGATTAAGTAACTCACCTGAGGCCACACAGCTAATAAATGGCAAAGCTAGGATTTAAACATAGGTCTGTCCAACTTCAAAACCTGGTCTACATGCCTGCCACATCCACCCTATCTAAAAGACAGAGAACTCAACTGACTTGCAGAGTCAGAGGCAGAGGATAGCTCTGAAGACCAGCTCTCTTGACCGAATCCCAAAGCTTGGTGTGCCTCATTGCCTTCCCCAGGAAGGCTGCCTGGCTTTCCTGGTGGGGTAGATGGACTGCTGAGGTCATGAAGTCAGGCCTGCTCGGGGTCTCAGTTTACCCTCTGCAACAGGGAGAGATCACGACAGTCTGAGCCCTCCACCATCACATTGAGGAGGAGGAGGCGGGAAGAAATGTGGCATCGGCAGCACCGAGTGGCCAGGAGCGGGGGGGGGGGGGGGGGGGGGGGTGAGGAGGGGGGGGAGGGGAGCAGGCTCCGCCCCCGCTCCAGCAGGGATTCCCACAAGCCCTTGGGAGGAGCAGAGCAACGTTCAGAGAGCCGAACTCTGGACAGCGCCTCCGGGCCTCTAGCCCAGTGGTCTTCACACCAGAGTTCTTTGGGGGAGTCCTTGGGGAAGCCGGAGACTTCCTGTGTGTGTTCAGGCACAGACAGCTTCCAGGGAATCAGCTTCAGACTCCTCCATTTCCACACAAACTCCTTCCAGGACTGATTCGCTGGTCAGGGTCTGTCTGGTCTCCTTTCACAGGGGCCCTTCTCAACACGTCACAAGAGAAAGGCCGCCCCTGGCCTTCCCAGCCTTACAGGGTGCCGTGCCCTTAGCCAGGGGACGAAGGGACCCCTGGAGGAGGCGACACTCCTGAGGAGAGTGCCCCGAGGACAGCGAGCTTCCTCGAGACCCTGACACGGCCTCGTTGACCAGGACCTTCCCTATCAGGCTTGTCACCCATCGCTTCACATGAGGATTAGAATAAGGGACAGAGGAAGGGGACACTGACACACCTGTCTCACATTCACTGACGTGAAAAACGGAGCCAGACCTTTTCTGACACAAAGTACCGTTTGCCTGACGGGTCTAACAAGGACGGGCTTTTGCCAATTAGGTATTAGATTTTATGACAGGCACTTTCCATAACCGAATAGCCTGAGTTTGCTGTTCTACGGCTTTGAACACATATTTGAAAAATATATTTGAAGCCAGTTTATGACATGCAATAAGCCCAATAAGCCTAAAAATACATTCTATTTAAACTTAGGATAAAAACAGTTAGATAGTTTTAAAATGTGTGAAGGGGAACGGTTTTTCAAAATTCTTCTGACAGGTTTAGGAGCAAAAATCTTTGAAACCTGTTGCTCTGCTTCCCTGGAGCCGTGCTCAGAAGCTCGAGCTTTCACGCCAACGGACCCAGGAGCCACAGGCATCAAAAGAAGGCAGCTGAGCGTGTGCAACAAGCACTAACCCGGAGCCAGGACGGCCGCCTGGGCGTGAGGCTGTGTCTGCTGCTGACCCTATGGGTAAGTGGCATTCCTGTGCCAATCCTGTGCCCTACCAAGCAGCACGGGAAGCTCGCTCAGCAGGTAATGAAGGGCCCAGCGGGTCTGTTTGATTCCTGTGCTCTAAATCCTTGCTACTCAAAGTGTGGCCTATGATCAGCAGCTTCGTCATCACCGGGGACCTTATTAGAAATGCAGAATGCCAAGATCTACTCCAAACCTACTGAATCAGAATCTGCATTTTAGCCAAATCCCTGACTCCATTACCATCCTGGTTCTATCTTGCTGAAGGTAATATTAGAATGTTTGCTTTCTCCACATATATACACACACAACTGGCAAGCAAAGCAAGCAAGATGGTTACGGATTATAATAATCCATCAGTAGCGCTTGTAAAACACATTTTTTAAATAAAAAGGGCTTGGAAGATTTGCATCAAACTGTCATGAGTGGTTACTGCTGAAGAGAAATATGGGATGGCGAGGATTGGTGGTCAAAGGGGGGGCTTTTATTTATTTGAATTTTTAATAAAAAGAATGTAGTCATGTGTTGGTGATATAATAAAAAATGAAAGCACCTTTTAAAACACAAGTACGGATCACTGGAAATTGATTGCATTTTATGAACTACATCTAACCAAGCCTGTTGCCTCTTTGCCCAACTCCAGACCCCAGAAGAGCAAGGCAGAGAGCTGACAGCAGAGAGCTGGGGGAACACAAGAAGCACTGGGCTTGGAGTCAGAAGACCCAGATTCAAGTCTAGGCTCTGCTCCTGGGAACACCAAGGCTCTCACTTAACATCCGTGGCCCAGTGTTTCTTCTGCTACAAAATGGGGATAATTCAACACACCCTTCCAGCCCCACAGTGTTGGTGCAAGGATCAACACTGCAGCGAAATGCATAAAAGCCCCTCGTGAACTCCAAGGTGCTGTACAAATTCAAGGGCAGAGTGTTGCCTTGAAAAGAAAAAAAATGCAAAAAAAAAAAAAATCAGGGAAACATTCACCCTCACTCATTCCACTCCCTAAGCACAGATATTCCATGACTTTATAAGGAAGACACTCAGAGTAACCTGGATTTAGATTCCATCAGAGCCTCAGGCTGATTTTCAAATCCTTATTCGAACTTAGACATTAGGTTTGGATGAGGTTCAAAAAACAAAGAGAAAGGGCTATTTCTCAATGTCTGGCCCATTTTCTTTGTGCTTCTCGCCTGGTTTCTCTGCGGGCTCACAGCAACTTGGGGCGTTCTGTTTTGGGGTTCTGTGTACTTCCTGTGTGGGCACAGCCAGTGCTCTGTCTTTCTATGACTCGCAGGGTCAACCATAACCAGCATGGCCTCCCGACTCCTCACGGCAAAGACTTAGGGTCTGTAGCTGGGCTCACTTCTGGCCAGTGTGTCTCCAACTTTAAGATGCATGCACATCCCCTAAGGATCTTGTTAAAATACAAATTCTGGCCAATGCCTCCATTTCCCAGCTTTTATCTTAGAACCCAGATTTTCAGAACTAGAAAGAGCAGCAAATACTATCCCTTCACTTACTTGGCAGGGGTGGAGTTTAGGCACAGAGAGATAAAGTGACTTGCTCAAACACACACAGCAAACTTGTAACAAATAGAACTGGGGCAGGGTCTCTGACCCCAAAGGCCAGGCTCCTTGAGCCATACCTTATGACCTTTGGAAAAACCTCTTTTCCTTGAGATTTCGCTCTCATTCATTTGTAACTCATCTGTCACTGACATCTCCCCTCTGTCCCTTCATTCTAGGAGACCGTGACTCTGAGGACTAAAAGCGGCTGTACTTTTCCTCAAATTGAATAATCCTAAAACCACTCGGTCTGAAAGTAGCATTGAAACTGAGCCGGAAAGGAATCTCCAGGCGGATTTTCAAGGAGAAGCAGGACTGTCTAAAACATTCTGCGTTTCAGTTACACTAGAGTAATGGCAAAAGAAGCCTCCAGGCAGATGAGACAATTCCAGCCCTGACCCGGACATGGCTTTAGGTGGCTTGCTTCCCCTCTTTGAGCCCCAGGTTTCTCATCTTAAGACAGTGTGAGTCCTGCCACCTTTCAGGATTGGCATGAAGGTCACAGAAAGGGTGAAGCCCTGTCCACAGCAGAAGCTCAACAAAGAACAGCTGCTACCATCATGATATCATCTTTCCAGACAATCCATTCCAAAGACAGGGGCCTAATTCAATTCTCCTCCAGCTGCACATAAGAATCACCTCGGACACTGTTTTTTTAAATACCAGTGCCAGGTCTTACCCTCCGTGATTCTGATTCATTGGTCTGGGAGGGGGCCTAGGCAATCAGTATATTGTAAAATTTTCTATGTGATTATAATGTACACCTGTGGTGGAGAACTGTGACTTGAGTCAGTGCTTCTCAAACTTTAAGGTATATGCAAATCCCCTAGGGATCTTGTCAAAACACAAATTCTGACTGAGACCTGGGATTCTGCATTTCTGACCAGGCCCATGGCCTTGGAGGTCTTGGGCAGATGGCTGGAAAAGTTATAAGGTTCTCCTTCCCTAAACAGCCTCAAAGGGCAGCTCTGTCTAGCCAGGCTTCAGTTCACTGCCTCCTGGAAGCAGTTAACTATATGACCTCAGATTGGGCACATGGGCCCAAAACCAAGGCCTGTCCCTGGATGACTCTCTGCCTTTGGCTTCCTGTTGGATTTTGGGTTCTAGCAAGAGCCTGCTGACAGTGTGGCCCCCAAAGAGCACTAGCAAATTAACTGTGACACCACACCCTGCACTCATGTTGAGTTGCCCATGGGAGAAGCCCGACGGAAAGGGCTGTAGCTGCTGTCACTCAGATGAGCAGGTATGGGAGAGCACAGCCCACCTTGGCAGGGTGTCTCCAATCAGAAGGAGCTGCAAACAGTGCTAACTATGGTCAGTCAGATTCCTCTGATTGGCCAAGCAAGAAAGCTTCCAGTGTGGAGTTGGCCAGTGAGTGTCCAGTTGAAGGGGCTCTGGGAAAAGGTGAGCAGGGAGCACCCTGGGTGAGCAGGCCCCCCAGGCTTTGAGACTGGTGCATTTTGTGACCCTGAACAACATCAGCAAAACAACACTGACTGGGCTCCTACAATGCGCCAGGGGATTTCAGAGGAATACTCTCATTTGCTCCTCACATCAAATATGCAAGCCAGGTGTCATCTTATGTCACAGGTGAGGAAACTGAGGCTCAATGGATAATGTGTCTATCCTAATACTTAGGGTGGCTAAGCAAGGAATCCAGCCCTGGGCAGTTTCCAGCAGTCCAGGCCACTGTGATCCTGCCCCTGGGAAAGGGTGAACTAGCCTGATGGCTCCAGGGCGAATTCCCAAGAGCCACTGGGAGAAGGCCCTGAATGTGGGATAAAGCAGAAGCCAAACCCGGCAGCAGGCCCAAGGCTGGAAAGCAGTTCGACCAATGTGCTGATGGGTCCACTGCTCCACCCCTCCATCCCTGAGGCAGCCAAGAGTGCTCCACCTTCAGGCCGCGGAGCTGCGGGCCGAAGAGGCCCGGCTAGGAGCCACTGCCCCATCGAGGCCCCAGACCTGTTACACAGCCAGGTCCCTCCTTCCAGCTCCTTGGCAAGACGGGACCTTGGCGAGACTCCAACCCTGGATTAATATTAGACCAAGGGAACCAGAACAAATGTCTCCTGACTTTCACGTTCCACAAACGAGGCTTAAAAGGCAGGCGTGTTAGGGAAGGGGTGATCAATAAGCAGAGAATGGATAAGTAAACAATATAAGGCTGCAAGGTAAAAATATTATACAGCCATTTAAAATGGCTCAAAGCCAAATCATTTCATTTAGAATGCTCATTATAGAACATTACATGGAAAAGCTAGATTTAAAAATACATAATCAGTAAGATCACATAAGATTTTAAAAGCCCACGCATATTGGGGGGAAAAAAAGCAGAGGGAAATACAACCAAATGTTATTATCAGTGGCAGCATTTAAGCTGTCAGAATGATCTATATTTTTGGAAATCAAGCATTTTTTCAGTTTTTCTTTAATGAGCCTGTAAACCACACAGGGACAAGAGGAACACATTCTGATGAGAAGACAGGATGAAGACGCTCAGGGCTGCTATGAGCCCAGCCCAGCAGCCTGCAGCAGGGAGACTAGGGAGGCACAGATGTGGTTCAGAGGCCTGCTGGGTGGCTGTGGCTACGCTGGGACAGCCAAGCCAGGGGTACCCTTTCAAAGGGGCTAAAATCCACCAGGAGCATAATGAAAAGTCCATCGGCCCTTAAAGTAGGTGTTATTAACAAGGGGTCCGTGAACTTGAATTGAAATTCAAAAAAATCATTATTCTTGTGGCAACATGTTAGTGCAAGTGTGGTACATTTATTAAATAATACTCAGTACAGTGTGGACTTAGTAAGGGGTCCGTGGTTTTTACCTGACTGGCAAAGGGGTCCAAGGAACAGAAAAAGGTTAAGAACCCCTGCCTTAAAGTGTCCTAAAGGATTTTGGCAAAAGGCACCAAAAGGAAACAGTGCGGTCAGGTGCTCTGCCCCAGGCAAAGAGGCAGGAGACAGCTATCGCTGCAGGGTCTGTTGTCCCTCAGAGGCCCCCAGCAGACAGGGATTCCTGCCCAGGCAGCCATCCCCAGCCCGAGAATATAAAAGAAACAAGCATCACTATATGGGGCTCGGAGCCTCCTGGGAATGTCGGTGTGAGTTAGACTGGCAAGTCCCTAAGCCTCCTGCAAACATGAAGGGGAAAGGGGGGGTTAAAAGAGAAGGAACTACACCAGCTGCCTCAAAAGGCCACTAATTACAGGGGCTGTGCCGCCTGAACACAGCCTGGGATTGCAAGCAAAGGTCCCCCCCAGTTCCCCAGCCCCCACAGCCCCCAGCCGCCTGTGCTCTGCTGCAGTAGGGCTGAGCAAAGCGGGGGCAGGCTGAGGCTGCCGGCCTGATGCCTTCCCCAGCTGGGCAGGGAAGCGCCGCGTCCAAAAAGCAGCTTCAACAGGTTCTGCTTACTAAGAAATCCACATCATATGATCAGGAGGCCTGTGCTGGATGCCAGGGCCCGGAGACACTGGAATGTGGGGAGGGCCAGAGAATTTCCTTCTCTGGAGATTTTAAGGATCTAAGCATCTGTCTGGAATAGTTCAACTGTGGAATGGAAAAAAAGTGACATCCTCATCCCTTGACGCAATGAAGGGCAGGGACAGAGTCAAGTGGACAGGTTGAAAATGCATGTTCTCTAGGCCACTCAGCTGGCTGCAAAGAGCTCAAGTCAGCCACCTCTCTCGGACATCCTCCTGCTGCCAGCATTTCTGCCAAGATACTGGGGAGGATGGAAAAAGGCCACCCTCATGTAGCCAAGAAGGCAGGGAAGGGGCAAGAATGCCGGCTTGAAATCAGACCAGGGGTCTTGTCCCTGCTGTGCTGCTCGCTGGCTGGGGGCTGGGGGCAACCCCTTCACCTCCCTGCAGTAGGTGTACATGCTACCCTTCTCAGCTACTTCATAAAACTACAGATCAAGAGAAATTGATGGGACAATACTTCTACAAGCTGTCAGATGCTAAACAAATGGAAACATTACTCTGATTAGTGGGGTGTCATCACAAAGTGAGGGCATTTTGCTGCCCTCCCATGACAATATTGGCAAGTTAGAAGTAAAAACTGACAGCACGTTACATTTCCCCCTCTGCAAACCCCGCATCCTTTACACATTACAACAGGATTATGCTCCTGCCTTCAGGGCCAAGAAAAGATGGGGCTGCTCCAGGGACACACAAAGTGGGCTCAGAGGCTGCATGCCCACCAGACCCCCTGAACCCTGAATGGGGGGCAGCAGGGGGCAAGGGATGACCTGGGGAGGGAAATGGGGAAAGAAAGGAAGGAATAAACAAAACCAGAGAAACCAGACGAGAAATAAGAAGGTTAGAGCCGAGATTCCACCCTCCTGGGAACGAGCCCTGCATCCCTGGGAAAGAGGCCGAGATGAAAGGGAGGCGCAGCTGGGGGAAAACAGGTCGTGAGAACAGAACCGCAATTGTGTGCCCGGGACAGGCTTGTGATGCACTGGGAGCACCCGGCCGGCACCGCCGCTTTGTGCGCTAATGTAATTACGGGCCCGGTAGGGGCCAGCGTTTGGAATCCTTTAACTCCCAGCCATTCCCACAAGAGCTGAGCCAGGGCAGGGCCTTTAACTGAGGGCGGGCTTCTGGCCACTCAGCTCAAAGTGGGGGGCAAGGGGCAGGAGGGCCGGGGCAGCAGGAGGCACTTTCTCCTTGGCATCATCCCCAGGAGTTCTCCTGCAGCCCGGCCACTGCCCTGACCCCCGTTAGCACTCCACTAATTGCCAGGGCTGCAGAGAGCCTGAAAACCCGGGGCACAAGTGAGCCGGAGTTAATTAAGGAGAGAGAAAAGACTGCTTCTCCACCCACAGTGAGGTTTCCCTCCCTCCCCACACCCTTCGAGTTGGGGCGTCTAGTTTCAGGGAAGCTCTCTAGGCAGGGATCTCGACTCCTGGAGCCAAAACCAGCAGCACATGGATATTACTGAACAGGAGCAGCCGGATCTAGAGGGCATCTAGGAGCCTTGCTCCAAAGCTCCCCCAGTCCTCAAATATCCCAAGAAAATGCCCAGGGTCCTCCCCATCTAAAGGAAAGCCTTATGTTCTCAGTCCAACTAATTGTTGCTCTGAAACAAAGGCAGGCAAGTTCCTGATACCGAGCTGGGATTCCCCAGACAGCGCTGGGACATTCTGTAGGCAAAGGAACCATAATTAATGCAGCACAGCATTTTACAGATATTACCTGCTCTAATCTCATAGCTACCCTATGAGGTAGGTACTATTCTTATCCCTACTTTTTGGATGGGAAATTGAGGCTTAGTGATGATAAGTAACTTACCCAAGATCAACAAGCCAGCAAGTAGCAAAGGATTCAGACCCTGGTCCTCTGACTCCAAAGTCTGTGCATGGAAACCCTATTGCATCCTGAGTCCATTCAGATATTCAGTACACACTAGAAGCAAGTCTTGTGGAGCTTACTACCTGGTGCAAGGTTCTTAGCGAGGCCGTAGCCAGTTTCCACATACCCTCCTGAAACCGAATGCTCAACTCAGCGTTTGTGTGGGCATGCACTTTTCTGGGTAGCGAGTGTTAAAGTTCCCTTTAGATTATCAAAGGGGCGTAGGACCCAAAAACAGGTTAAGAACCATAAGCCAATGAGGTAAAACTCCAATAGTTGGCTAAGTTGATTCTAGAATGTAGGTCTTCTGACTTGAATCCTCTACCTTTTCACTTCACTTTCTTGCTCATAAGATAAAGCCAAGAGGGCAGCTTGAATTTCTCCAGAAAGGGAGGATACGCTGGCAGTTTGATAATTAGAGGCAGCCTGGCACTGAAAGTTTACCCAGCCTACTGGGAGAAGGTATCCAGGAGATACACCATGGCGGACGGAAAGGGTTAACAGCCAGGCCCTGCAGGATTAAAAGGATTTCCTACACAGTGTTTATTACTTCTTTCCATCACTTAAAAACAGGTTTCAACAGTGTCCCAATCCAGATCTTAGGTCTTGCTTGGATGGACAAAGAGGAAAAGTCATTATCAGTAGCCCCAAACCATCAGAAATTCGCAGGAAAACAAAATAAGACAGATTTTCTGCGCCAAACTAATTTGCTACAGTTTTCAAGACTCCTGTCTGTCTAAAAACAAGGATTCCCTTCAGTGAGGTGATCATCCTCATTTTCAGATGCTCAGAGGCAGCAAACAACAACGATGACGCTGTCAACATTTGACAGCAAATATTATCAAGCATGCATTCTGTGTGCTGGGCTCTGTGCTTTACCCACACTTGTCTATTTAATCCTTACCCTGACCCTATGAGGCAGGGGCACTATTATCTCCAACTTAGAAATGACAAAGCTTAGGCTCAGAGGGGATGAATCACTGCCCAAGATCACACGGTTAGTAAGTGGCAGAGCCAGGATTCAAATCCAGGTCTACCTGACTCCAGAGACGGGGCTCAAAGCCAGTGCCAATAAAAGGGCATCTTCAGACTGTCCGTGAACTGTTAGTTATGGGTCCTCAGCAGGATAAGTTCAGAGGGGAGCAGATGTAGCTCAGTGGCTGAGCACCAACTTCCTATGTATGAGGTTCTGGGTTCAATTCCCAGTTCCTCCAAAAAAAAAAAAAAAAAGGATAAATTCAGAAAGGGAAAGTAAAAAGGATTTGGAAACTTCATAGCAATTTGAGCTTGCCACAACATCCCAGCATGCGAGGGTGGTCTTGCCTGTCTGAACAGAGTACAGACCAGCTCAGATAGGGTCAGATTTGTTGTGCAGACCGGTCAAGCTCAGAGGGACCACATACGGGTTCCCGAAGAATAAAAACAACTTGTCCTTCACTTTGGATAGTTTGTGAAGCGCTGTTCTAAAGTGCTCTGAGAGGGAAACGGACTTTGGCCCAGTGGTTAGGGCGTCCGTCTACCATATGGGAGGTCCGCGGTTCAAACCCCGGGCCTCCTCGACCCGTGTGGAGCTGGCCATGCGCAGTGCTGATGCGCGCAAGGAGTGCCTTGCCACGCAAGGGTGTCCCCCGCGTGGGGGAGCCCCCACGCGCAAGGAGTGCGCCCGTGAGGAAAGCCGTCCAGCGTGAAAAGAAAGTGCAGCCTGCCCAGGAATGGCGCCGCCCACACTTCCTGTGCCGCTGACAACAGAAGCGGACCAAGAAACAAGACGCAGCAAATAGACACCAAGAACAGACAACCAGGGGAGGGGGGGAAATTAAATAAATAAATAAATCTTTAAAAAATAAAAAATAAAGTGCTCTGAGAGACATAAATGACATGCAAACTGGACCTCTGGTGGTCCCTCAGCCCTCCCCTCGGCACCCACAGCATCCCAGCGCAGCGCAGACTGTAATAGGCACACCAATCACCTGGGGATCTTTTAAAATGCAGACTGGTTCAGGAAATCTGACTGAGACTCTCCATTTCAGATATGTTGGAACAGGTGATGTTGGAGCCACTAGCCTGGGGACGGGCCTTAGAACAGCAAGGCTCAAACTGCACACACACATCAAGGCAGCAGAGCACGGGCCGGCGACACTGGTGCTGGGAGCGCCACCTGACAAAAGCCCATCAGAGTCCAGCAGAGGGACCGACCACAGGCTCAGCTCTCAGGACTGGCTGTAGGAAGGCAGAAGGCCTTGGGCTGGGCTCAGCTTGCAGGCAACCCTAGCAAAGTACCTCTCCCCCACCCCAGGTGTGTCTGGGATAGCTTCTTTTCCAGAGAGGAAGAAACGGCAGTCCCGTCTGTCCCAGGATTTGCAGACATTCACAGGAAAACCACCAGTAACCATTCCAGAGCAGAGGAAGTGTTCCGAGGCAATGGCTTACTCTCTCGGCTCTGGTCCTGCCAGGCTGGACTTGGATCTCGACAGTAGTGCTCTGGGAGAATAAGTACATGTGCACATTCAGACAGCACTTTTTACTTCTTAAAAAAAGGATATTCCCGTCTGCTGTGAGAGCAAGGAAATCGAATTAGGAGCTGGAAGCCCCAGAAGAAGGGGTGTAACAGTGGGTCGACCCAGGAGAGCAGAAAGGCCCCTCTGGGGTCACCCCTGCTGCCAGAAAGGGCCAGGAGAAGCCAAGTCAAAGGGAACAGCCCCACTTCTATCAGGACACTGTTTTACTCCCCGGGAATTCTTTTATTTTTTTCCCTCTATATAAGTCCTTTTATATTTTTCTTTTAGGCTTTTCTTTCACACTGATGAGTACTCTCTAAAGTCAGACTAGGATCAAATCTTCACTCTACCACTTATAAGCTCTGTGACATTGGGAAAGCTATTATACTTCAACTCTTTGTGGCTCAGCTTTCCCTATACGAGATGAGTAATAATAGTACCTTCTTGTAGGGTTGTAAAGATTAAATGAGACGATACATGTAAAGCACTTACAACATTGTTTGGCACATAGTAAGCACTCAATAAAATCTGGCTAATAGTAAATAAAACTGATTCCTCTCTCCAAGTTGGGGATACAAAATCATCATGTGAAATTATAGATTCCTGTCAACTCTTCCACTCCACTAATCAGCAGTTCAAGTAATAGGAGATAAAAAGGTGAACGGCCATTCTATTCAATTCCCCTTTCCCCATTTCTCCCGGCTCTCAGCAGTTGTTTTTTTACCTTATACAAATTCATATGAGGCCCTGGGCTCAATCTCTGGTATCTTCTAAAAAAAATGGATTTGTTGAAAAAAAAAAAAAAAGTACCCAAAGGGACCCATAAAAGTAAAACAAACAAACAAACGTGAACTTGGATCTCAGCTATAATTCAGACACTGCCAACGTCTCCTGGGGAGTGACCACTGCCTGGCACAATACCTGGCACATGGCCGTTGTTCCATAAATGTTTTTGAATGAATGAATGAATCCCATGAATGAATGGGAGACCTGGGGCCTTTATTGCAAATTGCTTCTTTAATAAGTACATGATCCTCTATTCCTTGTGCTGCAACTTGAATTAGGAGAGACTGAGATTGGTAATAAGAGGAAAGTCTTCACTGTTAAAAATTTCCAGGAAAGGAAGTAGACGTGGCTCAGGTAACTGGGCTCCTACCTACCACATGGGAGGTCCCGGGTTTGGCTCCCTGTGCCTCCTAAAGAAACAAGGAAGACGAATAGACTCAGAAAGTGAAAAACAACAAGAGGGTAGGGAAAAATAGATAAAATAAAATAAGTCTTTAAAAAATTTTTTTCCAGGAAAGCTGAAGGTTAATCTATGCAGAATTGGTAAAAAGGTGGTTTATAAATCTTTGGAAATGAATAGAAAAAGTGAAAGGACATCATAGTGTTTGTAACAGTGCTATAATATGGGCATGAAAGTGGTTGAAAGGGTAAGTCTATGGATATGCATATTACTACAAGGAAAGCTAAAAAATATAACAGTGAAAACTCATGTGAAATATGATTATGGGTATATTGCATATAGAAGACTGTTTTTTACAAAATATAAATACAAATAAACTGGAGAGATGGAAACAGAATAGCAGCTATGTACAGCAGGGGAAACAAAGAGATTGAGAGAAGATAAAAATTTTGTTTGTTTTTTACTTATTATTATTATTGGAATAATGAAAATGCTCTAATAATGATTGCAGTGATAAATACACAAATGTGTGATTATACCAAATGCCATTGATTGTACACTTTGGAAGAACTGTATGCTCTATTAACATGTATCAATAAAATTGATCTAAAATAATAATAGGACACATTTCATAGGCCTGTGTGTTGGGTGTTTTAAATGAGGGAATCTATGTAAAATGCTTCACACAGTGCCTAGAACATAGAATCTCTCAATAAATGTTGGCTACTATAATTTTTTTAAATTGTGCAGTTATAAAAAAGTGCTATCATCATTTGTAACAAAAGTTCCACTCCAGTGCAAGGTATTGGTGGTGGGGTGGTATATGGGATCCTGTTTTTTATGCATGATTGTTGTATAAACACACAACTTCTCTAATAAAAATTTTAAAAAATAAATGTATCAAAATGTTGCTGTGAAGGTATTTTGTAGATGCAATTAATATCTGCAATCAGTTGGTTATAAGTAAAGGAGATTGCCCTTGATAATGTGGGTATAGGCCTCATCTATTCAGTTGAAAGCCTTAAAAGCTAAAACTGAAGTTTCCCAGAGAAGTTCTACCTCTAGCCTGCAGGTTCAACTCCTGCCTCAGTTGCCAGCCTGCCAGCTACCCTACACATTTTGCCTGCCAACCCCCACAACTCTATGAGCCAATTCCTTAAATGTCCTTATGTATTTATATCTATATATCCACATCATCTATATCATATCATATCGCATCTCTCTGTCCATCCATCCATCCACCCATCCATCCATCCATCCATCCATCCTATTGGCTCTGTTTCCCTGGAGAACCCTGAGAATACCAGCCACCTGATTTCAGTCCCGTGTCACCTCTGAATGAGACCTCTTCACGTCCTCCTTCAAGTATGGGGAAACTTTGCTGAGGGGCCAGAGCAATGCCCTTTGTACACTTGAGTTTATTGAGCCCCACCACCCCTGACCAGAATGGAGGGGCAAGACGCTGGGGCCATCAGCAGTAATGGAAACTCAGTCTATCAAATCAGATGCTGTTTTCCTCATGTTGATGGTATCTGAGAATGAATGAACCCAGGTCAGAATCAGCTCCCTTCTGAGTCCGACATCCAGGCTGGGATCTTTTCCCTCAGGGATCCCCAGGAACATCCAGATGCCTGGCTGGAAGAAGTCTGGTAAAGTCGAACAGATGTAGTCTTGTCTGCCTCGTGCTCCCTCCTCCTCACACCTGAGGTGCCCCCACGCACCACCTCCTCTGACAAGGCTAAAGAGGAACACACAGAGTCAAGGGAAAATACCTGGAGTCTAACCCTTGTCTTCCCTAAAAACAAAAACACATTAATTACTCATTCATGACGGAATATTGAGACTATCTTATAAGTGACCTAGGTGCTTAGAGCGCAGATATGCCATCCTTCCCGGTTTTTATGATTGGGTTAGGCTTAAAGACAAAATGATAGGAGGGATCAAGCTTCCCCAAAGGGAGCAAAGGCTACTCAAGCTCCCAAAATCAGCTTTCTCACTAAAATCCACTGGCTAGTATATAAGAAAGCAAATTGCTGAACATGGTTATATTACATTTAATGAATGATTTCATGTTTACTCTGAGAGTTTATTTATTGGATATTCATTGCCAATAGGATGACCAGTCCCCCAAGATTTGCTTCAGGGGTTCTGTCTAGGGCAACAAGGCCTTCCATTCTGAGTAGGCCAGTACAGCAGTGTTTTTTCAAGCTTCCTTTCTTCTCCCTATTTACACACACACAAACACACATACACACAAATACACACTCTGTTGCCTAGAGACCTAAAGCATTCCTGGTGTTTACACTTCTTTTCATCCTCCAGAAGCAGGAGCTTTGGAAAAAGGGACCTCCAGAAAATAAGCCTGGGGCCCCAGGGGAAGGGAAGAAATCAGGAGTGGCATTTCCTCACAAACAGGCCCACCCGGTCCTGGCTGCCCCACCACATCCCTCACCCCCGTTGGAAAAGCCCCAGCAGGCTGGCGCTGCAGGGCCCCCCACAGGGAACAAGGCCCCCTTTGAAAGCCCGTGTTTTCCCCGGGTTGCCATGGCCACAGTCCACCTTGGCAGGCTTGTGTGGAACAGGCCTCAGCACGCACCCAGGCACCCCACCCTGACCCCCTGCTAGGGAACTTCCCTGCCCCAAAACACCCCCGACGGAGCCCCCCACAGTTGCTGGAAGCACTGATTTTCATCAAAGTCCCTGACTGAAAACATAACCCTTAAGGGAAAGAAAGAGGATTAAGGCTCCTCCTGGAGAAGGCCCAAGTCGTGGCCTCCCTCTGCACCTCCAGAGAGAAAGGCCCAGGGACTTCAGCGCCTGCTCGTCCTGCTCCGTGAGGAGGCCGGGTTCGCCAGAGGGAAGCAGCTCTGCCAGGTCCACGCGGCCTCCCAGGCGCTGCCTGCTACCCGCTGCCCGCTAATGAGAATTACTTATTTATGTAATTCATTATCACCCTGTCCTCTAGCCCAGCAGGATCAGGGCGGGCGAGACCTCAACCCCTGAGGGAGGAAAGGAAGGGGTTTTCTTCTCAGCTCAACCTGAACCAGCCAGTCCGCTGCGCAAAGCCCCAAGGAACGCTTGACGGGAGGACAAAGGCTGACACTGTGCTCCCTGGGCTGAGGACAGGAGCCCGCCCTCAGGAGCAGCAGCCCTCCCTGGCTCCACTTTCTTCCCTTGTCCCTGCCCCCAAGAGAAGCCAGAGGGAGTAGATTCTCTAAATAATTGAGCCCTCAAATTGCTGTGGTCAGAAGGGTTTGTTCATTAAAAAAAAAAAAAAAAAAAAAAACTCTCAGGGAGTGCCAGTTTCTCAACAGGGAGTACTTTAATCCTAAACCTGAGACCTGATTTTAAACCCAAAGCCATAAGGACCCAAGTCCCTGGCCCAGGACTGAAGTGAAGGAGTCACTACACTCGTAGGATTCTGCGGAGTCACTCCTAAGGTTCAACAAACTGAGGAGACCCCAGTCACTGTGTCTCAGAAACAGGGCCAAGGGACAAGACAGGGGTGGCCGCAGAAGGGGCCATGTGGCTCTCCTGTGTGCTTTGGCGGTGCTGCCCGAGCCGAATTCATAGAAAGACCGAAGCATCAGCCTATGTGAGGCTAAAACTGGAGCTCTCTCAGCAGAGAATGTCTCCCCAAACCTTCCTACACACCCTCCAGCTTCCTATCCTCTCTTAGGGCTTCTTCCTGTATCCCCACTTCTCCACCCTCAACCCCGCACAGCCCTCCACGTTCATTTTAATTCTGAAAGGGCCCGGACATGCAGTATTACTACTTCTGGCCATAGGTCCCTGGAATTGGTATCCTTGGCTTCTAATAATAATAATAGTTAATATTTTATTGAACATTCATTTCATGTAATCTTAACAAAACTGAGACTCGAGGATTTTAAGAAGTTTGTCCATGTCACACAGTGCACATTTGAAGAACAGAGATTCACACTTCACACCCAGCCGTCTAATTCCAGACTCCACATCTTAACCCCACCCCCCGCCCCCTGTTATACGGACAGATGTTGCATACACAGACTCTTCAAAGAGCAGAGCTAACTAAGCCCCCGAGAGGCGAAGTAACCTGCTCAAAGTCCCACAGCCAGTCAATGTTGGGACAGGACTGAAGTGCCGGACCCAGGCTAATACCCTTTCCAATTCACGTGGTTTCGGCCACAGGGGTACACAGGTGAGCGCTCTCAGGACACACTTCACTCTCTCACAATGGGTGGTCAGATGGCCTGCATACCTAGCTTAACTCCTGGCTATGCCTGTGCTGGCACAGCCAGCTGTCCATTCCTTCCCATCCCTGCTCCGTGACTCTCCAATAACAGCCCCCCTGCCTCCACCAAGATCCTCTCTCATAGCATTATGATCTCTAGCCCCCTTCAGATCACACAACCTCCAAGACTCTAATAAGAAGTCCCCCACTGCCCCTATATCAGTTCACATGGATGCAGCACCTTACAGTCTCAAGCACACTTTACAGACTATTCAGTCAGCTAGACAACTCGTGAACTAGGTTAAGTATTGGCAACTTCTCAAGGTGTCTGCCCAGCCCACACCCCTTGTAAGAACTGCTTCCACTCCCATTCACAGGGGAGGCCCCCAGTCCTCATGGTGGTACTATATCCTCATGTCCTCCTGGCCACAGCTGACCGCAGGTGCACCAAGCAGAGACACCTTCGTTCCAGACACTCGGGAGGCCAGCTCTATTTCCTGCTTTGTTTCTCCTGTACCCTTATGGCTTCAAGGAGCCCAAGCTCACTTGTATTACTTGCCATCAGTAGGGTCTAAACTAAGAGATAGGCTGATATTACTGTCCTCGGTTTACAGAAGAGAAAGAGGATCACAGAGGTGATGTGACTAAAATGGCCCATGATCAAAAGGTAATAAAGGGGAGGTTGAAAATCCTGCAACATGACACTCCTTCAGTGTCATATCATTCCTCCTTCCCTGGATTAAATGAAGTGGCAGGTGTTCCCCTCCTGTCGGTGTAAAACCGGGTACCTGTGAGTAACATTCAGCTAGAGGCAGTCTGGTGCACTAACACCAAGAGCAAGAAATACACAGTCATCTCCTTTGGAACACGAGTGCAGCAAAGACTGCTCACCAAATACCCCTTTACTCCTCTACATTTCCCAGATTCCCGCGCAGTTAGGTCAGAGCCACGTGATAAGTTCTGGCCAGTGAAATGTAAGTGGAAGTGACAGGTGTCAGTTCCTTGCCAAAGCAGTTAAAAACCAAGATGCTGCCTCTGCTCTTTCCTTCCCTCCTGTGATGACCTTCAAGGCCCCATATTCCAGGTGGTTGGCTATAAGACATAGGAGGACGGTATAACCCACATCAGACATTCCACGAGCAAAGAATAAACTTAGATTGTGTCAAGTCAATGAGATGTCAAGGATTAATTATTACCATAGCATTGTCAAGCCTATCCTGACTAAAGCACAAAAGTTATTCAACCTGGACCCTTCAGTACATTTCTCTGGTCTGTAGGATGTTGTTGCTGCTCATTTATTTGTTTAAAAAACTTTTCTGGGGCTCCTTCCCATGTGGGAGGTCCCAGGTTCAGTCCCTGGAACCTCCTAAAAACAAAACAAAATCAAAAAATAACAACAAGCAAACAAAATGAAAAAACCAACTCAGGTGAGCTGAAAAGGCTCAGTGGTTGAGCGGCAGCTTCCCACATACAAGGTCCCAGGTTCAATTCCCCTGAGCTGGTACTTCAAGAACCAAAACAAAAAAGAAAAACAAAAACCCAACCTTTTTTGGACCACCAATGGCAGATGCTGTTACACAGTAGCTAAAAAAAAAAGCCTCAATCTCTACTCTTAAGAAGCCCTCTATCTGGTAAACTATAAGGCCCGTTGGAACTAAAAAAATCATTTTACAGATGTGAAAGCAGGAGTGCCCAGGGCTAAACTGAGCCCTGAGAAAAGCTAAGCCACCAGGAGGCAAAGACAGCTTGTCCCAGAAACTCCAGCAGGGTGACTGCCACGTGAGTTCACTTCAGGCTTTCACGCCCTGGGCTCTCCCACCCACCAGCTCACCACCACAGACAAGTGCTGCCCTTGCCCTGGGCACAAAACAGAGGGACGGGGGAAGGCATCGAGGAAGATAATTCATCAAGGGAGCAGGCAGCTGGTAAAAAACAGGTGCAGCAAAAGACATAGCTCATCTGCCCCCACCCTTCTCTGCAGAAGTAGCTCCTTTAGGAATCATCCCACTGCTCAGTTTATTCCAGCCCAAAATGTCCCTAACAACCGAGCTTTTCTTCCCTCACCCCACCTAGCTGAGGACCAACCAGAGATATCATCATTCTATCAGGAACTGGTTTCTGGCTTTTTCTTTATGCCAAAAGCTTGATGAGAAGAGAAGTTAGGCAGGCAGAGCCACCATACACAGTTGTACAAGCTGTTCACTGCACGAGGGGCCTCTCCAAAGGAACAAATGGAATGTTGCCTATTTCCTTCTTATCAAGCTGCATGCCCTGGAGGAAGGGCACCATTTAAATCACAAAAGGGTGTCTCCTTATGCCACAGAAGCACTAGAGCCAGGACTTCTCCAAAAGAAGTAAAGAAGCTTGGTGATAGGTACATGGGAATTTACTACACGAGTCTCTCTTACTTTTGTATATATTTTTAAAATTCTGCAATAACAAGTTGAAGGAAAAAAAACATCCAGTAACTGGGTAACAACCTTGGACAAGTTGCTTTACCTCTCAACTCTCGGCCTCCGTTCCCACATCTGAAAAGATAATAATCCTGGCTCATAAAGTTGGTATAAGGACTAAATTAAATTACACAAGTAAAATCCTTGGCACAGAGTAAGTCCTCTTAGAAACGGGAGCCATTAGCAACAGTTACTGATGATGACTAGGGTAGGAGGGGAAAAAAGGCAAATGGAGAAGGCGGCATTGCCCAGGAAAGCCATCGTCTTGGGAAATGTGTGCCATGGGGCCAGAGGGAGCCACAAAGCCTGATCACCTGCAAATGCTCTGAAATTTGAGCTTCCAGGAGGCGGGTCTGAAGGAGATCTCTTATAACCCCTCACAGGCAGCCTTCACATTTCCTCTGGGACCCCAGCCTCAGCTCCGGATCTGAATAAAGGTCATTGATTTACAGAAAGGTCACAAAGAGTGGCTCAGAAAAGGAGGTGCTCCCGGCTTCCCTGGCATCCTGGGGGGGAGGGGCGGGGGAGGGCAGCCTGTGGGTGGGCCTGGCCAGGCCAGGAGGCTCACAGGTGGAAGGTTCATACCTGCAGCCCTAGAAGAGAACAAGCTGGCCCAGAGATGTCCCAGGGAACCAGACAACAGCACAGAGAGCCCTCACCGCCTTCGAGGGGATGGGGCAACAGGGTTAGAGTGTATGAGTAACCATTCATATAACTGATATTTTTTAATTGTCTGTTTTCTGTACCGAATTTTAATGTTTGTGTCTGCCAAATGATCACCACTGCGTGTGAATTCTACCAGCAGTTTGGTTTGGTTTGGTTTGGTTTTTATCCACCACCTTCCCCTTGCGGCTCTTTGCTTGCTGTCAGCTTTCTGTGTCCATTCTTCTGTGTCCGTATTTATTATTTTATCTATGCCCCCCCCCCCTTGCGCTTGCTTGCTGTCTGCTCTCTGTGTCCGTTCGCCGTGCGTTCTGTGTTTTTGCTTGTCTCCCTTTTTGTTGCGTCACCTTGCTCAGTCGGCTCTCTGAGGCGCTTGCGGGCTGGTGCACTCCATGGCCCCCGGGCGGGCGGCACTCCACAGCATGCAGGGAGCCTGCCTTCACAAGGAGGCCCCAGGATGCAAACCCAGGGCCTCCCATATGGTAGACGGGAGCCCAACTGATTGAGCCACAGCTGCTTCCCTACCACTAGTTTGTTTTTAATGACAGCTCCACCCTTATTCATTTCCCTTTAAGGTCTTGTGTCCCACAGCCTTACAGGGACAGAGAGGGAAGCAGCGTCAGGAGGCTGGAGCCCTTGCCCAAAGCCCCTGGAAGGACCGCACCTTTGGCATGAACCCCAAGATCCTGTGTATCAGGCCTGGCCTCCGCCCTCAGAGTTCAACACTGAAGGTGCTGCTTCAATCAAATGCCGTCTCACTTGCTTGCTCTCTTCTTTTTTCTTTTTCAGGATGAAAGCTAATGGGGTGATTCATTCTCTTATTAAGTCAACTCATGAGAAATAGGGAAGTCATCCAAGTTCCCAATCAACTCTCTGTTGAACACAAGCCACTCCATGGCTCATGCCCCTTTTGCACTTAATAGAAATGCAATAACAAAGAAAAAGTTCCACTAAACATCCCAGTCTTCACCTTTTCATGTCTCAAGAACCCACCATCCTTAGCAGTTTTCTAAGGTTCTAAGACCATCACAGCTGAGGACTAAGTTGGGGTTTAAAGACAGGCTTCCAAATAAAATGTGATAGGAGGGGAAAGGGACACATGGCTCTTAAATCCACAGGTGGCGCAATCCTTCATGGCAAAGAGTAAAAATCCTCTCAGGAAACGTCCTTCTCTGCCCCTTTCGGATCTCCTCAGCTCTGTCCCATGCTTAGAAACAGCTGTTTCCCTATAACTCCAACTAGAGACCTCATACGCCTCCTCATTCTTTCCAACACTGTGATCTGTACACTTAATCTACCTCCCGGCTCAGCTTATCCCTTCCTCCGCTGTCAAATAAGAAGAGTAAAAGTCGAAGAATAAGAATCAGAGCACTACGATTTTTAGAAAGCACTCTTGTAAACATGATCCACAGACTCCACAGCCTGGCTTTCGAGTTGGGATTGCAGCTTCTTAACCAGCTGGCTGTTGACCTTGAGCAAGTTAACACAACCCCTCTGTGTCTCAGTCTGCCCACCTGTAAAGACAAAATTATCTCAACGGGTTGATGAAATAAGTGAATAATCCTAAAATGCTTAGAAAAGCGCCTGGCATGCAGGAAGCACTCAATAAATATTGGCTATTATTAAACTGTCACAACAATCAACCCTGGTCTCCGACTCCAAATGGCACACTCACAGATTTCACACTTAACACACTCCCCCCTCCCGCAGGCGTGGAAAGTCGAGAATTCCTATGGATCAGTATAACCCTGAGAGTGCCAGTATCTCAAGGGAGTGTTGCAGAACTCTCCAAACAAAACCATTTCTATTTGTTTTCCCTTTCCAAGCAAGCACACCAAAAATGCCTTATGGGAGGCCAGAGGGTGCCGCCCCGCCAAGGCTGAGGCTCACACAGCCCTCAGCAATGCTCCACACTAAAACATCTCCCTTGGGAAGGTCCTAGACTGCCAGGGATTTGCAAAGGGTCAGTGTAAACCATTTGGGAATGCATTTGTGTAGGCATGGCCCAAGATATGTGGACTTCTGCCAAGCCCATATTTTTTAAGACATCTGCACTGTCTTCACCCTTGATAAACAGCAGCCAGACTGCAGAAATGGCTCCATTACACCCAAAAGTCTGTGTTGCCACCACGACTCATTGAAACGGATGTTTCCAAGTGAAAAGAATTCATCAACAAAAACAACATTTAAAAAACACCCCACCACACGATGGAGGAATAGAGTATGGATTAGAGTGGACTTACTGATATTCTACTATGGAACTATTGTGATTAGTAATGGAAGAAACTGTAGCACTGATGTGGAGAAAGTGGCGATGGTAGCTGCTGAAGGTAGGAGAGAGAAGAAGAGATATGATGTGGGGGCATTTTCAGGACTTGGAGTTGTCCTGGGTGGTACTGCAGGGACAGATGCTGGACATTGTATGTCCTGCCATGGCCCACTGGTGGACTGGGGAAGAGTGTAAACTACATTGTAAACCATTATCCATGTGGTGCAGCAGTGCTCCAAAATGTATTCAGCAAACGCAATGAATGTGCCAAGATGATGAAAGAGGTTGTCGATGTGGGAGCAGTGTGGTGAGGGAGTGGAGGGTATAGGGGGACCTCTCATATTTTTTGAATGTAACATTTAAAAAAAAATAAAGAGGAAAAAAAAAGAACTTAAAGTAAAAACAAAACAAAACAAAAACAACATCCCAACCTTTCCAGCAAAGGCAACCAAGCCAAATGCTATTTGTGGGTAAACTATACTAGTGGGAACAAATTATTTGATAAACATATGCCTGCATACCCAAAGTCTAACTACTATATATCTAATAAATGGGTTAACCCATCTTTTTCTAGGTCTATCAGGACATGTTCATTAGAAAACTTCTGCTCAGCACTTTCATAAATGTTCTTCACATATTTCAAGATTGTGATGAAATCATGTTTTTTGCATGCTAGAGAGCACCAGGAATAAAAAGAGTTTCACATTTTAGCCCTGACTCTATGGCTAACTAGCAAGAGGGTTAATGAAATAATAACGACAACAGTAATAGCTGCCAACATTTATTAAGAGCTTATAACACAGCAAGCATTGTGCTAAGGGCTTAAAAAGCATCAGTGCATTTGATCCTCCTTAGTGACCATTAGGTAATAGCATTATTCCCCTTGTATGGATCAGGAAACTAAGACCCAGAAAGACTGAATAAATTGCCCCAAGAACACAGCAGCAACCAGCAGAGGCTGGGTTCAGACACACAGGCTGACTGTTCTTAGCCACATACCATACTTCTTTTCAAGGTGCTTAACAGCCTTGGACCACAAATTCCTCTAGCTGCAGACTGGATGATCTTTGAAGATCCTTTCCTGTTTAAAAATTCAATGATTCTATCACTTCTCAGCCTTTTGGCTAAGACCAAGTGTAAAATTCAATGATTCTCTCTTATAGAAATGAAATTAACTTATGGCTTCAAGAACTAAAATACAACAATGCTCTGTGTATGCCTCACCCAGATCCAGCTAGGAGAGGAAAACTGCTGATTTTCATGGGTATTGATACCCTGTGAAACAACCAGACTGGCCCCAAACTACTTAGGAAAAATGACAGCTTGAAATTCTTAGAGATGCACCAACATGCAATGGATCACACGCAAGTTTGCAATCTCAGCTCTCAATTTTAATTTCACTTTTTTTCTTTATTATTAAGGAAAGTCAAATGCAAGAAAATGCTGCGCAGGAGGGGCTGATCTTAAGAATGCCAGCATATGTGGACCTTGTGGCTTAATTATACCTTGCTTTCCTCCCAGGTCTATACCTACTCATGGAAAGCCCATGTCATCTAGGTCAATCTGTGCTTTAAAACTTTCCTATGAGCCCCTAACCTGTGGCTCAGCAATTCTGTAACTGCACAGGGTTTTGCCCAATACACATTCCTGATAGATTCATACACTCCCTCCTCATCACCCATCCCTGTCTCCAGACAGGCAAACACTCAATCACTGCCTTCCCGAACTCCATGCCTGACTCAAATGCCTCTCCCTGCTCAGCACAGGTCCACCCACCTGGCCTCCAGCAGCCAATGGTGAAAGCTCTCTCCCAGCTCCCCACCCCAACTCCTTGTCCTCACTAGCTCTCTCCCTCTCTCTTGCTCGTCCCAGCGTGTATGCTCTCTCAGCTCCTGGTACTGCCTGAAACCGAAACTAATCTCAGACCTGAACAAAATGAAATCATTTCCTGCGCTGATCACCCTTTCTGACCCCAGAGCATCCTCTCTGCAACAGAGCTCCAAATCCTGCTTGCCTCGCCGGAAAAAACAAAGCTTTGCAGGTGCCCCTAGAACCCAATGCTTTCTCAATGAATAGGGAATGGCGGGTTAGAGGAGGAAGCAAGAGGTCCTGTCATCGTGTTTTCTGCTGCTGCTTCTCTTTAATTTGCAAGAGTCAATTTAAATTCATCCCAGAACTAAAGTTCACCACCCCATATTTTAAACTCTTTGTCTGGCATCAGTTCATATTTGGCTCATTTTTTATCAGATTCTCTTTTGAGAGTGAGCCTTGTTTTCTTCTGAGATCTCTGTAGTCATCTCGCCTAATGCAATTTAGATTCAGTTATACTACATACTTTTCCTAAATTTGAAAAATGTAGCCTTTAATTTTGTGCTTTAAAAAAGCAAGCACTGTTATAAACGAACATGACGTCAGCCCTTAATGATCTTTCAAGGAATGATAAATTTTTAAAAAGATCCCGAGCTGCATTTTGCTAATCTTCCCTTTTTCTCCCCACCCCCACCCCAGCAGCCTTTCCCTGTTGCTGGGGGGGGGGTATATGGGGGAATGAGAGGGTATTATGAAATAATTCTATTGCTGCCTTTGGCAAGACAGGATGGGAAGAGTAAATGCACTGCCCTAAAAAGCATATGGTCAAAGAGAAATAACCTTTGGATTATCTGTTATTTTGTCATTCATTCAGCAAACTTTACTGAGAGCCTCATGTGTGCACAAAAATATTTTGGGTGCAGGGTCAGCAGGGTGAAAAGAAGACCTGCTAGCTCTAATCTGGAAGGCCATTCTTAGAAACAACATGCAGTGGGACCGGATGCTTTCTCTAGTTCCAACACTCAATTGGTCAACAACTTTCAGGTTTCCGCACAAGGTCTGGCCACCACCTGTAGGGCTGAGGGTCACTTCTAGCAAGTGTCTCCTCTGACAGGACCCATGCAGCATGAGAGCCTCAGCAGTGGGGCAGATGCCATTTGTGTCTTGCTCACTAATTACCAGATGAGCCACCTGGCTTCACTGGGCATTCTTCAATAGTAAAATGAGGGGTTAGGCCAGATTTGAGCAACCTTCCAATTTAAAAAATTCCAGCTCCTTTTCCCCTCCTATTACTGCGCACATGTAAACTGGGGTAGTGGCGGGGGGACAGGGTTCTCAACTTAAATCTTTCTGTCTTCAGATGAAACCTCCTAAACCACAAAGACAAATAAAAAGCGTTCCCATTTCCAAAGACTGTCCGGGAAGGCCATTCCCCTCCACTCCAGTGAGTCACTTGTTCTTACATCTTACGCTGGCTCTGGACTGCTTTCCTCAAACCTTAACTTGAGTCCCTCCTCCACAGTGTAAATTCATTTGCCTCTGGTTCTAAGTACGGAGAGACAGGACTGAATCACTATGCTCTGAGCAGTACTCTTAGGAGATTTTTATTTCTTCTTCAGCTTGTTCACTGCAGGCATTACAGGAGGTGACAGTGTTCCTCAGCTATTAAAAACCACAACGGCATCAAGAAAGCTGACCACGCTTCCCAGTTCCTGCCTCATCCTGCCAAGAGTGCTGCAGGATCCAGAAAACCTGACCCTCCTCTGATACCCACATTCCAGCCCCTCAGCTCAACTCACAGAGTTCACGGGGCTGGAAAGCCCTGGCAGCCCGCGGCCAGACCAAGAGCCCAGAAGGCAGCAGCCACCCTCAGCCGCACTAAACTCACATGCCCCCTCCCCCAGAAAGCCTTCTTCACCTCAACTCCTCTGCTGCTGCTTCGGTGCTTTGTCTTACTGCAGCACTTGTCATGGCGACTAGAATTTTCAACTTCGATGTTCGAGAACATCTTGAGGGCAGGGGCCATGCCTGGGTGGCCTTTGTGCTCTGGCCAGGCCCCAGCAGTGTCCAGCACATGGCCAGTGGTTCTCGGCAGACTTTGTTAAGCTGACCCTCCAGGCTTGTTCCAATGATGCCTGGACACTGCCCCTTCCCCCTAACCCCCACCCCCTAGTTCAGTAGGGGTCTCTCCAACAACTACTCTAAATAGTTACTCTAAAGGGTATGAGTTCCTTGGCAGCCAGTCTTTCTAGGTTCAAATCCTGGCTCCGGCTCTGCCACTTTCTGGCCATGTGATCTTGGGCAACTTACCTAACTTTTACGCCTCTGATGCCTCTGCTTCCTCGTCTGAAAAATGGAGCTAATGCCTCATTGGGTCTTTTCTTTTATTGTTTTGTGGGGTTTTTTTTCTTTTGATTTTTTTCTCATAGGGTCTTTTTATTTATTTGTTTTTTGTCTTTTTGTTTTTCTCTACCTCTTTTTGTCTGTGTTTTTTTATCTTTTTTTTCCTCCCAAGGGTCTTATGAGGATGAAATGAGCTGCTCCATGTGAAGCACTGAACACGGGGCCTAACCCCACAGCAAGTGGTCAGTGTGGGGGGCGATTATTATTTCCCAAACCTGTTCCCTCTCAGGAACCCCCAGCCCCGACAGCTTCCACTCTGGATGGTCTATTGGGCCTGTCCTCAACCTCCCTCATGAGACTCCCTTCCTCCAGGCCCCTCTTTGCCGCATTACGCCTGGAACCAAGGTTAGCAGAAATGAGATGATAGCCACCATCTAGTGAACTCTCTATTTTTGGCATTTGTGCATCATCTCCTTTAACCTTTTTTTAAAGATGAGTAACTGAGATATAGAAAGATTAAATGGTTTACAAAGTCATAGAAATAAGGCGGAGAGCTGGTATTGTAAATGGGGCTGCCTGACGTCAGATCCCACACTCTTAACCACTAAGCTTGGGTGGAAATGGATGCAAAATGGTTGGAATGCCTGCTGGGGTGGAGCGGAGACCAATCATTCCTCAAAGACCCTTGGCGCTGCCATATAGAAGTGAAATGGTCATGTTTTATGAGAAAGAAGTTTATATTTACAAGCATTTTGATCATTTATAATATATATTTGATTATTTACAATATAAATATTATTGATATTTATCATTTATGACACATTTTAAAGATAAGAATGATAGCTACAAAATTCGGAGTCTGCTATATTGCTCTGACAGAAGCCTTCAGAGGTGCATACTGGAAGGCTGTAAAGAGGGGGATCAGAGAAGCACTGAGTGAACTGACACAGCTAAACTCATCTGCCTGTATCAGGTACTGAGGAAGGTGAATCCCTGGTACTGCCCCAGAACCCTTGCACCCCACCAAGACAACTTTCAAGTCCCAGGACCTCATACATAGGAAGCAGGCGCTCAACCACCGAGCTACATCTGCTTTCCAAAGAGAACTGGTTTTTTCATTTGTTTGGTTTTGGTTTCAGGAGGTACTGGGGATCAAACCCAGGACCTCACACATGGGAAGCAGGCCCTCAACCACTTGAGCTACATCCACTCTCTGTCCCGAGGCTCTTAATTGCTCTTATTTCCCCTAAGAGTAAGAGTCAGCAAAACAGAGGCAACACCTCCTCCAGGTCATCTTGTATAGACAGAGACAGCTACAACCCCAGTCTGGCCCTCAGCTTCCGGCCCCCAAGGTCCTATAATACTCTTGCCAGTGTTGCTTCTTACCAGGGTAGGAAAAACCTATCAACTTAGAGTAAATATAGGAAGTTCTGAAGGAAGAAGCATATGTGAGTGCTACCATATGCCAAATACAGTGGCGGATAGTTAAAAAAAAAAGTAAGAAAGAAAAGAAAAATCCCCAAGAGCTACTGTTCTTGGGGGGTGGGAGCCTAAGGAGGGCCTCTCAATACCAAGGCAGAGAAGTCACAAATGGGCCATCCATCATAAAGACTCCTCCAGATCCCCAGCAAGTGTAGGTGCCACAAACACCTGGGCAGAAAACAAAGAATAAAACAAACAAAAAAAAAAATAAAAAACACCTGGGCAGAAGCCCAGGGCCCAGTGAGAAAGAAAAGCCAGGCCAGGGCTCCTCAGGATACACTGGGGATGGTGACAGCCATCCCCTCTGGCCACCATCACCTTTTAAACCCAGAAGGATCTAAGGAGCCCATAATACCCAGATCCCAGCCTTAGACAACAGTCCTCAAGAGGAGGTGTGTGTCTATTACATCTTCTGCCACCGCAACCTCATTTCCCCAAAACTGAGATGGGGCTTTCAAAGGGCTTGGCTCCACAGCCAGATGAGACACCAGAAAATCCACCTCCACCCTAATGCCCTTATTTACCTCTCAGTCAATAGCCCTGTGGTCCCCACAGCGTTCAGAGTCTTCCCACCAGATGGACAGAAAAATCAGTCCCAGAAAAGGGCCATACCATGTGCCCACCATCCCCTGGCTAGCTGAGAGGAGGGGGGATCTGGACAACAGTTTCCAGGTCTGCAAGCCCAAAATCACATTGGAAGGTCATGAGAAAAGACCTCTTGGAGAGCTCTGGGATCGTTCGCTGACCTGCCACACGGAGGAAACTGTTCAGAATGGCCTCGGCTGAGCAAACTTTAGAGCAGGGGTCTTAATGGGGGCCTCAGTTCCAAGGAGTATATTAAGCCCCTGACACTGGAGACAAAATGTGTCCCTGCAACCATACATTTTTCCCAGGAAAGGAGTTAGAGCTGTCACCAGATTCTTGCAGAGACCCTTGATCCAACCTCCGGCCCCACGTCATCACCCTGTCATACCGCCATCCCTGGGCCATCCCACCTGTCCAGGGTCTCTCTGCTATTCAATGTTCCCAGGTCTACAGCACCACTTCTGTTCCACTCAAAGTGGACCCTGGGGTTTCAAGCCCTCCACATCCGCAGCGGGGAGAGCCAGGCTTCTGCCAACAGAGCCTCACCATCCCCGAGATACCACCCTCCTTTCAAACCGAGGTCCCAAGTGCACGGACCCCCAAGAACAGCAAGTGCCCAACTTCACACTTGATCCCACAGGAGCCAAACTTCCTGGAGAGCTGACTTCCTCCAAGAGAAAATTTCCCATGTCCCTCCCCTCCTTTAGGCACATCTGGCTAAGTCCACTCACGCTGGAAAGAAGGGCATGCCAGGCAGATTAACGGGATGAAAGACCCACAATATTTCCCGAGGCCTTTCTCCTGGGCTAGGTGGCTCAGGGGTGCTGCATGATAAGGAACCAGAAGGCTTACTCCCCTGGCTCCAGGACGCCCCAGCCTCTAAGGATCAGGCGGAGGATGAATGGATGGTGTTCTTGAATCCTGCCTCACCTCTAGGATATTTCTAAACTCCCAGTCATTTCTCTCACACTAACCAAAAAAAAAAAAAAAAGGAAACACTAAAACCTCCTCCCCCTAAAATAAATTTCTTCCCAGCTCTTTTAATTTCGGTGTAAGTTTCCTGGAGCTAAAACTTTTCTTTTTAAGGTGGAAAACAAATGGGCAAGTCAGGCTAGGTGTAAGGCCACAGAGCAAACGGGAAAATGAAAAGGAAAGAATGAATAAACGCAAACCCCAACCCGCTGGATCTTAGAGCCCGGGGCACATAGAGCCGGAGGGGCGGGGAAGCAGGGGCGGGGTCAGTGCGTCCTGAACTTTCCCCAGCCGAGCCGCGGGGAGCTGCGGCTCCCAGGGGACCGGGTGGGACCCGGAGAGGCTGAGCAGACCTAGGATATCGGCGGGGTCAGGAAGCGAACTCCCCCTTCCCCTAACAGCGCTGCCCCGAGCCGGCGCCCCCGCCCGCCGGTCGCCGCCCAGTTAGCGCCCCCAGGCCTGGGCAGAGCGGGGAGGGCGCCCACACAAAAGGGGGAGCGGCCCGAGAGCGGGCTCAGGGCGGCGCCGGCTCGAGGAGGCCCGGCTCCCCTTCCCGGCGCCGCCCGCCCGCGACCACCTCTCTAACCCGGCTCCCAGCCCCCCAGGCTCCCGCGCGCTCCCCGAGCCGGAGGCCTGGGAGAAAACCCGGGCTCGGGAAGGAAGGGAGGGCCGGGACCTGCAGCCCGCGCCCGGGAAGCCGCCGCGGCAGGAGCGGGAACCAAACTCACGACGGCCCCCGCCAGCGGCGCCTCGGCGGTCGGGCCCCGAGAAGGTGGGGCCGCGGGGCCGGGGCCGGGCTGGCGCGCGGGGCGCCGGCGGGGTCCGCGCGCGGGGGACGCGCCGAGCCGGCGGGGAGCGAGGGGAGGGCCTTACCCGAGCAGCCGCGTGCGCGTCGGCTCCCGCCGCGGGTCGGGCCGGGCGCGCGGCCGGGGGAGGGGCGGCGACCCCGCGGCGGCGGCGGCGGCGGCGGCGGCGGGCCCGGCTCGGCGGCGCGGCGCGGCTGGGGCGCGGGGAGGCGGAGAATGCGAGGCGAGGCCGGCTTCCTAGCGGCGGGCGGCGAGAAATGCAGCTGTCCCTGCGCGGCTGCCGGCGGGGCCCACAAGTGGGGCCGCGCGGGGAGGAGCGGGGGCTGCGGGCGGGGGCGGGGGCCCGGCGGCGGCGCCCCTAGACCTTCTCTGGATGCCCGACCCCTGTGAGAGAAGAGGGAAGCAGGAATGGGGTCCGACAACCAACACGGTTGCGGGGGGTCCTCCGAAGTGAGATTAGGAAACCCCCCCATGTCACCCCCGCACCAGCGGCCGTGACTCTACGGCTTGCGCGCGGGAGAGCGTGAGCGGGGACCCTCCCTCTCCCGGGCATGGAGGGATGCGGGGCGTCCTGCCATCCTCTGGCTGCGCAGCGCGGGAAAGGCGAACCGGGAGGGGTGGGGGCCGGGAGGTCCTCACCTGGGCTCTGGGCTCCCAGGGGAACCCAGGAACTGGCTGGCTGACCCGAGAGGTTGCACCCTAGGGAACCTCGGGTGGGGTGCAGGACATCTGAGGCTTGGGGTTAGCCGAAATGCGGGAGGGGAGGAGGGGGAGGCGCCCTGAGACGTAAGGCCCCCCAAAAAAGAAAAATTAAATGCCAAGGAGATGGTTGGGGGGGTGTTCGGAGGGGCCATCAAAGATAGTGCCCATTCACAGTCAGATAACTCCTGCCATCTCCCCGTGTCCTCCCAACATTTTCCCCAACATCCCAAGTCACTTAAGGAACTTGGAGCCCTGGGAACATCTCCACAGCAGAAACTTGTTTTATAAATGGAAAATCGGCTTTGGTTTTTCTTTTTCCACGTGGTTTGGCTTCAGACTCCAATTTGGGGATGGGTGGGCTGGGGCCTGTGGTGACTGCTAAGGCCCCTTCCTCTGAAGAACTGTCCAGGAGATGTGAAAGGCATGGAGTCCAGAATACCTTCCGACCGCTTGCCAAAGGGTCTGCAGAAAAGCCTGCGTTAGAGACCCACTTGCCCATCTGGGCCAGGGAATAGCCCCTCTTCCCTTCTCTGGGGGCTTGTCTCTAGCCTTGCTAAGACAGATCAACCTGGTCAGCCACAGAGACATCTGATGGTAAAAACCACAAACCAAAGTGCCCCAGACACCAGTGTGTTTCCATCATTTGCATGTCAAGGGTAAGTTTCTCCAGTTTGGAATCTGGAAGAGGGAGGAACCCCAGAACCACACCGTCCTCCCGCAGGCCCACCCTGAGGTTGCTCAGGCAGTGGCAGGTTGAGCCCAGCTCCACCACCAGCTTCCCTTTTCTCCTCTCTCGCTCCACATGCTCCTTCACTCCGTGGTGCTTTCCATTTCAGAGGGCTGTCAGAATCCTAGAAAGTGGTCCCTAGACCCCAGGTTAAAGATCCTTAGCCAAGAGTCAATGACCCATGGCTTCATGGTGACTCTGGCTCCTTTCCCAAGTTGTAACTGAGAGCTCAGGATTTATGCCCAGCGCCAGGATAGTCTAGTTTACGTTATCAAATGTGTTGCCTTACACTTAACCCACAGTGCAGGCCAGATGCCTCTTTTCTCCTTACCTGCAAGATTCCCCTGCAGTTCATCCCTGTTGCCTTGGCATTTCAGGACCTGGAAAATGCACCTGCAAACTTGGAGATGTCTGGGTTTGTGCTTGTCCCTAGATTGTTCATTTAAAATTTTTAAGGTATTATTGTTACAGTCATCAAATAAATGTAATGGATGCTCTTCCATGATGCACACTCTTCTAGAGCTTTGCTGACATTCTCCTCCTTTGAGGACGGTCCTCCTGGAAGCTTTTTCTCAAATTCCTTCCCTGCCTTTCCCTTAACCCTCACTGGGTGACCACCGCCCCTGAGCTGAAAATTCCCCAGGCTCGCAGTTTTCCAAGCCAGAATTCCCTCCTTGCATTCCAGCTGCTCACACCCAGCTGCCTGCAGAGGATCTCCACCTGTAGGTCCCTCATACACCTTGGACACCTCTAACTCAAGGAAGTTAAAAGTGAACTTGGAGCCATTCCCCCCTCAAGCCTCAGCCTGCCCAGAATGCACTCATCCGGAGTATGGGCTAGAAACCTCAGTCCTCCTTTCCCACTCCTCCCCTGCTCTACTCTTCGTTACCAGGTCCTGTTCATTATTCCTTAACGTGCACCACCCCCCCCCCCAGACCCCCTGCCCCAGCCTCTGCCCCAGCTCAGGCCCATTGTGTTTGCTCATCTCAGAGGACACAGTGACCCTCTTGCTTTCAAGCCCAACCCTCCTGCCTGCCTCGATTCTTTCTTTCTCCCTCTCTGTCTGCTCCACACCTGAAAGCACTACAGGATACCCTGCTTCTAAGAAAACCTCGCCCCAACCCTGCCTTGCCCTCAAGTTACTGCTCCATTTCTCCCTTTCCCATTCATGAGTAGGCTTCCTCTGAAAAGCCATAAATACTCTCTGCCTCCTCAGCCGGCTTTCAATCCTCAACCTCTGGTAATCTGGCTTTTGTCCCCCTCATTTCCTGGGCAGCTCTCAGTGGAAAGTTCCAGCTGGCTCCCACTCAGCCTCAACTCATGGGCGCCTCCCAGCCCTTGGCCCCAATGAAGCCTTGAATGCTGTTACCTGAAATTACCTCAGTGGCTTCCTATCACCAGCCTGTTTGTTTTCCTACCAGCTCCATCATCTCTTCAGCTCTGCCTACAGGGCTCAGCTCTCTGACTTGCCCACAAATGCCTCTTGCCAGGATGTTCTCAGGGGGGAGCATAGGGGAGTGGGTACCAACCCCTGAACACAAGCTGTAAGACATTGGGCCAGTCACTTAATTCTCTGAGCCTCTCTTTCCTCATCTGTGTAACAACAGTGCATACCTCAAAGGATTATGGTAAGAAATCAATAACTCAGTATATGTGAAATGCCCAGAGCAACACCTAGCATGTTAGCTGTTCAATAAATGCTACAGTGTTGTTAATAATAATAGTGTTGCATGTGCTCTCAGGTGGTGTGTGCTGGCAACACCCATCCTTGCCTTCTGCTCATTCTGTGGAGCCCCTGCCTGGAATGCATAGGAGCCGTTGTCCCACAGCCACCTCACCTTCAACCTGGCGAGCCTGGAACCCAGCACCTTTAAACCCTCTAAGTAAGGGCCCTTCCCATACACCTGAACTACACACTTCATATGCTGCCTTTCTCCTCACCCACATTCAAATCCTAAGCAAACCTGGGCCTCTCTGTTTCCTATATTTCTCTCAAAGCTTCACTCCTCTCTATTCCCACTGCTCTGCCCTGGTTCAGGCCATGCCAGCATGCCCTTCAGTCCCTCCTCCTCTGTCCTAGAAGTTTTTTTTAAAGCATAGATTGATGATGTCTTCCCACTGTTGAAAACCCATGGATGACTCCCCATTGCTTGGAGAATGGAACTTTAACTCCATAGAGAGGCCTTCCCCAGTCTGCCCTTCACCTACACGCCAGCCCCTCCTCTTTCCAATCCTCATCCCACCCATCCACCCCCATGCTAGAACCAGGTTAGAACACTTGCTCTTCCCCCAGAGTAAATGGGATGGGGATGAAAGCCTCTTGCTAAGTCCCTGGCTGTATTAAGCACAGATAATGCAAACGTGTTATTTCCTGCCATGTCTCACCTCTACTGTAAGGGCGAAGCTGACAGAGCTCCTGGGGTCAGGTTTGGAAAGGGTGGGTTCTAGCTGGACCATAGAGAACACTGGACATTTTCTTTCTGGTATTTCCCCAACCCAGGACAAACGCCCAGGCATGAGTAATGAACAAGAGTGTGACTGCAGCTTTGGAACCAACCACACTGGCCAGTCACCAGAGACCCTCTCCTCCCCAGAGCCACCAAAGGCCGCTCAAGAAGGCCAAAGCTGGAAAGGAAAGAGGCAAAACAGCAAGATAACTTGAGTAATCCTATCCCTTTTCCCACGTTTACTGATTTGACTTCAAAACTCAAAATTTTGAAAAGTTGGTAGCATTACTTTGAAAGAACACAAGAATGATACACAGAATCAGAGGCCAAAAGAATGTAACTTCCCCTCTTCCAGGAGAATAACTTGATGGATGCCTGGAGGATTTCCAGTCTGACTCCCATCTGAGGGATAGGTTTCCGGGGACCCTGACCCCTTCCCCAGGACGCCAGTGTCATGCCTGTGCCACTTTCCTTGAACCCTTCCCCTGCATAACAGATTGCTCCCTTTGTCCAGCCTGCCAGCTGCCACACCTGCTATTAGAGTTGGTCTCTGTGTGAGCCGCAGGAGGGAGGGATGTCTTCTGCCTCACTCCTGCATCTCCCTGCCCAAGGCCTGGCACGCCCCAGTGAGTGAGGGGATATTTGCCAAAGGACTGACTTGTGACAGGTGAGTGAGACATGCCCGGCTTGCCTTACAGAAACCATGCGTCCTGCCCTTTATTGGTAACAGTCCGTAAAGCTCCAGCAACCCCAACCTCATGTGCAGAGGCTGCCAGCTCGCCCTCTGCCAAGCAGTCGAGTGGAGATGAGGTATAGATATATGCAACCCTATATAACCATTAAAATTGTGTTTTTGAAGAATATTTCATATCTGTAAAAATGTTCATGATATGTTGGGGAAAGGAAGGCTACAAAACAGAATATGCAATAGATACATATATCCTCTATTTAGTCTTCAAGGTCGCTATGATTGGGGAAACATAAATAACTTTCCTCCATAATTATTTGAATCCAGTTCCATGATCATTATTCCTCTCCCTTATTCCCACTCTGAGACCCCAGAGATGAACAATATGTAGCAAGCCTCCCTGCCCCCCGCAAGACTAAGGGGAAGATAAGTGTGAAGCAGCTAACAAAAAATACAAGGCAGAGTGTGACACTTGCTTAAACCAAGGTGTAAGCAAAGTGCTCTGGGGCTACACAGGGCTACACTGAGTCAGGCCTTGACTGGGTGTAAGGGCACTCCCCTGGGCGGGGGGGCGGAGCAGCCCAAGCAAAGGGGTTTTGTTGCATGTATGGAATGGGTAAGTGGTCTCCCATGGCCAGAATGTAGGGTAGATGGCAACAGAGGAGCAGGGAATGAATGATCCGGTGAGACCAGGCTGGAAAGGTAAGGTGGGGTGTGCCAGTGAGTGTCCTGAGCGCCAAACTAAGGACTCTGCAGGGGCTGGGCGGGGGCCTGCAGGGCTTTTAGAGAAAAAGTGCATGATAGGCTCGGCCTACATTTCAAAAGATAATATAAAAATGTACTTTGCTTTTCCTGACAACACCAAGACTAGAGGCAGTAAGGTCTCCCAGGCCTGCCCTGGACCAGCTCTTGGGGAAAGCCAGCCTGGGGTTAAGCGTTTGCTAGAAATTTTCACCGAGGCTGGAGGAGAGCTGCGGGTCCTGTGGGCTGGGTGCAGCATATCCCTCCTTCCTCCTAAACTCCTGAACACCCTAACGGGGGCAAAGTGCCCAGACCTTAGTACTGGTGAGGCAAGACTGCTTACGAGCTGGGGGAAACTGAGTGATTATTTAACCTCTCTGTTCCCTCATTTCTAAAATGAGAATAAGAATACCACTTTGCTCCTCACTAGATTAAGAATAGTATTAGTAAATGATAACATTTCTTGAACAATTACAAAGTGCCAGGCATTGTTTTAAGCACTGTTGTACGTCTTCTTTAATATTCAGAAAACTCCTAAGAGGTAGGCTTCATCACTTACATTTTACACACATGGAAACTGAGACACGGAGAAGACAAACAAGTTGCCTGAGGTCTCACAATAAGTGGTGGAATGGGGATACAAATCCAGCTCCAGATTCCAGGGCTACACACTTCACTAGACCCCGACGGTAACAATATTCATAAACGCACAGCCTGCTATAACGCCTACTGTGTGCCAGTCACCACGTATACACATTCACTCAATACATTCAGCAAATGATAGCTGTTTTCTTATTGTTGTCCTTATAGGTCCAAGGAGCAGTACCAGAGGTCAGTTCAGTGTAGATGTGCAGATCTCATTCTGCCCAGCAGTGGAGAGCCATGGAGGGGGTTGAAAGGTGGGGTGGGATGAATATTCCTGAGTGGGACTTGGGGAACACGCACCACAGATGGAGGAGCCTCAGGGCTTTTGTGTTCCAGGGAGGGTCCTTCCTGCTTAGAGGCAGGGACTCTGCAGGGCCAAAAGTGGCCAAAGAATGGAGAGGAAGCTGGCACAATCTCATTGGCCTGAGTGGGACTCTGGACTCTAATGGAAATGGCAAAAATGTCTTACTCTTTGGTTGAAGAGCCTCCCTTGGATTGTACAACAGCCAGTGGAGGGCAGAGGACCCTGCAGAGGGCAGAGTGAAGTCTTGCAGGAAGACTTCACTAACCCCTTGTATCTTGTGAGAGAAAATGGAAAAGACTTCCAGAGGCAGCACTAAGCCCCAGCGGCAAGATGACCCTAAGACTGTGACCTGGGGTTCTAAGGTCTAGGCCATCAGCTCTAGGCCTCAAGGGTGACCTGCTACCTTTGGGACAGAGGGAAGAAGAGCCCAGGGCTCAGTTCTGCTCAGTCCCTAGTTAGGGAGGGAAACCAGTGTTGTGGCAGATCAGAGAAGGGCATGGTGTAGTAGCATGGATGGGTACACCCACCACTGCCCACTGCCGGCTGGTGCATGGGAAGCCTGAGCTGAGATTTGAAGGAACAGGAGAATGTATTCATTCAATTTTTATATCAGTATGGATTCATGGATTATTATTTTTCAATGGCTTGCAATTTATTATGCTGAAATTTTCCCAGATTTGGCCATTTGGAGCCCCTTCAAGCCAGCTCCTGTATTTTTATGTTATGTTCCCAATTTCATTGAACACTTTCTCTCTTTCTAGTGCAAAGAGATATTTCAGCCATTGCGATAAAGATTAAATCAGGTGAAAATCATCAATGGATGGGGGGAATTTTGATGGGGAACAGGGTATTCCTTAAGGATATATGCTCTTAAAGTGTTTCTTGCAGATTGTTTATTAGTTAAAAGGATAAACTAGTAATTATACATGGAAGAAATTGGGCAATACCTTGACTGGGTGATCAAAATTAACATCATCTATGAGGAACAGATAAATATCGTGTGCCTCCAGATGTGAAATCCTGAGAAGGACACATCACCTATTCAATATTCAAACTGAGAAGGCATAATCTCTGTTTAATCCCAAGGAAATATCAGGTGAACACAAAGTATGGAATGTTCTCATAAAAATTTAAAAAAAAGCAGGAAGCTGTATTTTTTTTTTTTTTAAAGGCTGGCTACATAAATGTTCTATATTTAAGGAGGCTAAAAAAGACATGAAACTAAATTCAATGCCTGACTCTGGACTAGATCCTGTAGTGGAGGGGGCAACATGCTGTAAAGGACATTAGATCAGCTGACAAAATTGGAATATGGATGGTAGATTAAAGTATTATATATATGTAAATTTATAAAGTTGATAACTGAACTGTGGTTATGTAAGAGTGTAACTCTAATTTTAGGAAATACATACAGAAATATTTAGAGGTAAGGGCCATGATGTATGAAACCTTTGATTGGTTAAAAAAAATTGGGTATTTAAAGAGAACCCACAAATGATAAAGCAAATGCGATAACATTTTCAAAAGTGAATCTGGGGAAGTGGACTTGGCCCAATGGATAGGGCGTCCGCCTACCACATGGGAGGTCCGTGGTTCAAGCCTCGGGCCTCCTTGACCCATGTGGAGCTGGCCCCATGCACAGTGCTGATGTGCGCAAGGAGTGCCGTGCCACGCAGGGGTGTCCCCCCAATAGGGGAGCCCCATGCGCAAGGTGTGCGCCCCGTAAGGAGAGCCGCCCAGCGTGAAAGAAAGTGCAGCCTGCCCAGGAATGGCGCCGCACACATGGAGAGCTGACACAGCAAGATGACGCAACAAAAAGAAACACAGATTCCCAGTGCTGCTGAAAAGGATAGAAGCAGTCACAGAAGAACACACAGCGAATGGACAGAGAGCAGACAACTGGGGCAGAGAGGGGAGAGATAAATTTTTTAAAAAAGTGAATCCGGGGAGTGAATGTGGCTCATGGTTGAGTGCCTGCTTCCCACATGGGAGATCCTGGGTTTGTCGCGGGTGCCTCCTAAAAACAAAAACAAACAACAAGCAAACAAACGAAAAAACCAACCAGGGGAACTGATGTGGCTCAATGGTTGAGTGCCAACTTCCCACATACAAAGTTCCAGGTTCAATCTCTGGCCTTGGTACCTAAATTAAAAATAAATAAATAATAAAAAGGGAATCTGGCTAAAGGGTATACAGATGTTTCTTGTACTAGTTTTATTTTTGCAACTTTTTGTAAGTTTGAAATTCTTTCCAAATAAGTTGTAGAAAAAATACTCCTGGCTTTTTTTGTATTTTCACTGCCCAGGTTCTGCAGTCAGACTTTTCTCTCAGGGGTCCTGGTAAGCAGGAGTATTTAACCAGGATTTAAAAAGGTAGATGAATAAGAAGAGAAAACATTCCAGGCATATGGAGCAGCATGCTCCAAAACAAGGAAATATGAAATACAAGTGTAGATGGTAGAAAGGACTAGGGCTGGCAAAAATGAGTCTTCTAAAAGGTTAACCTAGGCCACGACCTCCCAAAGTAAACCTTGTGACCTCGCCTGCTTACGTCAAACTGAGCCTTCCGCTGCTTTCCGTACCCTCTTCCTACTCTCTCGCACGTGTGATTTAGAGAAAAGATTCAGCCATTCTTTAGGGGGACAACACTGTATTCGGGGACACGTCATCTGCGGAAACCATAAAACTGAATTTCATCTATTTCCGTAGACTTGAGTACAACTGTCGTGCAGCGGGTAAAAAGTAAAGCAGCATTCCAGATGTCAGCTTCAGCTGGAGGGTAGCAAAGCCCTGGGTGATTGAGCTCCGGGACCGACAGCCGACCAATCAGGGCTCAGGAATTGTCAGCCAACCCCCGCTCAGTGATACAGCGATATTCCAATCAGGGCGGGGCCAATACGCCCAAGAGTTGTTTGTCTGCCTGGGTTCCCTAGCAGACCTGGGTCTATCTAATCTACCCTGAAGGGAAGAAGCGCAGAGGAGACCCGCAAGTAGATTAGGTCTAAAGCCTGTGTGGGCACCACAGCAGCTTGCCTGCGTGATCCAGCCATAGCAAAACCCACATTTGCCTCCCGCTGTGCGTGGCTGCTCTCTCGGATACTGTGCGTCCTGGACGCCTTAGGGAGAGGAGGTGGAGCGATGAGGGTGGCCTCGGGTGTGAGCATTTCTGAGAAGAGTGTCAGGCTTCTCTCTTCCATTGTACGTGGGTAGGCGGTGATGCTCCCTTTCCTCTTGGGAAGGAAAGAGGTCAAGCCTCTGCGCGGCTTGCAGCTAGCTATAAAAAAGAACTAACTTCCTGATTGTCAGACTGGTTTGCAGAGGGATGTTGTGCAGGCACCTTCTCTGGGTAGAATGAGTGATAAGGAATTCAGGAGAAGATGGAACTTCTCTAAAGGAGGGGACACCATCCCTGGCCAGGGCACATATCCTGGCACTTTTTTCAGGTCTCCCAGTTTGGTGATTCTTCCTTGAGGCTAACCTGGACCTTGCCTGCTGTGTGTCTAGGCAGCCTCCAGTTAGCTGCTTCTCAGGGGATGTCACATTCCTGGAATTAGACTCTGGTTCCCGTACTGGATGCCAACTCCAAAATCTCAGAGCCTGAGGTGGAGAAGCAATGCGGGAAGGTGTTCAGCTCCTTTGCAGGTCTTTCAGAGGATGTAATCACTACCTCTGAACAAACTGATGTTGCCATTACTGATAGGAAACAGGAGGAGCAGGTGGAGGAAAGTGGGGAGTTTGGTTTGGGGGTCCACTAAATTTGAGGCTCCTTTCTCTTTACCAGGCTCTGTGCTAAGCATTTAAGTGGAGTAGATTTCATAAAAATGTTACTAGGTTGGAACTCTTTGGCCTGCAGGTGAAGCTGAGATGCGAAAGATTACGCACCTTGCCTAAGGACACACGGCTTCAGGTGGCACAGCCTGGATTTACATCTTCAGATTCCAAGTCTCTGCTCTCAGTCATGACCCTGTATTACAGCATCTCCAGGCTGTCCTTTGTGCCACATCTCCCCCTGCCTTTGAGCCTCTGGGGGCCCTCCCTACAACCTTGCTTGCTCCTTTCTGGACTTGGTGCTTTATTTTATGTTCGTTGTGTTTCAGGACCCCTGGACTTCAGGACCCCTGGCAAAGTCAGCAATACCACAGGTTGCCATGCCCCTACTAATTTGGAATCAGAGATTTAGGGGATATGGCAAAACATATGGATCCCAGAGTCAACTCAGGAATTTTATGTAGGCATAACACTAATGCAAACTAATTTTTTCAACAGTTATCCTCAATTGAACTTTTCTAGGTACCCACTTATGTCTCAATTCCCTAGAAAATTAGGAAGACAGTGCAGCTTTTAAAATATGTCACTATTGTAACCTTTCATTAATATGCAGAGGACTTGCTCATGTCCCCATCCCCATCCCTCCTGTATGGATCCTTTGGCATCTGATAGGAAAGGAAAGGGGGCCAGGTTGAAAAAGACCAGAAAACCTCCTTCCCCACCCCTCTGGTCAGGGCAAACCTTGAGGGGCTCAGGGTTGACCTCTGGAGCCTCGAGCCTCTGCTTTGCTTCCCGTCCCAACCCCCCATGGACCAAAGTAGCTAATGCTCTCCTAGGAGAGGGGCAGGGATCAGTGAGGGTTACTCCTCAGGAAACACAAGGATATTTTCTCCAAAATCTATTCCTTCCTCCCATGGCCTCTTCCTAATCCCCAAGTCCTGTCTTTCTTCACACCCTGCACCCTCACACACACACACAAACAGAAGGCCAATTTCTCTCAGGCTCTTTTTCCCACCCTAAAAAAGGTAGGAATTTCTTGGCTGACAAGCAAGAGCTTTAGGAATCCAGGCTCCCTCAAGTTAGATCTCTGAGTGGAGTTTAGGCTGATTCTATAGGGGGTAGTGACAGAAAAGGCTCTGTTGGTGCCCAGTTGCCCCTAAGATTGGCAGAGACCCAGATTCCTGTCCCAGTCTCTGAGGCTGGCTCTACACTCTCTGAGGGACAGAGCTGCTGGGCCAGTCCCAGAAAGGGCACATCCTTCAATTGCCCTTGGTCTCCTCGTCCTTTCCAGCTGTGCCAAAGGAGTAGCTCACTGGCAGAACAGAATGTTTTCCTCAAATGTCCACCTTTAGCCTGGTTCTTGTTCCAGGCTCTTTATTATAGATGTGCTTAGGAAAAAGCAGCATTTAGGTAACAGGGCTGACAGCCAATGAAGGTGGAACTCACTTTGAGAAAAATTGCATAAACAATAATGTGAATTTACAAAAACACTAGAGAATTCTTCCTGAATGGTTGGCAGTTATATGCTTTAGGAAGGATTCACACCAATAATAGTAGTGATTTAGAATTCTTGTTTTATGCACTCTTCAAAGAGAGATTTTGGAGTTGGGAGGGAGGTGGGATGTTAACTTAAAGAAACTAATCATGGATAAAAGAAAATTTCTGAAATTATGTCAGTCAGTAGTGATATAGAATTTGAAGTATGAAAATCTGTTCCCTCACAACAGGACAGTTTTTGTAAAGTGAAGTGTACTTGGCTCTCATGGTTCAGTGCCCGTGTTGGGCAGGGGGAGGCTAACTAGTTAACTTCTGATGGGTAGGTCTAGGGAGTGGTCCAAAGATCCAAAGCAAAGCCTGTGGGCCTTCATTCCTTTCTTGGGAACTGATTGGGCCTTAAATTACCCAAAGCCAGCTCTGTCCAGATTAATGTACATTGCGTTCAATATTCAGCCCTGAATCATTACACACTGACTTGACTACCCCCTACTTTCTGCAAGGTGGGGGTTGGAGTCAGGCAAATTGTGGGAGAGAGTTATAGGCCCAAATTGGGACAAATGGCATTCTTTCAGAATACCAGGAAATGGAAAGGGTGCAAGACTGAGAACGAGAGCTTATGGCAGGGATGGGAAAATAACTACCACCTCATTGCAGATTTAACTTTTTGTCCCGTGATCCTTGAGGATACCAAAAAGGAAACCTCCACCTCTTCTCTACATTTCAAATCCAGGTCTCTCCAGAGAGGACCAAATTTCGGGTTCCCTTGAGAAAAAAGACACTTGAACAGCCAGGATTGGATACATTAATTAGCAACTCTGTGAAATAAACACTTCTCTTGTTCCCAGACAAAAGCAGCACAAGGAATACTTTTTAACCCAGCTGTTTACATCCAGTCAATAAAGACTAAAAAAATTACCAGAGAATTTGAAAATTCTCAATTCTTCATAAGAGATAGAAGTTCCTAAAATTTTTTCTCTAGAATAAAGGGTCAGATTCATCTTGACTTGCTATCTGGTGGTATTGTCATATGGGTACTACGAGTATTTTAAAAACTCCCTTAACACTTCCCTGGAGGTGGCAACTATGTCTTTTACTCACCTTTACAGACCATCTAGTGCCTAACAGTGATTTACACATTTTAAGTAGACATCTGATGAATCTAGGGGACCCTGCTTAAAACCTTTTTCAAGTAAAGAAATTGGATCCTAGAGCATGGTAAGATATGTTCTAAACCCATCTTCTCTTCTGGGGAAGGCAGGTGTCTAAGCCTACAGCCACTGCCCTAAGGCCTGGCTTCCTGGGCTTCAAACTGCTTGTCAGGGTACTTCCCTCCTCCAGTCAATACTGTACATTTTCACCCTCCCTGTCTCCATGGTATCTCAATAGCAACCAGCCTAACCCAAGTCCTTCCCCTTCTCTCCACCCCAATTGAAGCAATGCTTCAAAAATTTCTGTATCATGGTAAACTGATGAAGCTTCTGAAGTATTAAGCAATCCATTACATTTGTGATCGGTTAACTTTAATTTGTTAAAAATAAATCTGCAGTATTTTGCATGTTAGTAATACAGTGCTGGTATTGACAGGTAGAATCATCATCATCTGCTTACATAGAAACCTCCATTTAGGAGCACACCTTAGGAGGGAAATGGATACACAATAAAAGGCAAATGCAGGCCAAACAGGGAGCCCTACAGCATAACAGGCTGGATGTCAGATTTGAGGATTATCTAATACAACTGTTTAGCTGCCAATCTGATAAACAGGAGGCTCAACCAGGTTACAACCAGAAGGGAAAAACACTCTGCCTTTTTGTAGACTGGTGCCCATTTTGCCTTCACCAGACTGAATCGGTTCATCAGCGTCAAAACTCAATTCCAGTTCCAAGACACAGTAGAATTTCACTACACAACCTACTTTTCCCCCTTTTTCAGTGGCCCACCCTCACCCCAATCCTGCCATCAACTCTCCACCTTCCAAAAGACACAACGTGGCTTTATTATTGCAGACAAGCTTAAGTGAATAAAGAATGCATACAAAATTGCATTTTAACTGAAGTCATACAATGAAGTCTCACTCCTGATTATTATACAATGAATTAATAAAACAATAATTTCTAGTAAATGTCTTTTTTAAAAAGAACTAATATTTTCAGGGTTCCAATAACCACACTCTAGCCTGTGGGTAGGGCCCACACCTGTCCCCACTGAGGACTGCTCCTTAGGCCACTGCGGATGAAACCTGGGCTGCCTGATAAGTGAAGGATTGTGATTGTCAGCCCAGCCAGGGAGAGAAGACAGGTCCCAGCAGGCAGAGTCAGAACCTGGTCCTGAAGCTGTATGCCAGGAAATGTAGCTTCCTCCAAATGTGGCCACTGCCTGCCCAAACCAGGCCTCAGCAGAGTGATGCATGGGCCTTCCCTACATGAGTCCTTCCAGTAGTCCACGCATAATACTCTACATATTAACAAATGACCTTTATATTGTGGATAGGAACAGTTGTAACAAAGTCATAGCTACATATTTTTCTCTACATTTTGTTTATTGAGACAAACTAATTAAAAGGCACAAACATAGGGCATGTTTACATGGACATTATAACAAACATATACATTAAAAGTGTAGGAATGTGTTGCCTTCCTGCTAAACAGAAAGTTCCTAAGCTTTTATATATACAAAAGTTGTACAATTTAATGTCCTAAAGTACAAAAGATCATTTATAAAATTATTTTACACTAAGTACTATTTATTTTATTTTTTTACTATGTAGTTCAACCCCCTAGAACTGTTTTGTATAATGACACACAGATACCTGTCCCTGATGTAGGAAGTCTGTCTCAGACGCAAGGTATTTTGATGCTTGAACTGACACAGTGGGGTATAAACAGAAGTCATCCAGTTTGATAGTCAGTCCTGAAAACATTCTGCAAGATTAACACAACTAATTTCCATTTCTCTTAACTGCAAGATTAAAAAAGGAAAAAATGAAACTCCAAAACATATTGCAACTTAAAAAAAAAAAAAGAGTATCCTGTTTTTTTTTAAAAACACAATGTTTTAGAAACATTAATGTGTGGCATGATGGTATAGAGTATCTGTTTCCCTACCTTTTGGTTTCTACTATATGTACAGAGATAAAACATCCTGCTGAGAAATAAAAAGCACATGTCTCAACGTGCATGATCATTGCTGGGTTTCTACAGGGAGTGCAGACAACTGTCTCCCTGAAAACACCACAAAGCTGATACAAGTGTTTTCTCAAAGAAAAAAAAAGTGATGTCCATATTTACAAAGTTGAACAAATCTGCACAATACTTGATTAAGAAACGGAAGGAGAAATAAAAAAAAAAAATAGATACACTCTGTTTGTTCTGAAGGGGCATACTACCTAGTTAGTGGTTAGAATAAAAACTGTATACAATTTAATATAAGACATAAACTCTAGTGAGCAACTAACACATCTGTCCCTGTTGTAACATCAACAGGCTCTGATTGGGAGAGAGAGGGGCATATCACATCCCAGTGCCTCCAGCGTCTTCCAATTTAAAGCAATATATTTTAACTGTTCCAAAGTACTCCTTGGCTCCTGACTAGGAGTCCCATTGGTCTCCACTCGTTAGGAGCTTGCCTGTCCACACGCTTGACTTCTTGGTCAATTGTGGCCTTTTCTTACCAAAACACAATTTGTATATTTTGGTTGGGTTCTTCTTCTTTTTCTTCTTTTTTTTATTTTTTCATTTTTTTAAAAAAGTCAACTACAATGCTATAGTCCATCAGGTGTAATACGCTGAGCAATATTTACATCTCCAAATATCAGGTCACAATCCCTATTATATGTTGAAGTTAGAATGATAAATTATCATATGCTTTGCATATCAGAGCTGGTATCACCTTTCCCATAGGGAATGCTGCCTGAAATTAACATATTCCCAAAGGTAAAATGCATATTCTCTGAAATGCATTTTATTATGACAATGCATGTATTTACTCATAAAAACAATTAACAAACAATTCTACACTAGCTCTCAATCTGTGGATGTAGAACTTCAGGTTAAAACCAGTCATCCACCTTCTCTAGGGAGAAGAGTTCTGCTAGTGTTTAAATAAAATGATTTTTGGGGATTAGAAACAGTAACGCTGTTTTTGTTTTATTTTAAAATGGGTTTTGCTTTTTGATGATTGGTTTTAATTCTGGCATTTCATCTTGCCAACTACTATCCTGTTTAAGCAATGCTGTCAGCTAAAAGGAATTTCTGATTAAACTAAAGTGGTCCAGTGATAAGTTACGTACTCACCCTACTTTGAACAATCCCAGCCAAATTGGAAAAAAAATGCTACTACACTCTTATTAACTAATGTAATAAAATATCCCAGTTTCATGGTTTACTTTTTGCTTTAATCAACTAGAAATAAGTTGCTGGTAAATATTTACTTTAAACCCATATTTTGATTTTTTAATACTGTTTACCAAGGTGGTGATGTAGGCAAAGCTTGGGGTAAGAAAGGCATGCTCTCTACAGGCCTCATTGCTATATTGAGAGGGGCAGCTAACGTCATAGGTGTGGGCAAGTTCATTGGAGACGTGATCGTCACAGGGTGTGCTATATTCACTGGGGCAGTGACTGGGGTGGGGAGGTTGACTGGGGTAGTGAGTGTTAAAGGAGAGGTCATGGATAATGGACTGGTTATAGTTACAGGATGCCCTATGTTCATTGGGCTGGTTATATTAACTGCACTTGAAACATTTACTGGACTTCTCATGCTCATTGCAGCTGCCACTGTGACTGGGTTTGACATAGTCCCAGATGACACAGAGGATGTTATATTGAATGGAGTAGTGAGAGTCACAGGTGTCGTAGCAGCCGTGGAAGTTTGGCACAGGTTAGCAGCTTCTAAAATAAGAAGACAAAAGGACTTTTAGACTCTCAAAACAATAAATAAAATTTACAAACAGTTTCCAAATCATCTTATAATTATAAAGGACAAACATTTAATAAATGAATTTTCAAGCAAGTGGTCAACAGGAAGGGAGGGTCCTTCTGAGCACAAGACTGGGGCCAAGAACCCCAGTGTGCAAATCTCCTTTCTGACACTGCATCTCCTGGAAGGACTTCGGCTACTTGTTTAGCCTTGCACTTTTGTTTTCAAGTTCAGCCCAAATTTATTTACCTACCTCACAGTAATGCAGGAAGATCAGTTACTTCTGCAAGGCACTGGGGTTGGTAATCAAGTAGGGCTAAGTATTTTCACTACTACTTCATGCAGTTCCTCTGAATTCTAAACACTTTCCTGGGAAGAGCCAACCTTCAGCAGGTGAAAAGAGTTTGTTTACAAAGAGCTAGGCCTATGATTACACAATAACATATAATCAGAAAATTCTTCTCATAAGGCACACTGTAACTAGAAAAGAGATGTGCATATTCAATGGTATGTATTCTAATGTATTCTCAGAGGTGAATCCACATTGTTAAGCTGTTTTAAAAATCCATTAGTGATTGATAAGCAAGCTACTTTAGTATCATCAGCTTATTTCAATCTTAGAAAAATTGTTCTGGCTAAATAATCCTGTTAAAACAGCAGGATGGAGATGGATAGGTAGGCTGGCTGTGACTTGGCTGTCAAAATGGAGAAATGCATTTGAGACTAAAGATGGTGTACACATGTTCCACACATAGATCAAATTGCCTCATGTAGGGAGCAGAAGTGGCTCAAGCAGTTGGACATGCGCCTCCCACATGGAAGGTCCCGGGTTTGGTTCCCGGCGCCTCCTAAAGAAGACGAGCAGACAGACAAGGGAGTCATCTCAGGAGCCATCTTGGGGGCGGGGAATAAAAATAAACAAACAAAAAAAGAACTTAAAAAAAAAAAATCACCTCATATGGACCTTTTTGAGCCATCAAATGTCAATAAGCAGTCCTTCTTTGGTCAATATGATGACAGACTGATTGGCATACTCCATTATCAGGGATTCCCAAACCTGGCTGATGATCAAAATAATCATCTCTCTAAGGAGCTTTTTGAAAAAAAAAAAAAGGATTCCCAGGAGAGTCAACAGTGCAATTTAGATGGGACCTGGAAAATCTGTATTTTTATAAAGCTCCCTAGGTAATGATTCTGGTCATCAGTCAGGTTTGGGAACTTATATTACCTTAGTCTAACATTAGGCTCAATATTTAAAGGGCTATGCTGAGTCAAGTTCAGCTTTCAGGTCAGGTGTCTCCTATCTACCAAGATGTGACATTTACTAACATAAACACAGAGGTTTCTAACATCACTAGTCGTTTCCAGAGAGATTCATGCTATGAATGGGAATACAATAGTATTTTGTTTCAGGGAGGTCAGAAGACGAGCTAAACAATTGAGTCTTATTGTGCAAGCAAACTGAAATACAATACCAAATAGAAAAGTGCAAAAAGAAAGAGGGAGCAAGAGAGAAAACCAACTCACTTTTGAGGTGACAGTACCATTGTTAAGAATATTCTCCTCCTGCATTTACCACAGGAGTTTATTATGACTTGGGTTAAGCACTTTTACTCCTCCTCTAAGTAAACATCCTCTATATAACGCATTTTCAACCCACTATGCAATTATCACAGCACTGTATGTTCTGCCTCCCCTACCTCCATTCTCCACTCCTCCTCCTAATGCAAACACTTTTAGTAAAGCAACAAATCTTCATCTGAAAGACAGGAATGAGCAGCACTCAAGGAAGTGTGGAAAGCCTATTTAGACCACTGTATCATTTACCTCCAATGCCAGTATAAATATAAAATTTATAATAGAAAAATAAAGATAGAAGAAGAGCATCCTTTAAGCACAAGATATTTAGAAGGAATCTGCCACTCTATATAAAAGCAAAGGATGGAAGAAACTACTCAGCAGAGGAATTACTATATGCAGAGGATTCCTTATGCATTTAAAATAAAACATAAGACATGGCAGGGATGGAGGAGGAAAGAATGAATTTAGGAATCTGTCTTCTGCCTGATGATATATTGATAAAATCTGAAATGGCTGCAAAACAGACCAAAAGCCAAAGATGGAACTAGTAAAAGCTATGTTGGAAAATGATATGCCAACTAATTCTTTATAATATATATAGGGAGCAAAGCAAACTATTCTCAATATTTCTAACATTTACTGTAAAGTGGTAAGAGCAGAAACATAGAACATGTAAGCTAATGCCAGGCCCAGGGATGGACCTAAAAAGATTAGGGTGAGACCAAGAAGAAAGAAGTCAGCATTAAAGAGTATGAAAAGTGAATAGGGAAGCAGAATTGGCTCAACTGACAGAGCATCTCCCTACCACATGGGAGGTCCAGGGTTCAAACCCAGGGCCTCCTAACCCATCTGGTAAGCTGGCCCACACGCAGTGCTAATGTGTGCAAGGAGTGCCGTGCCATGCAGGGGTGTCCCCTGTGCAGGGGAGCCCCATGCACAAGGAGTGCACCCTGTAAGGACAGCTGCCCTGTGCGAAAAAAGTGCAGCCTGCACACATGGAGAACTGACACAGCAAGATGACGCAACAAAAAGACACAGATTCCCGGTGCAGTTGAGAAGAATGCAAGTGGACAAAGAAGAACACACAGCGAATGAACAGAGAGAGCAGAGGGGGAGTGGGGGAAGAGAAATTAAATAAATATTTTAAAAGATTAAACATTTTTAAAAAGTGTAATAAACAGTACAATGCAGAAAGAACACTAAGGAACACAACCTGAGAAAAAGAACTTATATACGAACATGGATATTTGATCTACCTCTAAAAGTGGGAGTATTTTACAAAGAAAAACAGGGGCCCATAATGCATGGATGGTGACAACAAAATGAACAGCAAAAATTGAACTCTGAGCATAGAAAAGGACCAAATTGGCTCCAAACTGTAACAAAAAGTAAATCAAAAGAAAGAACATAACAAGAAATACTGAGAATTTTTATTTTCTAGAATAATATCTTATGAGGGGAGAAGATGTAGTTCAACTGGTTAAGCGCCTGCTTCCCATGTAAGAGGTCCTGGGGTCAAGCCCCGGTAACCTTCTAAAACAAAAAAAAACACACTTACAGCTTTATTGCCAATAACTAAACTTTACCACCAGACATTTCCCAGCATTACAATATTTTCATGTTTCCATAAAGCTACATTCCCTAAGCTTCTCTGCTCCGATTACTTAGCATACTAAAATACTAAAGTAAAACACTTTTCAAGCTATTCCTGGACAACTGGAAACCTCATCTTACCTTTCTTTCTTGCTTTGACAGCTTCTTCCCATAGTCTCAGTGTCTCTACCTGCTTCCCTGGCCAGCTTGTCACATGCTGCTGCTGTTGCTGCTGCTGCTGCTGCTGCTGCTGCTTCTGGTTGCTGGTCTCTTCACTCATACATGCTAATCCAAAGACAAACCAGAAACACTTTATTTACCTTGGGAAAGTATGACCATTTTTTTAAAATCCAAAATTTAGATACTTTGACTCCTTATGCCTCTGTGATCTGTATCACTTCACTTGATAGCTCTTACTACAGTGTGTCTTTTTTGTTGCCTATGTCTATATTGGTCATGACATAAATTATTAAAAGATAAATTAACAAAATTATAAAAGAGAAAGATGGTCTTTGCTATATTAAAAAGCTAATATGGGGAACAGATGAGGCTCAAGCAATTAAGTGCCTGCTTCCCACATGGGAGGTTCTGGTTTGCTCCTAAAAACATGAGCAAACAACAAGCAAACAGGTAAAACAACCCAGGGGAACTGATGTAGTTCAGTGGTTAGCGCTGGCTTCCCACACACGAGGTCCCAAGGTCAATCCCTGGCCTTGGTACCTCAAAAAAAAAAAAAAAGGCTAGTATCTTTTAAAATGGAAATTGGGGAATATTAGAATGGACTAATCAGTGTGTTAACATATCCATTTTATCCACTTGACCACAATGATATACACTAAAAGTAAATTTTTGTAAAGTGAGCAATGTACATGCTAGATAATAAACCAAATGTACTCACAAAGAAGCTAAATGGATGTGATTAAAACACATTCAGCTTTCTCATTCACTTTCTTTGTTGTTGTTGTTGTGAAATATTTATTACTCTCATTTACTTTTGGTCACCTTTTTATTTTTTTAAGAATTTGATGTTTCTGCTGCATAAAGTATATATACAATAGAATACAGAATTAGGAGAAGGCTTTCTTCTAGAGGCTAGGGAAATCTTAAAAGGAAAAGCCTGGTAAATGCAAACATTAAATTTTATCCAAGTCTCTGGAATATTCTATCTTCAACTGTGAATTTAAGCAAGCAAAAAATTTAAGCCTTCAAATAGATACAGTATCTCATTTCTCTACAGACTTGGGTTTGAAAAGCAAACCTATTAATACTGTTTTCTGTATTTTTAAGGTTATTATTAAGGACATGTTATTAATACACTGAGGAGGAGTTGGGAGGCACTGATATTTGAGGGTCTTACTAACTTTAAATAAAAACAATTAAAATTGCCTGGTATAAAATGTAGCTTCCTACTTTGGGTGCTGTCGCCTGTTTTCTAATACACTTGAGATTTTTATTCAAACTCCTCAAAAGAAGGGACACACTGAAAAAGAGCTGTGGAGAAATTCTGTTCTTCTAACATGGATGTTATTAGTAGTCAAGCAAAGGGCTGAAATCAAGATTAGTGAAGAGTTTATCAATGTTGTTTGCATATAGGTATGAGAAGTATACTTCTGACACTAATATACTCTTTCCATTGGTAGGTGTTTGCAAACTTCAGTATTAGGACATGTGTAAGACGATATGCTCACTGAGAGCATAGTGAAAATATCTTTGATGTACCATAAAAACATCTAGATTCCAAAATGAAACAGAAAGGAATTAAAATTTTAAGAGAGTCACCTACTTTTATTGATGCCTTGTTTACATGTATTACAGTTGATACTTTGGCTCTGCCCATGTGTCTTTAAGTGGCTGGTGATGTACGCTGCACTCAGAAGTTTCCCACAGATATTACACGATACCTTGCCTTCGTGGCGCACCATGTGCGTCCGCAGTCTGTCTTTGGTGGCAAAGGCAGCAGTGCATGTCTGCATGAGGGAGGAAAACTTTTTTTAAATATAGACTATCCTGTTCTACTCATTTTAAAGTATGTTATATTCTATGCATTACCCTACCCATGTTAGCAAAAGACTGAGCTATCTAGGTTTTAGTTGCATGTGTGACTTAGAATTATAAATTTCGAAATAGTTGGTGAATTTTAGACCCTTCCATTTCAGGGAAGAACAAGTATCAACACAGAATAGTAAAAAGACATGAAGTGTAGAGTCAATTAAACCTAGATTTGAATTCAGCTCCACGATATACCAAACTGTATAACCTTGAACAAGTTAAGTTAACCTCTCAGAATCTTCATCTGTAAAACAGGGCTAATAATACCTACCTCACAGGATTATTGGTGCATTAAGAGCCTGGCTCAAGGCTTGGCACATAGAAGGAACTCAATCATTGAACACTACCTTCCATCTTCCAGCTGGAATTTTCTTAGAATTCAAATCATTTACTTAATAAGACCAGTCATTAACAAACAACTGAAAAGAGTACAAAAAGACTTCCAGCAATAAATCAAAATTACTGATGCCTAAAAGTTATTTGATTTAGCAAAATTATTAACCTTTTTGTTATCACGATATATGCCAAGTTGAGACCAGAAATATAAATAGCTAGAAAATGCTCCAATTTGGCTATAGACAAAAATCTATTAAGTGATAATATTTGTGAGAAATTTTATATTTTCTCCTATTACAGTTAAAGCAACCTCAACCATCAATCCAGAAATTAACTAGAAGCACTTCATTCTTTAATTCCTTTCAAATAACCTTTGCCAGACTATATATTTTCTTCTCTTGTAACAAAAAATGCTGTTGCCCAAGGAAAAGGAAGAGTAGCTTAACAAAAACAACACATTTAAATTTTTAAATTATCTTGCCCCACAGAAATAGAAGCTGTCATTTATATTTTATAAAATTAGAAGTCAAGTGGACCAAGATTATTCAAGAACTGTGAGATTTGATTGGCTCAGACCTTCTGGATAATGTACATTAAGTGCTACACTAAGGATAAGTCATTTTAACTCTTACTTGGCATTTGAAGGGTCTTTCTGTTGAATGGACATGTTTTACGTGACAGCTTAAGTGGTCAGGCCTGTGAAAGAGAGAGTTTCAACAGAAGATGTAATGGAACACACATAGAGAAATGTTATTTACTGTGATGCTTACATGCTTGGCAGATTTGGGCATTTCACAGAAAACCAGCAGAATTACTGACTCCCCACTCCCCTCCCCACCGTGCAGGCCTCCTTACCTCTTTTACCATAAATAAAAGTCTTAGTACTTTACCTGTTAATTTTTTCTCCTAGTCAACATCAAATCATATAAGGTCTTGATTCCTTACAATTACAAAATATCCAAAGTTTTAGTCCTAACACTTGCCAGAAACAGCTACTATATTAATTTTAAAAGCTTTTAAAAATGAAAATTAGTGAAATGTTAGTGCCCCCCCGAAACAGAAAAACATTCCCTAAAAGTTTTATCAAGAGTCTTCAAAGATCATCCCAACTTTAAGGAAATAAATTCCTTTGATGTGTGCAATGAACCTCACATCTAATCACCCAACTGAATCAGAAACTGGTGGTTTTGCAGTGATAAGAAGTATCCATGTGCTAAAGAAAGGCCCTAGTCCACCAAAGCACATTTTAAATGGAGTAATAAGTTAATCACTATGTCATCACTTGTCAACCATAAATAGGAGAATTTGACCCGGAGGTGTAATACTTCTGTATCTATAGCCAATACTTATTTATTTATAATCAAGCAGGCCTGTCCACATCTATTCTCACATAAACTTTCTAGATCACACTGAGACAAAACTGAAGTTCACTGATTTCATAGTGAAAAAGCAGCAAAGCAAAATGCAGTACCTCGAGAAGCCTTTCCCACAAACACTGCAAGTATAGGGTTTGGTGATGCCTCCTTCATGAGACCTCACATGGTAAGTCATCCGGTCCTTCCTCTTGAAGCGCTGATGGCAAATAGGACACTCAAAAGGCTTTTCGTCCGAATGGGAGAGCTTGTGCCGATTGAGATGGTATACGTCTCGGAAGGCCTTTCCACACATCTCACAAGCATGGTTTTTCTTGACAGGCTTACTGGGTTTCTTGACAGACTGGGTCACGGGCATAGCTGTGGTGCTGGCACTGCTGCTGGGATTGGTGCCAGAGGAAGATGTAGTGACTGTTGACAAGATGCCTGCAATTGTGGAGACCAACGAAGTTCGGCTGCTGTCCCCAGCGATGGTGGAGATAAGGGGAACCACCGTGGTGGGGGTTTTCTTTGGCCGGGACACCAACTTGATCCCTGTGTGGCAGGACTCATGGCGCCTCAGGTGATAGCTGTCCCTGAAAGCTTTACTGCAGTAAGTGCACACAAATGAAGTTTTGGGTTTTTCTTTTTTAATTCCAATAGCATCCTTTAATGTTTCTGGCGCAGCCTGAGGTTTCTGAGTTATTGGTATTGGAAGCAATGGTTTCTGATCAGGGGGCTCCACAGCAGAGCTCAGGAGGGGCAGCAAGCTGTTCTGTGCTGCCTGCTGTTGGTGATGGGAGGCTTCATGGGCCTAAAACCAAATATTTACACTTCAGAAACTCAGCCTCTCACAATGACCTTCAAAATTCAACATGCTCCAGACAATAGAGACCAAAAGAAACAAAGAGCATATAAGCTACTCTCTTCAGCAGAGATCCAGCAACCACCTATTTCTATTCTCACAGCTCCCAATACAAATCATTTCAAATCACTGGGCAGATGCAAAATTTTGCGACTAAGTTGCTTACAGTGATCTTGCTTTCAAACAGATGACACTAAACTACACACCACCCTGGTTCATAAGGGACATAACAACTGATGAAATCAGTATGCATTAGTCTGTCAGTGCTGAAACCAAGTTTAAATAACTTGCAAAGAAAATTATACTCCAGACTTAACTATTTAGCAGTATCTTACTGTAGTAACACACAAATACACACACACATACAATGACATTATCATCTACTTGTCTATTATAAACTAGGAAAGGCACCATGTCTCTCCCTTTCCATCAGAAAACTTCGTGAGGGAGCAAGGGGGCTGTTGCTAAGTGATGAAAGGAATCTAGTGCTCTGAATACATATGCTAGTTGTTAAGTTTCCTTTTAAAGTTTTCTTTAACTAAAAGATTTGCTTGAAATGAAACCTGCTATTAATCAACCTGGAAGGCATCTGTGAAGGTAGCCAATAGCAAAACACCTGTCAATTGTTTCTCAGTTCATTTACTCCTACTCTAGAAGGCTGCATCTTTTAACAACACTAGTTGTTCAAACCCTAAACTCTCAAAGAAAACTATGAAAAAAATACACCAAAAAACAACAAGCATTTAAAATTCCTTTCATGTTCATCTTCTTCCAGCATTTGTAGGTTTCATTAAAGTATTAGATATCTGCTTTGTTACAATGTGTTTCTCCACTCCAGCAGGACACTGGAAATTTTCGTTAGCTGCACTGAAACCAAAATTCCATCATGGATCAGGTTCTTGGTATTTATAAGCAGTTACTCTCTTGGTTTTGATTCTTTAAAAAATTCTCCATACCTCAATACTGATAATATTTACGAAATGATGGAAAAAAATTCCTGAAATAGTTCTTCCTAATATGTTGTTCTTTACCAACATTATTTTTGAAACTCTTGACAGTGAGCCCAAGCTCCTAAGCTTGAGTTTTGTAATACTAAAAGGATACATGCACTCAGATGTAAGAGTTCCAAATATTTTAAGCATACGGTGTCCTAGGAGAGGCCCTTCCCTTCATCTCAGACACTTTAAACACTTATTTACCCTTCTCACTCTATAACCATAAGTCCTAAAACTAACTTGACTAAGGAGGGGGAAAAAAAACCCTAAGAAGACAGACACACACATTCACACACAGCTCCTCCCCTTATGGAAAAAGATTATCTACCATACAATGCTGGTGGATAAGAACATTTACTACACATTACTCCATTTTTACTTGATGGCAGCACAACAGCTAAGCCTTGAATTAGTCTCCTCCAAGTGATTAGGTGGTGTGGAATCCAGAGTTATCAGATTCAATTAAATACTTTTGATTTCATCTCCTTTTGAGTCCTGGAAACATTCTCAGAAATTGTGTGCTTACTTATTATGAGTATCTTTCGGGTTTTAGTGCTCATACTGAATTACACTCCACTTGCAATTTAATTTATGGAGCTCGTGTAACTGTGTCTACCCAGGTGACATTAATAGAAACTTCACAGAATTTGGACTCTAATCTTAACCCTTTTCCAACCTGGCTAAGGATACCCAAGTTTCCATACAGTATACAAACAGTTAATAGCTGAAGATAGCTCAAGATATACAAATTTCAAAGGCTAACAGATCAGATAATAGGGAATGCAAATCTTCTGGACAAAGTTCACTTATAGTTTGGAGGCATTTTTCAATTCTAAACAACCATTAGTACAATGGAGTACTAAAAACACTTACTGCCATTTTACCAATTCAGATGTCTGTGGCAACATAAAGTATTTTTACAGCATTGCTGAAGCTCACTGTCACACGAGGTCTCACCAGGTCCCTGCTTCTTGGGTGAAATGCTGTTGAATGCCTCGACCACTACAGGAATCAATCCCTGAGGATTCCTAGGATCCCCACACTTCTACATGAAGCCTTCTAAGAGGGGAACTGGGTTTTCCCAACTTGTTCTCTGGGGGAGAGACAGAGTAAAGTAACAACCACAGCTGCCTTCAGTAAAGTGATTTAAAATATAACTTCTGGGTAGGCTTTTGACTAGCATCATCAAATCAGAGTTTCAATTTTATCTCTCATCTCTTTCTACTGCAAGGCTTTTTAACTCTACCCAAATTTCCTTTTTTTGAGGCTGGCAAAAAAAAACACACAACAGAACAGAAATGTTATTTCATCACCCATGGTGGTAGGATTCGGCACCATGAAATCTCCAGTGCCAGAGGGTAAAAGATTTTGTACTGAAACAAATTAACATGGGTGAGTCATATCTTGAATGTCCTGTTAGAGGAGAATCATTCATCAAACATTTTAACAGCTATAGCTTTCACTTTCCACCAGGTTATCTGGAAAGCCAGCAGGTGTTGTTTTAAAATATAAATTCAATAGGATGCTCCAGGAAACAAACAAGAAAATTTAACTGTTTCCCCAGTGAAAAGTATTTAAAACCAAAACTGATTAAATCTATTCATACCTTTCCATAGAAAAGACTGAAATATTCTCTTTACCCATTCAACTCTCCTCGGCTCTAAATTATGTTTTCCAACAATTTTCACTGCACACCTTGCCAAGCCCAGGATCAAATATTAGCTTTCAAACTTCTCCATCAGGTAGAAAAAAAGATTTTAATAGCTGGAAAAAATATAATATAAAATCTAATTTAAAAATTGATCAATGAATGCTCGGCATTAGCTTTATCCAAGGAAAGAATAATAAAGATTTCCAAAAGACTTCTCAATTCGCTTTCCAAAGATTAGTTATGAGTTTTTCCTTTATATAAAGAACTCTTTTTTTCCAAACTCTACTAGATTTATAGACATCAGGTTTAATATAGTAAATCTAAATCACTCATCACATGAAAATCACTTCAGAGGCCCATTAATCCAGTATTTTTAAATGACCATTTGAAAGCTTTCTCTAAAGAGGGCATCTGCCACCTTTACACCAACCTGGATGCCAGCTAGTAATGTATCATTTCTTTCCCAATGCGTTTTCTTTATTTTTTTCCCAATGTTTTTTAAAGTTGCCTTACCATATTATTATCAAGTTCATCTGAGCAATAAAATAATACTAGATCAGAATGAGAAAAGGGGGAAATCTGAGTCCCATAATTTTGAGTATCTTCAACTTTAAGAAGCTCGAATATTTCTCAATAACTACTTAAAAATCAAATTACCCTTACTTGAAAGAATGTATGTTTTAAAATAAACCAGATCTACACATTGGGTAATGTTTGCAATCTCCAATTCCTTATATTAACTGCACTGGGATGGACTCAGTGGCTGGGCGAAAAATTTATTTAAAATTCTATATCCGTTTCTGGCTAGTTCCAAAAGGCCTCAAGCGTCCAAGCTACCCGTTTGGGGTTTCACGAAGTTATTTGAAAAAGGAAAATAACGCGGAGAGGCGGGAAGAACGCACTTAGAGGGACGAGCTTCCTAACCTCCTCCGATTCTTAAGTTTCCCGGTGAGCTCATCACTACTGCCCACTAAGTGCTTCGTCTGCAAATAGGAATGAAGCAGGAAAAAAAAAAAGTTCCAGCCCAAGTTTTTCTAACTGGGGTCCCCCACCTAAGGTGGGCGGGATAGAGCATTGCCAAGGCAGGGGCTACAAGTCACTTCCAAGTTTCTTGCAAAAAGCGAAGAACACCACCGCAAAGAGTGACTCATCTGGGGGCTTTGTAAGCGGACTTTGTTTGCTCTCTCCACTTTCCGTCTCCCCCACTTGGATGGAAGAAACGTTCAAGGTGGGACCGGAGAGAAAAGCGCTCCGAGAGAGTCGGGCCTCCTGCAGTCCCGGCCCCCACCACCCTCCCCCCGCCCCCCCTCCCGCCCGGGCTGGGGGATTCCCCGGGCTGAATGGGACGGCGGGAGAGCTGGACAGAGGGAGAGGGTGTCAGCTGCCAAGACTCGGCTGAGGCTTAAGAAAGAAAAAATGTAAATCCAATGAAAAAGTTTGGGGAGGGAATACACACTCGCAACACCCCCAACTGGGTAAACACGAGGGGGGGTCGCGGGAAGGGGGAGTGGCGGGGAACCCAGGGATACCCGCTATTCTTGCGGGGGGGGGGGGGGTGGCGGCGGTCAGAAAGTCAACAAAAAAAGGAGAGGAGAAAGAGATGAAAGAGGAAGGAGAGTGAGCGAAAGATGGATGAAGGGCGCGGGGAGGAGACTCAGAGTAGGACCTGGGGACCCCCTCACCCCACGGTGCGGCCCCGGGCCCGGCGAGCCTTGCCCCAGCTGCCCGCGCTATCCAGCGACCCGGCGCTCTCCTTTCTCTGGGCCGCGAGTGATGACAGCGACCGGCCTCCTCCCTTCCCCTTCAGGGCAAGAGAGAAGGGTGTGTGAGTGCGCGCCTGTGTGTGCTGGGGGGGCCCCGGGGTTCACCCCGAGGCCTGCTCTCTTCCCTGCACCCCGTGAAGCCGCCTTCTTTCACCTCAGCAGCCCCGCTCCTCCAGAGCGGGAGGGCGGAAAAACAAAGGGGGATTAAGGCCCGGCCGGAGAGCGGAGCCGGGAGGGAGGGGAGGAGGAGCGCCCGCCCGCCCGCCCGCCAGCCCGGGGCCCGGCCCCCCTGTCCCCCCCGTACCCCCCCCGGGGGGGCCCCCAGTACCTGGAACAGGAACGCGGTCCAGTTGGCCTCCATGGCTGCGGCGGCCGACCCCCCTCCTCCCCACTCCCCCCCGCTCGGGGAGCCTCCTCAGCCGGAGGAGGCGACAACAAAGCGGCGGCGGCGGCGGCGGCGGCAGCGGCAGCGGCGGCTCCTCAACATGGCAGCGCCGAGCGCGGCCACTTCCGGTAACCTCCGGGACGCACCACCGCGGCGGCGAGCGCGGGCGGGGGGGGGAGCCCCAGCCCGGCCGCCGCCGTCCCCAGTTGTACCGACCCCCTCTGGGCGTCCCCGCTGCCGGCTCGCCTCCCTGGAGCTCAGCCAGTACCCTCCGGCGGTGGGGTCAGGGGCCCCGCTGGGAGGCCGGGGTGGGGCCGGGGGCGGGGATGGGCCGCGGCGTCCCCCCCCGCGGGGGTGTGTGGTGCTGCGGTCCGTGGCTCAGGCAGCTGGCGCAGGGGGAGCTCAGGAGAGAAGATGGAGGACGTCAGGGTCTGGCGCTGGCCCGCTGGGCACAGCCAGGCCACCTCCCATGACTCAGACTTGGTGTCCCGCAGCATCGCGTCCCTATTAGACCCTCATCGGAAGACACAGGCCACGGTGGTCACCAGCTCATCAAACCCTCTGCATAGTCCCAATTCCAAATTAGGGTACGCCCCCCACACGCACACTTCGAGGAGTCTCTCTCCCCTCTGGTATTTCATCCCCTGTCGGCTAAACCCTCAACACTCTTGCTGTGGAATGCATCTCTGCGTGACCTTCCAACTCAAGGAAATCCCACAGGGGAGCAGCCTCAGATCCTCCCAGAATCAAGGGAAAGAAACACTTCCCACACATATTGTCATTACTGGGTTATCCTTGGGTGAAGGGCTGAGCTTCCCCATTCACTCCTTCATTCCAGATATGTGAAATTCTACCCGAACACCCACCACTCTCCCGCTAAAAAAAACCAACACAAACACAAAACATTAAAAACAAATGAGAAAGTATAGACAAATTATTTTAGTCCTTTTAGTACAGTCTGTTTCCTTCAGCCACCAAAACAAAAATCGAACTTTTAGTTGGACAGCATTAGATAGATGTCACTGAGGTGACCCCAGCCTCTGCAGTTCCAAGTCCTCCGTGTAGGCGTCACTGCCACTGGAACTTTGTAGATGAAGAGTCTGTATGATGAGGTCCTGAACGTTTTCTTTCCTTTCCTCACGTAGCAGTAGCTACTGGGAATATCAGACAAGTTATTATTAAACAAATGTCTCTAGTCCAAGTATCCTGTTGGTGGTAAATGAGGGGGTAGGCTGTATGAGTGATATTTTTACAAACTCTGGTTTAAAAAAATTCCTCAGATGGCCACATTATTTCAAGACTTCTTCATCTTTCATAACCATCTCATATCTCATCTCTTCCATTCCCCTCCAGACATTCTAATCAAGGTCACCATCTCCATTCATACAGAATACAAATATGGTTGCAGAATTCTATTGGCACTAGAAATTGAAGAGGTATAGTAATTTGACAATCCATGTTTCCTTTCCATTCCCTACACATGTATAATCCCTCCCACTCTTTCCCTTCCTCAGTCACCAGAATGACAGTGCTGGAAAACATAGATGTAGTTCCTTTCAGAGACGATTCCCCACTGGTTAATGCCTTGAAGCTGCGGATTTATGTGATATTCTGCAGTTTGGATCAGGAGCAGAAACAGGTAACACACTAGGGAATCATTCAGCCTAAAACAGGAGGGGACAGAAGTTTCTGATACATTTCTTGGCTAAATTGTCTCCTATAAATGTCTACCCTAAAAGTCTCTTTTGGAAAGAAAATTAAAATTGCTCAAGAAGCCTAAGTTTATATATACCTACAGGATAAGGGAAAATAAAATGTAAAAATAAGGAATTAACTAGAAAAAACAAAACCTTTATGTTCTTGCTCTGACCTTGGGCACTGCATGTTCTTTTCTTTTCATTCAGTGGATGCAATCTGCTTCTTTCCTGCCTTAATGCATTCACTCCAAGGTCCCTGTAGTTCATCTGAGTCTTCCTCTCCATAGGTATAACCTAACCTCTCCTCCTCAAACCTTTCACACTGTGGTGAAAATGAAGCTTTAAGATTATGAAAACTAGTACTTATTAATGAAGACCATTATTCTAATGACAATAATTTCTGGACTCTCTTAAACTTCTTATTCTGGGATCTCAAAACCCTTCCCCAGCAATCTTTTCTTAGAGCACCTTTGAGATGGAGTTTCCCTACTAACAGGAAATAGATGTCAAGTAAAAACAGTCCAGTTCTCATTAATAAGAGCTGGGATTCAGAAGTATCCTTTTTCTTGAGAAAAATGGCTGATCGTATTTCCATCCAGAAGACAAAACCAGAATTCCTGATCCCTCTCCAAATTCTCCCTTAAAAAGAAAAACCTATGAAATTCAGATGAAAGTTTAAACCATGGGTTTCCTGAGAGAAAATATCCACAAGTTTTGGAACAAGTACTCCAAAACAATTAACTCCAACTATTACAAGGAATATAATGAATCAGTAAGATCAAACATTCCATCCTTAGAAGGGGCACTTCTATTGTTAGGACAGACAAAATCCTTAAGCACAAGCAAAACAAGCCCCTTCTCAAGTCAGCTACCACAGACCATACTGGGGTCCAATCAAAAGACTATAGATGTCAAGACAGTAAATTCATTTGGATTATTATAAACAACTCTTTAATCAATGGTGATTAAATTCAGATATGAATATCTGAAATGCTGGGTATCTAAACAAAACATACGGTACCCCTCACCCACTCAAATAAAACCCATATCATTCCCCGTCCTCCTGTACCTTGTTCAGGTTCCTCTCTCCTCCTCCCCTACTCTCCCCTCTCCTTTCCCTTAGTCCTTCGCCTCTCCCCCCAGGTTGTGTGACTTGTAAATTAACCTCTCAGGGCCCTCAATCTCCTTATCTGGAAAAGGGGGACAAAATACCTATCACACAGACTTGTGGATTAAATGAAGAAATGTAGGTAAAATGCTTTGAACATTTTTGAGAACATTAACAGGTGCTAAGTAAATGTTTTTATTGGTGCTGTTGAGTGAATAGATTGAATTTGGGGCTGGAATTCTGCATATCAATTCTGAGCCAGTTGACTATTCCTCACTTTCTCTGAAAGTGACAGGTTTTTCCCCACCCCCACCCCTTTCTCCTTTAAAGAGCCCTAAGGTAAATGGTAAAGGTTTAATGACACATGACAAAGGAGGATGCCTATTAAGATCTGCTTTTCTAAAGGCAACTTTGAGCAAACATTAGAAAGCAACAGGATATTTCCTTCCTATTTTGGAGAGGATTTTAAAGTCCTGAGTACATTAAGGATTTGGATTACAGACTTGGAATCCTAGGAATAGAAAGCATCTCTATTATAGTCTATTCCCTGTCCCTAAGTAAGACTGCTCAACAAACCAAAAACAAAACTTTCAGTAAAAAGTATCTCTAGTAAGAAGAGGATTCAAATAGGTAAGGTAATGAACTAATTTGCCATGCAAAAAAGCCAGAACTGACAATTAACAAAACAAGAACAAAAACTGCAGTATTTAGAAATACCAAAAAGTCACTGGCCAAAGAGAAATGTGACCTTCAATATCAGCCTCAATGCAACTGAAGCAGAAAAGGAAGCAGACTTACCAGACCAAAGTCAACCAAAAAGAAAAAGGCCTCTCCAGTGAGAAAAGCAGAAGTATAATCTCCTCCTCTAACACCCCACCCCCTGAAAGCTATAACCACACTAAGGGCTTAAAGCCACTTGCCTGTGGCCCATGTGGTCAACATTACAGGTTTGTGTGTCAATTCTACACCTAAAGTGTCATCACTAGTTTCAACTGGCAAGGTGAGGAAAGGGAAACAATAAAGTTTTCTTTTTTCTTCCCCTGAATACCTAACCTATTTAAGTTCCTTGACATATGGAACATAGTCACAAAGAACAAAGGGACAGGGAACAAATCTACCCATTTTCCTAGTAAACACGGAGTTCAGCTGGTGGTTGATGATTCTTAATACTCTCTTGTTTCTTAGAAGGGTCACACATCCAAGACTCCAAAAATTAGTCCAAAGCCACGGAAGCACATTTATCACCTTACCTCTTCTTCAAAGGGGCTGTGAAAAATCAATGCTAAATCTATCAGCTTCATCCTTAAAGCATTTGAGTAAAAATACTATTTTCTATTTTACCACTCCTGACTGGCTGACAAAGGAGGATATCTAACCATCAAGCAAAATAGCATAGGCCACAAGAAGGAAAGAAACTAAGACAGGTCAAAAATATACCAAGTAAGAAATTCAATACAACTGGAAAACATACTCTCAGGCACCAACATTTCTCTTTTGGACAGCTGTTCGTTACTGCCCTCAGATGCCCCAGGCCCAGGGTAATGGCTGAGCTTGAAAAAAAATTTGACACTTAGCAGGTCACATAAACTTGGTGGGCCTGAACCAAACTGCAAAGCTTAATTCAATTACAGCACCTATAATTTTCAAGAACATAAGTCTTAAAATTTGGTATAGAGGTAAAGCTATTTTCAGTGGTTATAGCTTCCTACTCCAAATACATTCCACTGGTAATGACACTAAACAGCACTGTGCCACCCATCTTCATCATCAGAACATCTCAAAATGCTCTTTATGGGCAAAAACGATAGGATTCCTTGCTAATGCCTGTCCAAACGTTCTTGTGAAGAGCAGAACAAAAACAGAAACATCAAGCTCCAAAAGAAACATCTCCTCAGTTTCTTCCTTTTATCAGATTTGGGGATAGTCCAGAGTTCAGGAAGAAGGATCCTGTTTCTCAGAAGTCTCCAATAAGTAAGCATATTAATACATACAGATTTTATGACTCTTTCTACATCAGTATTTCTCTCCCTTCCATGGGCCTAAATTAAAAAAAAAAAAAGTCTCATTGGGGTCAATCTGATCTTCAACTGAGTGTCATCCCCCCCCCCATTTTTGGCAGAGAAGGGAAGAGCAAACAATGAACCAGGTGTTGAGGAACCTATGCACCTGTTCCTGGACATGTTCCTGAGCAAGGGAAATGAGCAGTGGTGACCTAAGACACTGATGTGACATCATAAGCCAAGCCGGACTAAGCTTTGGGAAGGAAGGCTCTCTATTCCAGAAAGCAATATCAAAGATGGCAACACAAGTCTGGGACAGCAATAGATCTGGCTGAATCTCCAGGAAAGGGAATTAGTTCCTTCTAAGGATGTTTTTTGACTCTGAGAATTCTCGAATTAGAAGCTACTTAATGTTAAATTCTACATCCAGACATCTGGTTCAAGCATAAAACCTGGTCAGCTGGTGGTTAAAGTGTTACATGGGAACTACTACTATACTTAGAATTTACTCCATTAACTGTGAATAACATTATCAAGCTTACCTGTTATCCAAATACTACTTAAAGCACTTCACCATTGGTTGCCTGAGTAGTGGCAGCAAGCTCTCTGCTAGGCCTGGAAAAGGATCTGAAAGAATTCATAGAAGGCAGGATAGATTTTGACCTGATAAACAAATTTACTAAGGTCCACAAAGAAGACAGGTCCATTTCAGAGAATCTAGATTTTTTTCCTTTGAAGTACCTTTAGTGTCTTCAATAAAGCGCACTAGGCTCTTACTCAACTAGTTGACAAAAGTTAATTAGTCCCCTACCCCCAGGGCCTGACCCAGTCCTCCACTGGCTTTTGGTTTTGTAGACCTAAGTCCCACCCCTTTGGGTCCCAGCTGTTTCTTCTTAATTCTTCAGCTTTCTCTCCCCACCCCAACCAGCTCTCCTTTCCCTTTCTCTCCCCTCTCACAGCAGTGAATGCTCAGAGAGCAGATGGCAAGTAGTCAATCCAAGCCAGTGAAAATGCTTTCTAAGCATCAGGTATAAGCAAAGCCCAGAACTAAGCATTGTGGGGGTTGGGATACACATTGTTTTAGCCTTCTAGTTGTTTATTTGCACTTCAGATTCAGATGGAAAGGCACAAAATACATTCCTCTCACTTGGAAGAGTATTTCTACGCAAATTTACTAAAACTAGCTTTATAATATGGGACAAAGCAATCCCTTAGTGATGTTTCTTAGGGGCAAAAGGATTTTGTTTGTAAAATAAGAATTGATAACATATTTCTACAGTAATTCTAGTCCCATAGTCGTCTTCAGTTTAGCCCATCTGGTGGTAATGCTGCTGAAGCTTGAGGAAACCTCCATATGCTACATACAGGACAGTCTGTTTACCTGAGGCACTTACTTTGATAATCTAAGCATATGTAAGAAGAGTCCAAGTCTGTATTGTCATCTGTGATTAGCCCTCTCAAGAGAGAAGGGTTGAGGAAATTTTAAGGAAACTTCACTACTGGAGAGTAGGTTTGGGATTTGTTCCAGTGATCTCCTTAAAACCATGGACTTGGAGTTTGGGGATGGAAGCTAGGGACATCAAATCAAAGTCCAACATGATGAATCAGTAATGTCTACTCCTAGTTGTTTCTTCCCGTGGCCTTAAGAGCCCTGACAACACCTAGTTCTGCAGATACCATGTAGGGATGACACCTAAAATGAAACAGCTCTATAGATTAAGCTCCAAATTTAGGCTATGCTAAGAATTCCAACCTATTATAGAATGACATATTAAAGATTTTGAAAGGCCAACCAGATACCTCAGAGACTAGCTTCTGAGTTCATAACCGATTCTGAACAGCCTAAAATCAAAACAAAGACTGACTTAATGTGTATTCTTGCTTTAGAAAAATGGCTCATGTGTACAACTATCCCAGAAATATTAGAGGCTTTGCTATTCCAGTCAACAAATATTTGTGCACTTATTAAGTGCGAAGAAATGCACTAGTCACTCGGATATTAAGAATCTTCTACAGTGGAGAAGTCCAGTCTTTCAGGCTAAGTGTAGTACAAACATTTTGATTGCAAACTGAGAAGTCACCAAAGACTGATTTTAAAAATTCATCTAGAATGATTAAACAATTCAATCTGGTTTGTTGTGGATCTTTTTTACTATTTAAATATACTCAGCTATCAAAACAAATGCAGACATGTGCAGACTTTACCCATTCACGAGTTTTCTCTACTACTGTCCCTTGTGGAGTTATTACCTAGTTACTCTGAGTGACCAGCCAAGCCCTGGCCACTCTATGACTTGCTGTCTTTACCTGGGGCCAGCTTAATTAGTAGGGATCAAAAGAAGGCAAGGGCTTCTCTCTTAAGAGCTGCCAGTGCACTGCACATTGGAAAAGGAAGAACCTAGCATCCCCTTTCTTGTTGCTGGGTGTTGGACCATAGCCAGTGATTAGATTAACTCCTGGTTTGGAACTGAATCCAACTTCCAAGATAAGAACAAGGGTCAAAGACAGCACCACGAGGCACCCTGGTGGCATCAATAGGTATTACAGGTGGTGTTCCCTCCAGTCAGTCTTATCCTCCCCTAAAACCTTCCCAACTGGAAAAGGCAGGCTGGCTTCAGCAAGGGTTGTAAAATAAACAAAGAATCTGTCATAAGAAAGCCTGAACTCAAGTCCTGGCTTTGCCACTTTAACATCTCTGAGCCTAGTTCCTCAAATTGCAAAATGAGACTAATGCTATTTCAGGATCAAATTACTTTGTAAAACAAGAGTTATTAGCTGTTATTGTCATAAGGAACAATTAGGGATTTGTCTTACCGCCTTGCAAAGATTTTTGTTAAAAAACCTCCACGGCTAAAAAAGGTACCAGGGGCACAAACCCTTGAGATTCTGGGAATAAGCCCATCTGACTGGAGGAAAACACTGCATCTCGATCTAAACTATGCAGCATATCTATATAGGATCTTATTACCATATTCATTCATTCATAAACACTTAATAAGGTATATGTACTAACATACAGAGCATCTTGGAAGAAATGCTAAAAAATTTAAAACATAGTCCCTTCTCTTGAAGTTTATGAAGTAACTGGAGAAAATAAAACACATTCACATGAAACTATTAACAGCTTAAAGGTAACATCTCAATTCATGCATTTTATGTGACATATACACTGCTAAATAGCAAAAATAAGAGTGCAATTAACCCAAGAATGCTTGTTAGTATTTAGTGAATCATGAAGGGGTGGAAGAATTTCTAATGGCCAAAGGACTGGGTTGCTTGTAGGACTGGAGGTGGAGGAGTTAAATACATGCGTGCTGGGTCTCCCAGCATTGAGAGAATTATGTAAGAGGATGATCCTCTATAAACCTAAAGACCAGGTTCCAAGTCCTGGAGTAGCATTTAGGATTCTTTTTCAACCCCAGGAAATAATACATTATTCAGTCTCTTCACTCTAAATAAAATCTTTATATAAAGATCCCTATGTAGATAACTCCTAGTAAGAAAGAACCAAAAACAATCAACCCCATGAGAAATCTACAGAGATCTTCATTGAGGCAGGACCATGAAATTTAGAGAAGATTCAAGGCTTCCTCTCTAAGAACGAAGTTTAAGAAAGAATGATAAGACACAGGAAGAAACAAAAATGACAACTGCTATATTGAGGAAACAATGCCATTATAATGTTCTGTACTGAAGGAACTGTGCACAGATTACAATAAAACAACTTTTTTTTACTTTCTAAGACTGATTTTTGGGGCAATATTTACCTTCTAAATTATATTTGGTTTAGGCTAACATTTAAATCTGCATTTCCTGGTTTCACATCTAATTAGTAATTATTTGATGCAATGCTAGTATTAAAATACTTTCTCCAATAATCTACCCAGTTTGTTTAAATAGTTAACGAAATACTGACTTCTATAGCACTGTTTTTTAAGGAGTACTAAAACATCTGGTCAATTAACATTTGACAAACTGTCAGCAATGCATATGGCTCACTGAAAACATTCCCTCACGTAGGAAATATTAACACATACAAAGCATTCAGCAATAATAAGTTGTGGGAGAACTAAATGTCTATCAGAAGAGAGCTATTATATGGGTTTAGTAGCTTGCTTTTTAGCTTCAGGAATGTAGTGACTTAAGGACAAACTTTGAGGATGTTAGGGATTTGAAGCAGTAGGAAGACAGACTACTAAGTTGGTGTGTGCATTTGGAACATAAGCACATACAAAGAACTGAACATGGTAGGAAGTATTTACCAGATAAACCTAAACAGGGGGAAAATACTGATAAACTGGAAAGCGAATATAACCCATCATTGATTCACATTAAAGGAGTAACATGATGAATGTTTTAGGAAAATCAGACAAGCAGCAATTTTTCGGCCAGCCAGTATGAAGGTAAGAGTGTCAGTGAAACCAGCTAACACTTCAGCAATGAATTTGGGTGCACAAACAAGTATGCTGGTATGGCAAATAAAGATGGAAACAAATCCAGGAGACATTTTGGAAAACAAAACAAACCCAAAACTCAGGCAAATAAACATGCCACTGTTCTAGGTAGAAAAGATTCAGCTTAGGACTTTCAACCCCTATTAAAAAATGTTCTAAATTCCCTTCTATTTGATGCTTTAGTTCCATTCCAATGTACTAAATCCTAATAATTGCAACCTTAAAGTTTATCTCAAACTTACCCACAAGGGCAACCCTAATACCTAGAGCACCTCAAAGAACTTTACCATGCCTTTTGGCACTTTCTTTACCAATCTTCAAGTTCAGTACTTCTCTTTTACAAAGGGAATGCTGGATTTTCACTTGTACAATTTGTAGCTTGAGTGCCACAACTTAAATCATCAAAGTGGCAGAACAACTCATGTTTTTAGAATTGAAGACAGCCCTAAATCAATCTAGTTCTTTCAGTGTTCTCAATCCAATTTGCAGCTGGTCAGCAACTACCTCCTGTAGCCTGTTATAAAAAACCTTAGCTTAGTAGGCAGGGAAAGTCCTAATGTGTAAACTTAACTTTTTTCTCTCTTCTGGAAAAAGTTAGTGCTTTGTTATTCAAAACAAGTAATAATTTCTAACATTGTTTTATAGCAAGTGACCTGTCTTTCATGATAACATAATCAAATGAGCCTAAAAAGCTTTACTATTCTTTGTCACAGTTCATATTTTAAATGGGAGGAAAGTTTGTGTCTTTGCCATTTTTATGTGAACTTGGAAGGGGATGAAAGTGATGGGAATGAAAAAATGCTCAAGTGTTACTTAATTCCCCAAAATTTTTAGTTCTTTCTTTTTAAAGGGTTATTAACTAATCATGACAAGAGAACTGTGTATGCTGACTTTCTGATCACAAGATACTATGTGCTTAAGTTAGCTCCTTGAAGTCTATATATAGAACATAAACAGCTAACTTGACAAATAAGCAGGGCTTTAAGACAAACCATCAAACATAAAAGCTTCTTAGTAATACCAAGAAATTTACAGATATGTCATCACTCCTGAAACTGTTTTCACACCACGAAAACAAACTATAAAGGTCTCTAAAAAGCATATTCACTTTTTTCCCCCTAGTATATACCAGTTTTAGGCCTAAAATTTTTAAAAAATTTTCTTTGGCAGCACACCTATCTCTGCACCCAATTCTCATTCCATACTTGGGAATCCAAGAACTTAGATTTTTTCTGATTTACAGGTGAGTACCCACAAGATAAGCTCTATTCAAATGCTAAAGGGAGCCAAAAGATGCAAAGGGCAAGAATTTTGCACAACAGATGGGATGGCAGAGGAAAAATTGCAGGAAGAAAACCATCAAAACTAGGTAACTTCGGAGCTGATGAAGAGGATGAAGCAGCCAGCTGGTTGATCTCCATCTCACTGTACAATTCTTTACACTAGATAAGTTCTTGGCTGATTCTGCATTACAGCTCCATCTAGTGGTTAAGTGATTTCCCTAATATTTACTCCACTAACATTTTTAACATTAAAAATTATTAAATTTTAGGATCCCTACACTTTTAAAACGTTGTTCAAAATGTATTTAGGTAGGAATGGATATGGCATCTAAGCAGCTCTCAATGTCCACTATCTTCATGATGATAAGTGGAAACAACCTGCATTCTGTCTTAGTGTTACTCCTAAGTTGTATGGTGACATTTGTTATAATTTTTAAGAGATCACACACAGATCCGTTGAACTTTTAGATTTGTTCTTCCTCCTAGATGGTAACCTCTACACAAAGGCATGCTGGCCTTTCCTCCCCCTGGTAACCTAGCCTACCACCTCTATAGTGTTGTATGAATTTTTTTCCTACCTAAATTAACTTATGACAAAGACTAATTCAATTTATCCTGTGTAATAAAGAAACAACAAGTGATCTTTGTAATAGGAAAAGTCTTTTGCTCAATCTCTACACAAACTTGAAATTACCTTCAGAGTTGTTAGGCACTGCTTTCAAAGCCAGCAATAACCTCCAAAGTTCTAAATCACAGGAATAACTGTTTAAGTACACTGTAACTTTTGGACTTATATTCAAAGCAAAAGTTTTGCCAGGATTACTATTTATTCATTAGACAATTACAATACACACAAAAGAGAGGTTTCCTTATTATCTTTTTACTTCATGACAATCTCAGTTTTTTCCTATAGGATCAGAATGGTTGATATTCCTGTAAGGAAATCACTGAAAACATTTATCTCAAAAGGAGAATAGAACATTTATTGTACATTCTAGGATGGCTGAATATTTCTTTCAGTGGAGTATAACTTTTTCAGCCCACCACAGTAATAGCAGATAAAGAAATGTGGGTCATACCTTTTGTCTTGTGGCTGCTTCAGCCTAAAAAGATGGGGAACTTGAATCTCAATTAATAAAGGAGCCACAGTAAAAAGTTTGTTTCCACTCATACACCCAATATTACACACAGAAGCTTTAGCTCTGTGTATTCCAGTAGTTTTACAATCCCTTATCCAATGTATTTTGGATGGTTTGCACTGTATGCAAAACCTGCAGGAGTGGGGGTAACAAAACATCAGTATTTCTGCAGCAAAACATGATAGTCACACTAAGCACAAAATGAAAACATCAATTCTGGTCAAATTTTACATTCAATTAGCTCAACAAAAATGTTTTCAGTGTTTGGGATTTCAGAATTGTTGACAAGATACTGTGAAACTCTTAATGAGGTAGTTATGTTACAACAGGACTTCAGTTTAATAAAGTTTCTTTCCTTTTAATATTAGTGATGGTAAATATATACATGTAACATTTTTAAAACTTGCATTACAAATTTTACATGCAGGTAGACAAAAGGGAAAATAAGAAATACACCTTGACCACACAAGTCTGAAATATAACACTAGCCCTAATAATCAAAACATGTTGTAAATACTCTCAAAAGTTGAGATTCTAGAATAAGTCATTGCACTATGCTGGTTGAATCTGAGCACCCCAAATTTATTAAAAGTATACAATTCGGGGGAAAAAACATTTTAAAGGAGGGGAATCTGTTCACATTCAAAAACCAGTTCTCGAATAGTAAACTCAGCCAGCTTTTAAAATAAAATTCAGATCCCGAACAATTAGGAACCAGAAAATGGGTTTCTTACCTTTTGTTTCCAGAACGATGTGGGCTGAACAGCAACGTGGGTTATTCAATCTGATGTTATGAAAAATAATTGCTTCTTAAAGAGACTTAAGTTTTTCCTTGGTTAGAAGAATGCAAACTAATTATAGCTCCCTATTCTATGGGAATACGGAGAAAAATTCTTATAGTTCCAAAAGGGTATGATACTCTTTAATAGCTACCAGTCTGAGTAGTTTAAAGTACATTTCCGGACTGAACATCTCAACTGTAAAATCTAAGCCCCTCTACCTTCCATACATATGCACTGTTTTCTCTAATATTCAAACTCAGCCTCTACATCAAATAGTACTTCCTTATTTTAATCTGGGTTTGAAACTATGAAAACTTCTAGTCGAGTGTTCCTCAACTTTTACTGATCATTTTCGTCCTGTTCGCAAAACATTCAGTGAAAATTAATGAACCCAGCTTTGCTCAAACCTAGTTCACAATACCTTTTCAATTAGTAACTTGAAAGAAATTTTAAACTTCTATTTTTTAAAATATTCTATGCATGAAACAGAACTGAAAACTTGAAGCATATCATATACAATTATTTTCTAAAAATAGTGCTTCTTGCCTCTTCTTGGTCATTAAATCTTGAATTCTTGCATAAAAACTACTTCCTTAATGAATCTATACAAAGTATTATTTAAAGTGGAATCTGTTTTGACCATTAATACTTTGTCTCTTCTAATATCTCACAAGGTTCATTTAAGACTACAAGTTGGGTACTTTATGTAAATCTCTTAGGACCCATTTCTTATACTACCAGTATTGTTTCTGGTTTTCCTATGTTTGAAATTATGTAACCTGATCAATCATCTCAAATTCAGGTTAGGAAATATACAGAACCTAGCAGAATTCAATAAATAATTACTGCCTTGGTATGCTTTGGGTACAGAGTAACTTCATGGTTGAGAAGAGTTTAAAATAACAAAACTCTAAAGGCTTTTATTAGCAATGATTCACCCATAGTTAATTTTCTAGTAATTATTCACATTTCAAAATTTGATGTTAAGAATTCTAATAGATATGAAGTTAACATTTAATATTTGCCAATTTTTGAGATGAGCTTCACTAAGATTCTCCATTGCTATCTCCATCCAAGTTAATGTTAAATTTACAAGCCATCAACCAATTTTACTGAAAAGCCTAAGTTGTCTAGACTCTCCCAAAATAAGTATCATCTATAAGCCTTTAATCATTTCTTGTCAAAATATGGGAAAGCTTATCATTCACACTAGATTACCCCCTCAGTCATCACATTAAATAACAGCCTTCTCACCTTTTCATCTTTCTCTGAAGACTTTTACAAATTTACATTTAACAACAGATGACTGATACCATTAGACTGCCTTTCAAGAACCTTTAGTTTACTAACACATTGAGCCAGAACCTTATTTTATCATTTAAAGTATAAACATAAGACTAGTCACCATTTAAAATCATCTTACATGAAGAGGAAAAAGGACAACCATGCATAGTTTTTTAAAAAATGTTTATTTTTTTTTCAAAGAAAAACGGCAATAGCCAATTGGAAACCTACTTATTCTTCAACTCCAATTATGTTTTTTTTTTAATTTAGAAGTGACTTACTGATTTACTATTTTAAACAAACCCCCCCTTTCCCCTTTAAATGTTTACCATCTACTCGTGCTGAATCCTTCCAAGGAGATTGCTCCAGCGTATTATCTCCAGGTCCTCGCTTTGCTCCTTTTACCAAAAAATGCAAAACACAATTCCATCGTGCATCTTAAGGGCTCCAATCGTCAAAAATAGGAAAAAAAAAAATCTTTGGAATAGCCAATTAAGTTGAATAAAAAAAAAAAAAAATCCACACGAATGCGGTTTGGTTGGGGCAGGAATCCACTCCTATGTTCCTGGTAATCTGATCCCGCTCCATGAATCCTTGTAATTCATCCTCCCTATCCTATCCACATTATGATTTGAATCCAATGATCCAGCTCCAAGGATTGGGATCCAGTGAGCCCTCTCCAATCCAAACCTTTATAACCAGCAAAACCAAAAAAGAGGAGGCAAAATGTTAGATACTGTAATCAAAAAAAGTTTCTGGGGAATGATGAGTTATGTCTGTCATCAGTTTAACAGATGTACATCAATAACTATCAAATTCCCCAAAACAAGTTTCTGAATGGTGTTCAGATAAATTTTAGAAACTTAATCATCATAGAGACTAATTGGAAGAAGCATTTTATATTTACAGTTCAACTGATAATGCCAACACTTGTTACTGTACAGCGTATTACAGGTTTTGTGGTTTTAAAAAGTTATGTATAGTTGAAAAGTTTACTGGTATTGGTACCCACCTAAGTCTAAACTAAAACTAATGCTCCCACCTGCAATTTAATTTGCAAATTAAAGTGTTTTAAGTATATGAGTCAATCATGAATATTAAAGGAGAAGGCTAGAAACATATTCCCAACTAAATTATCTACACCAGTATGTTGGAATTCTATATTTTGCTTTCATTTTGTCTTTAAAAAAATGAAATAGCAACGCTATATCAGTCACACAGAGGACATGCAGATTTAGCAGTATTGATATTATACTCTATCTGGTTGGAATTAAAAGACACCCTGTACCCACATGTACACCAACAGCAGGTCACACATTAACAGTTGTAACTAAGCACTGTGACAAAATTAGTTCTTCCCACATTAGTCCCTATTAAAACAAAAAAGGGGGGAAGGGAGCAACATAAATTGTTACAAAATGGGCAATATAATTTTGCCACAATTGCCAAGGTTTAAAGAGCAAAGCAATTGTAGCTAGATAACTGCATAAAATGTTTGCAAGTGTTTTAAGGTACATTAAATTTTTAACCCTTGCCTTAGTATAAGGTCAATACTGCCAATTTCATCTGTGACAATAGCACTTGGAGTCATACCATTGCCTCCATTATTGATCTGATCCTCCTCAATCCTCCTTTTGACAATCCTAAAATGATTGAAATGTGCTCCACAATCCTTAATCCAAAGCATTCTTAATCCATCTCTTCAGATATGTCTACAGAAAGACACATGAAAAGGCAAGATAAACATAAGAACTTCCCCAGGTAAGGTAACCACAAACACCCCCAACATCCCAGTTCACACAAACCAGAGAATAGACATTTACACAGTATCACAGTCTGAAGAGCATGGAGAGTTGTAACTAAATTTAAACAATCCTGTCTATGACATCACTTAAAATACAATTTATCAAAGACATGAGGGGAATGTAGATGTTAGGAGCAAGGGAATATTACACAACAATGCAATTCAACACTAGCCCATTCTGAACAAAACAGTTTGAATTAAAAAAAAAGAAGATTGTACTGAGTAAAGGAAAACTGTATACAACATGGGTTCTACAAAAAGTGTCACCAATCATCTTATGTACGAGAGCGAGATCTGCTATGACGGGGAGAATAGCGTGGTGATCCTCTGCTTCTCCTTGGGGAATAACTGCGACTCCTGCTGTTGCTTCTGCTACGGCTTCTGCTACGACTACGGCTTCGAGATCGAGATCTTCCATAACTTGGACTTCTGGGCCCATCAACTTTAACCCGGATGTAGGCAGTTTCTCCCTAGTGGATAGACAGAACTTTCCATTGAAAGATCTAAGCTTTCACCTGACTTCAGACATGCTGAATGAATCAACGTAACTAAAACGAGAAAACTGGAACTTTACTCGGACACCCTTGCCTGAATCCTTACCTTGAAATTCCACTGTTAAGACCACTGTATCCAATTCTGGCAAAAAAAAGAATAAGCGTATAACCTACCTCATGAGATCTAAACTTAGTGTTATCCAGTTTTCGAACTGCATAGGTCATATCTTCTTTCCGTACAAACTCCACGACACCAGTGCCATCTCGGTAAACATCAGCATAACATACATCACCTGCTTCACGCATGTGATCCTTCAAATCCTGCCAGCTTCCACTTGGAGGCAGTCCTGAAAAGAGATTTTTTTTCAATACCAAGAATCCCAAATTTCACCTTAAATTTATAATGTACATTAGAACAAGAATTATTTCAAAATACTTAACAATTGTACCTAAAAGATTACAGATAAGATTCTGGAATCCAGTCCAAATTTATTTGCAAAGTAAGGATCTTCATATTCTACTCTGCAACTTTATTTAGTTCTCATTACAGTAATCCTTGTTTATTAAAATTCACCCAAAATCTAAAATCAGGACCTAGCATAAAAATCTCCATTTGTCAAACCAGCCACGCAAGGACAATTTTAAAATAGTTTTTATCCCTTCTCATCAACCCATAAAAGCCGTAAACTCACCAGAGACAACCACTCTGTTTTCAGATCGCCTGGATGGGGGGCCATAGCGCCCTCGGGGTGCTCCGCCACCTCCACCCCCACCGCCACCTCGGCCTGTACCACGGCCGCTTCGAGGAAACTCCACCCGCAGACGGTATCCGTCGTAATCATAGCCGTCGCGACCGTACACCGCGTCTTCGGCGTCTCTGCGTAACCACGGAAAGCAAAGAATGAGAAAGGGATCGGGAAGTTCAACTCAGTCAGGAACTAGTGCACCAACACTCGCACATGCGCACCGAACGTGGACGAGCCCACATGCGCTGCATAATAGGAACGGCCCCTCCCCCACCCAGAAGCACGCCGGCCTCCGGACCACTACACTAGCCCACTGCGCCTCAGTTTCCCGCTCGGAGTGTGCGAGTCGGCTCCGGAGATGCCCATGGAGCCGCAACACCAGAGAAACCACACCAACTCAGCTCCTTACTCAACTCCTACAGGGGCGATATTGCCTCGCTCCCAACCTCTCAAGCAGACGTATCCCCCCCATTCTCTAAAGGCCTTAGAGCCTCCCCCAACTACTCCAACCTATTTCCTCAGGGCCGTAAACCCCATGCCGCCTCACCGCGGGTCCTCGAACTCAACGAAGGCGAAGGGCGGTCCCCCGCGGCGATTCTTGAGATCGATGTCGCGGATAGCGCCGTATTTGTAGAACACGTCCTCAATGTCCTTGGTTCGGATGTCTGGAGGTAAGTTACCCACGTAGATGCGGCAATCGTTGTTCCCTGCCGGACCACGAATCACACCACCTCCTGACATGGCGGCGACGAAAAGCGCGGACTGGAGAACAGGCCTTCCCACCAAGCCTAGCGCACGACAGAACGAATCCGCAGCGACACCACGTCTCCCGCGGCCCCTCCAAAATGGCGCCTTTATCTGCTAGGCGCACGGATATCGGGGGAGGGAGGAAGAGAAGCGGGAGGAAGGAGCTATTTGCTTTCAATACGCACGCGCAAGAGCGTAACGAGCGTGTTTGAGAACTACGCAGACGCACGCGCGACGTGACCCTCCGCATACAGGGGGAAAAAGTCCCCGGCGTTCTCTATTTGCCAATGAGGTGACCAGCCGTTTGTAAAAACTAAATCCAGACCCTCCGATAAAGGAGCTATTAGTGCCCGTCAGGACTTCAAGGATAGTAAATATCCCCAAGAATGAGCCTTTTTTAAGGCAATTCGACCCCTTGAAAAGACTTAGTGAAACGCCCTAGAGACTTGGCCCACCATGCTTTGCGGCGTTAACGGTCTTTGGCGGGAAAGACTCAAGGGGGTGGGACCGGGCGGTTGCTCCGGAAACAAGAGCATCATCAGACAGCCGGCGCTGCCCTGGAGCTGCGTTACTGGTCATTAAATACAGAGCCGAGGCGTCGCTTTGCTTTCCCGCCCTTTCGCCTGTGAAAGTTCAGGCCGAGGGCTGCTTAAACAACTGTCTAATTTAGGGGAATCAAACGTAATTTCTTTAGTAAATATTCTGCAATAAGTATCGTTCCACCTTTGGTTCAGAACTTGACTTTGCACAGTTCATTTCAACACGCTTTGCACTAGGGCGGTCCTGACCAATCTGATGGTACCTGACAACCAGAGGGGTAACAGCATCGTACTGCTTCCAGGACCAAGACCTCTGCTCCACTCAATCGCCTGTTACTGGACCTAGGGTAGGGAGGCTCTGTGAAAGCGTGCAGAAGGAATTGTGCCTGTCGTTTTTCATTTCAAAGAACAAATAAGGAAAAAGTATTTTGGGGGGCTGCAAAATCCTGAAGTTAATCCCTTTTTGAAGAGTTTCCCTTAACGTTAATTGAATTCAAGTGTTCTGAACTCATTATTGACTTCTCAGATAATAAATGAGCGAAATGGACGTGTGAGAACTTGATTACTGCTTCTCAGGACTGATCCTGCTTGCATGCTGGCTCAGGAAGATTGGGACTCTACACTTTTCTAGAGATGTCTGAAATTGGGATTTTTATGTGAAAAATGGGATTTTTAAACGATGGTAATGAATTCAGATTTTTAAAAACCCTGCAGTCAGATATATTAAAACAAATCTGCACCCTGAGTTTAAGGATGATTTCCTTTATATTACATACTTACTTACAAAAGTCCCTCTCCACAAGGTTGTGAGGAAACTTACAGAGATATATATAATAAGGCATTAAAACCATATGAAGAAATAAAAGGAATGGGAAAATAAGGAATTAAGATGAAGTCACGCTTAAGGTTAGTAGATAAAATGCTTGCAATAAGAGTCTGACTGAGTTCTTAAAGATGGACTGCCACTTTGACTCTGGTCTTCCCGAAGGCCACATTAAAGAAGCAAAACACTTATTTTCAAAATTCAAAGTGCTGTTGAGATTAAAAAATAAATTAGTTCAGGAGAAGAGTGTGTTTTCTTTGTTGTAAAAGCTGATTGAATGTACGTTTCATACATGTCTCATACATGTATACGTTTCATACATGTCTAAAAATTCAATTTGAAATGTCTTTTGTAGGAATGCTTAATCTGGATTTGTGAATCTTCAACATATCCATAGAGGACCTTTGGTAGTCCTTATCTGTAATGGTTTCCAAAATTATGTGTATGTGTGCTTGTACTTTTTTCTGGAGAGAGGATTTGAAATCCATATTCTAAAGATCTAAAAAAGAAAAAGAAACTTTGAAAATTTTAGAGGAAAGGGATAGATTGTTTATCTTTTCAGGCCATCCTTCAATATATTTTGAAAATGAACTTTTAATAAAAAAAGAAACCTGATTTTTTTAAGTTAGAAGACACTGACCAAAAAGGACACATTTTCAACAAATTCATTCAATTTCTAGTACTGTCCCAGTTAGCAGCAGAAAAGATGAGATTTCTTTTTTAAATTTTTACCATATAATATATTCATTTCTTCATTCAACAGTTATTTATTGAGCCCATTTTCCTTTCTTTTCCAACTTTTATCCATCAGTTTTGAAATATTCAGTCATCTTCTGTTGATTAATATTGTGTCAGTGATACTGAAATGATTTAAACATAACTGGATTAATTTCCAGACATTTTCTTTCCAGAAAAAGAAGAAAACCATGTATTTGTTTTGACATATTGTCTGTCCAATTTAATGCAATCATTCCTGATTTTTTTCAGTTCAGAGAAATACAAAGTAGAACTTAATGTAGAGTGAATAATTCCTTCTTGTTTATCTACTGGCCTTTTTAATATTTAAAATTAATTACATTACAGGTTCTGGGGTCAATGATAGGATTAGGATATGGCATGAAAAGTCTGGATGGCTATTTGTCAGGGCCTCTCAAGATAATATTAGCCTGGTGAATAGTACAATCTAAGGATTTGATCTTATTGTCATCAGTGTCCCAGAGTGGATTAACACTGGAATAACCATAGGAGAAAGGAAATATACTAAACTATTCATTTATGTAGGTGGAGGCAAATTCACTTTTTGATGACCAGGATGCTCAGATTGTACATACCTAGACAACTATTTTGGAATGTCTGGAAAGCAAAGCAGACTGCCCCTTAGTAAATGAGGAATCAGAACAAGTGAGGTGAATAAATTTTGAGAGATATTTCATTCAGATTATGGTGAGATCTTATAAACAATCCCTGCCCAACAACAAAGTACACCTCTTTAAAGACAGGAATATTCATATCCTCTGGATTTTATGTCTCTCTTTTCTGGACAGTACTAGGTAAAGAATGAGAATTCTTTCTGTAGGCTAATCTTTACACAAACTTTCTCTAAACAGTATACTAGACAATTAAGTTTCTGCTGACCAAATTAAAACTTCCAGTTTTGACTCCTGAGATTACATCCTTATCCTTATTGGGTTTGGCTGTGTTTCTCAACTCCTCACTTATATTTTACCAGAAAGTCTTATGGATTGCTCCCATAACCAGCTTGGATTTAATCAGCTTAATTCTCAGAAGCATCTTAAGTTGCTGTTTATGAAAAGTTGCCTCCCCCCAAAAAAGTTTTAGAATCCTTTCAATTCAATCCAGTAGGTCTATACTAGTGTCAGCACCATACTTTACCCTGGAAATGATTACCTGGGGAGAGAGGAAAACAAACAAAAAGCAGAAATTCAAAGGGTTAATTACTGTAGAGGTTGAAATTACAAGATGCACTTTTCCAGTGATTTGCTCAATATTTAAAACTCCTGTGGTGATAGTTAAACAATTCTGTAAACATACTAAAAATCATTGAATCATACATTTAAGATGGATGAATGGTATGTTAATTAGACCTCAATAAAATTGTTTTTAAAAAAGATTGGGGAAAACAAAAGCCCACTATACTTCCACAATCAGCAAAACCACTCTCCAGTACCATTCCTTCCAAAAGTATTATTGGGGGACTAATATCTAAATAATTGCCATGAGTAGTTTTCACTGAAAAATGGCTTCCCTAATCTGGAAATTCAGATTTCAACATTTATTGTGCCAATCCTTACTGTCTTCTCTAGGAATAACTTATTTCTTACAAGGTAAAGAAAGGGATGCTTACAAAGTTTAGGAGTACTCAATTCCATTGCTTACAGGCACTACCTCCAGAAACAGTTCACTTGCATAATTCTCTATTCCCTGGCTCCACTCATTTTAGTGATAGTTTCTGAAAAAGAGGTAGTATTTATCTTTTTGTCTTGTTTATATTTGTCTCATTTTCCCTAATTATGTCGAGGAGAGATTTCTGCTGTAACTCTATTACCAGCAGATTCTCTGTTAAAATGAATATTATTGATTGTTTACTGAATGTGTTCTTTGGAAAAGGTGAGATGTTAAAAGAACAGAATGTTGTTTCTATGGAAACTTCATCTTGTTGCTGTCAGTAGATAGACACAATGGGTACAAAGTTTGGTTTTCATTTCACAATATAATAAAGATGGCCACTAGCCCAAATAAGTCATCTAATAATATAGTATTGGTATTCTTGTTTTAGAACTGGCCTCTCATTCTTTGATTCTTCTTGTTTTGTTTTTGGGTATTTCTTCCCATCTTTATCATTCTATTGTTAGTAACAATAGAATATGATTCTGCCAAAAAAAAGATCTTAAAATGATCAATTACAAAGAGACATGTTTTCACTGTTGCCTTCCTATTCCTATAATTCCTACTAACTCCCTCTCCCCCACTTTCTACTTATTTTCTTCTTTTAAAAATCTGAACTCCATACTGTATATTTTCTAATTGGAGTAAGTGACTCTTTAGGGTATAATATAAAAATATGGCAGATACACTAAAAATGCTGCCTTTTTTGTAGTTTAATCTTATGAGTCCTATATAGATGTTAAATAGTAGCAGTAATAATAATATGTTAATACTGCTGCCAAGCATGTTAGAAAATAATTTTCAATCAGAAATTCTCATTTGAAGTTTTGAGTGTGACTAGTATTTTCTTTTATTTAAAAAAAAAAAATGTGTCCCAGATTGGGCAAACAAAACTCTCAGTTACTTTTCTTAGTTTACTTGCAGACATGACTCCAGAGCTAATAGGTCCTGAAGCACAAGATGTACAGACTAATCTGCTGGCCAATCTGGTCCATAGCTTCTTTTTGTAATGCCTATGAGTTAAGAATGGTTTTTACCTTTTAAAATGAATTTTAAAATAATCGAAAGAAGAATATTTCATGATGTGAAAATTATGTGAAAATCATATTCCGTGTCCAAAAGCCCAAACTTTTACTTTCTCTCTATAATGGCAGTTGAGTAGTTGTGGCAGAGATTGTATACTCAAGAGTAAAATATTTACTATCTGGCCCTTTATGGAAAAAGTTTGCTAGCCCCTGACAGAGGAAAATAATACCTTCCTTTGGTAAATTTTGCTTAACGTAATTTTAATATTTCAGTTTTGTGTGTTCCCTTCCTTTCAGAGATTTTTTTTTTTGCCATGGATCGTAACTTACATTGTTATTAGTTATAAACCATAGGTAATACACTTTTTCCCCATTTTAAAAAATTTATTGAAGTAAATCACTCATACATAAACATCCATAAACAATAGGTGTATAATAACAGTTGTGAACTTATAAAACAAACATATGTAACATCATACAGAACTCTTATAACTTACCCTACCAACAATAACTTGCATTGCTGTTAAACGTTTATTTTTAAGATTTATTTTTTATTTATTTCTCTCCCCTTCCCCCTACCCCCCAGTTGTCTGCTCTCTGTGTCCGTTTGCTGTGTGTTCTCTGCTTGTATTCTTGTCAGCAGCACCAGGAATCTGTGTCTCTTTTTGTTGTGTCATCTTGCTGAGTCAACTCTCCATGTGTGTGGCATGTGGGGCAGCTCTCCTTATGGGGTACACTCCTTGTGCATGGGGCTCCCCTACGCGGGGGCACCCCCGCATGGCACAGCACTCCTTGTGCATACCAGCACTGCTCATGGCCCAGCTCATCACATGAGTGAGGAGGCCCTGGGTTTGAACCTGGACCTCCCATGTGGTAGGCAGACGCTCTATCAGTTGAGCCAAATCCACTTCCCTGTTAAACCTTTTTAACTAATGATTAAAAAGTATTGTCTGCTGTGTGGAGGTGGCCCACACGCAGTGCTGATGTGCACAAGGAGTGCTGTGCCACACAGGGGTGTCCCCTGTGTAGGGGAGCCCCACACGCAAGGAGCGCACCCTGTAAGGAGAGCCGCCCAGGGCGAAAGAAAGTGCAGCCTGCCCAAGAATGGCGCCGCCCACACGGAGAGCTGACACAACAAGATGACGCAACAAAAAGAAACAGATTCCTGGTGCTGCTGATAAGGATAGAAGCAGTCACAGAAGAATACACAACAAATGGACACAGAGAGCAGACAACTGGGGCGAGGGGAAGAGAAGGGGAGAGAAGTAAATAAATAAATAAATAAAAGAATCTTTAAAAAAGGCATTGTCAAAATATTACTACTAATCAAAGCATTTTCCCCCAACCAACCCTATTATTAACTTTATATCATTTATATATGAATATACATAAACAATTAAGTGTATAGTAAAATTTGTGAAGTTACAAAGCAAACATGCATAACATCATACAGGGGTCCCATACATCAACCCTTCACCAACACCTTGCATTGTCATGAGACATTTGTTACAAATTATGAAATTGTCAAAATCTTACTACTAATCATAGTCCTTATCTCAGGTTTAGTATGTTTTTCCCCCAACCCAGCCTATTATTATTTCTTAAATATATATTTTATGACAGAAGTTGTAAACTTATAAAACAATCATGCACATGTGCAGAATTCCCAAACAACAACCCTCTATCAACACACCACACTGTGATGGAACATTTGCTACATAAGATAATATCATCTGATTGTTACCATGTCCACAGTGTACATTTGGCTCACATTTTCCATACTGTCTCATTATTAACACAGTACATCTTTCGCATAGATGCAAGAATATTATATTATTGCTACTAAACACAGTCTATAGGTCACTCTAGCTATATTTTTCCCATGCTTCTCCACGTTCCCAACACCCTGCAGTAGCGAATTTGCTCTAGCTCACAAAGGACACTCCTGGATCTGTACCATCAACCACAATTCTCATCCATCTCTTGGTTTACTGTGCTATTCAGTTCCTAGATTATTCTCTAGCATTCTGTCAATTGGCATTTACATACCTAGACTACCATTTCCAGTCACATCCCCATTTATAAACTAGTTGTTACTGTGTGTTACACTGCCACACTTTTACAATAAAGCTAACTAAAACCACATACATTAAACATCAATAGTCCACTCAGTCCTCCTCTTAATCTCCTTCAAGAATCCACCACCTACCACCAGGTCTTGAAGATATTTTCCTATAAATTCTTCAAAATCCATTTTGAGTTAATTTTTGGATAAGGTGTGAATAGGGGTTCTCTTTCCTTCTTTTGGCTATGGATATCCAATTCTTTAAGCACCATTTGTTGAATGGATTGTTCTGCCCAAGCTGTGTGAGTTAGAAAGGTTAGTCAAAAATCACTTGACCATACATATGAGGGTCTGTTTCTCAACCATAAACTTGGTTCCATTGGTCTATTGTATCTGTCTTTAGGCCAGTACCATGCCGTTTTTACCACTAAAGCTAGGTAACATGATTTAAAGTCTGGAGATGAGGGCTTGCATTTCCTTTTTATGATGTTTCTGGCTATTCAGGACCCTTAACCCTTCGAAAAAAATTTGGTGATCTCATTTTCAATTTTTTCTTTAATGCTGGTGGAATTTTTATCAGGATTGCATTAAATCTGTACATTAATTTGAGTAGAATTGACATTTTAATGATATTTAGTCTTCCAATCCATGAGCATGGAATGTTCTTCCAGTTATTTAGGCCTTTTTTGACTTCTTTCAACATTGACTTGCAGTTTTCTGAATACAAGTGCTTTACATCATTGGTTAAGTTTATTCCTATTTGAGTTTTATCTGTCATATTTTATTTTCACCACTCTTTTAACAATTTTAGTTACTTTTATTGATATAATCTTCTTTCTAGACTCTCTTCCAGGCCTCTCTCTCCTGTTTTCTCTTTTTAGGCTCTAGCATACCCTTTAGTATTTCCTGAAAATCTGGTCTCTTTAGTATTTCCTGAAAATCTGGTTAGAAATTCTGTTTATCTGTGAATATTCTAATCTCGCCCTCATTTTTGAAAGACAGTCTTGCCAGATACAAGATTCTTGGTTGGAAGTTTTTCTCTTGTAGTATCTTAAATTATCACACCACTGTCTTCTTGCCTCCATGGTTTCTGGTGAGAAATTAGCACTTAATCTTATTGGATATCCTTTATATATTATGCATTGCTTTTCTCTTGCTTTCTCAGAATTCTCTCTTTGTCTTTGGCATTTGACATTCTGATTAGTATGTGTCTCAGAGTTTGTCTATTCAGATTTTTTCGGATGGGAGTACATTGTGCTTCTTTGACATGGATATCTATGTCCTTCAATAGGGTTGGGCTTTGGATATTTTCATAGTGGTTACAATTAAAAACAACAACTGAGGAGTGCTCAGTTCCTAGCCAGGGCATCTCTATCACAGTCCCTAAAGAAACAGCAACAATCCTCCAAGTGCAACAGCAAAGACCAAAAAAGAAGGAGGGTCCAACAATGAGCCCTTGATACTAATGACTATGCTTGTAAGCCTGTGTACCTGAAATAAGAACAAGGCCTAGAGCTGCAGGGTGCCTAAGAGTTACCTCTTGAGAGCCCCTGTGTTGCTCAAATGTGGCCAGTCTCAAAGCCAAACTCAGCATGTAAATGTGTTGCCTTCCCCCCAGCGTGGGACAGGACTCCTGGGGATGAGCCTCCCTGGCGCTGAGGAATTACTACCAAGTACCAGCTGATGATGTAACTAGAAAATGACCTTGAGTAAAAGGGTCAACTCAGACCAGCAGAATATCTCAGTCTACATATAATACCAGGAGTTAAAAATGCTTTTTGACCTGAATAAAAGGGGGGAATGGAAAGGGCAAATGAGTTTATATGGCTATGAATCTCCAAAAAGAGCTGGGAGGTTATCAGAAGGGTTGCCCTTATGCACACCTGAGCAGAGTCCCAGAGACAGATAAAGTAGATACAACCCCAGGTATTGGTTCTTCTGAGGGCTACAGAGACCCACAGGTTCTATGGTCATGGCAGATGGAGTTCAGTGCCATGTCAGTTGGCCCTACTTTGGAGTTTGTGTTTCTGTGTGATGGAGCTGGACTCAGATGTGATCTTTGTCCACAAGCCTCTCCTGTTACTTTTATCATAACTGTAATTGGTGCTGGGGTTTAGTGTATACTCAGGGGACCTGAATCTCTGCCCTGACCATGTGATAGCCAGGCCCTGAGCCTCAACAGACTTGCAATTCCTACTCTGGTTTATTGGACTTACCTGACACAGCTAACATGGAGGTGAAGAAGGTCAACCACCACACCAGGGAGCCAAGAGTGCCTACAACTGAAAGCAGGAGAATTGCATCCAACATCCATGTGGAATCTAAGCCCCCTCTTGATATAGATGTGGAGTAGACACAACCATTCTAAGGTCCACAGGATGGAGTAATAGAGTATGGATTAGAGTGGACTTACTGATATTCTATTCATGAACTATTGTGTGGAGAAAGTGGCCATGGCAGTTGCTGGGGGTAGGGAATGGGAGGAAAAGATGTGATGTGGGGGCATTTTTGGGGTTGGAGTTGTCCTGGGTGGTGCTGCAGGGACAGTTACCAGACATTGTATGTCCTCCCATGGCCCATGGGTAGACTGTGGGAGAGTGTGGGCTATGGTGTGGACCATTGACCATAAGGTGCAGTGGTGCTCAGAGATGTAAGTGCAATGAATGTCTCATGATGATGGAGGAGGTTGTTGTTTTGGGGGGAGTAGTGGGGTGAGGGTGAGGGGGTATATGGGGACCTCATATTTTTTGAATTTAACATTAAAAAAATAAAGACAAAAATTTAAAAAATAGGGTTGGGAAATTTTCTACCATTATTTCTTCAAGTATTCCTTCTGCCCCTTTTCCTTCTCTTCTCCTTCTCGGACATCCATGATACATATGTTTGCACGTCTTTTGCTGTCATTTAGTTCCCTGAGACTTTGTTCAATTTTTTCCATTCTTTTCTTCATCTGTTCTTTTGTATGTTCACTTTCAGAGGCTATTTCTTCAAGCTCACCAATCCTTTCTTCGTATCCTCAAATCTGCTATTATAGGATTCCAATGTTTTTAAAATTTTCATTTATTTGCCTTTCATTCCCATAAAATCTGCTATTTTTCTATGTATGCTTTCAAATTCTTTTTACTCATCCAACATCTAAATATCCTTAATCTCTTTAGCTCTCTCATTGAATTTATTAAGGAGATTTGTTTGAACATCTATGATTAGTTGTCTCATCTCCTTTATGTCATCTGGACGTTTATTGTGTCCCTTTTACTGAGCCATATTTCCTATTTCTTGGTGTGGATTTTAATTTTTTGTTGGTGTCTTGGCATCTGGCTTACTAGAGTATTTATACTGGGTGCAGTTTTTCTCTTTAGTTTAGGGCTTCCTCCCCTTTCTCCCTTGCTGGTTGTGTAATAGGAGCCAAGGATGTAGTTAGTACTATAAGTTGTGGAGGCTCAAGCTGCCCTCATTGTACCAGGGACCAATAAAGCTTCTCCCAGCTTTCTCCTTTGTCAGTGATAGGGACAGAGTCACAGCTGTGAGGAATAATCCAAGTTGTACAGACCTAGACTGTAGTTGCCAAGAGAGATTTATGAAGTTTTCCTCCCCTTTCTCCCCTGCCTGGGGCGGGGATGGAGCTGCAGATGTGGACAGCAGTATGCAGTGCAGGTCCAAGATGATTGCAGTTGCCTTGGTAGACTTCCAATTATTCAGTCTGTGCCAGCCAAAGGTACCTGCTGTTACCTGGATCGGTGGTATAGGGCCTGCCAGCCTCCTCCTTGCCAGAAGTGGGGCTGAAGCCTAGCCTAGAACTGCAGGCTGATCTGGGTGAAAGAAACTGGTTTCCTACTGTCTCTGTGATTTTAAGTCATGGCTTCCCCTCAGGCTGTAGATAGAGTCTAAATGGCAGCCACCTGCCTCTTTCTGACTTGGACAGATTCACATCCTAGCTGTTCCTAGGGTTACACCTTAGCCAGCTGAGTCTACTAATCAGTAGCCAAAATCTGTGGCCAACTATCTCCTCCTTCCCTGTTTTTGGGAAATGGAGCTTCCAATTCCAGCCACAGAAAGCTCCTGGAGCGGCTCACACTGCCAAAGTAGAATAATCACCGATGGCTAGTGCCTAGGCTAGAGCTGCAATCAGATCTGGATGGGAAGAAGCTGGTCCCTACCAGCACTGTGATTTTCAGTCTGCCCCACTTCCCCTCATGCCAGGTGCGGAGCTAAGATGGCAGCTACCAGCCCCTTTCTGACTTGGATCATTTCAAACTTTAGTTGTTCTTAGGATTATAGTTTTGGCCACTGAATTTACTCATCAGTAGCTGAAGTTGGTACCCAACCATCTCTTCACCCCCATGTTTGGGAAGTGGAACTTTCAATTCCAGCCACAGAATAGCTCCCAAGGCAGCTTGTGCTTTCAGTGAATGATGGGCAAAGGCCTCTATGGCGTGGAGTACTCCGTATATGAATCTTGTCTGCAGAAGGGCAGTGTCCTCCTTCCATTCTTTCAAGGATGTTTCAGGATGCTCTTCTGGTCTCCTGGAGCCCCCAAACAGGTGGTTCAGCTACCTCCAGATAGCTCTGGGAGATTACTAGCTGCCCTTAGCAGGGGCTGACTCTAGGAGCTCCTTACTCCACTGCCATCTGGCTGGTTGTCTGGTAATACACTTTTTCAAGTGATATTTTGCTTAGGCATGCTTCATTAGCCACTTCTACAGTTTAGCAATAAGGTACTAAGAGATGGTGGAAACAAACTCACCTGGTCTTCTGCCTGGTCCGGAAAAGTGAGTGTGTTCTGCTCCAGTGGATTGCATTCTTTGTAGTCCAGTTGATTCAGAATTGGTCAGCAATTGCAAGAGTTCAGGTTTCTGTAACACTTCCTATATTTGTCTTAGTTTCCTGGTTGCTAAAAAATATCACACATTGGGTTGGCTGAAGAACAGGAATTTATTGTCTCACAGTTTCAGAGTCTAGAATGCTTGCTTCCTTCCATGGTTGGTAACATTCTGGTGGGCTGGCAATCCTTGGGGCACCTGGGCTTTCCCTTCACATTGCAATGTTTTCTCTTTTCTCTTTTGGGTAGGTTCCCAACGACTTTTTTTTTTTTGAGGGATCGGAAACTGGGACCTTGTATAATGGCAAGCTGGCTCTCAACCACCGAGCCACATAGGCTCCCTTGAGTTGTTTTTTTTTTTCATTTGGTTTGCTTGTTTTTTGTTTTTGTTTTTTTAGGAGGCAAAGGGAACCCAACTTGGGACCTCCCATGTGGGAAGCAGGTGCTCAACCACTTGAGCCACATTCACCTCCCCCCCACACACACTGTTTTCTGACTTCGGCTTCTAGCTCTATACATAGCTTTCTCTCTATAAAGCACACAGTAAGAGGTTAAGACCCAGCCTAATTCACTTGACCATGCCTTAACTATAATATCTTCAAAAGGTCCTAGTTACAATGGGTTTATACCCAAGAAATAGGATTAAGAACATGTTTTTCTGAGGTACATGACTCAGTCTACCACAGGATTTAAGTACTGTTGCACACAAACGGTCCACAACAGGTTTTGTTCTAAGTAAATATCTTTTAATGTCCACTCACTATGGAATTTGCAGGTGAAATCTCCAATTTGCAGATTACTTTCTGCAACCTGGGATCTCTCATCATCAGGCTAGCCCATGGAGCTACTACATGTGTAACCCCTGTCATCTACAATCAGGACCCACGTCCAAGGCGTCCTTCCCTGTCTGTCTTTCCCTCTGCCTCCATGTGGCCATGAGCCCACCAGCTGCAATTTTTACCTTGTTAATTTCTACTTTATGTAGAATCCAGACACCATGGAAGAAAAAATTCCTTCCTTGTCACTGAGTCTCCATTTCCTGTCTTGGGATCTACCTTTTCCTAGCGTGATTGATAGAATACTTGCCTTTATAGGAATCTCCTCTCTCTTCTGCCAGGTTATAACTTCTCCCTCTCCCTTCAATAGAACAATTTCATCGGATTGTAAGAGGTAACATTGACAGAGAATTCACACTTAATATGTCACACTTAATGTCCTCATGTAGGATATTATCTGTTCATAGTCATTACTGAACTTTGCTAGAGAAACATGGTCCAATACCATTTTTCCATTCCAGTTCCAGTTCCTCCAGCAAGTGGTGAAAAACAAGTCTGAAAATCTTTTATGTTGTCTTCTGGAGCTTAGTTTCCAATATAAGCAACAACTTAAGCAATAACATATACATACCCACAAAAACATGTCTACATCCTTACAAAGAAAAGAAATATTTCTATCTATACATTCCTAATCCACACACACAATAATCTGCAGCAACATAGCATGTGTTCACCAAAAACAATAATTCATATGCCCAAGTAATATATTCAGCTCCGTAGTATATAATATCTGCATTCAGGAAAAAGCTTTCTTTATAGTTTTGTCCAAGATGAGTAAGAGGGTGTTGCTTTAAATTTGTACAACTGAAGAGCCCCTGTACATAGGGTTCCTAAAACAAAGGAAACTGCTTAAAGAATTATTTGGGTCTTCCACCTCTGTAGAAATAACTGTTCATCACCTTCCAATGTGTTTTCCCAGCTTTGACTAAATGAACTCAGTTAAAAAAATAAACATAGGCATTTCTGCTTGGACACCCTGTTATTATGTTTTGCCATGTTACAATTCTAGAAAGTTTTAAAGAAATTCTTAATAGTTCTCATTTACACATATGAGTTCTCATTTACACATATCTGGGGGTCTACTTACATTTCCCATCAGACAGTGTACTCTTACAATTCCCTAATTGTCCTTAAGCAACATATTTCTCTAGATACTTATGCAAGAACTCGTATTCAACTATTTGAATGCCAAAGCCATGTCCTCCAAAATTCAGACTTCCTTGCAGACCTTCAACCACTTTTGAGCCTTTGTCTGAAAAACAGTAATTTTTTGTTTGGGGGTGATTTAAATTACTACATGTTCTCCCCAAGCATGATTTACACTGTACCAAGTTACTGAAGCAATTTCCACTATATACTGTATACATCACTATATAGATACCTGTAATCAGTCAGCTTCTGTTAGGTAAGATTGCAGTAACAAACAACCCCTCAAATTTTAATGGCTTAACAAAGTAACAAAGGTCTACTTCTTGCTTATATTACATATTGGGAACCATAGGTCTACAGAGGCTCTGCTCCATGCATCTTATCACTCCGGGATCCAGATCCACTAAACGGAAGAAGGGAAGTGGACTTAGCCCAGTGGTTAGGGCATCTGTCTACCACATGGGAGGTCCGCAGTTCAAACCCCGGGCCTCCTTGACCCGTGTGCAACTGGCTCATGCGCAGTGCTGATGGGCGCAAGGAGTGCCCTGCCACGCAGGGGTGTCCCCCGCATAGGGGAGCCCCACACGCAAGGAGTGCGCCCGGTAAGGAGAGTCGCCCAGTGTGAAAGAAAGTGCAGCCTGCCTAAGAATGGCACCGCCCACACGGAGAGCTGACACAAGATGACACAACACAGATTCCGGTGCTGCTGACAACAACAGAAGCGGACAAAGAAGACGACGCAACAAATAGACACAGAGAACAGACAACTGGGGCGGGAGGGGAGATAAATAAATAAATAAATCTTTAAAAAAATAAAATAAAATAAATGGAAGAATATGGTGGAAAGAAGATGGGTTTGAACAAGAATGATTTTGGGTTAAATCCTGCTATACCACATGCTGGCTGTATGATTTTGCACAGGTACCTTAACCTGCATAAGCCTCTATTTTTTCATCTATGAAATGTGTATAATAACAGTAATCCTAAGGTTGTTGTAAAGATTAAATAAAATAACACGTGGGAAGCGAACTTGGCCCAATGGATGGGGCATCTGTCTGCCACATGGGAGGTCCGTGGTTCGGGCCCGGGTCTCCTTGACCCGTGTGGGGCTGGCCTGCGCAGCACTGGTGCTCTCAGATGGTGTGCCCCATGGGGAGAGCCGCCCAGTGCAAGAGAAGGTGCAGCGTGCCCAGGAGTGGTGCCGCGCACGGAGAGCTGACACAGCAGGGTGATGCAACAAAGAGATATGCGGATTCCCGTGCCGCTGACGGCAACAGGAGCAGACAGGGAGGAGCGTGTAGCAAGTGGACACAGGGAGCAGACAATTGCGGCGGGGGAAGGGGAGAGGAAAAAAAATGCACCCACTATTTAAAATATATATATATGGAAATCAGCTAATGGTAGAATATCCTGCACACACAGGTTCTTAATAATAAACAGTGGGAAATGGGCTTTGGCCCAGTAGTTAGGGCATCCGTCTACCACATGGGAGGTCCGCGGTTCAAGCCCCGGGCCTCCTTGACCCGTGTGGAGCTCGCCCATGCGCAGTGCTGATGCGCGCAAGGAGTGCCCTGCTACACAGGGGTGTCTCCCGCGCAGGGGAGCCCCACACGCAAGGAGTGCACCCCGTAAGGAGAGCTGCCCAGCGCGAAAGAAAGTGCAGCCTGAGCCTGCCCAGGAATGGCGCCGCCCACACTTCCCATGCCGCTCAGGACAACAGAAGCGGACAAAGAAACAAGACGCAGCAAGAAGACACAGAAAACAGACAACCGGGGGAGGGGAGGGGAATTAAATAAATAAAAACAAATCTTTAAAATAATAATAATAATAATAGTAAACAGTGGTTCTTCTTCAGAAGACATTTATTCAATCTGTGAACACCCAGGCCTTTGGTTTTTCAACATTTTTGGTTTAGACTTGGTCCACTTTACTCTTCTTTGAAGAAAGAAATAAGAAGTGAAATTCAAGTCAGTCTGTCTTGTGCCTAACTTGATATTATGGGTAAATAGCTTAGTGGAAAAGAAGGTTGAAGTTCTTGCCTAAATCAAGGTTTGTTGTTGTTGTTTAAAGATTTATTTTTTAAATTTCTCTCTGCATGCCACGTCCCCCCAGTTGTCTGCTCTCTGTGTCCATTCGCTGTGTGTTCTTCTGTGACCGCTTCTATCCTTATCAGCGGCACCAGGAATCTGTGTTTCTTTTTGTTGCATCATCTTGCTGTGTCAGCTGTCCATGTGTGCGGAGCCATTCTTGGGCAGGCTGCACTTTCTTTCGCGCTGGGCGGCTCTCCTTACGGGGTGCACTCCTTGCACGTGGGGCTCCTCTATGCAGGGACACCCCTGCGTGTCAGGGCACTCCTTGCGTGCATCAGCACTGCGCATGGGCCAGCTCCACACGGGTCAAGGAGGCCTGGGGTTTGGACCACTGACCTCCCATGTGGTAGACGGACGCCCTAACCACTGGGCTAAGTCCTCTTCCCATGTTGTTGTTGTTGTTTTGAGGGCAGAGAGATGGCCTATGCTGAAAAAAAAAAGTTGAAAAATTCCCTCTATGTACTACATACAGAAATAGAAGTGTCCCTTGCTACATAGGACACAAACTAATCCTAACTAAATATCTAATTAGAGGAAATGTGATTTAGTTCTTTTGTCTTTCTACTTTTCTGAAAAATTTCTCTCTAGTGGAAAAGCTGACAGTTTGATAAAACCCCCTGATGAATGTAATACTTTTCTCTATTTTTGGGGGCTTACCTATGTATTTTTTTAACAACCAACTAATTGGAAAAGCATTTCATTTCCCCCCTTGCTAATCTGAGCAGCAGCCTATTCTTGGAAAAATATAGACTTTGGTGTTAAGGAGATCTGAATTTGAATTCTGACACTTCTTGGACATCTTGATTAACATCCTTTTATTCATCAATCCATCTGTTGATGTATTTATTCTCATTCAGAACATTTATTACGCACTCTCTCTATGACAGGTCCTAGACTAGACTTTGGGGTTACAAAGTTAAAGAAACTGTGACAACTTTCCCAGAAAAATGGCCATTGGTCTAGTACAGTAGCTACAAGCTTTCCTAATCACTCACCCTATCAGGTAAACATTTTTGAGCCATAAACCCCTGCTGTATATAATTTTATATATTACATACACGACTTCTACCCTATTATATTGTATACATAAGAAGATACTCAGGGAAGTGGACTTGGCCCAATGGATAGGGGTCCGCCTACCACAAGGGAGGTCCTCGGTTCAAATCCCGGGCCTCCTTGACCCATGTGGAGCTGGCTCATGTGCAGTGCTGATGCGCGCAAGCAGTGCCATGCCACGCAGGGGTGTCGCCTGCGTAGGGGAGCCCCATGTGCAAGGAGTGCGCCCCGTAAGGAGAGCCGCCCAGCGCAAAAGAAAGTGCAGCCTGCCTAGGAATGGTGCCGCACACAGAGAGAGCTGACACAAGATAACGCAACAAAAAGAAACACAGATTCCTGGTGCCGCTGATAAGGATAGAAGTGATCATAGAAGAACACACAGTGAGAGGACACAGAATGCAGACAACTGGGTGGGGAGGGGAAGGGAAGAGAAATAAATAAATAAATCTTTAAAAAAAAAGAAGATACTCAATAATAAGAATTGTAATATTGTCTCACATACTATCTGGGTTCATAACCCGATTTTAGAGACCACTGGTCTAGTAGTAAGCTTTTCTGACTTTCACTTTACTATCATTAAAACTGTGATGATAAAATCCTTCTCCCAGTATTGTTGCTTATTTATTGCCTTAACAAATTTTGTTGAACGCTCTCAAGTATTAGATCCTGTCTAAGGAATTAAAGTTAGAATGCTAAAGATAAATTGCAATTTTTAATGTCTAAGAGGAGAATTCTGTGGAAGGTGGGGGAAATACTATTTATAGTTACTATGTTTTCATTGAGATTCAGTGTATTAAAATTCTTTTTACAAAATTTTATTGTAACATTTATATAGCATAAAATTTCCCATTAACAATTTTAAATTATACAATTCAGTAGCATTAATTATATTCACATTGTTATACTACCCTTACCACAATCCATTATCAAAACTTTTCCTTCACCTCAAAAAGAAACATTCTACCCATTAAGCAATAGCTTGCCATTTGTCCCTCCCCCAGCCCCTGGTAACCTGTAATCTACTTTCTTTTCTTTTTTTTTTAAGATTTATTTTTTATTTATTTCTCTCCCCTTCCCCACCTCCTTCCCCCTAGTTGTCTGCTCTCTGTGTCCATTCACTGTGTGTTCTTCTGTGTCTGCTTGTATTCTTGTCAGCAGCACCAGAAATCTGTGTCTCGTTTTTGTTGTGTCATCTTGCTGTGTCAGCTCTCCATGTGTGTGGTGCCATTCCTGGGCAGGCTGCACTTTTTTCGCGCTGGGCAGCTCTTCTTATGGGGTGCACTCCTTGCGCGTGGGGCTCCCCTATGCGGGGGACACCCCTGCTTGGCATGGCACTCCTTGTGCACCAGCACTGCCCATGGGCCAGCTCATCACATGAGTCAGGAGGCCCTGTGTTTGAACCTTGGATCTCCCATGTGGAAGGCTGATGCCCTATCTATTGGGCCAACTCCACTTCCCATAATCTACTTTCTGTCTCTATGAATTTGCTTATTTTAAATATTCAATATAAGTGGAATCATACAATATTTGTCCTTTTGTGTTTGGCTTATTTTACTCAGCATAATGTTTACAAGTTCATCCATGTCATAGCACAAATCAGGACTTCATTCTTTTAATGGCTGAACGGCATTCTGTTGTTTCTTCATTTTTCTGTTGATCGACACATTTAGTTTCCACTTTCTGACTACCATGATTAATGCTGCTATGAACATTGGCATACAAGTATCTGTAAAACTCTTAAATTTTAAAACCTAGTTTTTCTGAAGTCTTTAACCTCAACTTTAAAATCTTGATAATGATTAATCTAATCCTATCCTGTATAAAAACTAGTTCCATCATTTTTACTTACTTGTGATTAATGTTCAATTGATGCTTATGTTTAAAAGGTTAAATTCTTAAAATATTTGGCACTTTTATGTAAGTAGTTGGTCAAATTTCATTAAACATTTAACAAAATTATAAATTTAATATATATGATTCTCTCAAACACTTCGAATTTTTAACAAGGAACATGAGTCAGGGTTTAATGCAGGAAACAGAAACACTCTAGGTATCTTAAGCAGAAAGGGATTAAATACAGGGATTAGGTACTTGCAAAATTGTTGGAAGAAATAAAGGAGTGGGCTCTAGGGATACCTTCAGGTTTGACTCCCTGGACACTGCAGAACCAACCTGTCAAGGAAGTTGCTTCATCTGCCACAGTCAGGAAAGTGGGGATATGATGGTTAAGTTCCTGTGTTAACTAACTTGTCTAGGTTATGGTGTCCAAGTGTATTGTTACTGTGAGGATATTTTGTGGATTTGAATCATCAGTAAATTGATTGCATCTATGGTTGATCACTCCTACAATCAGCAAAGAAGATTGCTTTCAGCAAAGAGAAGTCTCATCCAACATATGAAGACCTTAATGGGAGAACTTACGATTTCATCAGTCAGAAGGAAGAATTTGCATCTCTACTTCAGTCAGTCAGCTCTTCCAGGGGGATTCATCATAAACTTTCCTCAGAGTTCTTAGTCTGTGACCCTATGGAGTTTGGACTTGCCAATCCCCATAGATGCACAAGCCAATTCCTATAATATTTACCATATTGGTTCTGTTCCCTGGAGATCAAGCTAATACAAGGGATCAGGAAACTAAAAACCTGAACTACTGAGATCTAAAACTACCTGGCACACTGCCAGAGATGCTATTCAGAGATCATAAAGCTGGGATCAGGATGCTGTAGTAGTCACCACCACAATTGCCTTGTCACTGGATTGTGCTATGTGACTGCCACTGCAATTGCTTCTTAACACCCAAGAAGCTAGAGACTGAATCCTGGCAATCTCAGATTTCACCAGCAGTACACAACTGGCATAGCATCATGAAGATGGACCTTGCCATACTTTTGCCTTTTATTTTATTTGCTAATTGTTGCTCATGTATATGTTGTGGTTCCTTAGATATGACACCAAAAGCACAGCTAACAAAAGAAAAAAGTAGATAAATTAGACTTCATCCAAATTTTTAAAAATTTTCTGTTTCCTAAGGACAACATCAAGAATCTGAGAAGACAACCCACAGAATGAGTGAAAATATTTACAAATAAAAAGCTCCAATAAGGAACCTACATCTTGAATATGTAAAGAACTCACACAAGTCAATAATAAAAAGACAAATAATCCAATTTAAAAATGGACAAAGGGCAGAGTGAGTGTAGCTCAGTGGTTGAGTGCCCGCTTTGGGTGTACGAGGTTCTGGGTTCAATCCCCAGTACCTCCTTAAAAAACAAAAATGAGCAAAGGGTCTGAATAGACATTTCTCCAAAGCAGATATTCAAATGGCCAATAAGCACATGAAAAAATGCCTAACATCATTAGCCATCAAGGAAATGCAAATCAAAACCACAATGAGATATGACTTCATATCCACCATGATGGTTTTAGTAAAAATCACAAATAGCAAGTGTTGAGGAGGATGTGGAGAAATAGAAACCCACGTGCACTGCTGGTGGGAATGTAAAATGGTGCAGCTGCTTAAGAAAAACAGCCTGGTAGTTCCTCGAAGAATTAACGAATGACACCACAGTTCTACTCCTATGTACGTACCCAAAATAAATTAAAGCATATGTCCATACAAAAACTTGTATGCAAATGTTCATAGCAGCATTAATCATAGTAGCCCCATACTGGAAACAATCCAACTGTGTCCATCATCAATGGATAGATAAACAAAATGTGGTATATCCATAGAGTGGAATATTAACTGGCAATAAAAAGGAATGACGTACTGATACATGCTACAACATGAATGAACCTTGAAAATATTATCCTGAGTGAAAGAAGTCAGTCACAAAAGACCATGTACTGTGTGGTTCCATTTATATGAGATGCCCAGCATAGGGAAATCCATAGAGACAGACAGTAGGTAGTGGTTGCTGAAGAAGGGATTCGGGAGGTTCATGGAAGATGGGGAAAGGGTATGATGCCAATGTGTATGGGGGATTCTTTTTGGGGTGATAAAAATGTTGTAGAATTATATAACTAGAATTAGATGATTGTACAACTCTGTGAATATACTAAAAATCATTGAATTGTAAACTTAAACTGGGTGAATTGTGTGCTAAGTGAATTATATTTTTAAAAAGCTGCTATTAAAAATATATGCCATCTAGCACTGAGCCTAGCCTTTGGTGGAGGCTGAATAAAAGTTCTTCCTTTTTCCTCATCTTCTGTACCCACAACATTCTCAAAAGACTTCTTAGTTTTTCCACCTCTGGCAGGAGTTTTACCTACCACAATTTAGGGATCAGGGTTTTCTCACCCCCGTAGACCTTCCCCTTCGGCTGCCCGTTGGTTACTCTCCGAGTAATTTCCTAGTACTGGACGGACTCAGTTAACACTCATCTGATTGCTGGAGGGGGTGAGGAGGTGGGCTGTGACATATACCAGCTTGAAAACAGCATTCACCTATCAGCTGGGGTCTGCTGGGCTGTATCTGTGGGTCCCCTCCTCGGTACACCCATCTCAGCTTTAGAGGGAGCCTTTGATGTCAGACCTACCTAACCAGTCCCTCTCTTCCTTACTTCACTCTGGTCGGAGCAGTGACAAGGGCAGACTCTTTTAAGAGCAAATGGAGACATTTTTGGGGACTCCCTGCAGAAGGAGGTAAGAACCAAAGGAATTCAGATAATTGGATCATTTAGGACCTTGAACAAGTCACTTAATCTTTCTGAGCCTCAGTATCCACATCTATAGAATGAAAAATAAGAATCCTGTGTTTGCCACAGACGAGATTCTGCGAAGCACTTTCTAAACTGAAAAGTGGGTCACAAATGTTGGGAATAAGCACTTATAGTTGGATCTATTCTCTGATCTTGGACTGCGAGGACCTTAAAGTCAAGAACCATGTTGTGTTGTTTTTCTTTGATCCAGGGCTACCATAATTTATCAGTTGGAATTAAGGTACTGTTGGTGTGCAACTGTTTGGAGTATGGATTTACTCTGCAGAGTTGCTTGTTTAGTTTGTATGTGCCCTCCATCTAGCAGAATCTAGAGAGAGTGAGTGAAGGACAGTATACCTCAACCTTACCACATCCCAGAGAACCCAAGCCAAAGCCCCTTTGTTCATATGATTCATGTGATTATTAGTTTCATTTTCCAAGATATTTTTGGAATAAGGAACTCAGTTCCCTTTGCTTCTACTTTTGCTATGACTCAAATTCTTATTCTTAAAAGAGTTTTCTTGTGTTTCACCTTATTTTTTCAATAATGTCATTTCTATTTTCACTTGCCTCTGGTTTTCAGTTTTCCCTGTGAACAGTATTCACTTGCTCAGGTCGGGGTGTGGAGGAGGCATAGGCCAGGAAACCCCAGCAACCTCCAGCTAATGCTTGGGAACCTTTAGCCTGGTGATTACTGCAAATGCTGCCTGGTGGAACAGTGAGCCATTAGCTGGGTTCTCAACCCCCTATTAGTATTACTCTGTAATTTAATCACAATTAGACTCTCAGAAACATAGACATGGGAAACAAGTGAGTGAAGGAAGCAGATGACAGAAAGCAATAGCAGTCTGGGGTTTTAATTAAAGGCACTGTTTTCAGAAGGTACAGGGCCAAGGAAGAGTGGAGCCAGAGCTTGGAAACAGGTCATTGGCAAAATCACTAAAGGGACTTGGAGTTTTATTTTCTGGTAGGGAGACTGGGTTCTGCTGGACTTTGATCTGATGGGCTGGGCTTGTTTGCTAACATTAGGGATTGAGAGAGATTTTGAAAGGGGACCCTATCTCCCCTTCACTTTCTCTCTTCAGAATCTGTGGGGAAGGAGGTCTCAGAGGTGTCCTGCCTGGCTTCCTCACCTGGCGCCCAAAGCAAGCCCTTGAGGGTATACATCTTTTCCGTGGCTGCCACTCTGCCTGCTCCGAGGGACTCAGAGAAGCTGAGGCCTGGAGAAGACCATTCTCATTGACCACCTATCCTTGAGGGCAGTGTAGGATATGGGTAGTGCGTATAACTAGGAAAGGAAGCAGAAGAAATTGTGAGAGAGGAAAGATATGAGGAAGGTGGCCTCAGACCATTCCACAGGACTTTTTTTTTTTTCTATTCAAGCTTCAGAAACCTGAGTCACAGTGTATAAGGCAGGAGCCCCAGCATCTGAAACCCCACATGACAGGAAAGTATCACATCATTTCTCTATGTAGAACTGATCCAGGAACAAAAGAGCCAAGTGTAGAAGTTCAGCCCAGCCCATTCCCTCTTCATTTTTCAGTAACAACAGCTACCTTTGGCCACAGTCAATTTGTTGTTAGTGGCAAAGCTGGCTGAGGGCACTATGGGGATTCTGGGGGTGGGGGGGGGGATGCTGAAGCAGGACAGGGTGAACATAAGCCAGGAGGTCAAGCAATTGTAGGCAAAATTATGGAAGACTTTGGAGGCCTTCCACTTCCCTTCATTCTACTTTTCCTCTTACCAATGCAGGGTCCAATCCTTCCACAAATCCATTAAAGTATTTAATAACGAAATATCCTTGAGAGTATTAACATTGTAAAAGAAGGTTCTGGAAGCCCAAGTCTCCTTCCCCCAAATCAGAAGGCAACACCTGGGTGCATGGGGGAGAGGACTTTTCCTTCCTTCTGCCTCTCTCGGCATCAGATTCTCCAGTTTTCATGGTAACTGTACGTTCCCAAGTTGGGGACTTCCTAGGACAGTTCTAGTTTTATAATGAATACTCTATCCTATTATCCTCAGAAGTATTTGTGAGGCCAGATGCCCTGATTTTGTTGTGGGGAAAAAAGTGTAAGTACAATCCTAGCTCAGAGCATTTCTGTCCAGCTGAGTCTACATAAATCTTGCCCTTCCCTGGGACCTAGGATGAGAAGCATTTGGAAGATTTGCTGGAATCCCAGCTAGGAAAAATTAGCTTATTGGTTGCTTTAGGAGTAAATGATGGGTGCCACCCTTCCCCCCATACATTTTGGGGGCCTGGCTTGATTCTGAAGTCCCCCACAACTTATGCAAAAACCTACCCTCATCGCGGATAGAGACTCAAACTTGTTTCCACCTTTCAGACCTCAAGGTCTGCCTGCCACGGACCCCACCTGAGAGTGCAGGACAGGCAGGGCCAGCCATGGCATGAGGAAGAAGCCCAGGTTTTGTAGCCCAGGGACTGGGAGCTGGTGGCTGCAAGGGTGGTCGCCCTTTCTCAGCTCTGCTCCCGCTCACTGCTTGCTTTGCCATCACAGAATATGCTGCTAATTATAACAGAACACAATGAGCAATCACAGCCTGCTGGCAGTTAGAGGTCTGTGAGGCTTTTCATTAGAATTCCAGGCAGCCTGAAGGAGCTTTTGGCTCTAGCTCCCACCTCCCCTTTCTGTCCTCTTCCTTGCTCCTCTAGGCCTGGTCATTACATACTGTTTTAGTCAGCTGTGCTGCCAAAATGCAATATACTGGAAATGGGTTGATTTTACAATGGGGACTTATTAATTTATAAACTTACAGTTCTGAGGCCATGAAAACGTTCAATTAAGGCATCATCAGGTGACGCTTTCTCCCTGAAGACCAGCTGTTGGTGATCCTGGACTCCTCTGTCACATGGCGAGGTACATACAGGGCAGTGTCTGTTGGTCTCTTCCTTCTCTTCTGGGGATCCTGGCTTTCAGTTTCTGGCCTCAGTGGCTCTCTCTCTGTATTCATCCCATTTAAAAAGGACTCCAGTAAGAGGATCAAGACCCACCCTGGGCCATGTCTTAACTGAAATAACCTAATCAAAAGGTCCCAATCATAATTGGCTCACACCAACAGGAATGGGCCAGGTTTAGGAAAATAAATTTCCAGGGTATATACAGTCTCAAACTACCATGCTTACTTAGCTCACACTGCACACAAGGCTCTGTGTTCAGTGCTGCAGGTAGAAAATGGAGTCAGGACTTGGTTTTTGCCTTCAGTGAGTTCACAGTCTTGCCAGAAAGCTCTTAATTAGAATAAAAAAGTCAAGCCCACTTGAGCATAATGGTTGAAGGGAGAGGTTTTGGAGAGCTTTATGTCCCTGGCTGCTTCTCTCTGAGGCCTTTTTTTAGGCCATTGTGAAATTCATTTTCTGTTTTCCAATAACCTGGAGCACAAAATTGCTTGCTCTTTATAAATGATCTCCAGAAATACTCATTTCTACAGAATGTCCCAGGGAGAGGAACTCTTTCAAAATCAAGAGAAAGGTAAACCTGGGCCAATAACAAAGTTGCATGAAGTCTTTACAATTCTTGGAACCCAAAGGAGTTTTCTCAAGTGCCACTTTTGAGGGCTCAGGAATCTGGGAAGGTTATAAGGAGAAAGACATCTTCAGATGGTGGAGCATCTTCCTCTGGTTCTGGGAAAACATGCTGTTAACTATTCCTGAACTGAACCATGGACAGACAAACTCCTGGCCAGACTTCAAAGTAGATCAGCTTTCTCTTTTGGGCCCTTCATCTTTTTCTTGCCCTTCCTGACTGAAGGGGTTCCAGGATACAGGGTTTTCTGTTTTAAAAACCAGAACGGTCCCAGACAAACCAGGAAAAGTCAGTCACCTTATGAAGCGTACACCTACGAAGGCAGAGTAGGTGGGGAAGGGGAGTGGAACAGAGGAGAGAGCAAAGGCCTATGGGAAGGCAAGTCTCAAAAGAAAAAATAGTAACTATGTGGATAATTATAACTGCCAGTACTATAGTATTGCATTTTTTTGGTATGTAACTTCACTTTTTATTTTGTATAGGTATGAAAGTGCAAATGAATAAAAAGTTATGATAGGGAAATGGATTTGGCTCAACTGATAGAACATCCACCTACCATACAGGAGGTCCAGGGTTCAAATCCAGAGCCTCCTGATCCACATGAGCTGGCCCACGTGCAGTGCTGACATGTGCAAGGAGTGCCCTGCCACACAGGGGTGTCCCCTGCATAGGGGAGCCCCACGTGCAAGAAGTGCATCCCACAAGGAGAGCCACCCTGTGCAAAAAAAGCACAGCCTGCCCAGTAGTGGCACCGCGCACACAGAGAGCTCATGCAGCAAGATGGCGCAACAATACGAGACACAGATTCCTGGTGCTGCTGACAAGAATGCAAGTGGACACAGACGAACACACAGTTAATAGACACAGAGAGCAGACCATGGCGGAGGGGGGAGGGCATGGCAGGGAAGAGGATTGAAATAAAAAAAAAAGTAATAAGGAAAACAGCTGTGGCTCAATCAGCTGGGTTCCCATCTACCATATGGGAGGCCCTGGATTCGTGTCCCAGGGCCTCCTTGTGGAGGCAGGCTTGCCTGCACACTGTGAAGCACTGCCTGTCCAGCAAGCGCTGCAGAGAGCCAACTCAGCCAGGTAACACAACAACAACAACAACAACAAAAAAGGGAGACAAACAAAAACACAAAAGAGTGCATAGTGAATGGACACAGAGAGCAGACAGCAAGCAAGCCACAAGGGGGGAAGGGAAATAAAAAATAAATAAATACAGACACAGAAGAACGCACAGCGAATGGACACAAAGAACAGACAGCACTCAAAAAACCCACAAGGGGGGATAAAAAAAAGTAATGATAAGTCTATGCTTTTGGATTTACAATGCATAAAAAAATAATTTCTAAGAAGTACAATAAAAAGGTGGTAGATGAAGAGGTATAGAAATAGAGTATGTGTATGCTTTTGAAGTTAAGTTGGTATCAAATCAGACATGATTGTTAGCTTTAAGATGTTAAATTTAAGTCACATGGTAACCACAAAGGAAATATAAATGTATATATATACAAAAGGAAATGGGAAGGTCCTCAAAATGGTGCAAGACAAAAGAATCAAATAAATAAGAAAATAGGCTTTAACAGAAGAACTGAGGGGGCAAAAAATGTATAAGACTTACAAAGACCAAGTAGAAAAATGGCAGAAGAAAACCCCACATTATTAGTAATCACTCTAAATCTAAATGGATTAAACTCTCCAAGTCAAAAGTCAGAGATAAGTAGATGAACAAAAAAGCATGACCCAATTATATGCTGTTGACAAGACACTCATCTTAAATTCAAAGACACAAATAGGTTGAAAGTAAAAGGATGAAAAAATATATACCATGCAAATAATAAAAGAGAACTGGGGTAATTATACTAATATCAGATGAAATAGATTTTAAGTAAAAAACGGTTATGAGGGACAAAGAAGGTCACTATATACTGATAAAGGGGTCAATTCTACAAGAAGACATAATAATTATATATGCACCTAATGCCAGAGCCCCAAAATATATGCAAATATTGACAGATATGAAGGCAGGAATAGATGGTTCTACATGTGGTGGCTTGGAGTTGTGTATCCCAGAAAAACATATTCTTAATCCATTCCTGTGGGTGTGAACCCATTGTAAATAAGACCTTTTGATGAGGATACTTCAATTAAGGTGTGGCCCAAATGAATCAGGATGGGTCTTTTTTTTTTTAAGATTTATTTTTAATTTTTTCTCTCCCCTCCCTCCCCCCAGTTGTCTGCTCTCTGTGTCCATTCACTGTGTGTTCTTCTGTGTCCGCCTGTATTCTTGTCAGCAGCACCCAGAATCCGTGTCTCTTTTTGTTGCATCATCTTGCTGCATCAGCTCTCTGTGTGTGCAGAGCCACTCCTGGGCAGGCTGCAGTTTTTTTGCACTGGGTGGCTCTCCTTTCGGGGCGCACTCCTTGCACATGGGGCTCCCTTTTGCAGGGTGCTCCCCTACGCGGGGGACACCCCTGCGTGGCAGGGCACTCCTTGCACATGTCAGCACTGCACATGGGCCAGCTCATCACACAGGACAGGAGGCCCTGAGTTTGAACCTTGGACCTCCCATGTGGTAGGTGGACACCCTATTCGTTGGGACAAATCTGCTTCCCAGGATGGGTCTTAATCCTATTACTGGAGACCTTCTAGAAAAGGTCATAGAGAAAAGCCAGGGAGCAGCCAGAAGCTGGAAGTCAACAGAACCCAGAATAGAAAAGGGAAGATGCTGTCATATGTTCTGCCATGTGATGGAAAAGCCAGCCAGTCAGAAGATACAGACTAGGGAGGAAGCAAGCCTTCTAGCCTCTGCAACTGTGAGCCAATAAATTCCTGTTGTTAAGCCCTCTCATTGTATGGTATTTGCTTTAGCAGCCAAGAAACGAAAACATACATTAATAGTAGGAAACTTCAATATACCATTTTCAATAATGGATAGAACACCTGGAAAGAGATCACTAAGGATATAGAAGACATGAATTATACTATAAACCAACTAATCTAAAAAACATACAGAGAACACTTTACCCAACAGTAGCAGAATACATATTCTTATCTACTGCACATGGATCATTCTCCAGGATAAATCACATATTAGGTAACCAAACAAGTTCTCAACAAATTCAAGAATATTGAAATCATATAATGTATCTTCTCAGACCACAACGGAATAAAGCTAGAAATTAGCAACAGAGGGAGGACTGAAAAATTCACAAATATGTGGAAATTAAACAACGAACTCTTGGGAAACGGACTTTGGCCCAGTGGTTGGGGCGTCCGTCTACCATATGGGAGGTCCGCGGTTCAAACCCCGGGCCTCCTTGACCCGTGTGGAGCTGGCCATGCGCAGTGCTGATGCGCGCAAGGAGTGCCGTGCCACGCAAGGGTGTCCCCCGCGTGGGGGAGCCCCACGTGCATGGAGTGCGCCCGTGAGGAAAGCCGCCCAGCGTGAAAAGAAAGAGCAGCCTGCCCAGGAATGGCGCCGCCCACACTTCCCGTGCCGCTGACGACAACAGAAGCGGACAAAGAAACAAGATGCAGCAAATAGACACCAAGAACAGACAACCAGGGGAGGGAGGGGAATTAAATAAATAAATAAATCTTAAAAACAAAACAAAACAAAACAAAAACAACGAACTCTTTAATTTTTCTTTTGGAAGAAATGTTTTATTGTGGATTAATAAGCATAAAATATTCATAACTTTTGACCCAATAATTCCACTTATGAATGTAAATTCTAAACAACCCCCCCAAATAGGAAAAACTGTGTGAACAATGGTGTTTACTATAATACTATATACACTTTAAAAAGTCTAAATGTCTAATATAAAGGAATTAATAAGTAAATTATAATAAATTTACTTAAGGGAATACTGTAAACATATGAACAAACTCTTTAATAGTCAATGGGTCAAAGAAGAAATCACAAAGGAAATTAGGAAATATTTTGATGTTTATGAAAATGGAACCACAACATGCCAAAAATTACGGGGTACAGCAAAATGTGCTGAGAGGGAAACTTATAGCCCTAAATTCTTACAATAAAAAAAAAGGATCTAGAAAACAAGTGGAAACTAAACCCAAAGCAAGCAGAAGAAAGGAAATAGCAAAGATTAGAGTGTAGATAAATGAAATAGAGAATAATAATAATAATAAATAATAGAATCAATCCACAAAAACAAAATTGGTTCTTTGAAAGGTCAAAATCAACAAACATTGTTGGCTAGACTGGCAAAGAAAACAAGAACGAGGATGCAAATCACTAAAATCAGAAATATAAATGGGGACATGACTACCAATCACCCAGAAATAAAATGATTCTAAGGGTATATTTTGGGGAAGCAGTTGTGGCTCAACTGATAGAGGGTCCGCCTACCATATGGAGGGTCCAGGGTTCGATACCCAGGGCCTCCTGACCTGTGTAATGAGCTGGCCCATGTGCAAGGAGTGGCGTGCCACGCAGGGGAATCCCCCAAGTAGGGGTGCTCCACACACAAGGACTGCACCCCACAAGGAGAGCCACTCAATGTGAAAATAGGGCAGCACATGGAGAGCTGATTCAGCAAGATGATGCAACAAGAAAAGTGACACAGTTTTCTGGTGCCGCATAACAAGAATGCAAGTGGACACAGAAGAACACACAGCTAATGTACACAGAGAGCAGACAAATTGGGGGAAGGGGAGAGAAATAAATAAAATAAATGTTTAAAAAAAAGGGGGGGGGAGCAGTTGTGGCTCAACGGATAGAGCATCCACCTACCATATGGAGGGTTCAGGGTTTGATACCTAGGTACTCCTGACCCATGTGGTGAGCTGGCCCACAAGCAGTGCTGCTGCGCGCAAGGAGTGCTGTGCCATGAAGGGGTGTCCCCCACGTAGGGATGCCCCACACACAAGGAGTGCGCCCCGCATGGTGAGCCGCCCCATGCAAAAAAAGTGCAGCCTGCCCAGGAGTGGCGCTGCACACAAAGAGAGCTGATGCAGCAAGACGACACAAACAAAAAAAGTGACAGTTTCCTGGTACTGCATGACAAGAATACAGGTGGACACAGAAGAAGAGACAGCGAATGGACACAGAGCTGACAATGAGAAGAGGAAAGAAATAAAAATAAAATAAAATTTAAAAAATAAAATAAATAAGGGTATATTATGAACAAATTTACACCAATAAATTAGATAACCTATATGAAATGGAGAACTTCTTAGAAACACACAAACTACCTACCCTCACTAAAGAAGAAATAGATGATCTCAACAGACCAATAACTAGGAAAGAGATTGAATCAGTCATCACAAACCTCTCAAAAAAGAAAAGCTCAGGACCAGGTGGCTTCACTGGTGAATTTTATCTAACATTCCAAGAAGAATTAACAGCAATCCTGCTCAAACTCTTCCAAAAAAATTGAACAAGAGAGAACACTCCCTAACTTATTCTATGAGATCAACGTTACCCTCATACCAATGCCAGATAAAGGCACCACAAGAAAAGAAAATTCCAGAGCAACATCTCTTAAGAATATACATGTAAAACTTCTCAAGAAAATATTAGCAAACCAAATCCAACAGCACATTAAAAGAATTATATGCAATGAACAGTGAGATGTATCCCAGGTATGCAAAGGTGGTTTAACATAAGAAATCAATTAAAATAAGACATTTAACAAAATGAAGGGGGAAAAAACCCACAATCATCTCAATTGGTGCAGAAAATGCATTTGACAAAATCCAACATCTTTCTTGGTAAAAACACGTAGAAAACTAGGAATAGAAGGAAACTTCCTCTACATGATAAAGGGTATATATGAAAAACTCATAGCTAACAACATACTCAATGGTGAAAGACTAAAAGCAGGGAAACGGACTTGGCCCAGTGGTTAGGGCGTCCGTCTACCACATGGGAGGTCTGCGGTTCAAACCCCAGGCTTCCTTGACCTGTGTGCAGCTGGCCCATGTGCAGCGCTGATGCATGCAAGGAGTGCCCTGCCACGCAGGGGTGTCCCCCGCGTAGGGGAGCCCCACGCGCAAGGAGTGCGCCCCATAAGAAGAGCCACCCAGCGCGAAAGTGCAGCCTGCCCAGGAATGGCACCGCCCACACTTCCCTGCTGCTGATGACAACAGAAGTGGACAAAGAAACAAGATGCAACAAATAGACACAGAGAACAGACAACCGGGGGAGGGGGGCGGAAATTAAATAAATAAATAAATCTTTAAAAAAAAAAACAAAAAACCCACTATGAGGGAAGTGGACTTGGCCCAATGGATAGGGCGTCCACCTACCACATGGGAGGCCCACAGTTCAAACCCTGGGCCTCCTTGACCCATGTGGAGCTGGCCCATGTGCAATGCTAATGCGCACAAGGAGTGCTGAGCCACACAGGGGTGTCCTCCGTGTAGGGGAGCCACATGCGCAAGGAGTGCGCCCTGTAAGGAGAGCGGCCCAGTGCAAAAGAAAGTGCAGCCTGCCCAAGAATGGCGCCACACACATGGAGAGTTGACACAACAAGATGATGCAACAAAAAGAATAAACACAGATTCCCACTGCCGCTGATAAAGAAGAACATAGTGAATGGACACAGAGAGCAGACAACCGGGGGGGGGGGGGGGGGGAAGGGGAGAGAAATAAATAAAAAATAAATCTTAAAAAAAAAAAACAAAAAAAACCCCACTATGAGATACCATTTCACATCCACAAGAATGACTCCTATTCAAAAACTGAAAAATAACAAGTGTTCGAGAGGTTGTAGCGAAATAGGAACACTCATTCATTGTTGGTGGGAATATAAAATGGTGCAGCTGCTGAGGAAAATAGTCTGGCAATTCCTCAGAAAGTTAAGTATAAAATTTTTTTTTTAGATTTATTTATTTTATTTATTTCTCTCCCCTTCCCCCCCTCCCACTCCATTTGCCTGTTCTCTGTGTCTATTCACTGCGTGTTCTTCTTTGTCCACTTTTTTTTTTTTTTAAGATTTATTTATTTATTTCTCTCCCCTCCCCTCCCCAATCCCGGTTGTCTGTTCTCTGTGTCTATTTTCTGCATCTTGTTTCTTTGTCCGCTTCTGCTGTTGTCAACGGCATGGGAATCTGTGTTTCTTTTTGTTGCATCATCTTGTATCAGCTCTCCGTGTGGGTGGGTGGCGCCATTCTTAGGCAGGCTACACTTTCGTTTGTGCTGGGCAGCTCTCCTTACCCGGTGCACTTCTTGTGCGTGGGGTTCCCCTACGCGGGGGACTCCCCTGTGTGGCACGGCACTTCTTGCGCGCATCAGCACTGGGCATGGGCCAGCTGCACACGGGTCAAGGAGGCCCAGAGTTTGAACCACGGACCTCCCATGTGGTAGACAGACACCCTAACCACTGGGCCAAGTCTGTTTCCCTGTCCACTTTGTTGTTGTCAGCGGCACAGGAATCTGTGTTTCTTTTTGTTGCGTCATCTTGCTGTGTCAGCTTTCTGTGTGTGTGGCGCCATTCCTGAGCAGGCTGTACTTTCTATCCCGCTGGGCAGTTCTCCTTATGGGGCGCACTCCTTGCACATGGGGCTCCCCTACGCGGGGACACCCCTGCGTGCCAGGGCACTCCTTGAGTGCATCAGCACTGTGCATGGGCCAGCTCCACACGGGTCAAGGAGGCCTGGGGTTTGAACCGCGGACCTCCCATGTGGTAGATGGACGCCCTAACCACTGGGCAAAGTCCGCTTCCCAGTATAAAATTACTTTATGATCTGACAATACAATTCTAGGTATATACTCAAAAGAATTGAAAGCATGAACTTGAACAGATATTTGCGCACCGATTTTCATAGCAGCATTATTCATGATTGCCAAAAGATGGAAGCAACCAAGTGTCCATCAATTGATGAACAGATAAACAAAATATGGTATATACATACAATGGAATATTATTCAGCCATAAAAAGGAATGAAGTTCTGATACATGTGACAACATGGATGAACCCTGAAACATCATATTGAGTGAAATAACCCAGACACAAAGGACAAATACTATATGATCTCACTGATATGAAATAATTAGTACAAACAAATTCATAGAATCAGATACTGGAAAATAGGTTACCAGGGACTGGGGTAGGGGTGGGGAATGGGGAATTAATGCCTAGTTGGTGCAGAGTTTCTGTTTGGGACAATAGAAAAGTTCTGGTAATGGACAGTGGGATGATAGCATGTAATTAACCCCCCTGAAAGGATGTATTTGAATGTGGTTACAGGGATAAACTTTAGGCTGGATATATATTACTAGAATAAAAATTTTTCAAAAACCATAGGACTATGCAACACAATGTAAACTATGAACTATATTTAATAGTGCAATAATATTCTTTCATCAATTATAATAAGGGTACCATAGTAATACAAAATGTTAATGATAAGGAAAACTGTGTATGAGGGGGGATATATAAGACCTCTGTATTTTCTGCGTGGTTTTTCTGTAATCCTACAAATTCTCTAATAAAATAAATAAAGAAAAATGAAAAAAATAGATACAGCCAAATATACATGGGAAAAAAAGGTTGAACTCACTGGTAATATCAAAACAGACTAAAGAAGTCATTTTCACCTATTTTTCAGAGCTTTAGAAATGTATATGAGCACCCTGAGAAACAGCAGTCTCTTGTTCACTGCTGCTGGAAATATAAACTGTTTCAGTCTTTCTGGAGAGAAATTTAGTACTGGATATCAAATGTCTTTAATTATCCACACCCTCTGATCAAATAATTGCATTTCTTAGAAGGAATTATTTAGAGAGATAGAAGTTTTGGGTACAAGGATGTTTGTTCATGTACCTTTAAAATAAAGTCAAATTTTTCTTTTAGGAGGGCAAATTAAAACCCAAACTCTAGATTTTTAAGCAAAGCAACTGTAATTCAGACCACATTCTGTTCTGCCCTCACCTTCGAGTTTATGCCCTGAGGCCTATATTATAGACTTAAATAACTCTCTCCCAATGAGGAATTTTGCCACTGGCTCTTATAAAATTTTTCTCCAACCATTCTTAGCTTGCACCACTCACATGGTTTGTAGGCTCTTCTGCACTTCGGTGTAGTTCTTCTGATCAACACATTTTTGGTTGTAAATAAAAGAAACAAATTCAGACTCTTTCAAAAAGAAGACCAAAATAAATAAATAAATAAGGTGTTGTTAGATTGGGGGAAATCCAGGAAAAGCTGGCCAACCAAGCCTCAAGATGGGCTTGCCTAAGATCCCTCTGGGAATGCCTGCTCCTTCAATAGACTGGCTCTCTTCTCTTTCATTTAACATAAGTCTGAACTTGAGTCCCTAACTCTGGCTGTGTGCTCAAAGGCAATTTAACTAATCTCTCTGTACCTCAAGGGTTTCATTTGCAACAAGGGGATTTAAAAAAAAAAGATTTATTTATTTATTTATTTCTCCCTCCCCGCCCAGTTGTCTGCTCTCTGTGTCCATTGCTGTGTGTTCTTCTGTGACCGCTTCTATCCTTATCAGCGGCACCGGGAATCTGTGTTTCTTTTTGTTGTGTCATCTTATTGTGTCAGCTCTCCATGTGTGTGACACCATTCTTGGGCAGGCTGCACTTTTTTTCGCGCTGGGCGGCTCTCCTTTCGGGGCGCATTCCTTGCGCGTGGGGCTCCCCTACGCGGGGGACACCCCTGTGTGGCACGGCACGCCTTGTGCACACAGCACTGTGCATGGGCCAACTCCACATGGGTCAAGGAGGCCCAGGGTTTGAACCGCCAACCACCCATGTGGTAGGCAGACGCCCTATCCATTGGGCCAAGTCCACTTCCCAACAAGGGGATATTAATAACACATATTATATAGCACTTACCATGTACCAAGAACTGCTCTAAGCATTTTGTGGGTATTAGCTCAATTAGTCCTGTAAGAACGCTGTGAGATACATGCTATTATCATCTGGCTATGTGTGTGTGTGGGGGGGGCGGTTAGTGTGTGTATGTGTATGCATGTGCTCAGATCTACGGCTTCTCTCTGTGCTTCTTTCCATCTTCTGCCCTCATCTCTCTCCCTGGCTTTCTCAGAGTCTTCATTCCCTCCTAACTTGGTTGTACACATGGCCCCTTAATGGCCACCTCCTCCCTCTTAAATTCACAGGCTGAAATCTGGAATGTCCTTTGAGTCCCACCTACTGTCAGGTTCTACCTCCTGCTACTCCTCCCCTTAGCAAGCACTTACTCTCTTCTCCATAACTCCCCAAACTTGTTAAAGATTAGTGCCTGGTTCACCACCCTCGCCATCTTTCCTGGTACCTCCAGTGTTTGTTAGATGATCCCTCCAATACTACCTCTCAGTTAATTAACCTTCTCACAAGTGATATTTACCTTCCTCATCTCAGCCATCTATTCCCATCATCTTATCCCAGATCTTGTCATCAGCATTGACCGTACCATCTCCAAAATCTCCATTTTGAGCAGCTCTCTCTGACCACTACCTCATCTCTGGTCAACCAACTTCATCTGGTTCTCTCATTCCTACATTTCTCTGTTCCCCAGAGACCTTCCTTCCATTCACTGATCTCTCCATGTCATCCCTTCCTGCCTTTCTCAGCTTAGAGACCATGGTTCATCACAACAAACACACTTCCGTAGACTCTTGGCCCTTGCAGTGATATTAAAAATTCCACAAGTTCTTCTGAATGGTTCTAGCAATCGGGATTGGCCAGAACCCACTCCACATCACGCTCTCTATCCTCTATGCTGCGGCACACAATCCTGGAATATTCGGAGGACTTAGCTTCCTTCTAAGTAGTTGTAACCTTACCCAAGGATCTCTATAAAATGGGAAGGGCTGATCATTTTACTCTTTTTTTATAGAGGCCCAAGAGGACAAGCAAGTTGTTCATGACCACTCTACAGGTTTTCTGAAGGAGAAGGGCAGCAGAACCAGGTTTTAGGACTCCCTGTGTGGATTGCATTCTGTTCAGCTGGCCTGGCTATGGATTCTGCTCCCTTCCATTTCTAGGAAGCAAATATCCTTCCTGAGAAGGCTCAAGTCTGTGAAGCTCAGGCTTTCACCAAAGGCCTGTGTGGAGAAAGGCCTATGACTGAGCATTTACAAAATGAGTTCTTTTGAGTCCTTAATTCCATTCTTAAAAGCAGTTTAAGGCGGCGGACTTTGCTCAGTGGTTAGGGCATCGGTCTACCACATGGGAGGTCCGCAGTTCAAACCCCGGGCCTCCTTGACCTGTGTGCAGCTGGCCCATGCGCAGCTGATGCACGCAAGGAGTGCCATGCCACGCAGGGGTGTCCCCCGGGTAGGGTAGCCCCACGCACAAAGAGTGTGCCCCGTAAGGAGAGCCGCCCAGCGCGAAAGAAAGTGCAGCCTGCCCAGGAATGGTGCCGCACACACGGAGAACTGACACAACAAGATGATGCAACAAAAAGAAACACAGATTCCCATGCAGCTGACAACAACATAAGCGGACAAAGAAGACGCAGCAAATAGACACAGAAAACAAACAACTGGGGTGGAGGGGGGAGGGGAGAGGGGAAATAAATAAATAAATAAATCTTTAAAAAATAAATAAATAAAAATAAAAGCAGTTTAAATTGCACAGGGGTGTAATTTAATTCTCCAGGACCTGGAGATTCTAAGTGCTGATGCATGACATCGATATCATGTTCTGAATTTTCCAGCTTTGCAGCATGCCAGTTTCAGAGATGGGCCCCAATCAAGATGGGATGTTTCCCAATCTGGGCTAATGAGATGTGGGAAGACATTGACTGTGGGTTCTGGGAAAAAGCTTCTACTTTCTTCCACGGGAACTATCAAAAAAGCAGTTTGCTCTCTCTCCTAAGAGTGAAAAAGGGCACATAGAGCTTGGTTGCTGCTGGCAACCATGTTGCAACCTTGAGAAGTAAGTGTTTTAGGATGAAGTTGACACAGTGGAAGACAGAGTGGAGAGACAAAAAGAAACATTGAACAGATGGATCAGACCTTGCATAAAGCCCACCTCACCATGAACATTTTTATTGTTAAGAACCAAAAGATTCCTTTTATTTTTGAAGCCAATTCGAGGTGGGTTTTCTGTTATTGCAATAAACCCCATCCATCCTCCTGGTATCTTATGGCTGTTCATACTCTCTGTGCTGCAGGCTCAGGAACACGGAGGCACAGTCTTGTCTGAGAAGATTCTGTTCTGATATGGGGGATGTGTCCCTGTGCCCCCGGGTTTGACCCCCTTTTTGGAGGGAGGGAGAGAAGGTCATCCAAGTTCATTTCACAGTTTGGGATGGGGTGATTAGTCGCCAATTATCCAGCAAAAGCATGGCTGAAAGGGATGCCTCGTGGGCTTGAACGTGATCCTCTGGAAGCTTAGAGGGCTTGGACTGCCAGATTCATATGGGGCAGGGGGTCCTGGACTCCTAGGGGGGCCATGGGAAGGCATCAGGAGGTCACAAAACCCTGAAACTGTTCACAGAATTTTGTGTATGCATTTTTTCATTAGATTCTCAAAATGAAAGTATCACTGCTTTCTGTTGACTAATCCTTTTCCTTCTTACTCCCAAGAAGGGATGACTAGCTGAGAGATCATAGATGGCAGATGAATTCATTAGATTAAAAAAAAAACTTTTAAAATGGTCAGAGACACTGCCAAGCTTTTGGAGGAGAGGAATGGGGGCAAGTACTGAATAGGAAAGTTCACCTGGAGATGAAGACAGCTATGAGATTAGGTAAAGGTGAATGACAAATATCAGGTCTGCCCTCTCATGTGTATCTGTGGATACACATGAACATGTTCTCATGTATGCTGCATGCCATGTGTATATACCAGATAACAATAAAATTTGCATCATCTGATGGTTTTCTAAGGGCGTTTTCACTCACTGCCTCCTTTGGGCCTCATAAGGTCTTGGGAACTGGGTTTAATGTGTTTCCCCAGATTCAGAGAATAAAATACCAGTGTTGCTCAAAAACTGGTGGTGCCATGACCCAAAGTCAGGTGTTCTATTTCCTCTTCCAGTACTCTATCTTCTGTTAGTGGTTTCTTAATCTGACTGGTCATCAGTATCACCTGGGATACTTATTTAAAAATGCAGAGTCCTGGGCTCAGCTGTAGCCCTGGAAATTCTGGTTCAGTATATCTGGGCAAGGCCTTTTTGAAAGTACCCCAGGTGAACCTAAAGCCCAGGTAGGGTTTTGAAGTAACTATTGTGTTCAAAGAGCAATTCCTATGTGTGTGTGTGTGTTCTCCCACAGGCCAGCCTAGCAAACCTGTGAAACACATAACACATTTTGCATGCCTCTCATCTCCTCTTTCAGAACTCTTTCTGCCCTCTGGCCATCCTTCTGATAAACCGTCATTAGATGAGAGGCAGTGGGTTTAAGGAGTTAGCCCTTTCAGGGGCGGGTATCACAGTGGACTCTTAGGGATGGGCAACTCTTCAAGTCAAAAGTAATAAATGTCTAATGGAATTTCAGGTTTGGGAACAGGCAGACAGATGTGGGAGATGTTTGGAGGAGAGGCTACATCTTATCATGCTTTGTGGGTGGTTGTGAACTCCTATTTGCCCCTACAGCTTTCTGCTACAGAACTGCCCATGTGTATATCACATGTACGCATGTATAGTAAACAAAATATCCACAAAACTCTCAAAATGAAGAGCAAATACATATAACAAGCATGTGGATTTTTAATGCATGCAACCCCTTCTAGGGTAAAAAAAATATGAAAGCGTTTTCAGTGTCACACCTCGTCACAAGGCATGCTCTTCAAACTAAAGGAGAGGCTTCTGGAAATTCAAGTTTGTCATGGAAACGCCTACAGGGCTTCAGCCGTGGGATGCTCACAGGTGTAGCCTGGAAATGCACAGCCTCTTGTGGCTTCTTTACATCCTGGCCCCCTGAATGAGGTCTCTTTTCCTGTTGCCAGGCCGCTGGAATGCCAGCTGGCCTTCCAGGGAAATGGGGAGCTCTAACCAGGAGGGTGACTGTGTCTTTCTTTTGGTGAACGTTTTTAGGTTTCTGGATTGGGGAATAGAAGAGGACTTTGGATCCGTTTCACCTTTGGTGAAAGGCAGCTGGAGGGAGTGGAAAAAGAAATGAAGGAAGAAAGGAAGGAGGGACAGAAGGGATCTATACTGATTCTAAGTGCCAGGCACAACCCTTGGAGCCGATAGGCATCATCATTATGTCTTCATCACTGTAGCCTGTGACCCAGTGAGGCACACCATGTTATCTCTGTTTTCAGAGGCTGCAGGCTGGCAGCACCCAGTGTGGGACCCTTATAACTACATCCTTGGGTGGACTTAGGTGGCTGGGCAGTGTAAGAGATCTGAACGCTTCCCAGAACCATCAGCTCCACCTATTTGCTGATACCCAAAGCCCCCTTGAGCAGGGAGCAAAGGCCTTCCCTTGATAAACTGTGAGAAGGCTGGGAAGGCAATTGCTCCTGGGAGAGGTTGCACAGTGACTACTCTAGTTAAGTGGTAAAAGTGTGACTGAGGACAGCCTCGCTCAAGGGCAGGTGCTTCGTCCTTGAAGATATGGGTTCTTTGTTCTTCTTCACTGGGACCCAGAAGTCCTGACAAGAGCCAGTGAAGGCTACTGCTTTACAAAGCCCATGGGTGAGGCATGGGAAGATGGGGAAGGCGGTTGGGAAAAGGAAGAGGCTGTTTGGTGGTAGGAAGTTTCCATTCCAGTGGAGAAAGTGGGTCCCTTAAGGGCTCCCAGTGCAATCCGATAAGGGAGGCAGGGGCTGCTCCTGCAAGGAGCCCCAGGAGGATGGAAGAGAGAAGCACAGTCTTACACTCCAGCTGCTTGCAATCTGGAGAGGGAAACACGTTTGCTGACCCTACCCACAGGTTGCCCACCCCTGACCAGCAATCTTGGGAACTGAGGCTACTGATCCAGCCATGGACTGTGGCAAGAGCTGGAGTGAAACTGAGACCCCAGCCCAGTCCTGCATGCCCGTGAGTCCTCGGGAGCATCCTCCTGGCCTCCTGGAGGGCTCGCTGTCAGAGCTGCATGCTCCTGGAGTGCCTGCCCAGCAATTCTGCTGGGAGGCTGGTTTGCAGTTGGGGCTGCTCTGATCGGGCCCCACCGCTGCTCTCCTGCTCCATCTGTCCTCCACAAAACGGTCCCGTCTTTCCCTTCCCTCCTTCAAGAGCTGTGAGAGGCTGGAAGACATTCCAGGGCTGGCTCTGACACGAATTTGCTGCTCAGTGCGCCAGGCGCTCGGAGCTGACTCCTCTCCCTTTCCCTCAGAGGTGTTGATAGTAACAGCAGAGACGAGCTGCCAAGTTGGCAGGAGAGCAGAGCGGCTGTGCACTGCGGACTTGGGGGGGAGGAGGCAGGTGGAGCGGCGCGGAGCAAGCTGGCTGCCGGCTGAGCCAGAGTCAGTTTGTTTATCCTGAAATTGAAAGGGTTCCTCCAGGCTCCGCAGCCAGCATCTTGTTCTTAGGGGGAAGGGAGGACCCCAGGAAAACCCGGGGTGAGAAGTCCGGGAGCCTCCAGTTCTGGGTGCTGCTAGAGTGGCCTGGGCCCTGAAGACACCAGCCTGGCTGGGAGAGGCGCCAGTCCTGAGGCAGGGCGGAGCTTTACCTGCGCTCTAAAGGGGCTGTTGATTAAGCAGCTACGGACTTTCCAAACTGGAATGGACATGGTGTGGGTAGCTCACTTGCTCTGAAGCCTATTCCTCCCAGAGAGGACTTCAAGAGGCAGTTAGGAGGGCACCAATGCTCTGTAAATCAGATCATCCTGGGACCTTGGGCGGACATTCAATTTCCTTGAGCTGAGAGGATAATAATATCTACTTCAGAGCTTTGTGGGAAGATTCAATGGGGTAATGACAGCCAAAATTTATCTACTGTTTACTACACACCAGATCTATTCTAAGAGCATTATGTGTGTGAGGGCACTTAATCTTCGAAAAACTTTATCAGGTAGATACTATTATTATTCCCAGTTTATTAATGAATTAACTGAGGCATAGAGAGGTTAAGTAACTTACCCAAGGTCACAGAGCTTCTGAGGAGCAAAGTTGGGCCATGAACCCACATGCGTGGTCCTTAGGCCATGTTCCCAGCCCCTACATAAACCACCTTTGTGGTGCAGCTGAGCCTTTAGCACAATGCCTGGCACAGAGCACATGTTTATAGATGTCAGCCACAACTGTGACACCCCTGAGCAGATCCAGACAAGGGACCCAGGCTCCTGACACCCACCCCAGGGACTCTATGGTGCCCTAGGTTTGCCCTTCCTTCATTTTTGGCTTGTATTTCCTGGCTCATCCTAGGAGTAAGAGCAGCTTCTCCTTTGGAGTGCCATGTACTGGTCTCTGCTACTCTCCTCCTCTCGCCCCTCCTCCCCACTCCTCTGAGAGGCAGAGGAGAGGAATTCTCAGCTTCCTCTAGTTACCCTCAGCCTGCTAAGAAAACAGAGTCTGCTCTATCTGCTGCCAGTTCTTCCCTGGCGACAGCCACAACCGATTTGCTCAGTGCCAGCCTAGACTGTGCTGTAGGTAGAGCCGGGAGCTGAGGGCTGGACCCCAGTTCCCTGCACTGGACCCTGGGGCCAGTCGTTTCAAGGCTGCGTATTGGTGGCTGCTCGAAGGGAGTGGCCTGGGCCAAATAACTTCTTGAAGATTCTTTTGGCCCTAAGAGTTATACCTGAAGGTTGATTAACTGCACTCAGAGCCTCTTTATAGAGTTGAAAGTCCATTGTATTGACACATACCCAAACTTGGGAGGATTCATTAATGCAGCCTTGCAGATAAGTAACCAGCTTTACAGCCACAAAACTGCTCCAGGGCCATCCTTCCCTCTTAGGAGGTACCAGCGAAAGCATTTTTCTCCACTTTCTAGGCCATGAGACCTACCTCCTGTCAGCTGAGAGATGGGCAAATCAGAGCCAGGAGCCTGAATTACTGCCTGCTTCCTAGGCCTAAGCTGCTCTCTGGGAAAATTAGACTTAAATTATCAGTACTGGAAGAAAGGAATCATCATACAGATATCTTAAATCAGCATTGCTTTGTGTTTGCTGGAAAGCATTGTGGGTATATTAGCAACAGATTCACGCTTCTAATTGTACCCTTCAGGTAATGAGTGATGACAGGAGGAGATCCAGATGGGGGCTGGGAAGCTGGTGCTGAAATTCCACCATGGAAGGAAATGGAATATACTAAACTTAAAACTTAGAGAATAGAGAAAGCAGCGGAACAGTATTTTCTAGTCAGAACCTTTCCAGGAATGCTCAGTTCCCAGGGATCAGCTGGTATAGCTTGGTCAATAACTATGGACAAAGAGGGCTGCCACAACCCATCTCCTTTGCAGCACTTAAGAATCCTTGCACATGGGAGTGTTCTCTGCCTGGGTCAGGAAGACATCAGGGAGGTCCTGAGGCGTTTCAAGGCACACTCAAAATGCAGTTTCTCATCGTCACACAGGGCTGGCATCCATCTTGGTCTTTTGGGGGCCAAAATAGTCTACTTGGCTTATTGGAGATTTGCTTTTTCCTATGGAAAAATCAGCTCCAATGTTGTAATATAAGTCATAGAAAGGAAGGACTTGCCTTATAGTCAACCTGCTGGCACATATCTATTCTGTAAAGTAAGTTACAAGGGCCTTTGTCCTTTGCTTCCGGAAATTCATTTACTGTCACACCCGGAGAGGTTCATTTAAAATCCATGACGTGGAGTCTGAGAGATGGGGGGAGTGGGGAGACCCCAGCGGAGTGGATAGCAGCTCTCTTGTCTTATTCTATTTGGTGCCAAGCAGGAGTCTGAAGAAAGGCACATAGTCCAGAGAGGTGAGAAGCAAAGAGCCAGAGCTGAAGGAGAGGGGATCCTCTCAGGGGTGAAAGAAAAGAAGAGTGAAAACCAAAGTGTGTATCATGGGCCTGCCTGTGAGGGGCCCCCGGGGGAATAGAGAAGGGAGATTGCCAGGAGAGGGAGCGCAGCCCTGGATGGGCACACCCCCAGCCCTTGCTTCTCTTTGGCTGGGGTATATGGCAGGCCAGCCCAGAAGCAGGGCACAAAATTACCTGTGAGAATTCCTTCCTTTCCGAGGCCTCTGTGGGAACCCAGAATGGTGAGCACAAGTGGTTCGAGGTTCAATTTTCCTGAAGAAGCCCTGAGCTGGAGACAGGATGCACTGACTCTTTATTTATTTACGAGGCTATCGATTCTAATGCAGTTTTTCCACAGGATCCTGACGTAGCTCGAGTTGGGAGAAGCAACCAGTAACTTGCTTTGCCCTGAAGATGTCAGGCGCTCAGATGGGTTGTCTCACCTCCTCCTGGTTCTCCTGCCTCTTTCCACCCCCTCTACAGCCCTCTCCTCTCTGCACAGGACCCTGGGGTTAGGGAGATAGGACAGCCCTTCTAGATTCCTCTTTCTCAGGTTTGGCTATTCTAGGTCCTCTCCAACATTTAGAGAAGACTCCAATACCTCGAATCCTGAGAGCATGGGGTAGTGCTTAATTTCAGTACAGATGTAAGATTTCCAAGCTGTAAAAAGCCTTCCAGCCAACACCCCCCTGCCCCACTTTTACCAAGGAGTAACAGAGACTGGTGAAAAGTGACTTCCCCAAAGTCACACAATTAGTGGGGCACAACTTGGATAAGACTCAAGCCCTCCTGGTTCTCCCAGGTGAGAACCATTTCTGCTATACCAGGGCACCTCTCAAGCTGCACGCCAATTATTGAAATGAGCCCCCCAATCCTCGGTCCCCACTCTTCCTTCTTAACCCAGGGTTGGGGATGCCCCTGAGCTAGGAATTGCCCCCTTTCCCGTTTTTTCTAATATATATATATATATATATAAAAATTTTTTTTTAAGATTTATTTTTTATTTATTTCTCTCCCCTTCCCTGCCCTCCCCACCCCAGTTGTCTGCTCTCTGTGTCCATTCGCTGTGCGCTCTTCTGTGTTTGTTTGTTTCCTTGTCAGCGGTACCCAGAATCTGTGTTGCGTTTTGTTGCATCACCTTGCTGCATCAGTTCTCCGTGTGTGCAGTGCCACTCCTGGGCAGGCTGCACTTTTTTTTTTTTCTGCACTGAGCAGTCTCCTTATGGGGCGCACTCCTTGCACATGGAGTTCCCCTATGTGGGGGACACCCGTGCGTGGCATAGCACTCCTTGCACACATCAGCACTGTGTGTGGGCCAGCTCATCACATGGGTCAGGAGGACCTGGGTTTGAACCTTGGACCTCCATGTTGGGCCAAACTGCCTCCCTCTAATATACATTGTTAAATCACGGAAGTTGGAGGTTTACAGAAAAATCATGCAGAAAATAGAGTTCCCATATAACCCCTCCCCCCACAGTTTTCCCTGTTATTAAGACTGCATTACTCTGGTACCTTTGTTACAACTAATGAAAGAATTCTATTAAAATTGTACAATTAACTATAGTCCACAGTTTACATTGGGGTTCACTGTGTTGTACAGGTCTGTGTTTTTTTAATTAATTTTTATTCTAATAACATATATACAACCTAAAATTTCTCCTTTTAGCCACATTCAAATATGTAATTCAGTGTTGTTAATTATATTCACAATGTTGTGCTACCATCCCACCATCCATTACCAAAACTTTTCCATTGTACCAAAGAGAAACTCTTTACCAATTAAGCATTAACTCCTCATTCCCTAACACACCCTGGCCCCTGGTAACCTATAATCTAGTTTCTGACTCTCTGAATTTGTTCATTCTAATTATTTCGTAACAGTGAGATCATACAATATTTGTCTTTTTGTGTCTGGCTTATTTCACTCAACATGATGTCTTCAAGATTCACCTATGTTGTTGAATGTATCAGAACTTCATTCCTTTTTATGGCTGAATAATATTCCATTGTGTATATATATACCATGTTTTGTTTATCTGTTCATCTATTGATGGACACTTGGGTTGCTTCCATCTTTTGGCAATCATAAGTAATGCTGCAAATATCTGTTTGAGTCCCTATTTGAATTCTTTTGGGTATATACCTAGAAGTGGGATTGCAGTTAACTTTCTAAGGAACTGCCAAGCTGTCTTCCACAGTGGTTGCACCATTTTACATTCCCACCAACAATGAAAGTTCCAATTTCTCCACATCCTCTCCAATACTTATTTGCCACCCCTCCTTTTTTATTTTAACAGTAGCCGTTCTAGTGGGTGTGACTTTTGTAGTCTCCTAGCAGGACCTCTTCTTGGTTTGTCTTCTGCTTGATGGAGTCTTTGAGGTCAGTATCCCTCACCCCAAAACAGGGTTAAGGAGGTTCTGTATAACCCCAGAGGAAAACAGAGGGTTGTGATAATGACCATGAACCTGACACCCCTTACTCGGCCTATCCACCTTTTACTCCACCTCCCTCCCCATCAGCCACCTTTCCTGAGGGCCTCTTTCCTAAGCTCCAAAGCTCAGTCCTCTGGTGGGCAGAGACAGGTGCTCCAGGTCCACTTGTCCTCATGAGAGGAGACGGCTCTCCTCTGTTGGCCTTGATTCCAGGCCTCAGTCTCATGAAGAGGCAGGAATAGGGCCTTCCAGAAGGGTGGACTCCAGGACAAAGGCCCATGCTGCACCAGCCCCAAGGGCTGGCTCCTCATCTTTGGAGACATGAAGTTTGGCCCAACCTAATATGTCTCTCAAGGTGAGGGCCATTGCCTGGGGCTAGGCGGGCACTGCACAACCAAGATTGCATAGATGTCACTGCAGTTCTCCTTCAGTTCATTTTGGCATTCAGTGCTTGTCAAGGGTTAACCCCAACCCAATTGACTGACCTTATCCTTTCTTCCCTTTTCACAAGCTGTGCTGTAGCCAGAAGGAATTCTACAGAAGTACTGCATTTTGTCCTTTGCCCTACACTGCCCTTTATCCTCACAATAATCTCAAAATTCTCTCCAATTCTCCTTAGTGTTGCACAGCTAGCCAGTGGCACAGCCAGGATGTGAGCACAGGCCTGTGGTCTCCAGAGTCTGTACTCTCAGCCACTACACTATATTTATTGTCTCTCAGGAAATAGCTACTCTTTTCAAAATTTCCTTTCTCTTTCCTAGGATTTTATCTGCATCTTTCCTACCACAGGTCACTTTTTGAATTGTTATTATAACTACTTAAACCTTACCCTTAATTTCCTTACGAGACCATGAGCTCTTCAAAGGAAGGAGTTGAGTCACATTCAGCCCTGGGCCCAGGGCTGGTGCATGGCAAGGGCTGTTAAACGTGCTTTGAATGGAGGAATGATGCATGACTGAATGGATTTGAATCGTAGCAAGGTCTAATGTCTGCCCACTGTGGAACACACTTTTCTGAAGGGCCCGGGCTTCACATTTCCTTTTCAAAGGCACCATGGGAAATGAAGGGGACAGAAGCGTTTCATAGACGAGTGAGAACAGGAACACAAACCCCTGCGTGTCTGTAATTACAGAGCCTCTTCATGCTGACTGCTGGGGGCAGCATGCTGGGGAAGTGTGTTTAGTTCTCCAGGTTGGGAACCGCAGATACTACTGATTGCTTTGTGTGATCTGACATGACTGTGAGAGGAAAGGAGAGGATAATGAAACCTCTGAGCAATGGCGTTCCCAGGAGCAGGGCCTGCCCTGAGAGCAAGGCCTCCAGCACCTGCATCCCACCACCAAGACCCACCGTCGGTAGGGCACACGGAGATGGAGCCACCTTTTCTGTGCTGGACCCTTACAGGATCAGAGACCCTATGGAACAGCCATGGCTAGGTAGTCTCTGGCTGGGTACAGGATAACGTCAACCCACCGAGGGCCCTTCTACGTAACGGGAGGCTCTAAGGTGAGAGGCACTGGGCAGAGGACTTTGAGTGTCAGCCTCATCCACAAAGGCCCTATGTGTGTGTGTGTGTGTGTGTGTGTGTGTGTGTGTGTGTTTTCATGCACTCTTGAGTATGTCAGAAGTGATGAGGGGGACCAAATGGGACTGTTTCTTTCAGGGTCCTGAGGTCCCCTTGTGGGTCCACTTTGCCCTAGGCACTGTTCAAGACTCAGCTTTTTTGGTCAAATTTGGAACAGGGAGACCAGGCTGTGGCGCCCCAGCCGGGAGGATGGTTTCTGGCTCAGCCTTAGTTGTAAACCCACCCTCACTGAGAGAAAGTGGGCTCCCACCCACCACTCTCAGCCTTATTCCCACAATTTATCTTTATCCCCTGTCCAAAAAAACAGCAAGCCTAACACCCTTTGCCTTTGCATGGTACTTTTACTCTGATACTCGTACTTTCAAAGCCCATTTATATCTGCTATCTCCTTCCATTCTTAAAATGGCCCCTCCAAAGGTGTGGAAAGCAAAAGGTTACTTTTATTATAGATGAGGAACTGAGGCCCAGAGAAACTATGTGACTTGTTTCAGGTCACACAGCAAGCTAACAATGGAGCCTCAGGGACCCCCAGTCTGGCTTCCTGACTCCAAGTACTTTTCCTTCTGCTCTGGGTCCCCACACCCCATCTCTTTCACCTCCTGCCTCCCGAATAGAAATCTCCGCAGAGAGGTTCACACTTCATTAGCGACATGCACATCAATTCTCCTGGTGCTGGGTAAACAGCAACTCAAACAGGCACCCTCCTTCCTCTGTCTCCTCCTCCCCTCCTCCCCCATTCCCACTCACCCCCACCTTCCCCTAGGAGGAAGCTCACTTCCAGCAAGAGTCTTCAATACAGCTCTCTTTCTGAAAATGTTGGGGCACACACCAGAGGCCTTTTCTGGAAGGAAAGCCAGTGCTTTTTCCTGGAAAGGAGGAAGGCGCAGGGTGGTTGGATCCCCAGGTCCTGTGCAGGCCTGGAATCGCACTCAGGGCAAGGTGCTGCAGCTCCCCTCTGCCTCACCTCCCAAACTGGGAACCTCGTGGTCACAGCGTGGCCATTCCTTTGAGCCTTAGAACTCCTCTAGTCCAGTCCTACCCTTCATCTGAAGGTTTGTCTATCTGACTTTGAAATGTGTCATTAACTTATTCAACAGCTATGTACTCCCTATACTTGTGGCTGCCTTGGCTCTAGGTCCTGGGGATACAACAGTGAACAAGACAGGTAAGATGCTCATCAGTGCGGAAATGGACAGTTATTTGTCAGATTGTTATTTAGGGGTGGCACGGGGTGAGCACAGGATAGAGAAGTAACAGATCTCAGGGAAGCAGGGTGGTTGGGGAAGAGATGTATTTAAGCTGAGGCTGGAAAGATGAGTGGATTTTCACACAGGAAAAGAGGTACGAATGTTTCAGGCACAGGGAGCAGCATCCGCAAAGGCCCAGAGGCTAGAAAGCACACACTACACTTAGGGACCAGAAATAACTGCATGGGGCTGGAGTGGGGAGTATGAGGAGGAAGAATGGGGAGGAGAGGTGGTGAGAGATAAGGCTGGAGGGTGAGGCCGGGACTGGGTCATGGAGGGCTTGAAAACCACATTGAGTAAAATGAACTTTATCTTAAAGTCAATAATAAACCACTGAGTTTTTAAGATGAGTGACAGGTTCAGATATGTGTTTTAGAAAGTTCATTTTGGCTATTGTGTGGAGTGGCACTGTTCAATAGAAATATAATGTAAGCCACAAATATGAGCCACATACGTAAATTTTTTTTAGTTTTTCTTTTTTGTTTTATTATTCACATATGTAATTTAAAATTTCCTAATAGTCACACTAAAAAAGTAAAAAGAAACTATAGAAATTCATTTAACATTTTATTTAATCCAATATATCAAAATTATCATTTTTAAACATATAATCAATATAAAATTATTAATGAGCTATTTTACTTTTTTTCATACTAAGCCTTGGAAATTCAATGTGTGTTTTACACTTCCAGCACGTTTCAATTTGGACTACCCACCTTTTGAGAGCTCAATAGCCACATATCACTAGTGGCTACCTGGTTAGACAATGCAGATGTAGAGAATGCATTAGAGGGGAGCAAGACTGGAGGGTAGGAGACCAGGGAGAAAGCTGTTACTGTTGACCTGGAGGATGATGTGGCTTGGGGATAGGGACAAAGGACAGCTTTAAAAAATATGACTGCCAGTTTCTGTCTTGGACAACTGGGGTCATTATGAAATGGAGAAGTCAGGCAGAGAAGAGGTTTGGGGATGAGTGGTATGGAAGTGTTGGAAATGATGGGTTCTGTTTGGAATGTGCTGAGTTTGAGGTGCTCGTGGGGCATCTGTAGAAGAGCTGCTTTTCAATATCTGTTCTCCCCTTCAAGTTTTGACTGGACACATTGCCACCCAGAATATCGAACATCTTTTACAGTCTCCTTTATAGTCGTGTGTAGCTCTGTGACCAACTTCTGGCCAGTGGGATACAGGCACATGGGCATGTGGTTTCTGGAAAGGGTTTTTGAAGAGAGAGGGCATGCCCTTTCACTGCTTCCTTCTTCCTGCTGGAGCCTGAGGTTAAAGTTGAGGGCTGAGTGTTCAGAATAACAGGATAGACTAGCCTGGGACCCTGAAACATTGGAGTCATCACACCAGGCCTGGACTTAACTACCTTTGGACTCCTTTCATCTTGTTTGAGCCATTTTACTTGGAGTTCTTTTGTTTCTTTTGCATGCAGCTGAAATTTATTCTAATGATTGTAGAACCTAAATGAAGGTGTCCAAAGGACAGTAGATCTGATGGGTGTCAGCTAAGGGGAGAGGTCTGGGCAGGCTATGTATAGGTTTGAGCATTACCAACCCTTAGTTGGTCACTGAAGCCATGGCAACACATGAGCTTAAAAAGAATGGTCTAGTGAGAAAAGAAAAGGACTTAGAACAGAACTCTGAGGAATAGCAGCATTTAAGAAATGGGCAGAGGAAGAGGAATCTACTAAGGACTGAGAAGGAGCAGCCAGAGAGGTAGGAGGAAACCAGGGAAGCGCTGTGCCACAGAAGCCCAAGGAGGAGAGAGCTCCAAGGAGGGAGTGCTTAGCAGTAGTGAAGACAGCTGTCTCTGCTTACTCCTACTGGTGTGGATGGCACCGGGGAGCCTGGAAAAACAAGTGTAGGGTTTTGCTGTGGTTCCACATCCCCAAAAAAGGGCTTGTCATGTCATCCTCTAGCTTAGAGTCCATCAGTGGGCTCCTAAATTTTTCATGATGAGATTGTAGCCCCTTAGCATGTCCTTCAGGACCTCCAACACCTGGCCCCAGATTGTCTCTCCAGACTGTTCCTTTCCCCAGCATGCTGTGTCCCTGCTAGAACTGACTTACCATTCCCACCCTGACTCATGTGCTTCTCTGTGACTAGAGAAACTTTACTCCCTTTTCCTTATTTTCAAAATCCTCACACTTTAAGATTTACTTCAGATGTCAACTCTTCTGTTTCCTGATTATTCCAGACAGATTAATTGGCCCCCACCCCCACAGGTTCCCAGAGCATTTTGCTCACTTTCAATCTCTGCCTTCATTTCAGTCTGACTTGTATTGAAAATGGTTGTGTACATGTGTCTCTCCTCAGCTTGACTGTGAGCCAGGAGAAGTCTGAGGCTACTTCTGACTACTCATCTTTGCCCCCCACTTGGTGCCTTCTACAGAGCTTGTTGAAAATGTTAAATAAATGCTTGTGGGTTTAAGGAATTGTTGTCCTCCATTAACCCCAAATAATAGCACGGTCTCTGTTTTCCTTGCCATATCACTTTAGGGGTACAAAGGATGGAATAGACTGAAATAGAGACACCTAGTTTAGATGAAAATAGACAGAGTCGAGTTTGAATTGAGCTCTTCAGAGAAACCCTGTTCTGAACTTCCCCTTAACCCAAGCAGCTTGTTTCATCTGAGCACTCAAGGCTTCCTTCTTCATAGAAAGCCAATAGAAAAAAATCAACAAAAGTTCATTCTTTGAGAAGAAAACAAACACAACAAAACTGACAAACAATTTAGTTAAACTGACCAAGAAAAAAAGAGAGAAGACTCAGATTACTAAAATCAGAAATGAAAAAGGGGCCTTACTTCTGACCTTGCAGAAATAAAAAGGTTTATAAGGAAAACTACGAACAACTGCACGCCAACAAATTATGTGGCCTAGATGAAATGGACAAATTCTTAGAAAGGCATAAACTGTTTCTTGAGTTAGTTCTCAAGAATAAATAGGGGAAGCGAATCTTGCTCAATGGGTAGAACATCTGCCTATCACATAGGAGGTCCAGGGTTCAAACCCAGGGCCTCCTGACCCATGTAGTGAGTTGGCCCACGCACAGTGCTGATGTGCGCAATGTGCCTTGCAGGGGTGTCCCCCACATAGGGGAGCCCCACGTGCAAGGAGTGCGCCCCTCAAGGAGAGCCACCCTGTGCGAAAAAAGTGCAGCCTGCCCAAGAGCGGTGCCATACACATGGATAGCTGATGCAGCAAGATGACGCTACAAAGAGAGACACAGATTCCCAGTGCTGCTGACAAGAATGCAGGTGGACACAGAAGAACACACAGCGAAGGGACACTGAGAGCAGACAACTGGGGGCTAGGGGATGGGGAAGGGGAGAGAAATAAATAAATCTTAAAAAAAAAAGAATAAATAGGTAACCTGAGTAAATTTATAATGAGGAAAGAGATTGAATTAGTAATTTTAAAACTTCCCACAAAGAAAAGTCCAGGCCAAGATGGTTTCACTGGCAAATTTTTCCAAATGTTTAAAGAATTAATACTAATCCTTCACAAACTCTGAAAAAAACAGAAGAGGAGGAATCGCTTCCTAACTCATTCCATGAGGCTAGTATCACTCAGATACCGAAACTGTTCAAAGACATCACAAGAAAACTATATACCAATGTTCTTTATGGCTATAGATGCAAATATCCTCAGCAAAATACTAACAAAATGAATCCAGCAAATATAGAAAGGATTATATACCATGAACAAGTGGTATTTAGGAATGCAAGACTGGTTTAACATCCAAAAAGCTACCAAATCAATACACCATATTAATAAAGGAAAAAACACATGATCATCTCAGATGCAGAAAAAGCATTTGACAAAATCCAACAACTTGTCATATTAAAAACATTCAGAAAACTAAGAATGGAAGGGAAATTCCTCAGCCTGATAAAGAACATCTATGAAAAACCCAAAGCTAACCTTAAACCTAATGGTGAAAACGGAAAACTTTCCCCTAAGATCAGGAACAAGAAAAGGATGTCTGCTCTCAACAATTCTATTCGACATTGTACTAGAGGTTCTAGTCACGGGTATTTAAGGAAGAAAAACAAATAAAAGGCATCCACATCGGAAAGGAAGACATAAAACTATGTTTGCAGATTACATGAAAATCCTAAGGAATCAAAAAAAACTTATTAAAAATAAGCCACCATGGTTGCAGGATACAAGATCAATACACCACAAAAACCCACCATTTTATTTCTATACCCTAGAAATGAAAAAATACAAACAAAAAATCTAATTTTCCATTTCCAATTCCATTTTCCAAGAGCATAAAAAAATAAAATATTTAGGAACAAATTTAACACAAGAAGGGGAAGACATGAACACTGAAAATTATAACATATTTAAAGAAATTTAAAAAGATGTGATGTAAATAAATGGAAAGATATCCATCTTCATAGATCACAGGAATATTGTTAAAATGGGAATATTTACCAAATTGATCTACAGATGCAACATAATCCCTATCAAAATCCAGCTAGCCTTTTCACAGAAATTGACAAGCTTATCTTAAAGTTCATATGGAAATGGAAGGGACACAGAATAGCCCAAACATTCTTGAAAATAGAAGAACAGGTCAGCTAACAGGGAGGTGAAGATGGTCAACCACCACACCAGGGAATCAAGAGTGCCTACAACAGCAAGCAGAGGAGTTGCATCCATCATCTGTGTGGAATCTAAGCCCCCTCTTGATCTAGAGGTGGAGAGGGCATCACCATACCAGGGTCCACAGAATGAAGGAATAAAATATGGACTAGAGTGGAATTACTGTTATTCTATTATAAAACAATTGTGATGAAAAATAGAAGAAATTTTAGCATCAAGGTGGAGAAAGTGGCTACAGTATGTGCTGAGGGCAGGAAGAGGGAAGTAGAGATGTGATGTGGGGGTATTTTTGATATTTTGAGTTGTTCTAAATGATATTTCAGGGTCAGATGCTAGACTTTATATATCCTGCCATTACCCGCTGAATGTACTGGGGGAGAGTGTGAACTACAGGGTAAACTATTATCTATGTAGAGCAGCAGTGCTCCAAAATGTGTTCACCGAGTGTGATGAGTGTGCTACAATGAAGGGAGAAATTGCTGGTGTGGGAGGAGTGGGGTGGGGGGTGGGGGGGGTATACGGGAACCTCTTTTTTTTTTTTTTTAAGTTTTTAAAAAAAATTTAATTTAATCCCGCCGCCTCCCCCCCCCCCCCCCCCCCCCCGTTGTCTGTGCTCTGTTCTCTGTGTCTATTTTTGCTGCGTCTTGTTGTCTTGTTTCTTTGTCCGCTTCTGTTGTCGTCAGCGGCACCGGAAGTGTGGGCGGCGCCATTCCTGGGCAGGCTGCACTTTCCTTCGCGCTGGGCTGCTCTCCTTACGGGGCGCACTCCTTGCGCGTGGGGCTCCCTACGCGGGGGACACCCCTGCGTGGCAGGGCACTCCTTGCGCTCATCAGCACTGCGCATGGGCCAGCTCCACACGGGTCAGGGAGGCCCGGGGTTTGAACCACAGACCTCCCATGTGGTAGACGGACGCCCTAACCACTGGGCCAAGTCCGTTTCCCCATATTTTTTAATGTAACTTTTTTTTGTGATGTATATATCTTCAAAAAAAATACAATTTACAAAAATGATGAGATGGGGGGTAAGAGGGGGTCATATGGGAACCTCTTATGTTTTTTAAATGTTTTTTTAATGTAACAGTCCTTGTGATCTATTAACTTAAAAAAAAAAAAACAGAAAACAAAAGAAAATAGAAGAACAATTGTTGAAGGACTCAGACTTCCAAATTTCAATACTTACTACAAAGCTACCATAAGCAAGACACTATAGCACTGACATAAGGATAGACACACAAATCAATGGAATAGAATTGTGAGCCCCAAAATAAAACCTTACATTTATGGCCAATTGATTTTCAACAAAGGTGCCATGATAATTCAGTGTGGAAAAAAAGTCTTTCAACTAATGATGTGGAAGAACTGGATGTTTACATGCAAAACAAGGAGGTTGGACCCCTACCTTACCCCATACACTATTAACTCAAAGTGGATCACAGACCTAAATGAAGGTATTAAAATTTTAAAACTCTTAGAAGAAAACATAGAGTAAATCTTTGTAATCTTGGGTTGGGTAATGGTTTCTTGGATATGACATCAGAAGAACAGTGACAAAAGAAAGAATTAGATAAATTGGACTTCATGAAAATTTAAAAAATTCTCTGTTTCAAAGAACACTATCAAGAAAGTAAAAAGGGGAAACGGACTTGGCCCAGTGGTTAGGGCGTCTGTCTACCACATGGGAGGTCCGCGGTTCAAACCCTGGGCCTCCTTGACCCGAGTGGAGCTGGCCCATGCGCAGTGCTGATGCGCACAAGGAGTGCCGTGCCACGCAAGGGTGTCCCCGGCGTAGGGGAACCCCACGCACAAGGAGTGCACCCGTGAGGAGAGCCGCCCAGCGTGAAAGAAAGTGCAGCCTGCCCAGGAATGGCGCCGCCCACACTTCCCATGCCGCTGACAACAACAGAAGCGGACAAAGAAACAAGACGCAGCAAATAGACACAGAGAACAGACAACCGGGGGAGAGGGGAATTAAATAAATAAATAAATAAATAAAAGAAGGTAAAAAGATGACTCAAAGAATGGGAGAAAATATTTAAAAATCATATCTCTGATAAGGAACTTATATTTAGAATATATAAATTCTTACACTTCAATAATAAAAAGACAAACCTAATTGAAAAATGGGCAAAGGATCTGAATAGTCATTTCTCCAGAGGAGATAAACAGATGGCCAACAGAACATGAAAAGATGCTCAACATCATTGTCAGTAGGAAAAATGCAACTCAAAGCACAATGAGATATCACTTCATACTCACTAGGATGGCCATAATCAAAATGACAGGCAACAACGAGTGTTAGCAAAGATGTGGTGAATTTGGAAACTTAATGCACTGCTAGTGGGAATGTAAAATGGTGCAGCTACTTTAGAAAATAATCTGGCAGTTCCTTAAAAAGATTTACCATAAAATCCAGTAATTCCATTCTTAGGTATGTATCCAAGAGAAATGAAAGCATATGTCCATACTGAAACCTGTACACAAATGTTCACAACAGCATTACTCATAATAGCCAAAAAGAGGAAACAATCCAAATATCCATCTGCTGATGAATAAACAAAATGTGGTGGAATATAATAATGGAATATTATTTGGTAATAAAAGAAATGAAGTACTGATATATGCTACAACATGGATGAACCTTGAAAGCAGTCATGAAAGACCAGATACTGTATGATTCCATTATATGAAATGTCCAGGACAAGTAAATCCATAGACAGAAAGTAGATTAGTGGTTGTCTAGAGCTAGGAGGTAAGGTAGGCATAAAGGAAATGGCAAGTGATTACAAATAAGTATAGGGGTTTCATTTTGGAGGGATGAAAATGTTCTAGAATTAGATAGCGACGCTGATTGCACAACTCTGTGAATATACTAAAACTATACTTTTAAAAGGCAAATTTTATGGCATGTGAATTAATATCTCAATAAAGCTGTTAAATATATAAAAATAAACTACCTTATTATGCCAAAATGTAAGCCTCTGTTTTCTTAATAAGTAGATCTGAAAAAAAAAGTTTTTGCCAACTTGAATATACCTCTATATGTCTGACATAAGGCAAAGTTTTCCTCTAAAAAGATCCTCAAAAAGGAAGCAAATCTGTCTCTTAGACCTTTCCCCATCCCTTTCAACACTAACTCTAAGGGAGTGAGGGTCTGAGAGCACAGAATAAGTTTTTATGACAGGATCTTGCCCCCCTTTTGAGACTCCCTAAGAAAATAGACAACTGTGGTTTCTGCCTGCCCCGCATCTGCTCCCCTGCTTCTAGTAACAGCATGCCAATGTTCCTTCTGTCAGCTACTCTTCCTTTACTCTCAGAAGGTCTATTAATCAGGGTACCTTCTCCTTCCATGGCCAAGAAGTGGGCATGTGACCCATTTGTCCAATCAGCTGTCCTTCTTTGAGGATTAGAATTGAGAGTGGGGTGACGATTTAGCTGAAAATACAGCTACTTTGCCATCCAGGGATGTCCCAAGGCAACTGCGCCATAGTTTCTGCTACCTGGAGTTAGGAGAGCTGTTGAGCTCCTGTTTCTTTTCTTTTTTTTTTTTTAAAGATTTATTTATTTATTTAATTCCCCCCCCCTCCCCTGGTTGTCTGTTCTTGGTGTCTATTTGTTGCGTCTTGTTTCTTTGTCCGCTTCTGTTGTCGTCAGCGGCACGGGAAGTGTGGGCGGCGCCATTCCTGGGCAGGCTGCTCTTTCTTTTCACGCTGGGCGGCTTTCCTCACGGGCACACTCCTTGTGCGTGGGGCTCCCCCACGCGGGGGACACCCTTGCGTGGCGTGGCACTCCTTGCGCGCATCAGCACTGCGCATGGGCCAGCTCCACACGGGTCAAGGAGGCCCGGGGTTTGAACCGCGGACCTCCCATATGGTAGACGGACGCCCTAACCACTGGGCCAAAGTCCGTTTCCCCTGTTTCTTTTCTTGCACTCTTAACTTGGTCTTTTCAGACATGCAAGGGCTGACCAATTCTATATTATTGTTTTGGCAGGGACAAGGGGGCTCAGGGTTGTCCAGACAATGAAGGAGGAAGACTCCTAAACAGGAGTTGTGACCTGAAAACCACTACTTCCAACAGAGCATCTTCTCTTTGTTTAATTCTTGGTGACTGTTTTGTTCTAATATTTTAACAAAAGCTCTAAACATTAAATCTCAACTCTTTCAAGGCACTTTGTTAGTTGGTAGAATATGAAGATGGAAAAAAAACCATATCCCTACTCTCAAGAAATTCTGTTGGTGTGTGCAGGGAGTGTGCTGAAATGCTTTCTCAATTCTGACTGAGAGAATTAGAGGGAAGGACCAGAAAAAGGGGGTATTTGAGCTTGGCTAGAGGTAGAGGCTCCCAGTCTGAGAAATTTCTATGACTCAGAGGGAAACTACCCTTTGTGATGGAGTATTGAAATCACAGAATCATGGACTCTGGGGCTGTTAGGGACCTCACAGATCATCCAGTCCTACATTTACTAGATGAAGAAATGGAGATTCTAAGAGGTGTAGTGACTTGGCCAACAGCACACAGAGTGTCGACCAAACAGGGATTAGGACATCTCTGACTCCTAGTCCAGTGCTCATCTCACTACCTCCCAATCACGTGGTTGACCTTGGCTGGCTCCTCCAGGCTTCAGGGGTTTGGGGAGGAAGAGGAATAATATCTGGGGTTTGGTAAATGGTTCCCCAGAGACAATGGAATCGGGGAAGATTGCAGCAGTTTTAGTCATGGTGCTTTCTTCAGTAGGTTTTCCCTTTGGAGCCTTGGCAGGAGAGATGGGACCAGGGTTTGCACAGCAATGGGGGTGTTGGTATGTGTATTTTCCTCCCTTCTCCAGCTTCCTGGAGCACTTGAAATAGGTCGATGGCTAAAAGGCTTGGTGAAATGATGTCTCTCACCTCCATGGTCTCTTTCCTCTGAGTGACCCAGTCAATTGGGGTTGAAGATCTCTTGGTTGTCTTTACCTGTAAGGTTTTGGGATATCAGTCAAATATCTAGCAGGAAGTGTGAGAAAATAATTCAGAAATGAGGACTGGGATTTCTCCAGGGCTGACAATGATATACCTTAGCCTGGCAACTTGCTCTGGGCCAGATCAGCCCAGTGTAAATAGCATGCATTGCTGGTTCTGGGAAGAGCGATAGAAGAGCCTGGACACTATTCTTGGGAGCTCATGCTTGGGTGGAAGAAGACAAGGAGTGAAGTCCTTCAAGCTGTGCTCTTCAGGCATCTCTGGGCATGATCAGTTTAGCCAATACTTATAGAGAACTTCCCATGCTCCAGGAACTGTGCTAGGACCTGTGGCCCACTCATAAATAAGACATGACCCCTGCCTTCAAGGAACTACAGACAAACATAAGACTGACAAGTTTAATAGAATATGGTCAGCAATACAGAAGCACAGAAGTGAGGTATGCATCCCACCTGGGGTTTCAAGGAAGATTTCATAGAGGAAAGGCTGCCCAAGCAAAGTTGGTAGCCAGGAAAGAAAGCTAAATTACAGGAGTCATGGCCCCAAAACCACAGGCTAAAGAACCACATTGTTGGGGATTGAATCATGGTCCCCACAAAAGGCATGTTCAGTTCCCAACCCTGGGTCTGGTGGTTTTGAACCCATTTGTAAATAGGACCTTTGAAGATGTTATTAGTTAAGGTATGCCCAAAGTGAATGAGGGTGGGTCTTCATTCAATAAGGCGGAAGTCCCTATAAGAGAAGGAAATTAGACATGGGAAAAGAAGCCATAGGAAGAGCAGGAAACCTGAAGTCAATGGAACCCAGAAGAGAAAGGAGAGGATATTGTCATGTGATGAATAAGTCAAGGATCAGCAGCAGCCAGCCCTAGCATGCCACAGTATTTGGGGAGAGAGCACTGACTCGCTGACATTTCGATTTTGGACTTCCACTAGCCTCAAAACCGTGAGTCAATGAATTCTTGTTGTTTAAGCCAACTCATTATGTGGTATTTGTTTTACCAGCTGGGAACTAATTCACACATGAACAAACAAACCACATGAACCACATGTGGAATGTGGGATGGGGGAAATGACAGGCAGTTGATGGTGTTACTGGAGTATGAGGAGGGAGATGGGAAGCGTGGGGGTGGATAACATAGAGAAGCAGGTGTGTGAGCAAGTGCGGAGGCAAGTTATACTAAAGAGCATGGTCTTTATTCTGAGCAGGAAAGAGGGAGTGCCTTGGGAGGTCTGCATTTTAAATAGATCACTGCAGTGTGGATTTGAGGAGGAGGAGCCAAGAATGAAGGGAAGGAACTAACTGGAAGATATGATGAGTGCCTGATGCATTCATGAGAATAGAGGGCATGAATTGGAGAAATAGCCAGGAAGTGAGCAATGGAGATGAGATGGGTAAGAGAGAGGAACAAATCCAAGGACGCTCCCAGATTTCTGTCCTGTGCCTGGGTGGAAATTGGGGCCGTGAACCGAGATAAGAAATACAGGGAAGGGAACGAGTATGGGAGGGAGATGCTGCTGACGGCTAACATTTATTTCTATGAATGAGGCACTGTGTCAAGAGTTTTCCATGCATAACCCTATGAAGTAGGTATTATTATTATTCCCAATGTATAGATGAGGAAAATGAAACTTTGAGATATTGAATAGCTTGGCTGGATATGCACAGCTGTTAGAGTGGAAGAAAGTGGTCAGAATCCAGGCATTCTGCCTCCAGGGCTTGTGCTCTTAAGGAAAGCTTTAGAAGTGTGAAGAGTGTGAAGAGCCTGTGGAATTCATAATGGAAAGGTCTGGGCTTTAGCAGGGTCTTCAGGATTCAGATCCTAGTAGAAACCGTGAACTCAGATTAAACTACTCAGGTTGACCCCAGGCCTGCCCTGCTTCTCTGCAGTGTGTTAAAGAAGATAGCCAGAGAGTAAGGGGCCCACAATGAGACAAAAACAGAAGTATTCACTCTGACTTTTAAATCAGAAGACATGACTGCAATCTGAGCACCAGAAAACTGAGTAATCACAAACATAGTACTGGTATCAAATAAAAACATCCACCAAATTAAGCCAACATATTAATTATATTAATAATAGTTATGTAATATGTAATAGTAATATCCTAAACAGTAAGCATTTTACATAAAGAGCAGTCATTAGTGAGGCACAAGTTTCCCAAACTGTCCCATGGAACAGTTGCTCCTGGAGATGTTAATAAATGTTTAGAGGCAGTAGATGTAGCTCAAGTGGTTGAGGACCTGCTTTCCATGTATGAGGTCCTGGGTTCAATCCCTGGTATCTCCAGATAAACAAACAAAAAACAAACAAATAAATGTTTAGATAAAAAGCAGCTTTGGAGTCAGATAAGTTTAAGGAATGCGGGTATAATTTAAACAGAGCGGCAAACTTCTGGTTTACACTTCCTTCCCTTTTTTCTGTGTTTGGAGGCAGAGTAGTATAATAATGACTAAGAGGATAGGCACTAGAAATAGTCTGGGGCTGAATCTTGCCACTGACAAGCTGGTTAATATTGAGCAGGTCACTGAACTTTCCTAAACCTTATTTTCCTCGTTTGTGTAGAGAAGTAGTAATATACTCATTTTAAAGATTGTTCTTGAGATTCAATTCCATAATGCACTTAAAACTTAGAACAGAGCATGGTAGAGGGAGGACTCCGTAAATGTTACTGTTATCTATAAACTATATTGATTATTAACAAGTCAATTTGATACCCTTATCACTCATCTTTAATCCTTATCACTCATCTGCACACACACACTGATGCCCACATTTCTTAAAAGTCAAAAGTCTTTGCTCTGATTCCCTATTAGCTGAAGTTCTTGGTACCCCCACCCCTGCCCCACCACAGCCCAGGACTGGGAATCACTGAGCTCTTGCCCTACTTGACTTCAGGCAGGGGAACTAGAGAGAAGGAGGATTTATGCCCTGGCAGCAAGGTCTTTAAAGGGTCACTGCTAACTCAGTCAGCTTTGTGCCCTCTTGAAAAAGGCATGCATCCTCTGGGAAGATACTGGTCTGGAACAGGGCTCACAGCTTGGCAAGTGTTTCAGTCCCCATTTATACCATCCACCAGATGCCCTTGAGCAGTGAACAACTTGTAGAACCATACAAGGCAATTCTGACCTTCCTGTCCTTAAGGAAGGGGCTGGAAGCTGATGATCATTGGATAAACAAATTTCTCACTCCCCTTCTCCCAGCAATTCAGGAGACAAGGTCCCTGAAAGCCCTAGGTAGAAAAAAAATCCTTCTCCTCCCTCTCTCCTCACGTGTGCCCCACCCTCCATTCATTCACAGAGGCTGACATCAGAATATCCTGTTTGTGAGCAGTTACCCCAGGTCTGGCCTGTTTCTCTGAAACCTTAATTGAGGTTATGAGATGACAGAGCAGTGGAAAGCAGAAGTGGGGAAGAGATGATTTTCCAGGTTTCCTCTAACACATAATGAGCACCAACTTTAACTACAGCAGGCCAGGGCCAGAGCAAGACTGACTTCCTGACCATGCTTTGGGGCAGTGAAGGGAGAAAAGTAGGAACGGGAGCTACCCCTGGCAGCTTTTTAATTTCCCATGTGGCCAAAATGCTTGGCTCCCAATAAGGACTCTCAGCTCGGCTTTAGGTAGACGCTTCCTACGTGAAATTGACTGGGAGGAAAAAAAATCCCAGATTTTCCTGTTCTTTTCTGGGGGTTGTGGATGGAGTAGGTGTACTCAACAGTGCACACACACTCATGCTCCCACAAATAGTCTCCTCAGCAACGAGAGGGACTATGTTCTGGAAGCGCCACTCTTCAGCCCAGAAGCCAAATCTGGGTCTGGCAGGTGGTCATCTGGCGAGGGCCCTCCAACCTCTGTTCCCTCCTCCATCAAGTGAGGGATATGATGGGATGGTTCTTCAGGCTCCTCACAGCTCTGATTTGATATGCTGTGGTTCACACCTCTCAGGGTTATTCACTCGACTTCCAATCCTGTCTAGAGGATCAAGCTCAGGCCCCAGGTAGTACAGAGGACCAGAAATGGCTCACACCCCTCTGTCCCAGAACGACCCCAAGGTGCTAAACGTGCAAGGACACAAGAGGCCTGTGTACCAAAGACAAAAACCTTCCCCCTTACTATTTTGCTTAGCATCTGCCTCGGTTGCTTTTGGAGAGAAATACAGGCTGGGGACCCAGTTGGGGGTTTAGGTCCTGTGGACTTTAGGCTCAAAAACAAAGGCCGAGCTAGATCAAGAAGGGACCTTCCCTGATTATGAGGGGAGAGAGGCCCTGGGCTGTCTTTACCTCACCATAGGGCTGGCTGCCTCTCTCCTCTCTCCTCTCCCATAGACTGGGGTGGGGTGGTGTGGAGGGGATCCTGTTGTCTCCTCTGAAGCTGGTGGTTTCACCTCCTTCCCCTTCTGTCCCCTAAGGTTGGGGTCTCCACACCTTGCCCACCTGCTCCTGGGTCTGACATCTCCATCCTCCTTCCTTTTTTCTCCTTGGGATAGGGGTCTCCACGCTGCTCCTTCTCTTTCTCCCCCAGGACCTGGCTTTTTAATTCCTTTCTAGGACGGGACTCTCCAGCCCTGAGCGGAGGGTCTGCATTCTTTTTTTCTCTTCTTAAAGCCACAACTCCCTCCCCCCACTCTTCTTAGCTCCCCTCCCCACCCCCTCCCTCAGCCCCGAGGCATTATGGGAGGAAACAAGATGTGGGGCGAGAGCGGCGCGGGGAGAAGCCCGCAGTGCGGGGCCAGGCGGCCGCAGCCAATGGCGAGCGCGGACGGCGGCGCGCGCGGCGGGGGGGCGGGGGCGGGGCGCTATTTCAGCGGGGGCCGCGCGCCGGCCGGGCTCAGTGGCTGAGCGGAGCGAGCGGCGCGGCGCTGTGTTGGAGCAGCGGGCAGGCCAGCGGGCGCGAGGCGGAGCGCGGCGGGCCGGGAAGCTCGGAGGGCGGGTGGCGGCGGGGAAGCGCGCGGCCCGGGGCTGCGGAGCCGGAGACCGCGGCGGCGATTGCTGCCGGAGGAGCCGAGGGGACACCGCCCCTGCCCGCGCTCTACCTCTCGCCCGCGCTGCTTCCCCGTGGCCCCGTGCGGACTCGCCTCGGTGAAGGTGAGCGGTGGGTGGGGGCGGCGGCCTCACGCGCTGGGGCCTTAGCCGCGGTCTCCCTGCGGACTCCGTACCCCACGCCGGCCCCAGTTCCGGCTCCGAGGCCTGGAGCTGGGCTGGCCCGGCCGCCGTCGCCGTTGACGGCGCCAGTAGCGCAGCCCGACCCCGGCGCCCCTCCCTCCCGGTGCGGCCCCGGCTGCGCCACGCTGTGCCCTCGCGACCCTTGTGGCGCGGCTGACGGCCCCGGGGCTGTAGGGGTGCCGCTCCTCCCCCCCCCTCGGGAGCCTTCCTGCGCTGCCTGGAGGCCTCTGGTGTTTGGGGCCGAGGGAGACTGGGTGGAGAGGGCTCGGGCGTGACGCGGCTCCTGCCGCCGCCACCACCTTCTTGGGCGCCCTTCCTGCAGCGAGGACGCTCAGTCACTCCGGCGTTTCTCCGGGACGGGCGGGGGAGAATGGCTGACCGGCCGGGGCCGGCGGACCGGGCGGGTGGGAGGTGGGGAGAAGGACGCGCGTTCATTCCCCAGGTGCTGGCCTTCGGGACTAAAGCTCTGGAGGATGAGCGTGGGGGAGGGATACGGCCCGGGGGAAAATCACATTTGTGTGATTGTGTGTGTGTGGGTGCGTTGGGGAACAGTCCATATCATTCCAAGGCCAAGCCTTTCTTGTCGAAAACCGGGGAGGGAGGATAGGGAGCTGTCCTGGGGTGCCCTTTCCTCTTTTCAAAGGAGCCCCTGGCTCGTGACTGAGGCACCTGGCCTGGGGCCCTCTGGCCATCCTTCTAGAAGCTCAGGTCCCTTTCTTTTTTTCCCAGGAGGTAGGGGCTAAGCTGGGCACCTCCCTGTCCTTGTCTCACTGGCACCTTGGACAGGGGTGGCCGGGCCGGGCCTGGCTTCTCTCAGCCGCCTGGGGGGCCAGGGGTGAAGAATCGGGGCATTGTAGTCACAAGACCAGCATTATGTAACTGCAGGCACTCTCCTAGAGATTAAGATGGCTTTTCATTACTGTGTCAAAGTTGTTCTTTTGGACTTCGGGGATGAGGCAGTGGAGCAGGTGAGCTTGCTGGAAAAACCCATGCCAAATTCGTCCTTGTCTGTAACCAGTCCCCACCCCCACCCCTGAGTTTGTAACTTGGAATAGGCCACCAGGTGACACTAGTTTTCTTCACATTTATAATATCAGAATATTCTCCCTGTGCTGCTGTTGCATCTTTGCTCAAACACATTGAAGTTGTCCTGTTGATATCTGAATTCTGCATTTGGTTTTTAAATGAACACAGTGACTTGCCCAAGGTCATATACCTGGTTAGGCCTTGAACAGGTTTTCCTGACCAACCATTGCTCAGCACTGAGCGTTGCTTACAGCTTCCCTCTTGAGGCTCTGACTTTTCCTCTTAGGGGTGTGTCAGAGACTTTCCCTTCCTAGTATAGGGACTGGAGCACTGATCCACCAACCCTTAAGCTCTGGCAGCCTCTGCTGAAGTGGAACCCGCCCAGCTTAGTTTGACAGTGCCAGACGAAGGTGCCTTGGATACGCCAAAGGCTGCCTGGCTAGTGGCGGGCATGCGTGCACTCTTTACATCTGGTGGAGGCTGAGAGTAGTTGTGAGTTCCGTTTCCCTTCCAGTTCTTCCACACAGGTTAGTTTGGCTGTCACAGTGGCCTGGAATAATAACCAGGGACCTCTCTTTGAGCAGGCAGGCCCCTCTCTAGCCTTGCCTCAGCTGGGTACGACTTTGTTTTTTTGTCCATTGGGTTGGGCTCTGAGGGTTGGGGGGGATTGTCACTGCGGTCCGTGACAGAAAGCAGGATTTTGATCTCATCCCTTCTGTTCTGCAGAGCACCATGCATGCTATAGACTGCCAGGCAGGTCTTGGCCAGCCCTCGGGATACTTCTCATCCCAGGAAGGGACCATGCGGGGTTTACTGCCACAGAGCTCTGGTTGTTACAAGAAGAATGCCATGGCTGGGATAGCAGGACTATGAAACAGGGCTGTTAAAGTAATAATTCTTTATCTCTCATTGTTTTGTTTTATTTTTTTTAAGTCTCTATTACTATGTTTCTCACAGTCCTATGTTTTTTATTATTTAGGGGAGAGAGAGCTTCATCATTCCTGTAAGAAGAATAAGATACTCTCCCCTAGTATAATGCCTTTGTTTCACCTAGTAGGCTGGTAATTTTTGAATGAATGAATAAATTAGATGTGAGGAAACAAAGATCCATGGAAATCACAAATCAGTGTTGGCACTGGGTCCAAAACTTAGGGCTTTCAAATACTAGCTTGAACTTTAAAGACTTAATGCTACAGTGAGGATACAGGGGAAGAAGAGGGAAGGATGAGACAGAGACTTGATAGAATGTATGACTTGCCAGGTCTGAGGCTGCTACAGTCAGTATATAAACAGATGAGCATGGCTGTGTTCCTGTAAAACTTTATGTACGAAAATAGGTGGTGGGCTGAACCTGGCTGAGGGGACCTAGTTTGCTGACCCTTGTATAGACTGTATTTGCAGATGTGCTCAGATAACCTCATAACAACCCCCGCCAGATAGGGAGCTATCTTCCTTACTAAAATGGAAATATCCAAGTGCAGAAAGGTTAAGTGACTTGTCCAAGACCACATAGTTCAAAGTCAGGACCAGAACTCAGACCTACTGATTTCTGGTCCATCTTCTTTCCACCTTGATACCAATAATGTAGTAGTGGTTATTTAGTCAGGGGCTTATTGGGTTTGGGTTTTGTGCTCTCTGGTTTATCCTCAGGACAACCCTGTGATCCCCATTCTACAGATGATGACATTGAAGCCAAAAGGTTAAGAAACTTGCCCCAGGACGCAGCTAATAGGTGGTAGATTATGATATCATCTTGGCTGTCAGTGCTGATGAGAATATCAGAAATAGATAAATTTAGAACTGGAAAAGCCTCATTTTACAGGCGATAAAAACACTAGCTATGTCTTTTTTACTGCTTGTTCTGTATTTCCCAGAGTTGGGGACTTAAGAGCTCCCTCTGCTCTGAAGCATGCCAGTGCCTTATGTCTGTGTTTTCTGTTGCCCTTCCCTCTTCCCACCGAGACCCACGCCCAGCAGCTGATGTTCATTGACCAGAGCATGGGGCTGACTGTCAGCCTCACCTCATTGTTCTTTCTGCAGTGTCACGATGTCTGACCGGAAGGCAGTGATCAAGAACGCAGACATGTCTGAGGACATGCAACAGGATGCCGTTGACTGCGCCACGCAGGCCATGGAGAAGTACAACATAGAGAAGGACATTGCTGCCTATATCAAGAAGGTGAGCGGATGGCTGCGGCTGGTGGCCAGGTCGGGGGATGGGCACCTGATCTGTGCTCCAGTGAGGACTGGAGCTGGGAACATAGCAAAGCAGGCATATCCCATTGCAGACAAGACCCTAGAACTTGCAAAGCAGACAAATTAGGGGTTGTTTTTTTCCTGCCAAAGCATTTATCTTAGGAGTTCTTAATAAGAGCTTTATGGTGTATGTGTGTGTATTAACAGATAATTACATTAATGCAAGGCCTCAGGGAAGGATGAGACTATGCAGAGAAGTTTCAGGATAAATACAAATGGTGCAATTCAGGGCTATCCAAAATAAAGACCAAGGATATTTGAATGGATAATATAATATTGCATACAATTTTTTAGGGATCTGTACCATTTGTAGTGAAGTATTCCTATGATAATCATCCTTGTGTAGAGGGTTTTCTTTCTCTTAAAGAAATACTTAAAAATACTGCATCATCCCCTTCTCCCTACAGATACCTTTTTTTTTTTTTAATGGATGAATAATAATAAGGCAATGGGTTTGTTCCCTGAAAAGTTCCTCAGTGAGTGGGTTAATGGGTTTGGTTAACATAGTGAGGAAATATCTAAGCTGGGAGTGGGACTAGGGTCCCTGATTCTATTCAGGACCCATTACCCATTGAAGACACAGTCCCAGTCTTGACATTCTCAGTTCTGAATGGTGCATGAAAACAGTGGTAGTCTGGTCCATAGAGGTGGTAGGGTTTCCCTGGGTTTTCTAAAATTTTGCTTCCCTCCCCAGATGGGTGAGATAAGAAGAGGAGACTGGAGTTCTGGGAGGCCTTGTATGTGGAGTCAAGGGGTGCAGAACCAGTGTGGCTGTTGGGGGTACCAGCTCCTTGCTGAGTGATAACCTTGCTGTCTTATCCAGGGAGAGAATCCAGCATCATGGACTCTTTGAGCTGGAAGAGTCCTTAGATTATCTGGTCCAGCTCCCTCATTTTGCTGGTATGGCAAATGAGAGCCTGGGAAGTGACTGGTTCTTTTACATTATACAGAGTCTTGAACCAGGACGGATGCATCTAGAATTGATCTATCTGTTTCCTGCTGCATCCATAGGGCAGGTCGCTGCCTGTCTGATTAGATCACCAGGCTTTCCTGGGTGGTTTTGATGCTAGACTTCTGCCCGTGTGAGAAGTGAGGGACTTGCCTTGGTCTCTTGGCTGATGTTCTTGTTCTGGAGTGCACAGCCCACACATGGCCTGGAGAGAAGTGCCTTTAACCTTTACTTGTACAGAACTTCTTTCTGGTGTTTTTTTGTTTGTTTGTTTGTTTTAAAATAAGTTTAATTTCATTTATTTTTTCTTTTTGGAGGTATTGGGGATTGAACCTGGGACCTCCTACATGGGAAGCAGGCACTCAACCACTGGGCTAAACTTGCTCCCCTCTTTGTGGAACTTTTGAGATTTGTTCTCCATTTTGCTGAAGTGCCCTAGTTTTGGCATTTTGGAAACGCTAGTTTAGTAATGGGGGACGTCTGCTCCCTGTTTTTATACTCATGCTCTTAATGTTGGAGTGGTCCTCCATTCCATTGGCCTCTCTAATCCCCTTACTGAGAAATCAGAGTGGGTTAATGGGTGGTGTAAGGAGGTGGGATGTTAGGTGATTGGGATGTAAAGTGCTAGAGCCTTAGTGAGGAGAAATAATAGAGGCTTTGTGGTGTTACATTATTAATGAGGGGTGGAGTGTCCTAGCCATCCCTAGAACCTGAGCTCCTGAGTCTGCGGTACTGGGGCCGTGGGCTGGGGGTGGGGTGAGGGTGATAACCAAACTTGTGTTGGTGCTGGACTTGCAGGGAGAAACTCCGTTCTGATTTCTCACCCTCCAGTTGTTCTCATCACCTTTCTTCTCCCCTTTCATTCTTCTTTTAGGAATTTGACAAGAAATACAATCCTACCTGGCATTGTATCGTGGGCCGAAATTTTGGCAGCTACGTCACACATGAGACAAAGCACTTCATCTATTTTTACTTGGGTCAAGTTGCAATCCTCCTCTTCAAGTCAGGCTAGGTGGCCATGGTGAAGGCATCAGTGGCGGTGGCGGCAGCGATGGCAGGCAGGCGGCGTTGCTGGGACTGTTTTGCACTCGGGGCCAGCACCAGGATATCCTCTCCAATGGCTGTGCTACTGCATGGACTGTATACTCGATTTCATGTGTATGTCGCAGTAAACAAAACCAAACTTCTTTCTGTTTAGTTGCCTGGAGAAGAAGGCTGCTTTATGTTTGATTTTCAAGACGTTAAAAAAAATTTTTTTTGGTTGTATTGCACTAGGAAATCTCTCCCCATCCCTCCCTTTTCTCTTTCTCTCCCTATACAAAATAGGAAGCCCTCAACAAAGCCCGTAAGAGGCTTTGAGGAAGGCTGAGGAAAAGAAATAGGTCTCTGGAGGTGGAACTAAAACTGTGCAACTGCCTCTTCCTGGTGGTGGATGCTGCTTTAGGAGGGCAACAGAGGCTGTGCGGCGACAGTGTTAGGGTTGGCAAGGAGAGAGGGATAGGAAGGAGGGTGGGGGAATTGATTTAGTACCAGGGAGAATATTCCACTGAACTGTGATTCTGCGGCTTGGGGCAAGGATGGATTGGGGAGGGGGTGGATTCTTTAAGGGGCCCTGAGACGTGCTTGTCTGTGGTGTGTGGGAGTGGGGAGCAGACTTGTCTTGCTGTCTTTGTCAGAAGAGTTTCTAAGGGCTGTGTCTTTGTGGCTTACCTTCTTTTATTCTTGCTCCAAGTGCTCATGCTAGAAGGATGTTGGGGGTGGGATTAGCTTGATTTTTCTCTTTTCATTCTTCTATCTGCTCCCTGCTTAGCCCTCTGTTTTCTCATTCCTTTGGAGTTCTCTTAGAGCAGCCCCTGTTAGTTGGCTGGCAAGGGAATTTCTGGTGATTGTAGTTCTTTAGTTAGGTTTTAGCAATCAAACCAAATCAATGTCTCCCTTGATTTTCCCCTGTGTGTGTGTGTTGTGTTGGTGCAGGATAGAGGGGAGGGAGAGGCAGGAAAGTGTGGAATCTCTGGGGTGTTACAAGTAGGTAGTGGGCATAATTAGTTCTAAGTGGCCCTTTATGTTAAAAACCCCTGGAAGTATCTGTTTTGAGGGTAAAGACAGGTGCCACCCCTCCTGCCATCTGGGCCATTCCCTGCTTGCCCTATGGCCATCTGCTCCCTGGGAAGGCTGTTGGAGGACAACCCAGAATGAGATGGCTATGCTGCCATCTGCGCTGGAGCTGGGTCTCAGGGGAAAGGGAAAGAAACATTTGCAGCCTCTGATGAGAGGTGGCGATGGAAGTGACAAAGGGCTGAGAGGGCTTTGGGGGAACTTTGGAGGAGGTCCGTCTTACAGTGATGAAGCCAGATAGCTGGAGATGAGTAGAGCAGGAAGGGGGAGGAGATTCCAAGGAGAATACTGGGGAAATCTTGTCTGTTGTAACAGGGATGGGCAGGAGTTTGGGGAAAGGGTGGGGGATCATTGCTGAGTGAGCTGCTGATTCTTGAGAATCACATTCAAAACTTGTATAGGGTGACACTGTTCGGGGGGGGGGGGGCCCAGCTCATTTTTTTTTTCCAAGTCCGTTGTCAGGGCTGGTGGGAAGGCAGGAGAATGCCCTCTCCCCAAGCCCTTAGTGTGTGCAAGCTTTCTTTTCAATGCTTGTGGGGGAGGGAAGGGACTGGGGTGGTGAATTTCCTGTATGTATCAAGCCTCCCCTCAGTGGTCATTGTCTATGGCAGATTGAGTGCTTCATTTTAGTTTTTGTTTTGTTTTTTTTAAATGAATGTGCAAGTCTCTGTTTCTCCCTGCCCTCCCAAACTTGTGTGGCCAGTTGGAAATGTCTGGTTTGTTTTCATCTCTCCCCCATTTCTGGAGCAGGGGCTGAGACCCTGCCACATCTCCTATGCTCTGCATCCACGCCTCTTTTGGACATTAAAGGTCGATTGATGCATTTCTGAGCTGTTGGGGTTTCTTTGGGTTAAAGGGGTTGGTCTGGTGGCAGTGGTGCCACCCAGTGGGTGGGGATGGGGGATATCTTGGGTGGAGTAGAACTGAGGCTGAAGGTAAAAGACTAGACTGTGCTAACTGGTTGTAGGGGCTAGGCTTGGGCCTCTTCGGGGGAGAACGTCTAGCCAGTAACACACACACAAGGGCTCCTGGGTCCTACCTCCCTCAGGAGGGATGGGTAGGTGAGCCACATTTTGGGTCTTTGGTATATTAGTTGCTGTCTTCCCCACAGTAACCACTCTTCCCAGCTTGGAGGAGTCTTGGCTTCTTAGAACCGTGGACCAACACTTGTAGCCCTCCTTCCCATTCTAAGCTTCTCTGCGGCCTGGAGATGTCCCTGTCAACTCAGCAATGGAGAAACTGGGGGTCTTCAGCCTTCAAGGCAGGTGGAGGCCTTTTGGTGGCCCTCAAGTGTTTCTCTGCCTTGGGTTATCCTGGTTGTACTACTAAGCTCTACCCACACACACTTGGAGAAGTCAGCAGTGCCAAGACCATTCTGAAAGTATCTGCCCAATACTGATGCTAAGCCATTGGTGTCTGGACTTGTAGCCACAGTCCTTGTGGAGTTGTTCAGGAGCGAATAGGCTTTGTCCTTATTTCTGTTGTCACTTGTTCACTCAGCATTTATTGAGTTCCTCTTGTGTGCTTGCTTCTAGGATGCTGGTCACACAGAAACAAGACAGCACGTTCTCTCCTTCCATCATGTGCACATCCTAGTAGATAGAACAGATACATAAACATTGATAAGCTTTGCAACAGTAATGTGCTATCTTGGAACAAACTGAGCAATGAGCTACTGAGTGGGTAGCTTGCTAGAGGATGTTTTTACCCTGTGGGGTCCAGGAGGGGAGGGATGAGAGCATGGCTATAGAAAAACCAAGACTTTCTCCACATCACTGGCCCTACTTGTGTGCCCTGTTCTCGTTCTGTCCTGGGATGAGGTGTAGGAGGATTGTGGAAGGCAGAATGGAGCCACTGCCAGAACCGTGGCTAGGCAGAGGGAGTGTGCCTATTCACATTAGTATCCCCACCTCCCATCCCGTTCTCCAGTGTTACGGGGACCTGTTTTGGCTGAACCCGACCAAAAAGCAGATTGTAAGGCTGAGTTGGGGGTATATAGTCTATAGTGATCAAATTTGCCCAGTGAATGGAGCAGGAGAGAAGGTTAGGGAATGGATTTAAACTGGGGGCAAATGGAGAATTAAAAGCATGGCAAGAAATTGCCTCTTGCCATGGTGCTATCTGTTTCTGTCCCCTGAACCACAATGTCCTTTAGCCTAGATGTAAGGTTTGGCTGTTAACCAGCCCCTCACTTCTAGGCCTTTGCTTAAACATCCTTTTATCAAAGGGGTCTTCTCCTGACATCCTGTATGAAATAGTGCCTCTCCTCCATCACTATCAACCTCATCCAGTTGAATTTTGTACAGAACCTATCAATACCTGACATTTTTTGTTGAACTTCCACAACAGAAAATAGGCTTTATGAGAGCAGGTCATTTTCTGTATTGTTCACTGTTTATCTCCAAGCACATAGATAAGCATCAGTCTTGTAGTGTTTATGCTTGATAAATGTTGCCTGGTCAAATGAAAAAGATGAGAAGAGAGCCAAGCAAACGTGGGCAGTCCTGTCCCAGGGTAGCCTGGCCTTTCCTGAAGAGACTTCTGCCTTTGGTTTGACTCCTCCTCGTCACCCAAGCCCTATGTGTTTGTGTTCCCTGTGTGTTTCTTGCTGCTTGGAAAGATTTAAGAGTGGGTCATTCCCCAAGGGAATTCAAATCTCAGCCCCCTTGCTTGCCAGCTATTGAAGAATGAAATAGTGTGTCCATAAAGGCCATTTTATTTTTAAAGCATTTTCAGTTAATTATGTCAGTGAAACATCAGAGCACCCATCTAAGCTAGAGCCAGCAGTCATTAACCACATTTTGGATAAGTAAACTGAACCAGTGAGGGTGAGCGACTTGCTAAAGTCCACACAAATGGTAACACACTGTAACCAGAGGCACTGTGAAATGGGTTTACCTGGGTTTGGCAGCAGTGGTATCGCTGACAGTCCTTGAGATTTCAGCCCAGCTCTCTAAATTTAGGAGTGAATCCCTGATTGCACTGATGTTCCCTATCCAGGGGCTCTGGTTTAATAATTCGCTGTCCTCCCTCCTTCTGCCCTTACCGAGGATCAATTAGCTGCCCCTTCCTCCTTGGGACTTCGTTGGAGGGATAATAATGCCTCTCCTGGACTTAGAAGAGAGAGGAGACTCCTGGAATTCTGATCTCCTAGACCTCCCCTGAACTAAAGGAAACAGCCTCTTCATTGCTCTGTTAACAAGGAGCGACCTTTCACCCCTCAGAGAGGTCAGACCTTGTGTGTCCACATCAGTGTTCACGCATGCTCCTCCCCACAGACTGCTGCCTACCAATATGTAGAGTGTGAAAAGAAACGAAAAGTACCGGCAGAACCCAGGTCCCCATGGACTCTTCTCCCATGCTTTGTCCATGCAAAGGTGTGCAGTGTTTGTGGTGCGGCTGCTGAGCACTGCTGTCTTGGGCTGTCTGGAGAGAAGCCACATATGCAGAGACTGGTGGTCTGGGCAGAACACAGGATCTAGAATCAGAAGACGGTTGTTCTAGAAACAACACCTTCCCACTATATGAACTTGGGCAAGTTACTTGAGCTCTCTGAGCCTTAATTTCTTCATCTGTAAAGGGAGAATAATTGTCTTCCCTAAGGGGTTGTTATGAGGGTCAATGATATATGTGTGAGAGTGTTTTGAAATTGGAAAGGGATGATGATGATTGATTAGGGTCAGTGATGACAAAGCTTGGGGAAAGAATAAAGAATCCTGGGAAGTCAGGCCCTCAAAATGTCCCTCCATACCCTGTCACACCAGTGTACTCCTTCCCTGCCAAATCGTACCATATTATAAAGGAGGAAATTAAGGACCAGACAGGGAAAGAGACTTACCCAAGAGCCATGGATGGTTTGGGACAATTAGAACCTGGTCTCCTAACTCTCAGGCCAGGGATGATCCTGGTTTAAAGTGGCAGAGGGGGCTAATTTCTCACTAGGCATTAAACCCCCTACTGAACTCTGAAGTGCCCTGTACTTGGTGTTGGTTTTTAGTATCTACAGAGTTGTGCAACCATCACCATTTTCTAATCCCAGAATATTTTCATTACCGCAGAAGAAACCCAGTACCCACTAGCAGTCATCCCCCATTCCCTCTTCCCCTTAGCCCCTGGCAACCACTGATCAGTCTATGAATTTGCCTTTTCTGGACATTTTATATAAATGGAATAATACAATATGTGGCTTTTTGTGTGTCTGGCTACTTTAGCTTAACAATGTTTTCAAGGTTTAACTGTGTTGTAGCATTTATCAGCACTTGATTCCTTTTTCTGGCCAAATAATGTTCCAGTGTATGGATATACCACATTTTATTTATCTGTTCATCTGTTGATGGACATTTGGGTTGTTTCTACTTTCTGGCTGTCATGGATAATGCTGCTATGAACAGTCTTATACAATTTTTTGTGTGGATGTATGTTTTCAATTCTCTTTGGGGCATTGTTCATTTATTTTTCAGAAAATGAACCCTCTTGATAGATAGAAAATGGGCAGAATACAGAGACTTTCCAGGCCAAAGCACCTTTCTCTCCAAGGCAGAAGCTGGCAAATCACAAAGCACAAGGGAGGGCAGGAGGGAATCTGCTAGCTCTGCCTCGCCAGGGTGGGCAGGGTGGCCTCTAAAACCAACTGCTGCACCCTCTCGCTGGTCTCTTGACTCACTTCCCTCTTGACTGCCGGGATTTCTTCACTATTCCTTTTTCTGTCCAAGTGTGAGAACCAGCCCAGGTTGTCAGCGATGACGTGGTGGTTCCTGCAGCCGAGGCAGGCCGCAGTGACTATGCCTGGTGAAAGGCCTGCGTGGAGATGCCCTGGGAGAACCCAGTCCCACAGATCTTGCAGGTATAGGCCAACTGGTAGTGTGCCACCTCCATGTGCCCAGCACTGCCCCAGCTCCGAGCTCAAGTGTCATGAGCCTCCCTCCCAGCCAGCCCCAAGCCCACTGCTCTACGTAGCCTCTGACTCCCATAGTTGTCTCAGGCCTAGCTCCTGGGGCCACGTGGCTCAGCAGCATTGACACAGCCCTCTTATTTTTTCATGTCAATTTACTTTTCTCTTTTTAAAATCTAGATTGAGGTTGGTACAATTTTTCTATATAGGGTCAAATAGTAAATATTTTAGGCTTTGTGGGTCATGTGGTCTCTGCCCAGTGGCTCAATTCTGCCACTGCAGTGTGGAAGTCAATATGTAAATGAATGAGCATGGCTGTGTTCCAATACAACTCTGAGCAGGCCGTGGGCTAGAGTCTGCCTGCAGATCATAGTTTGTTAACCCCTAATCCAGATAATACATTCATGTGTACAAAAAGTGAAAGCTCCCTGCTACCTGTCTCCTGTCATTGGGTTTCCCTCCCTAGAAGCAATTAATGTTATAAATTTTGTGTTCCCTTTCAGAGATAATTGATCACATTTTTAAGTGACTGCATAATATTCCAATGTATTGCAGGTAGTTTAATAAATATTAGAAAATAAACATATCTGAAGGCGTGCCGTGGAACAGAATGCTGTTCTAGGAGTGCAGACCTCACCTGGTCACGTGGCTCCTCCATTTCAGTGATTCTTTGAACTTTTAGGATTTGCCCAGGAGTTTTGGGGCAATGCATGATGAATACAATGGATGATTCCTTTTGGGTAAAAATCAAGATGGTTTATGAATCAGTGAGAAACAGAACTAAGGGATTCACACACATCTATGTTGACATATAGGTAGAGATTTATTGCAAGCTGGAAACCACAGGGCAAGCTATCAGGAAGGGCAGGTGCTGGCACTGCAGTTCCCAGGCAGAATTTCTTCTTGCTCAGAGAAATCTCAGTTTTGTTCTTACAGCTTTTCAACTGATTGGATCATGCCCATCCAGATTATCCAGGATCTCCTTATATAAGTCAACTGATTATAGATGTTGATTACATATACGAATACCTTCACAGCAACACCTAGATTAGTGATTAACTGGGTAACTGGGTACTATAGCCTAGCCAACTGACACACAAAATTGACAATCACAGTTTGTAAACAGGCTGAGAAGATTACTCCTAAAAGAGGAATCCAAACAGTCAAAGAAGCAAATCATTTTTTTTTTAGGAGGTACCAGGAATTAAACTCAGGACCTCGCATGTAGGAAGCAGGCACTCAACCACTGAGCTACATCAATGAGAATTAGTTGTTTTTTTTGTTTCTCTGTTCTTAGGATACTGGGGATTGAACCTGGTACCTCATACATGGGAAGCAGGCGCTCAACCACTTGAACTATATCTGCTTCCTGCAAATAATTTTTAAAACTTTATCGAAGTGTAATTGGCATAAAATACATTTCACATATTTAAAGTATACATCTTTAAACCTACTACAATCAATCTAGCAGACATTTCCATCACACCCAAAACTTCCTCGTGAGCATTTGTAATCCCTGCCTACTTTCCGCTTCCTCCCCTTCCTCCCAGTCCCCATCCCTAGGCAAGCAGTGATGATCTTTCTGTCACTACAGGTTAGTTTGCATTTTCCAGAATTTTATATAAATGGAATCATTCAATATGTATTCTTTTTTTTTTCCCTGAGTCTGGCTTCTTTTTCTCAGCGTACTTATTTTGAGATTCATCTATCTTGTTCATTTATTTATTATAGTTTATTCATTTTTATTGCTGTGTAGTACTGTATTCAATTGTATGGATATACTCAAGTGTCTTTATCCACTTTTTAAATTAAGGATATTTAAATTTCTAGTTTGGCAATTATGAGTAAAGCTGCCAGAAACATTTGTGTGCAGGTTTTGTGTATACATAGGTTTTTATTTTACTAGGATAAATAATGAGGTATAAGATTTCTAGACCTTATGGTAAGTGAATGTTTAACTTTACAGGAAATTGCCAAACTCTTTTCTAGAGTGTCTGTACCATTTTACATTCCCACAGGCAATGTATGAGAATTTGATTCTCTCCATTCTCTCCATCATATGATATTGCCAGGTTTTTTGTTGTTTTTTGTTTTATCTATTCAAATAGGTATGTAGTGGTATTTCACTGTGGTTTTAATGTACATTTCCCAAATGACTAATGATGTTGAACATTTTTTTCATTTGCTTATGTGCTTATATGCCATCTGTATATCTTTGGTGAAGATCTTTCGCCTATCTTTTTTTTTTTTTATATTTTTTAAATCCCCGCCCCCCACCCTTGTGGCTTTTTGTGTGCTGTCTGCTCTCTGTGTCCATTCACTGTGTGTTCTTCTGTGTCTATATTTATTTTATTCATTTCCCTTTCCTCCCTTGTGGCTTGCTTGCTGTCTGCTCTCTGTGTCCATTGCTGCGCTCTTCTGTGTTTTTTGCTTGTCTCCCTCTTTGTTGTGTCACCTTGCTGAGTCAGCTCTCTGCGGTGCTGTGGGCCGGGTGGCACTCCTCGGGTGGCACTCCGCAGCTCATGCAGGCCAGGCAGCACTCGGAAGCATTTGTGGGCCGGGTGGCACCCTGCAGCGTGCGGGCGAGCCTGCCTTCACAAGGAGGCCCCGGGACGCGAACCCAGGACCTCACATATGGTAGATGGGAGTCCAACTGATTGAGCCATAACCGCTTCCCTTCCCTATCTTTTTATTGGTTATTTTCTTGTTAAGTTTTAAGAGATATTTATATGTTCTGGATGTGATTCCTTTGTCAAATATATCATTCACAAATATTTTCTCCCAACCTGTGGTTTGTCTTTTGCAGAGCAGAAAAAAAATTTTTGATAAAACCCAGTTTATTTTTTTTTAATCTTATTGAACCATGCTGTTGGCATTGTATCTAAGAACACTTTGCATAACCCAAGGTAACAAAGGTTTTCTCCTGGTTTTTTTTTTCCCCTTAAAAGTTTTAGTTCTATAATCTACATTTAGATCCATTTGGAGATAATTTTTATATATGGTGTGAGGTATAGATCAAGGTTCATTTCTTTCCCTCCCTTCTTCCCTTATTTCTCTTTCTCTGTCTCCCTGTCTGCCTGTCTCTCTTTCTTTTTTTTTTCTTTATTTTCTTTTAAATGTTACGTTAAAAAAAATATGAGGTTCCCATATACTCCCCACCCCACCCACACCACACCTCCCCCATCAACAAACTCTTCCATCATTATGGCACATCCACTGCACCTGGCAAATACATTCTGGAGAACCACTGCAGCACATGGACAGTGGTCCACATTGTAGTCCACACTCTCCCCTAGTCCACCCAGTGGGCCACGATGGACACACAACATCCAGCATCCGTCCCTGCAGCACCACCTAGGGCAACTCCAAATCTTGAAATGCCCCCACACCATATCTCTTCTTCCCTCTCCTGACCATCAGCACCTACTGTGGCCATCCTCTCCACATCACTACTACAATTTCTTCCCTTACTAATCACAATAGTTCCCCAGCAGAACACCAGTAAGTCCATTTTAATTCATACTCTATTCCTCCATCTTGTGGACCTAGGATGGCTACATCCAGTCCCCTCTACATCAAGAGGGGATTTAGATTCCACATGGATGATGGATGCAATTCTCCTGCTTGCAGCTGTAGACACTCTTGGCTCCCTGGTGTGGTGGTTGACCCTCTTCACCTCCCTGACAGCTGGCCAGGGTAAGTCTAAGAAGTGAGAGGATAGGAGCTGCAAGTCTGCTGAGGCCCAGGGCCTGGCTGTCACATGGACAGTCCAGAGATTCAGGTCTCCTGAGTATACACCAACCCAAATGCCAACCACAGATCTGGGAAAAGTAACAGAAGAGGCATGTGTAGAAAGGTTATATCTGAGTCCAACTCCATCATACTCAGGAACACAAACTCCAAAGTAGGGCCAACTGACATGGCCCTGAACTCCAGAGCCATCTGCTTTGACCATAGAACCTGTGGGTCACTGCAGCCCTCAGGAGAACCAGCCCCTGGGTTTCCATCTACCTTGGCTTTCTCTGGTACCCTGCTGAGGCATGCATAAGCATCATCCCCTGATGACCTCCTGACTCTTTTTTGGAGACTCTTAGCCATATAAACTCACTTGTCCTTTCCATTTTCCCATTTTTATCCAAAGTCAAAATGCAGTTTTTAACACCTGATATTACATGTAGGCTGAGATATTCTGCTGGTCTGAGTTGACCTCTTTGTTCATGGTCTTTTTGCAGTTACATCATCAGCTGGTGCTTGGTAGTAATCCCTCGGTGCCAGGGAGGCTCATCCCCGGGAGTCATGTCCCATGCGGGGGGGAAGGCAATGCATCTATATGCTGAGTTTGGCTTAGAGAGTGGCCACATTTGAGCAACATGGAGGCTCTCAGGAGGTAACTCTAAGGCACCCCAGAGCTATAGGCCTAGTTCATATTTCAGGCACACAGGCTCATAATCGGAACCATCAGTATCAAGGGCTCATCATTGGACCATCCATCTTTATTGGTCTATGCCATTGCACTTGGGGGATTGTTGTTCCATTGGGGAATGTGATAGAGTTCCCCTGGTCAGGAATCCAGCACTCACTCATCTGTCGTTTCCAACTGAAACCACTATGAAAATATCCAAACCTTTCTATGTACCCTGTATACATGCCCTGGAGAACTCCCTCCCAACCATGTGCATCCCACCAATGACACCCCACATAAGTGCTCCTCCCCCACCATAGTTGAACCTCTCTGTAGTCCAAAACTTCTTCAAAAAGGCAGCCCAATATATTGCCAGGTTCCCTTAATAGGAAAATGGAATATAGTGTTGGGTTTAAAGGTTAGATATAGAATACACAGAAATTTAGAAAAATTAAATAAAGGAAAAATAAATTGGGGTATCAAAGAAATGAAAAAAGCTTTGTTTTTGACATTTTGCCTTTCATCACTGCTACAGGTGTTGCCCTGTATGTACAGTGGCAAGGCAGTTTCTTCCATTTCTTCCTCAGTGTCTACCTCCTTTTTTTCCCCTGATTATTAAGTTTTTCTTGATGTACGTTTTAGGTCACAGTAATTCACATATACAATATATGTTACTCCCACATATCCAACATCAAACTCTTTGTTCCTTCCCCAGCAGTGATCTTTTTACATGTTCATATTATATTTGCTGCAGCTAATGTACAGATATTGAAACGATAGCTTTCAAATATGGTTCCATTTAGGTTTACATTATGGTTTATATTTTAGACTATACAATCTTCTAAATTTTTAGTTATCTTATGTTTTACATTATGGTTTACATTTTAGCCTATAGAGTTTTATACATTTTTGGTGTAATTTAACATGACCTATATCCATCATGGCATGATATTGTGGAACACTTCCATTACCCCACAGTTACCCTGATTCCATGTATTCAGCACCTCTTTCCCCCTCCCCTCAGGGCCCACCATGACAATCAATCTTCATTACTTGAGGGACCATATTCAGAGATACTTGGAACAATGTTGAGGGCTTGACATACTTGACTGCCCTAACCCATTGGGAGCCACCAATTCTCTCAAGAGATACAATTCCCTCTGTTTGAGAACATCAGTCCTCCCCAGGATGTGGGTATACCTTCACTCTCATTGTATGGGTCTCCACCCAATGATATAATCCACTATGGCAAAATGAGCACTCACACACTCCCCAGAAGCTTGCCCTGTGTCAGATGCACCGCCCCCCCCCTTAAGCATCCCAAACAGGCAACCTTCCATATTACATTCTCTAAAGAGTTTTCTCTACACCACAATTTCAACCACATAAGTGACAATCTCCCATGATCAAATGTTCCCCTCACTCTCTCCCCAATTTCTTGGGCAATCTGACCCATCCTCCCATCCCTAGCACCCCTAAAGCCCATGCAGCCCTACCCTAAGTTATATCTATGCCCCCATTTTATCCCTTCCCTGTACAAATACTTACCTCCCACTTATCATAGATTTCACCCAAGTAGCTGTCAGCTCACAACCTTCCTCTACCCTCCAACTACCTTAAAGTTTATCATCCAGTCTCTAGCTCTCTGAGACAGCTTGGTTTACTTATTTCATATCAGAGAGGTCATGTAGTATTTGTCCTTCAATGCCTGAGTTGCTTCACTCAACATAAGGTTCTCAAGATTCATCCATGTTATCACATGTGTTTGTACTGTATTTGTTCTTATAGCTGAGTAGTATTCCATTGTATGTATATACCACATTTTATTTATCTGTTCATCTGTTGATGGGCATTTGGGTTGATTCCAACTTTTGGCAATAGTGAATAGTGTTGCTATGAACATTGGTGTGCATATATCAGTTTGTGTCCTTGTTTTCAGATCTTCTGGGTATAAACCCAGCAGTGGAATTGCTGGGTCATATGGCAAATCTATAGCTAGTTTTTTGAGAAACCGCCAAACTGTCCTCCAGAATGGCTGGATCCTTCTGCATTCCCACCAGCAGTAGATGAGTGTTCCCATTCCTCCACATCTTCTCCAACAATTGTAGTCTTCTGGGTTTTTTTGATAGCTGCCGGTCTTATGGGAGTAAGATGGTATCTCATTGTTTTGATTTCCATTTCCCTAATAGCTAGGAATTTTGAGCATTCTTTCATGTGTTTTTTAGCCATTTGTATATCATCTTTGGAGAAGTATCTGTTCAAATCTTTTTCCCATTTTTTAAATGGGCTGTTTGTCTTTTTATTTTCAAGATATAGGAGTTCTTTATATATATGCAAGATATAAATCTTGTATCAGATATATGGTTACCAAATATTTTCTCCCATTGTGTAGCTCTCTTTTCACTTTCCTGACAAACTCCTTTGAGGTACAGAAGGCTTTAATTTTGAGGAAGTCCCATTTATCTATTTGTTCTTTTGCTGCTTGTGCTTTTGGTGTGAAGTCCATGAAGCCGTTTCCTATTACAAGTTCGTGTAGATGCTTCCCTACTTTGCTTTCCAAGGTCTTTATGGTCGTGGGTCTTATATTTAGGTCTTTGATCCATCTTGAGTTGATTTTTGTATAAGGTGTGAGTTGGTAATCCTCTTTCATTCTTTTACATATGGATATCAAGTTCTCCAGGCACCATTTGTTGAAGAGGCCATTCTCTCCCAGTTGAGAAGGTTTGGTGGCCTTATTGAATATTATATGACTGTATATATGAGGATCTATATCAGAACTCTCAATTCGGTTCCATTGGTCAGTGTGTCTATCCTTGTGCCAATACCATGCTGTTTTGACTATTGTAGCTTTGTAGTATGTTTTGAAGTCAGGTAGTGTGATTCCTCCAATTTCATTTTTCTTTTTCAGTATGTCTTTGGCTATTCGGGGCCTCTTTCCTTTCCAAATAAATTTCATAGCTGGTTTTTCTAGTTCATTAAAGAATGCTATGTTGATTTTTATTGGGATTGCATTGAATGTGTAGATCAGTTTTGGTAGGATAGACGTCTTAATAATATTTAGTCTTCCTATCCATGAACAGGGAATATTCTCCCATTTATTTAGGTCTTCTTTGATTTCCTTGAACAGTGTTGTGTAGTTTTCTGTGTATAATTCTTTTACGTTGTTAGTTAAATTTATTCCTAGGTATTTGATTTTTTTATTTACTATTGTGAATGGTATTTGATTTCTGATTTCCTCCTCAGATTGCTCATTATTGGTGTACAGAAATGCTACTGATTTTTGTGCATTTATCTTGTAACCTGTGACTTTACTGAACTCATTTATAAGTTCTAGAAGCTTTGTTGTAGACTTCTTAGGGTTTTCTATGTATAGGACCATATCATCTGCAAATAATGAAATTTTGACTTCTTTCCAATTTCGATGCCTTTTATGTCTGGTTCTTGCCTCAGTGCTCAAGTAGGTTCTTCTAAGATTATGTTAAATAGGAGGGTGATAGTGGGCATCCTTGTCTTGTTCCTGATCTTAGAAGGAAAGATTTTAGGATTTCACCATTGTAAATGATGTTAGCTGTGGGTTTTTCATATATACTCTTTATCGTGTTCAGAAAGTTCCTTCTATTCTGATCTTTTGCAGTGTTTTTATCAAGAAAGGATGCTGTATATTGTCAAATGCTTTTTCTAAATCTATAGATATGATCGTGTGATTTTTTTTCCTTCAATCTGTTTATGTGGTGTATTACATTAATTAATTTTCTTATGTTGAACCATCCTTGCATACCAGGAATGAACCCCCACTTGGTCATGGTGTATAATTTGTTTAATGTGTTGTTGAATACAATTAGCAAGTATTTTGTTGAGGATTTTCATGTCAAGTTTCATTAGAGAGATTGGTCTGTAATTTTCCTTTCTTGTGGTGTCTTTGTTTGGCTTTGGTACTAGAGTAATGTTGGCATCATAGAATGAGTTAGGCAATGTTCCTTCTGTTTCAATTTTTTTTTGAAGAGTTTAAGCAAGATCGGTGTTAGTTCTTTCTGGAATGTTTTGTGGAATTCACCTGTGAAGCCGTCTGGCCCAGGGCTCTTTTTAGTTGGGAGCTTTTTAATGACTGATTCTATCTCTTTACTTGTAATTGGTTTGTTGAGATCATCAACTTCTTCTTTTGTCAATGCATGCTGCTTATGTGTTTCTAGGAATTTGTCCATTTCCTCTAAATTGTTGTTTTTTTGGAATATAGTTTTTCAAAGTATCCTCTTATGATAGTCTTTATTTCTGTGAGATCAGTGGTGATATCTCCTTTCTCATTTCTTATTTTGTGTATTTGCATCTTCTCTCTTTTTTTCTTTGTAAATCTAGCTAAGGGTTTGTCAATTTTATTGATTTTCTCAAAGAACCAGCTCTTGGTTTTATTTTTTTCAAGTGCTTTCTTATTTCTATTTCATTTAGTTCTGTTCTGATCTTTGTTATTTCTTTCTTTCTTTTTCCTTTGGGGTTAGTTTGTTGTTTTTTAACTAATTCCTCCAAGTGTGAATTTGGTTCTTCAACTTTATCTCTTTCTTCTTTTTTGATGTATGAATTTATGGCTATAAATTTCCCTCTCAGTACTGCTTTTGCTGCATCCCATAAGTTTGGATATGTTGTGTTATCATTTTCATTAGTTTCAAGGTAGTTATTAATTTCTTTTAAGATTTCGTCCTTGACTCACTCTTTTTCTAAGAGTGTGTTGTTTAACTTCCAAATCTTGGTGCCAAATCTGGGTCTCTGACCCTTGCAGATTTCCAGCTTCATTCCACTGTGGTCAGAGAAATTATTTTGTATGATTTCTGTCTTTCTGAATTCATTGAGACTTTTTCTGTGGCCTAGTATGTGGTCTATCTTGGAGTATGATCCATGTGCACTTGAGAAGAATGTATATCCTGGTGTATTTGGGTGTAATGTTCTGTATATGTTGATTAAGTCCAACTCCTCTAATATACTGTTCAAAGTCTTTGTTTCTTCATTGATTCTCTTTTGAGATGTTCTGTCCAAAGTTGATAGTGATGTATTAAATTCCCCCACTATAATTGTAGAGGCATCTATTCAATTCCTTCACTTAGTTTTTCCAGTGTTTGCCTCACATATTTGGAGGCACCCTTGTTAGGAGCATAAATGTTTATGATTATTCTTTCTTCTTGAAAGATTGTCCCTTTCACTAATATGTAGTGTCCATCTTTGTCTCTCACAATAGTTTTGCATTTAAAGTCTGTTTTGTCCGATATTAGTATAGCTACTCCTGCCCTTTTTTGGTTATTGTTTGCTTGTAAGATTGTTTTCCAGCCATTCACTTTCAACCTCCTTGAATCCCTGGGTCTAAAATGTGTTTCTTGCAGACAGCATATAGATGGGTCATATTTCCTTATCCATTTTTCCAGTCTGAGTCTCTTGACAGGTGAGTTTAATTCATTGACATTCAGCTTTATTACTTTCAAGGAATTACTTATATTAGCCATATTTTCTTTGGATTTGTGTTTGTCATATTGTTTGATTTTCTTTTTCTGTTTTTGTCTTTTTAGTTGCTCTTACACTCTCCTCCAACTCTGTCTCTCTTGTTTTTTTCTTTCTTCCTGCAGAACTCCCTTTAGTATTTCTTGAAGGGCAGGATTCTTGTTAGCATACTCTCTTAGTTTCTGTTTTGTTTTTTGGTTTTTTTTAAAGATTTATTTATTTAATTCCCCCCCCCCCCGGTTGTCTGTTCTCTGTGTCTATTTGCTGCGTCTTATTTCTTTGTCCACTTCTGTTGTCGTCAGCGGCACGGGAAGTGTGGGCGGCGCCATTCTTGGACAGGCTGCACTTTCTTTCGCACTGGGCGGCTCTCCTTACGGGCGCACTCCTTGTGCGTGGGGCTCCCTATGCGGGGGACACCCCTGCGTGGCACGGCAATCCTTGCGCGCATCAGCACTGCGCATGGGCCAGCTCCACATGGGTCAAGGAGGCCCGGGCTTTGAACCACGGACCTCCCATGTGGTAGATGGACGCCCTAACCACTGGGCCAAGTCCGTTTCCCTTAGTTTCTGTTTATCTGTGAATATTTTATAACTGTCCATCATTTTTGAATGCTAACTTTGCTGGATAGAGTATTCTCGGTTGGAAATTTTTTTCTTTTAGTATCTTGACTATGTCATAACACTGTCTTCTTGCCTCCATGGTTTCAGATGAGAAATCAGTACTTGATCTTATGGAGCCTCCTTTGTATGTGATGGTTCTCTTTTCTTTTGCTGCTTTTAGTAATTCCTCTTTGTCTTGAGCATTGGATAACTTGACAAGTATATGTCTTGGGGTAGGCCTGTTGGAATTTATGCTGTTTGGGGTGCGTTGTGCTTCCTGGACATATACATCCAACTCCCTCAACAGGTTTGTTAGGTTTTCAGCCATTATTTCCTTCAACACCCCGTCTGTCCCCTTTTCCTTCTTTTCTCCTTCTGGGATGCCTATAATACATATGTTTGTGAGTTTTGCATTGTCATTCAGGACCCTAAGCCCCTGCTGGATTTTTTCTATCTTTTTATCGACCAGTTCTACTATCTTTGATTTCAGATGTGCTGTCTTCCACATCACTTAATCTCTCCTCTGCCTCTTCGATTCTGCTGTTATTTGCTGAGAGTGTATTTTTGATTTCTTGAATTGTGCTGTTCATCACCATCATATCCATTATATTTTTGTGTATGATTGCAATTTCTTCTGTATTCTCTCCAATTGTTTTCTTCATATTCTTAATCTCTTCCTTCACCTCATCAAATTGGTCCCTAATATATGTTTTGAGATCTTTAATTACTTGTTCGATGTTCTGTCCCTCTTCCTGGTTTTTAGTTTGTTCATTGGATTGGGGCATGTTTTCCTGATTATTGGTTTGGTTTGTAGTTTTTTGTTGCTGTCTGGTCATCATTTTATCTTGACAGGTTTAGTCAGTTGCTTAGCTTCTTTGTCTAGTTTGGAGTTGAATTAGTTGTTTTTGCATGTGTGTTAAGTCTTCTCTTTGTCACTTTGTTCTTATTCTATTTCCTTGTTGTTGGCTAAGTTCACTTGAAGGAAAATATTAGGGCCAGGGAAAGCAAAAGGAGTAAGAAAAGAAAATGGATAATAGTAGTATTGATAGTAAATATTAATAGAGGAACCGTGTGAGATATAGGAGAATGTATATTAGACTCATGTAAAGTATGTAGAGTTATAACAGTAAGAAGAGTAGAGTATATAAAAATCTGAGTATGGGGAGGAATACAGTGTGAATTAAAAAGCCTGTGTGTTCAGGAGAGAGGGAAAGAGAAAAGAGAGGACAATAACATAAAGAGTGAATATAAGGCATAAAACAGAACAAAGGTATTAGTAATAAAAAGTAAAAAAAAATAGGGGGGGCAAACAAAGAGAGATGTAATGTAAGAGAAACAATCAATGATGGAGAATAGAAAGATGTAAAGGAAAGGAAATAGTGTTGGTGGCCAAAATCAATACACACAGAAAAGAATAAATGGAGGATGAGGAAATACAGCAAATGTTAAGCTCTCCCTGCAGCACCTAATGTAAGAAGAATAAGAAAGCAGAGAAAGAAAGAAAGAGAAAAAAAAAGGGACAAAAGGGAGTGGGGAAGTAAGCAGGAAAAAGAAAAAAGAAAGAAAAAAGGGCCTTGGGTGAATAAAGAGTAAGGAAAAACCAACCAAATACTAGGGAAAGTTTCAAGCAAGGAATCCTGTTTGTAGTTAAAGAAAATGCTTAGGGATCTGACGTTCCCCCTTTTCTCCTTCCTCACTTCCCTCTCTCCCAAGCAGCAGAAAAGCTGCCTGAGAGGTCCTGTAGGAGATTCAAGTGGGTCCTTGTTGAATCAGCTCCACACAGAAAACAATGACTCTTAATTTCCAGAGAGAGAGCACCCACACCTTACCAGGAACCCCAAGTATGCTATTGGAGGCTTGGAAAACAGCTCCTACAGTCCCCCTCCCCTCTCCTTTAGGTGTGCTATGAGAGGATTTGTTGATTTTCTGACTCCACCTTCTCCTAGGCCAAGTTTCCTATCCCAGGGTATTTAGGTGAATCAGGCTTTCTCAACAGATTCACCACTCCTCTCTTCCCAGACTCTCCCCAAGCCAGCCGGTATGCTCCTCCAAGCGCAAGAAAAGAAAAAAAGAAAAGAAAAAAAAAGGGGGTGGGGGGGAACACCAGAAAATTGAACCCACGCTAGCCAGGCCCCACTACTGCACGCCCCACCAAATCCCTCCCACCCACAGAGTCAGTCCAAAACTGAGGGCTAAGGCAATCCTGGACCTCCAGGAGCGCTGGACTTGGGAAAGGGAAATCCAGGACTCTGCAGACGCAGGGCACATAGGTCCGTGGAACACAGGCTATGAGAGCTCAGGGGACACTGACCTGGGGACCTCAGGATTGCCGCTACACAACCGACAGTTCCTCAGGAAACACTGCAGCTGCCAGCCCCAGGGGGAAGGGTCCCGCCAGTCCACAGCTTCCAACCTCTGTACTTGTAAGCCGCAGTTCTACCTTTAGCAAGCACCACCTCCGCCACTCTCCAAATCGATGTCCACACACCCTCCGCCGTGCAAGCCCCCAAGACAGCCTGCTCAGGCAAGACTCCAATCCCACTCAGCTGCCTTTTCGCAGAAGAGACCATAAGGTGTACTCACTCAGATGCCATCTTGCCCCGCCTCCTCTCTTTCTTTTGTTTTTTAACTGAATTAATGTTTCTTGTAAGCAGCATATAGTTGGGTCATTTTTTTTTTCAGGAGATCTGGGGATTGAACCTGGAATCTCATATGTAGGAAGCTGGCACTCAACAAGACTCATCAGCTCCCCCAATGATTATTTTTATGATTCCATTTTATATATTTTTTGGTTTATTAACTGTAACTCCTTGTTTTATATATATGTCTGAAAAAGTGCTTCATCTGTGATTTTTTTGCAAGATATTTTTGCTGGGTATAGCAGGTTGACAGTTTTTCTTTCAGTAATTTACATGTATAATTTTATCAAATCCTCACCTCAAACAAAGGAGGTGTAGGTTCTCTTATACTAAGTTTACAGACAAGGAAAATCTGGCACATAGAAGTTTGTAATTTTCCTAAGGTCACACAGCTATTAAGTGGCAAAACCAAGATTTGAATCTACTGGTCTGGCTTATGGAGCTTGTGCTTTTAACTACTATTAAATACATAAGACTGTAAACTCATCCTTATCAGAAAATAGGAAAACTCAAAATAAAGCAATAATGAGGAATGTTTTAAAAAATCAATCATACTGGCAAAATTTTTAAGAAACTAAGGGTGTGGGGAAATGTATTCCCTTACACACTGCTAATAGGAATATAAATTGGTACAGTGGGTTTGGAGGGAAATTGATAATTAAAATTATAAATGTCCCTACTCTGTAATCTAGCAATTTCACTTGAGATTTTCTTTAAAGAAATAGCTGCATGAGTGCACCAGGAGGCACGTCAAAGACTGATTGTTAAAACTTTGTACATAGTAGTGGACTTTTAGAAACAAATTAATTTGTTATAACATTACCTAAGTATTGTATAAGCATAAAACTAGGTATAAATGTGTGCTTATAGCTCTTAGGTGGCTATGAAACCAAAAGCAAATTTACAAAATAAATATAAACAAAATGACAAAGCTTGTAAAATTCAAATGAACAACACTGACATAACTCTTTTTCTTTCAGTTCTGCTACCTCTCCCACCAGAAATGCCTGCCTACCAGTCAAAGCACAGTTCTGCCCCAGACAGGCCTAGGGCATGCTGTGTGGCTCGCTCAACTTCTCCCTCTGTTTCCCTTGAGTTGAATCCCTACAAACCCTCCCTTCTGACAATGCATCTTGGTGTCATCTGGCTTTCAGGTGGTGTGAGTGCATCATTTAAGTATCAGGTCTCTCTCTCTTTTCTTCCCCCTCCTTTGTTCTGAATAATTAAAGTAGCCAAAGCTACAGGTAAACAAAAACAGGGACACTGAAATTGGGAGGCAGCACTTAGTTTTCATGTAGCCATTCAGAATCCACTGAAAAATGAGTTCTCAGATGAACAACCATGTTAATTCATTCTTCTACCCCCAAGAATACCCCAGGTAAAAATAAACTGGTTCAAGGAAAGAGTAGCACACTCTGGGGCTCTGGACCTCACTTCTGGTCTGCCCCTTAGCAGTTAGATATACTTGGACAGACGATCTTGCTAAGCCTCAGTTTCCTCATCTGTAAAACAGGGAAAATACTACTACCCTGTGTGCCATGAGGATTAAATAAACAAAAGTGTGTCTGTGAAAGTGCATCACAAATAATCAAGAGCAATAGACATGTAAATTATGATTCTTAAAGGCACTTCACAATGTGCTTCTGAGTCATGTGACTTGGCCAGGTCCCTTCTGGGAGCCTCAGTTTTCCCATCTGTAATGTGGGGATAAACACTCTTGTGGATCAAGGACTGCTTTAGGAAAAAACACTTTATTAATTCAGCAGGTATTTAATGAACACCTACTTTGTGTCAGGCACATAATTTTAATCTAGGAATTGCAGTGTTTGGCCTCAATGCCTTCTCAGGCTTTGCCACTCTACTTTAGCTGCAGTCGTAATTCAGTCAATTAACCAACACACATTTATTGATTGTCAACCAAGTGCCCAATGCTGTGAAGACTACAAAGAAGTGGAAATCAAATCAACATTTCCTGAGCACCTACTTTGTGCTTTCTTCATCACTGAACATTAGCCCTCTGTTTTTAAAACAATGAAAGATAGAAAGGAAATCATCTGTGTAAAGCAGCTGGTAGCACAGTGCCTGGCAAAGGAATTTGCTTTCTAATTTCATATTTTCTTTGGTCATTTGTAACTAGAGTGTAAGCTTCTGGAAAGGAAGGTGTATCTTTGTTTTCACTTTCTGCCTGCCACAAGGTTTTGTCCACAGTAGTTCTCAACCCGTTTGGTTTTGAATGCACGTAGTTGAACCCGCATGGAGAAGCAGCGCTATCTGCTGGCTTAGATGGGTAATGTTGTGCTGGAGTGGGAGAGAGGAGAGACTTCTCTTAAGCCAGGGGTTCTTAACATTTTTTGTTCCATGGACCCCTTTGCCAGTCAGGTGAAAACCATGGACCCCTTCTCACAATGTAGCAGCAGATAGTTTTATGATACTTAACATAAGTATATCTTTAAATTTTAGGATTATTAAAAATTATGTTTTACAATTTTCCCATTTTTTCAATTGTAACCTAACACGGTTCAACATCTGTTCAAATGGTCATTTTTGGCAAACATTTAAAAATTCCATTTCTCCCATGGTGTCAAAAACCATCTCTGTCATCTTTACCAACCTTTTTGCTGGCAGTTATCCACTGCACTCTGAACACACTACATCAAAATAAAAATCATACTAAGTTCACACTACACTGTGTATTATTTAATAAATGTATCACACCTGCACCAACACGTCCCTACAAGAATAATGTTGTTAAGTGCATAAAATTACAAAATAGATCAGTTATGTATATTGAAATACAATTACTAAAATAAAAATGATGATGTAATACTATACATATATGCTTTTTTTTTTTTAAGATTTATTTTCTTTATTTCTCTCCCCTTCCCCCCTCCCCATTGTCTGCTTTCTGTGTCCATTAGCTGTGTGTTCTTCTGTGTCCGCTTCAGGTGGCACTGGGAAACTGCATCTCTTTTTTGTTGCATCATCTTGCTGCATCAGCTCTCCGTGTGTGCAGCGCCACTCCTGGGCAGGCTGCACTTTTTTTTTTCCATGTGGGGTGGCTCTCCTTGTGGGGTGCACACCTTGTGCATGGGGCAACCCTATGCAGCTGCGCCCCTGAGTGACACGACATTCCTTGCATGTGGCAGCACTGCACATGGGCCAGCTTACCACACGAGTCAGGAGACCCTGGGGATCAAACCCTGGACCCTCCATATGGTAGACGGACACTCTATCAGTTGAGCCACATCTGCTTCCCATGTGCTTCTTTCTTAACACATTAAATAATAATCCAAAAAAAAAAAAAGTAGGAAAGTTAAGGTTAAATTTTAGTTTTTAAAGATTTGTAAGTGTATGTGCAGACTTTATCTTGAATAAGAATAGTAAACTGTGGTGTAGTATTTGACAGGGCAACATACATTTCATTTTGGACATCTAATTGAGTTGATTTTTTTCAGTTCAAGCTCATGGACCCCTTTGAGGTCTGTGGGCCCCTGGCTAATAACCCCTGTCTTACGTGAAAGAAAACTCCAGAGAGGTTCAACAAGAAATTCCCTGAAGTGTGTGTGTGCAGGTGTGCATGCTCTGGCAAATGCCACTCTGCTTTTCCAACTATGCTGTCCTCCACCACCACAGTTTCAGCCTTAAAATTGAGGTGCCTTGTCCGGCAGAGTGGGAAGGTTGTTCTGAGGAAATCAGATTCGAACCCCCTCACACTCTAGATGGGTGGATCAGGCTTAGAGAGGTCACCCTGCAAGTTGATGGCAACATCAAGACTGAAATCAGCACTCCTGATTCTCCAATTCAGGAACCTTTAAAGTATAATTACAAATTATATAAAGTATAAAGTGTAAAGTATAATTACACTTTCCTCCTGAATGCTAATTCTTTTTTGGCTTTTTGAGCCATATTTCTCTTTGTAGTGGATGTGCAATTTGGGAAAAGTCCTTTGGTTATTGGTGGTTGCAGCGAGCCAGGGTGGGGAGTCAGCAGCGAGCCAGGGTGGGGAGTCAAGGGATGTACCTTTTACTGAATATGCTATATGCTAGTCATTTTGTACATATAATTTAACCTTTATTATCTGTACAATGGGGATAACAATAGCACCTATTCAAAAGTGTTATTGTAAATAAAGCAATATTAGTAAATGTGTTGACTGCTCACATATATGTAAAGTTACTGGCATATAGTAAGCCCTCTTTAAGTTTTAATTATTCTATCAGATTGTCTGGGATCCAGGTAAGTTAGTGGAAACAGTTTGATTCTTTCAGGACTTGCTTTTATTAGCAATTCTGAAGCAATGCTTTGTCTAGGACTAATTATTCCCTACCACTGAGGCATGACCTTCCTGTGTATTCCACTCAATGCCCATGAATTATGAATTTTTATAGGCACTCTTTGGGCCTTTGTGTTTTGGGTTCTGTTCTCTAATCCTTTCAGGTGATTTCCCCTCTCCTCCCCTTTCCTTACCCTCAAGGTAGTTTCCTCACACACATGCGCTGATCAATAAAATCCTGCTGAATACTTGAGAGAGACCATCTGCAGATGTCAGGGGTTCTCTGGGCAGCTCCCTACTCTACAGTACTGCCTGAGAGCTCTAGCCACCTTGGTCTCCCAGGACTCTCAGCTCTGTCTCCTCAATTCAGAAGTCCCCTGGACTCCACCTGGGTTACCCCTATCTGCATCATGGTTTGGAAACATTGTAGGCTGAAAGCTAGGGGGATCATAGGACTCACATCATTTGATTCCCATCTATCAGGGATCACCATCCTTCCTTACCCAATATCCAGAGTCTTGCCTGGTTAGTTTGGTTATTTCAGGCAGGAAGAGAAATCTGATTCCTGTAAACTTCATCTTGGGCAGGAGCCTAAGTTTATCAGTTATAGTTTGCTATGAAACAAATTACCCCCAAAACATAGTGGCTTAAACCAACAGCCATATGTCTGCTCATGATTTGGCAGTTTGGCAGTTTGGGTTGGGCAGTTCTGCTGGTCATGGATCTGCAGTCAGCTGCTGGTCAGCTAGGTGGCTGTGCTTCCTGGGAATTTACTGGCTGTGGAATGGGGTGACAGGGACAAGGGGACAGTGTCTCATCATCCAGCAGACTTGCCTGGGCTTGTTCACATGATGGCTGCACACCAAAAGCACAAGAGAGCAAGCAAGCCCCTAGGCATGAGTACTTTTCAAGTCTATTTTTTAAAAATCAAGGTAAAATTCCCATAACATAAAATTCAACATTAAAGTAACAATTCAGTGGCAGTGCATTCAGAATTTTGTGCAGCTATTACCACTATCTAGTTTCAAAACAATTTTATCACTCTGAAATAAAACTATGTACCCATTAAGCAGTTCCTCCCTCCCACAAGCCCTTGGGAATAACCAGTCTGCTTTCTGACTAGATATTTCATATAAATGGAATCATACACTATGCAATCTTTTGTATCTGGCTTTGTTTACTTAGCCTAATATCTTCAAGGTTCATCCATGTTGTTGCATGTATCAGAACTTCACTCCTATTTATGGCTGAATAATATTCCATTGTATGTATATACTATAATTTGTACATTCATTCACTGATGCACGCTTGGGTTTTTCCTTTTGCCTGTTGTGAACTGTAGTGTTATGAACATCTGTGTACAAGTGTTTGAACTCCTGTTTCCACTTCTTTTGAGTATATACCTAGGAGTAGAATTGCCGGGTCGTATGGTGATTCGATGTTTAACTTTTTGAAGAACCGCTCAACTGCTTTCCACACCTCCTCTATCATTTTACATTCCCCATCAGCAGTATACTAATGTTCCAATGTCTCCATTTCCCCACCAGCACTTGTTATTATATGTCTTTTTGATTATAGCCATCTTAGTGGGTGTGAAGTGGTATCTCACTGTGGTTTTGATTTGCATTTCTCTATTGACTAATGTTATTGAGCATCTCTTCATGTACCTGTTGGCTACTTGTATATCTTTTTTTTTCTTTTTGAGAAATGTTTATTTTTAAATTGTGTTGTTTATGTTTTTGTTGTTGAGTTTTAAGGGTTCCTTATATATTCTGGGTACTAGAACCTTATCTGATGTATTATTTGCAAGTATTTTCTCCCATTCTTTACATTGACTGTTCACTTTCTTGTTACTGTCCTTTACACAAGTTTTAAAATTAGGATGAAGTTCAGTTTGTTTATTTTTTTCTTTGATTGCTTGTGCTTTTGGGGTCTTATCTAAGAATCCATTGCCAAATCTAAGTTCATAAAGATTCACACTTATGATTTCTTCTCAGAGTTTTATGGTTTTATATTTAGGTGGTTGATTCATTTTGAGTTAATTTTCCTAAATGGTGTAAGGTAGGCATCCAATTTTGTTCTTTTGCATGTGTACATCCAGTTGTCTTAGTACTGTTTGCTGATGAGACTGTTCATTCACCATTGAATGGTCTTGGCACCCTATTAGAAAATCAATTGGCTGTAAGTGTATAGGTTTCAAATCTAATTCTTTTTTTTTTTTACAAAAAGATTTATTTCTCTCCCCTTACCCCGCCCCCATTGTCTGCTCTCTGTCCATTTGCTGTGTGTTCTTCTGCATCCACTTGCATTCTCAGTGGCCCCAGGAAATTGTGTCTCTTTTTTGTTGTGTCATCTTGCTGCATCAGCTCTCCACGTGTGTGGCGCCACTCCTGGGCGGGCTGAACTTTTTTTTCACACGGGGCAGCTCTCCTTATGGGGCACACTCCTTGTGTGTGGGGCTCCCCTGTGCAGGGGCGCCCCTGCATGGCATGGCACTCCTTGTGCGTGGCAGCACTGCGCATGGGCCAGCTTACCCCACGGGTCAGGAGGCCCTCAGTATCAAACCCTGGACCTTCCATATGGAAGACGGATGCTCGATCAGTTGAGCCATGTCCACTTCCCTCAAATCTATTCTTGCATCACATTTGCTATTGTCGCATTGGCTAAAGCAAGTCACCAACTTAGATTCAAGGAGTGAAATAGTGCCTTCAGTCACAAAACTTCGTCTCTCTGGAAATTTCAGGAACACAAAATAATTTGCTGTCTTGCTGGGGAGTGTTTTCTAACCTTGTCTTGAGGAAGACTGTGAGTTGACCCACAAGAGGGACTTATGGGGTGAGGGTGGGAGATGTGTGAGGGCAGCCGTGCTGTGGTTGCTGCTGTCCGTGGTCCTGAATCATTATCCTTCCTCTTTAGGACATGGCTGTTTCTTTTGTCCCAGGAATAGTGGTGATTTCTGTCCAACATCTCTGAGAGATTATGAAATAGGCAAAGAATGAGATGAAAAGAAGAAGAGAAAAGAGCTAGAGAGAATATAGATGCTATTGGAAAGGCCTAGCTCCAAGAGATTGCCAGAGAGTCATCTTTGGCTTGTTGTTTTTAAAACAATACATAAAAACAACAAACAACAACTCTGGTATATGGTAATTCAGTGTTTTATTATTTCATTAATGTATATTTACAAAATTAATGGACCTTAATCTAAGAGAAATTCAACTTAGATTACATTTTTTTGAAGATTAAAAAAAATTTCTCTCTCCTTCCCCCTCCTCCCATTGTCTGCTCTCTCTGTCCATTCTCTGTGTGTTCTTCTGTGTCCACTTGCATTCTTGTCAGGTGGCACCAGGAATCTGTGTCTCTTTCTGTTGTGTCATCTTACTGCGTCAGCTCTGTGTGTGTGTGGCGCCACTCCTGGGCGGGCTTTTTTTGTGTGGGGCAACTCTCCTTGCGGGGCCCACTCTTTGCATGTGGGACACCCCTACACAGGGGGCACCCCTGAGTGGAATAGCACTCTTTGCATATGGCAGCACTGCACATGGGCCAGCTCACCACATGGGCCAGGAGGCCCTGGGTACCAAATCCTGGACCTCCTATATTTAGGGGGATGCTCTCTCAGTTGAGCCACATCTGCTTCCCCAACTTAGATTACATTTTTAAAAAATCTCAATACCAGTTATTAATAAGAGAGAGAATCAAAATAATTATGGTCAAAATTTTTGTATCAAAAACTTATAAATAAATGCTTGGTGCTAATATGTCTACATAAATTCCGTTTTTACTGTAAAGTTCTTTGGCTGCAAGAAAGTACATTTGGGTTTACTTAACAATAGGAATATCTCAATGCTGGGACAGCTTCTTCTGGATATCTTTTCTGCTGTTGATTTTTAGCATAATTATCTGTGGTTGTATGAATAGAGTTGAGTGGTGAGGTACTCATCATGTTAACTCCAGATAAGAGCGCATAACCCATCACTACAGTAATAGGGAGGTACACAGGTCATGTGACTGCCCAGTATTTTTGAGGCCATTAAGTTTAGCCAAGATTCAGGAATTAAAAACCACATGAGATATATGGAGCCAAATTTGGAGCTTAAAAAAAGAACAAAGCCATAAATTGCTCTTTATGGCTATGGTAATGGGGAATTTTCCACCATTTTCCCTATGGCTTTAGACAATCTCAGCATCAAGCACTCGTCCTCAGTGTAAGCACGAATCAGGGAGCTGCAGGAGGGCAAAAAAGAAAAATGGAGGGGATGGGCACAGGTGTACTATTTTGTTTTTGGCATGAAAGAAACTACCCTAGACTATGGCCAAAATATTGGAAAGATAAAGAATTAGGAGAATTTTTTTTAAAAAGACTTATTTTATCCATTTATTCCCCCCTCCCCCTGCCATTTTTCACTTGCTGTATCTGTTCTTCCTCCTTGTCTCTCCAGGAGGCAGTGGGAGCTGAACCTGGGACCTCCAATGTGGGAAGGAGGTGCCTAATTGCCGAGCCATGACCACTCTCCCCTCTGCTATGTCTCCAATCATGTGTTTTCCTCCCTGCATCTCTTGTTGCATCATTCTGTCATGCCAGTTCACCATGCCTGCATCGCATCAGCTTGGTGTCTTCTTTAGGAGGTACCAGGAACCTCTGTTCCCTGGCTTTATTGTGTCTCTCATCATGCTTTTTTCTTCTTATATCTTTTGTGTCAGCTTGCTGTGCCTGCCTCTTGTGTCAATTCACTGTCTTCTTTAGGAGACACCAGTATCTGAACCAGTGACTTCCCATATGGTAGGCAGGAGCCCAGTTGCCCAAGCCACATCTGTTTCCCAATTTGGAGAAATTTGTGCACCAAGATATGCAAAGGTGTGTGAGTATGGACAAGATTGGGAGAGCAATATTGTCCTAGTGTACTAGGCTGTTGAAAGCGATATACCAGAAGTGGGTTGGTTTTTAACAGTGGTAATATATTAATTTGCAAGCTTACAATTCTGAGGCCATGAAAATATCCAAACCGAGGCATCATCAAGACAATACCTTCTTCCTAAAAACTGGCTGCTGATGATTCTGGACTCCTCTGTTACATGGCAAGGCACATAACAGCATCTGCTGGTCTCTCCCTTTTCTTCCAGTTTTCATTGTTTCCAGTTTCTTGTTTCCATGGATTTCTCCTCTTTGTCTGAGTTTCATTTTCTTATAAAGGACTCCAGTAAGAGGATTGTGACACACCCTGAATGAGGTGGGTCACATCTTAACTTACCAAAAGATCCTAACAATGAGTCCATACCCACAGGAATGGTTAACTTAAAGAACATACTTTTCTGGGTCCCATACATCTTTAAACCATCACAAATGTAAGATGGCCCAAGTGAAATGATAACAGGTATTATATTAAAGGGCCCATAGTTTTTCTTTCTTTATTAATGCTACATATTCATTTTAAAAATTAACCTTACAGAAATGTTTAAAGAATCACTCAAACTACCCCCAGTTCCATCACTCTAAAGTACCATATTTCATCAAATCTTGTTTTGACTTTAAGATGAATCATTTTCCTATCACTAAAAAATGCTGCCAAGCCCTGCCCTAACCAAAATGGCCAATAAAGAGATAGCAATTATGAAAAGGAACCAAACAGTATTGAAAACCTCAGAAACAGAAATAACTCCCTAGAGGTCTTTAACAGCAGATTAGTCCTGGCAGAAGAAACAGTGAAGATAAAACAATTGAAAGCATTCAGTCTCAGAAGCAGAGAGAAAAAAGATTGAAGAAAAGTGAAGACAGCGTGAGGAACTTGTGGGACATCATCAAACATACAATATACACATTGTGTGAGTCCCAGAAGAAGAAAAAGAGAAAGGGGAAGAGAGAATATTCCAAGAAATAATAGCTGAAAACTTGTGAAATTTAATGAAAGTCATGAAAATAAACATCCAAGGAGCTCAAAGAACTCCAAAGAGGATAAATCCAAATAGAGACACATGAAGCCATATTATTTATTTTTAAAATTAAAAAAAATTTTTTTCTATGCAATATATTTTTAAAATTAAATTTAATAGATCGCAAGGAATGTTACATTAAAAAACAAACAAAAAAACATAAGAGGTTCCTATATAACTCACCCCCACCACATCATTTTTGTAAATTGTATTTTTTTGAAAATATATACATCACACACAAAAAAGTTACACTAAAAAATATAAGAGGTTCCTGTATACCCCACATCCCCCCACCCTGCTCTTCCCACACCAACAACCTCCCTCATCACTGCAGCACACTCATCGCACTCGGTGAACACATTTTGGGATGCTGCTGCACTACACAGATAATAGTTTACCCTGTAGTTCACATTCTCCCCCAGTACATTCAGTCGGTTATGGCAGGATATATAAAGTCCAGCATCTGACCCTGTAATATCATTAAGGACAACTCAATATCCCAAGAATGCCCCCACATCACATCTCTTCTATCCTCTCCCTGCCCTCAGCAACTACTGTGGCCACTTTCTCCACTTCGATGCTAAAATTTCTTCTATTACTCGTCACAATTGTTTTATAGTAGAATATCAGTAAGTCCACTCTAGTCCATATTTTATTCCTCCGTTCTGTGGACTCTGGGATGATGATGTCCTCTCCACCTCTAGATCAAGAGGGGGCTTAGATTCCACATGGATGATGGATGCGACTCCTCTGCTTGCTGTTGTAGGCACTCTTGATTCCCTAGTGTGGTGGTTGACCATCTTCACCTCCCTGTTAGCTGACCTGGGTAAGACCAACGAACCAGAGAGTAGGAGTCACCCCTCTGCTGAGGCTCAGGGCCCAGCTGGCACATGGGCAGTCCAGAGATTCAAGTCTTCTGAGTATACATGATCCCTAGCGCCAACCACAGGTTCAGTAAAAGTGACAGAAGAGGCATGTGTAGGCAAGTTATATCCGAGTCCAGCTCTGTCACACTCAGGAGGACAAATTCCAAAGTAGGGTCCTCTGACATGGCACAGAGCTCCAAATCCATCTGCCATGACTATATACCCTGTGGATCTCTGTAGCCTTCATGAGAACCAGTACCTAGGGTTGTATCTACTTTGGCTTTTTCTGGGGTCCTGCTGAGGTGTGCATAGGCACGACCCCTCTGATGACCTCCTGACTCTTTTTGGAAGACTCTTAGCCATATCAATTCATTTGTCTTTGCTATTTCCCCCTTTTATTCAAGGTCAAAGAGCAGTTTTTAACACTTGATTCAACATGTAGGCTGAGATATTCCGCTGGTCTGAGTTGACCCTTTTATTCGAGGTCTCTGTCTAGTTGCTTCTCCAGTTAGTGATTGGTAGCAATCCCTCGGCACCAGGGAGGCTCATCCCCAGGAGTCATGTCCCACATTGGGGGGAAGGTAATGCATTTACATTCTGAGTATGGCTTAGAGAGTGGCCACATTTGAGCAACATGGAGGCTCTCAGGAGGTAACTCTTAGACACCTTACAGCCCTAGATCTAATTCATATTTCAGGCACACAGGCTTCTAAGCATAGTCATCAGTATCAAGGGCTCATTATTGGACCATCCTTCCTTGTTGATCTTTGCCATTGCACTTGGGGGATTATTGTTGTTACATTGGGGAATGTGAGAGAACTCCCTGGGTGGGAACTCTGCACTCTCTCAGTTGACATTTGTAACTGTAACTACTATAAAAATACCCAACATATATCCTAATGTATTTATGTTCCCTATATACATGCCCTGGAGAACAACTCCCCAACCATGTGCCCCTCGTCAATAACACCCCACACCAGAGTTCCTCCCCTTCCATAGTTCAACCTCTCTGTGGTCCAAAACTTCTTCAACAATGAACCCTAATATATTGCCAAATTCAATTAATAGGAAATTGAAATACAGTGATGGGTTTAAGTTTAGAAATAGAATACATAGTAATTTAGAAATACTAAAATAAAGTAAAAATAAATTGGTGTATTAATAAAATGAAAAATATTATAAAGCTTGTTTCTAACATTTTGCCTTTCATCACTGTAATAGGTGTTGCCCTGTATGTACAGTGGCAAGGCACTTGCATTTCTTTCTCAGTGTCTACATCCTTTCTTTTCTTTTTTTTTCCTAATTTTTAATTTTAGATCACAATAGATCACAGTAATTAACATACACAATATAAGGGACTTCCAGATCTCCAACATCAGACCGTTTTCACCTTTCCCCAGCAATGATCTCTTTACATGTTCATGTCATATTTGCTGCAGCTGATGTACAAATTTTGAAACAAAGTTATCAAACATGGTTCCATTTTTTTTTAAAGATTTATTTATTTATTTATTAATTCCCTGGTTGTCTGTTCTCTGTGTCTATTTGCTGCATCTTGTTTCTTTGTCCGCTTCTGTTGTCAGCGGCATGGGAAGTGTGGTTGGTGCCATTCCTGGGCAGGCTGCACTTTCTTTCACGCTGGGCGGCTCTCCTTACGGGGCGCACTCCTTGCGCGTGGGGCTCCCCTACGTGGGGACACCCCTGCGGGGCAGGGCACTCCTTGTGCACATCAGCACTGCACATGGGCCAGCTCCACACGGCAAGGAGGCCCGGGGTTTGAACCACGGACCTTCCACGTGGTAGACGGACGCCCTAACCACTGGGCCAAGTCCGTTTCCCCATGGTTCCATTTTGGTTTACATTATTGTTTATATTTTAGACTGCACAAATTTCTAAATTTTTAGTTTCCTTATGTTTTACATTATAGTTTACATTTTAGTCTATAGACTTTTATACACTTTAGATGTACATTGACATGTCCATCATTGCATGATCTTGTGGAGCACTTCCATTGCCCCCCAGTTGCCCTGCTTCCATCCATGCTATACCTCTCTCCCCCTCTCCTCAGGGCACACCATGACACTCAAACTTCACTACTTGAGGAACCAGATTTACAGATACTGCAACAATTCTGAGAGTTTGACATACTAATCTGCCCTAACTATTTGGGAGCCAGCAATCCTCTCGAGAGACACAATTCCCTCTCTTTGGGAACATCAGGTCTCCCCAGGATGTGGGTACACCTTCACTCTCATTGTGTGGATCTCCACCCAAATATATAGCACACTATGACAAAATAAGCATTCACATACTCCCTAGAAGCTTGCCCCTGTATCAGATGCCCCCCCTTAAACACCTTAAACACATTATCATTCCTTATTATATTTTCTAAAGAGTTTTCTCAACAGTATAGTTTCAACCATATACCTGACATTCTCCCATATTCAACAGTTCCCTCCAGCCCTTCCCCCAATTCCTTGGGTCATCTGACCCATCCTCCCAACCCTAGCCCCCCTCAAGCCCACAAAGCCCCACCCAAAGGTATCCCTATGCCCCCATCTTATCCTTCCCTGTACAAATACTTACCTCCAGCTTATCATAGACTTCACCCATGTAGGCATCAGCTCGCAACCTTCCTCTCCCCCCCAAATTCCTTTAAGCCTATCTTCCAGTCTTTAGCTCTCTGAGACAGCTCTGTTTGCTCGTTTCATATCAGAGAGGTCATTTAGTATTTGTCCTTCAATGCCTGGCTTGTTTCACTCAACATAAGGTCCTCAAGATACATCCATGTTATCACATGTGTTTGTACTGTATTCCTTCTTATAGCTGCACAGTATTCCATTGTATGTATATACCACATTTTATTTATCCATTCATCCATTGATGGGCATTTGGGTTGATTCCAACTTTTGGCAATAGTGAATAATGCTGCTATGAACATTGGTGTACGTATATTGGTTTGTGTCCTTATTTTCAGATTGTCTGGGTATATACCCAGCAGTGGAAGTGCTGGGTCATATAGCAAATCTATAGCTAACTTTCTGAGAAACTGCCAAACAGTCCTCCAGAATGACTGGATCCTTCTGCACTCCCACCAGCAGTGGATGAGTGTTCCCATTCCTCCACATCCTCTCCAGCACTTGTAGTCTTCTGTTTTTTTTAATAGTCTTATGGGAGTAAGATGGTATCTCATTTTGGTTTTGATTTCCATTTCCCTAATAACTAGTGATTTTGAGCATGTTTTAATGTGCTTTTTAGCCATTTATATTTCTTTTTTGGAGAAGCGTCTATTCAAATCTTTTTCCCATTTTTTAAATGGGTTGTTTTTTTTATTTTCAAGACGTAGGAGTTCTTTATATATGCAGGATATAAGTCCCCTACCAGATATATGGTTATCAAATATTTTCTCCCATTGGGTAGGCTCTCTTTTCACTTTCACAACAAACTCCTTTGAGGTGCAAAAGGCTTTAATTCTGAGGAAGTTCCATTTGTCTATTTGTTCTTTTGCTGCTTGTGCTTTGGGTGTGAAATTCATGAAGCCATCTCCTATTACGAGGTCCTGTAGATGCTTCCCTACATTGTTTTCCAAGGTCTTTATGGTCTTGACTCTTATATTTACATTTAGGTCTTTGATCCATCTTGAGTTGATTTTTGTATAAGGTGTTAGATGGTAATTCTCTTTCCTTTTTTTGCATATGGATATCCAATTCTCTAGGCACCATTTGTTGAAGAGGCCATTCTCTCCCAGTTGAGTGGGCTTGGTGGCCTTGTCGAATATCAGATGACTGTATATATGAGGATTTATATCAGAACTGTCAATTTGGTTCATTGGTCAGTGTGTCTGTCCTTGTGCCAATACCATGCCGTTTTCACTACTGTTGCTTTGTAGTATGTTTTGAAGTCTGTAGTGTGATTCCTCCAGTTTAGTTTTTCTTTTTCAATATGTCTTCATGGAGCCATATTATACTCAAACTGTTTGAATGACAAAGGTAGAGAATTCTGAAAGCCGCAAGAATCAAGGGGTCATGTACAAGCTGGCCTCAAAAAAAAAAAAAAAGTCACTTAAGAATTCTATATCTAGCAAAACTCTCTTTTAAAAAGGAGGAAGAGACGAAAACATTCCCAGATAAACAAGAGCTAAGGGAGTTCATCACCACTAGAACAGCCCTATAAGAAATCCTAGGAGAGTTCTGCAGGTTGAAAGGTTAGGACACTAGACAATAGATTGAAGCAACATGAAGAAGTAAATGTCTCAAGTAAAGCTACCAACATGGGAAATATAAGTACAGTACTACTATATTTTTGTTTTTTAGCTCCACTTTTTACTTTCAGGATTTAAAAGGCAAATGCATAAAATGCAATGATAAATCAATGGTTTTGGACTCATAATGTATAAATATGTAATTTGTGCAAGTACTACATAAAGCTAGGGGATGGAAGGGTATAGGAATATATTTTGTGTATGCTATTGAAATTAAGTTGTTATCAAACCAAATGGGATTTAGGATGTTAAATGTAAGCCCCATGATATCTACAAAGAGAATGTCAGAGAACACGCAAACTCATAGAGACAGAAACGAGTACAGTTAACAGGGGCAGAGGGCATGGTTATTGGAGAGTTAATGCATAGTAGGTAAAGGGTTTCTGTTTGAGCTGATGGCAAAATTCTTGAAATGGTGGTGAGTACTGCAAAATGGTGATTGTAATGAACCCCATTGAATGGTATGCTTGGGAAAGGTTGCGATGGGAAAGTTTATGTTGTGTGTACGTTTCCACAATTAAAAAAAACAACTAAAGAGACATTGAAAACTGAATGTACTACAAGGCAATGGATAGGATCTAAGAAGGAAGAAGAAAAGACTCAAAAGGACATTATTGGGACATATGAAAAAATTCAAAGATAAACTCTAAGCTTTACATCAGTGTTATATTTCTTGAACTTGATAACTGCACTTAAGGTGGTTACATAAATATCTTGTTCTTAGGAAATGTACATGGAAGTATTAAGTGTTCAAGGAGCATGATATATACAACCTACTTTCAAATGTTCAGAAAATAGACTGAGATAGATAGATAGATAGATAGATAGATAGATAGATAGATAGATAGATAGATAGATAGATATGGCAAATGTGGCAACATGTTAAAATTGGTGAATCCAGGCAGCTGAAGGCATGGGTTACGTTGGAGTTCTCTCTGGAGTTTGTATTATTTTTGCAACTATCTTGTAAATTTGAAATTATTTCAAAATAAAAAATTTAAAGAAACAAATGCTGCCAATGAAATCATGACACAGTGCTTTTTTATCACTTAGAATTTCTATTGGAAAAACCCTTTTAGATTTATTTAAACATATATTTTATAATATATTGCTCTTATGCAAACATAGAAAGGAAAATATTGGTGAAATAAATTGACCAAATCCTAAAACATCTTCACATTTAGAGTTCAACTCTTCTGAATTACTTTTTGACTCACAGTCATCAATGTCTACATGTGTATGTATCAATCAATACAATATCATCTTTTGTACCATCAAGAACACTCTCAGCATTTCTTAAAAGATTGCTCTGGGGGAAGTGGATGTAGCTCAAGGGATTGGGCTCCCACCTACCATATAGGAGGTCCAGGTTTCGATTCCCAGGGCCTCTTCATGAAGGCAAGCTGGCTGGAGTGGAGAGCTGGCCCATGCAGAGTGCTGACCTGCGTGGTGTGCTGGCCTGTGCAGGAGTGCTGGCCCACACAGAGTGCTGTCCCGTGCAAAGAGCTGGTGCAGAAAGATGATGCAACAAAAGGATACATAGAGGAGAGACAGTAAGAGACATAGCAGACCAGGAAGCTGAGGTGGCACAAGAGATTGAACACCTCTCTCCCACTCCGGAAGGTTCCAGAATCGGTTCCTGGTGATGCCTAAAGAGAAGACCAGCAGACACAGAAAAACACACAGCAAATGGACACAGAAAGCAGCACAAAAAACAATGGGGGGGGGGGGCGGGGGATAAATAAATACACAAATCTTTTTAAAAAGTTGCTCTGGGCTTTTTTTTTTTTAATTAAAATTATTTATTTTTAAAAATTACATTCAAAAAATATGAATCCCAATCAACCCCACCGCCCCCACCCCCCACTCCCCCCACAGCAACACTCTCTCCCATCATCGTGACACATCCATTGCACCCGGTAAGTACATCTCTGAACATCACTGCACCCCGTAGTCAATGGTCCACATCATAGCCCACACTCTCCCACGTTCCATCCAGTGGGCCCTGGGGGGATCTACAATGTCCCGTAATTGTCCGTGAAGCACCACCCAGGACAACGCCACGTCCCGAAAACGCCTCCCCATCTCATCTCTTCCTCCCATTCCCCAAACCTAGCAACCACCATGGCTACCCTTCCCACACCCATTCCACATTTTCTCTGTGGACATTGGATTGGTTGTGTCCATTGCACATGTATGTCAAGTGGGGGCTTAGATTCCACATGGATACTGGATGCAATCCTCCTGCTTTCAGTTGTAGACACTCTAGGCTCCATGGTGTGGTGGTTGACCTTCTTCAACTCCATGTTAGCTGAGTGGGGTAAGTCCAATAAATCAAAGTGTAGGAGCTGAAGTCTGTTGAGGCTCTGGGCCTGGGTGTCTTATTATCAGTCCAGAGATTCAAATCCCCTAAATATATCTTAAACCCCAGTACCAACTACAATTCCAATAAAGTAGCATGCAAGTCTTGTGAGAAGAGATCCCCTCTGAGTCCAATTCCGAATTGGGCTTTTTTTTTTTCAAGCTTCTGATACCCAACGGTTTTAATCTTGGCACTTTCTTTACCTTACCAGAAGGTGTCAGCAGTGACAATTACTTCACAACTGCCCCCTGACCAAGCCTTTATGTGACCTCATTAGACTTCAGTTTTTCGTATGTGCAAAAATCTGCTTTTAGAATGGATGAGAAACAGTAACTCTGGTAAACATTATTTTAAATATATCTTTATGCTTATATCCCCAAAGAAGAATGCATGTGAGAGAAAGTTTTAAAGTTAGACAAAAATGATTTTATTAAAATTGATCCCTACTCTACTTCTTATCAAAAATACAAATTAAGCTTAATTTCACTCAAATTCAACAGAAGAAAAATACATTGAAAGAGATCTGAAGGGAATTCTTCACTCAAAAAATTTTTTTTCTGACCATAGGATATATTAATTACTAAAAGATCCCTCCAAGGTTAAGGAAAAATGACTATGAAAACCATAAAACCACAAAGAGGTTAGAGTAATTGATTTTCCAAACCTCATGTTTCAATTTCTGACAGTATTTATTGATTCCTTGCTATAAAATATGAGGTGGTTAGCAGTTACACTCTCTCCCTCTATCAAAATTTCTGGATTTTGCTCCTTGTGTTGTTTTTCTTTTACCAGGGTCAATATTATTTATATTCTGTTCTGTAACCATAATCCCCAGATTCTATAATTAAATATGTCCAAAACTCACTGTCAGTTCTTTTATACTGATTCCCTAATTCTCTTGGTTTTGTAATTATTTCTTTTTACTGTAATATATGCACATAATTTTAAAAGTCAAGTTTTATAATTTGGTTTTAAATGAAAATGAGCATTTTCTTTGTGCCATGTCCTCATCTGTCCAAATCTCATTCTGTGCATTACAGTGATCTCCTTTGCTATCACATCCACACCCCCAAATCACTGATTTCCCGCTATGGCAGTTCAGGCTTTAGATGTTTTATTGAGCACCCCTCCCTAACATCCATGTGCATATCCTCAGTCTCCTCCCATCCTCAAAATACAATTATCACCACTTTCCATTGAATCAATATCCAGTGCAGAGGGATACCAGTGTATCTGACACCTGAATTGGATTATTTTTCACACCCTCTTCTCTATATGACTATTTTATTTTCAGTTATAATCATGAAATAAAACAAATAATAGTAAGGACCAGAAAAGAAATACACAGTGAAAATTTTCTTTTATTGAACTTCGTATATATAATAATGCCAGTAAAAAATAAGCATTACAGTACAAAAGGAAAAAGTTATCATCCAAATCTTATGTTTCTAATACAGGTGCTTTGAATATGCCAGCATGCATTTCTTTAGAATTTTCATTAACCTTATATGACGTTGAAGGTGTCATATGTTTCCAAATAGATCCATATATTGTTTTACATATTACACTTTTCCTTATAGAACTCCATTGGACTGATACTATTTCATGTTAGTATAGGTACCGCACATAAAGCTTTTTTAAAAAAAATGAAATTCAGGATAACTCTGAACAGAATCAGTTGATTTCTTAACAATATTGCAAATGGCTTCAAGTTCTTCCAAGTTCCTGCAGGACAAAAAGCACTCCTATATATCTAAGAGTTTTTGTATTTTCCTAACACTCTTAAGTTTTAACCTTTGTTAAAATATGATATAATAATATTTTAGGTAAATAATTGCCCAATAACTATGAAGTGATTTAAAAAAAAAAAACTGAAATGTTTCCAAAGGTGCAATTTGGGCAATATTAATATTACCACAATTGTCACACTTTTTCTGGGTTCATTCTTTAGTTTTAAAAGAAATAACAATTAAAGAATACACTTCTAATTAGTTAAATTAATATATTATGTATGAACTAAAAGTTGTATTTACCAAGCAAAAATACTGCATTGTTTTACTATTTTATATTTTAAATGCAAAGAAGAGCTCCAAGGGTACACATAGAGTGACAGAACTGAGGTAACTCAAGTTGTTTCTTTGTCTTTACAGTCATTGTGCTTTCATTGTCCATTTTTAATATACTCTTTAAATGTAGTGATAATGTGGTACCACAGAGTTGGAGACATGAAGTCTGCCCCAAATGAACTTGAAAAATAATTCTGAACCATTATGAATTTACTCTCAAAAATAACTACATGCAGCTGAATCCATATGTGTTGGAGAAAGTACAAGTGGGAGCTCCTCAAATTAATTTTCATGTAAGATAAAATGTTTTCTAAAGGATAAAGAATAAAAATTTGTTGGGAAGTGGATGTGGCTCAAGGGATTAGGCTCCCATCTACTGTATGGGAGGTCTAGGGTTTGATTTCCAGGGCCTCCTGGTGAAGGCAAGTTGGCCCATGCGGTAAGCTGGCCCAAGCGGTCAGTAAGATGACACAACGAAAAGAGACACAGAGGAGAGACAATAAGAGACACAGCTTCCCATTATGGAAGGTTCCAGGATGGGTCCTGGTGCTGCCTAAAGAGAAGACAAACAGACACAGGAGAATGCACAGTGAATGGACACAGAGTAGACAATGTGGGGGTGGAGGGCAAGAGAGAGAAATAAATCATTTTAAAAAATTTATTAATTGGAAGCTTGCAAGTATTATTAAGACTTAACAGTTACTGCATCAATTATTTAGAATGAGACAAACAAGATTTTTTCGGAGAGCAAAAATTTTGTCATTATCATTATTTGAAGTTGCTAGTGTATGGTGTTAATAAAAACTGGACTTGTAGTAGGTTTTATTATTGTTTTAAAATTATTCACAGATAATGCACTCCTTATAGCCTTCATTTGAGGCTGTCTGTTCTCACTGTTCTACCCTTAGTATTTCCCTGGTTCAGTGTTTTTATTATCATGATAAGTACAATTAATATTAGCTTAGTCATACACTGTCCTATATTCCAACTTTTTGTATTTCCTGGAGGTAATAATTATTCCTTTTTTGTTTGCTTAGTTTTCCTTACACTAATTCAATCTGAAAATTTCCACAAGAAATGAAAAGCTTTGAATTTATGTTCAGACACACCATATGATCTATTTATTCTACTTTTCTCTTAATAGAAGAAGAGCTACCCTGAAGGAGCTTTATGTCTTTCTGCTACAAACAAGACAGACTGCCTCTTAGTCCTACTGCAAGTTGTCTTCCTAGCACTTCTCTTCATCCTCACCCAAGAAGTTCCCATTGTTTTACTCTTGCATTGATTCTTATATTGTGTTGATCCCATGTTTTCCTTTCTTGTTTATTCCTTTCATTATGACATTATGAAAGCACATCTTTCAATAGCTTTCTGAGAAAGGGTGTTTGGGAGGTAAATTTTTAAAACTTGGCATATCTAAAAATATCTTCATTTTCATAGCATTTTTACTTTATTTTAAATTAAGAAACAGTAAAATGGGCTATTCTGGTGTACAGTTCTATAAATTTTTATTTGTTTTTAATAAAGAAAATCCACTTTGGAGCTTTGTTCTTTTTTAATTTTTAAATTAGAGAAATTGTAGGTTTACAGAAAAATCATGTAAAAAAATGTAGCATTCCTATATACCTCCCATTATTAACACTTTGCATTAGTGTGGTACCTTTATTACAGTTGAAGAAAGAATATTAGAATTGTTATATTATCTATAGTTCATAGTTTACATTAGGGTGTATTTTTTCCCAGTATATCACATTATTATTATTTTAAAGATTTATTTTTTATTCCCCCCTCCTCCCCCTCCTTGTCTGCTCTCTGTGTCCATTCGCTGTGTGTTCTTCTGTGTCTGCTCGTATGCTCATCAGGTGGCACTGGGGATCTGTGTCTCTATTTGTTGCGTCATCTTGCTGCGTCAGCTCTCCATGTGTATGGCACCACCATGCGGTTTCACGCAGGGTGGCTCTCCTTGTGTGGGGGCCACTCCTTTGTGCAGGGACACCCCTGCGTGGGCTGGCACTCCTTGAGCACAGCAGCACTGTGCATGGGCCAGCTCAGCACATGAACCAGGAGGCCCTGGGTACCAAACCCTGGACCTCCTATATGGTAGGTGTACATCTATTATTTGAGCCACATCAGCTTCCCACCACCTTATTATTAACACCTTGCATTAGTGTGCTCTATTTGTTGTAATTCATGAGAGGACATTTTTATAACAGTACTATTAACTATAGTTCATTGTTTACAATTGGGTTCACTGTTGTATAGTCCTTTATTTTTTCTTTTAATTTTATTCTAGTAACATATTTCCCCTTTTAACCACATTGACATATATAATTCAGTGCTGTTAATTACACTCACAATGTAGGGTTACTATCATCATCATTCATTTCCAAAACTTTACAATCAACCCAAATAGAAATTCTGTACATATTAGGCATTAACTCCCCATTCCCAACCCAGCCCCCGGTAATCTATATTCTAGATTCTAAGTTTGCTTATTCTAATTATTTCATATCAGTGAGGTCATACAATATTTGTCCTTTTGTGTCTGGCTTTTTTTCACTCAACATCTTCAAGGTTCATCCATGTTGTCGCATGAACCAGAACTTCTTTCCTTTTAATTCTGAGTAATATGTATGTAACACATTTTATTTATCCATTCATCAGTTTATGGACACTTGGATTGTTTTTATCTTATGGCAATTGTGAATAATACTGCTGTGAACATCAGTGTGCAAATACCTGTTCGAGACCCTGCTTTCACATCTTTTGGGTATATACCTAGAAGTGGGATTGCCAGGTCATAAGGTAATTCTATACTTAGTTTTCTGAGTAACTGCCAAACTGTTTTCCACAGTGACTGTACCATTTTACATGCCCACCAGCAATGAATGAGTGTTCTTGTATCTCCACATCCGCTCCAACAGTTTTAATTTTCTGTTTTTATAATAGTAGCTATTCTAGTGGGTATGAGCTGAGATCTCATGTGGGTTTTTTTCTTAAAGATTTATTTTTTTAATTTATTTCTCTCCCTACCCCAGTTGTCTGTTCTCTGTGTCCATTCACTGTGTGTTCTTCTGTGTCCGCTTGCATTCTTGTCAGCAGCACTGGGAATCTGTGTCTCTCTTTTTGTTGTTGTTGTGTCACCTTGCTACATCAACTCTCTGTGTGTGCAGCACCACTTCTGGGCAGGCTGGACTTTCTTTCATGCCGGGCAGCTCTCCTTATGGAGTGCACTCCTTGTGCGTGGGGCTCCCCTATACAGGGGACACCCCTGCATGGCACAGCCCTCCTTGAGCACATCAGCACTGCACATGGATCAGCTCCACACGGGTCAAGGAGGCCCTGGGTTTGAACCGCGGACCTCCCATGTGGTAGGCGGATGCTCTATCCATTGGGCCAAGTCTGTTCCCTCATGTGGTTTTGATTTGCGTTTCCCTAATAGCTAATAATGTTGAGCATCTTTTCATGTGGTTTTTAGCCATTTGTATTTCCTCTTTGGATAAATATCTATTCAAGAATTTTGCCCATCTTTGATTGGGTTTTTTGTCTTTTTATTGTTGACTTAAAGGATTTCTTTATATATTCTGGATATTAAACACTTATTGGATATGTGGTTTCCACATATTTTCTCCCATTGAGTAGGTTGGCTTCACTTTCATGATAAAGTCCTTTGGAACACAAGTTTTAAATTTTGATGAGGTCCCATATATCTTTTTTTTCTTCTGTAGCTTGTGCTTTGGGTATAAAGTCTAAGAAAACATTGCCTAACACAAGATCATGAAGATGTTTCCATATTTTTTTTTCTGGGATTTTTATAGTCCTGGTTCTTATATTTAGATCTTTGATCCATTTTGAGTAAATTTTGTATATTGTGTGAGATAGGGGTCCACCTTCATTCTTTCACATATTGATATCCAGTTCTCCCACCACCATTTGTTGAGTAGACTGTTCTTTCTCAAGAGGTCCCCTTGGCACCCTTGTCAAAAATAAATTGGCCATAGATGTGGGGATCTATTTCTAAACTCTCAGTTCAATTCCATTGGTCTATAGGTCTGTCTTTGTGCCAGTACCATGCTGTTTTGACCACTGTAGCTTTGTAATTTGCTTTAAAGTCAGGTAGTGTGAGTCATGAGTCTTCCAACTTTGTTCTTTCTTTCAAGATGGTTTTGGCTATTTGGGGCCCCTTATCAATAAATTTGATAATTGGCTATTCCATGTCTGCAAAAGAGGCTGCTGAATTTTGATTGGGGTTGCATTGAAATTGTAAATAAATTTGGGTACAATTGTCATCTTAACAATATTTAGTCTTCTAATCCATAAATATCAAATGCCCTTCCATTTAGTTAGATCTTTGATTTCTTTTTGCAAGGTTTTATAGTTCTCAATGTGTAAGTCCTTTACATCCTTGGCTAAATTTATTCCTAGATATTTTATTCTTTTAGTTGCTATTGTAAATGGAATTTTTTTCTTTATTTCTTCCTCAGATTGCTCATTACTAGTGTATAGAAACACTGCTGATCTTTGCATGTTGATCTTGTACCCTACCGCTTCACTAAATTTGTTTATTAGCTCTGGTAGCTTTGTCATAGATTTTTCGAGATTTTCTGTATATAGGATCATGTCATCTGCAAATAATGTAAGTTTTACTTCTTCCTTTCCAATTTGGATGCTTGCTTTTCTTTTTTGTTTCTATTTATTTCTCTCCCCTTCCCTCCCCCCCACAGTTGTCGGCTCTCTGTGTCCATTCACTGTGTTTTCTTCTGTGTCCGCTTCTATTCTTGTCAGCAGCCCAGGGATCTGTGTCTCTCTTTGTTGCGTCATCTTGCTGCATCAGTTCTGTGTGTGTGCAGTGCCACTCCTGGGCAGGCTGGACTTTCTTTCGTGCTGGGTGGCTCTCCTTACGGGGCACACTCCTCGCACGTGGGGCTCCCCTATGCGGGGGACACCCCTGTGTGGCAAGGCACTCCTTGCGTGCATCAGCACTGTGCACATACCGGCTCCCCATGGGTCAAGGAGGTCCTGGGTTTGAACCGAGAACCTCCCATGTGGTAAGTGGACACTCTATCCATTGAACCAAATCCACTTCCCTGGATGCTTTTAATTTATTTTTCTTGATTAACTATTCTGAATAGAACTTCCAGCACAATGTTAAATAAAGTGGTGACAGTGGGCATCCTTGCCTTGTTCTAGAACTTAGAGGAAAAGCTTTCAGTCTTTCACCATATTTCTTCTCCCTTGCTGCTCTCAGAATTTAATCTTTATCTTTGGTGTTTGACATCCTGAGTAGTATGTGTCTTAGAGTAGGTCTATTTAGATTTATTCTGACTGGGATGTGTTGCGCTTCTTGGACATGTCAATTCATTTCTTTCATGGGAGTTGGGAAATTTTCAGCCATTTTTTCCTTAAATAATACTTCTGCCCCTTTTCCCTTCTCTTCTCCTTCTGGAATTTCTATGACATGTACGTTGTTGCACTTCATGTTATATTTCAACTCCAGGAACCTCTGTTCAATTTTTTCCATTCTTTTCTCTGTTCAATTTCAGCTGTTCTGTCTTCTGCATCACTTATTTTTCTTCTATCATTTTGATTCTGCTATTTTATGCCTCTAATTTTTTTTTTTAGGAGGTACTGGGGATTGAACCCAGGACCTTGTATATGGGAAGCAGATGCTCACCCACTGAACTCTACCTGGTTCCTCCCTCTCATGTGTTTTGATCTCACCTACTGTGTCTTTCATTTTGATAAGCCCTGTTATTTTTCTGTTCTGGTTTTCAAATTCTTCTTTGGGTTCACCCAGCATCTTCTTGATTTTCATTTTCTCTTTAGCCATTTTGTCTTTCAACTCATTGGTTTGATTTAGGAGATTTGTATGAACCTCATTAATTAGTTGTTTCAAATTCTGGGTCTCATGTGGGAGTTTTGATATATTCCTTTGTTTGGACCATCTCTTCCATTCTCTTAATGTGATTTGTAACTTTTTGCTGATGTCTAGGCATCTGATTACTATGGCGAATTTACTCTGATGTTCAATTTCTCTGCCTTGCATAGTGATTTAGTGGCAGAGGCTGTGTGTTACTGCTGTACTTTGATTCTTGGTTCAACCTCTTCTAGGTCTTTAGGATTGTTCCTGTTTAGTTGCTCAAAAGTGGGCAATGGACCCAGTAATGGGCTGCAGATCCACTTCCACGAGCCTTGGGGAGGGAGGCTCTAAAAGGCAGAAAAACCCTCTCTTATTTTTTGTATAAAACATTTAATTTATTGGTCTTTTTTTGGGAATTTGATGCATCACTATTGTGTTACAACTGAACCATTAATCTTGTAGCCTCATCAATGTTAACTGGCTTCTTTTCATCATACTGCTGAGGAATTGGTTGTTTCTGCACAGGTTCAAGGCAAAGACCTTTTGAGAAAGATGCAAGTTCCTTTTGTATATCTATAAAAGCTTTATTTACTCTGTGAACTTTTTCATCATTCACAATGTTTATCTTCTTAAGATTTGTGGTAACTGGTTTTGCTTTGTTTTTCATCTTAAAGTTTTTTTGGCTGACTATACGAAATACATTTCTCTGATATCCGCATGCAGCACCTCAAGCCCCAAGTGACACCATCTACATGCACAAGGTCAGGGAAATTCCTCTTATTTACTTTTAATTTCCTCACATGCACTTCTTTGGCCTGTCAGCAGATGACACTCTTTGGCAGCCCTTTCAGTCCCAGCCCTGGTCCGAGTGAGTTCTCTGCAACACTGGCTGCAACAGTGTGACAGGATCCTGCTAAATGCTCCTCATTGCTTCACAATTCAAACTTTCTCAGGGGCTGTTCTCCAACCTTTGCTGGCAGCCCCCTCCATAGGAAATAATTCCATTCCTCTCTGCATCCTTAACAATCAGTCCCAGTCAGTAGGGAAGGTCTTTGTGAGGGTTGGATCTCTTTACTCCTGTGCTGGCTCCCAGGGCAGGCATGCCATGGCCCCACCCAGCTTGGAAGGGCTCATGACCAGCAGACCAAAGTTGTTGGCCAAATCACCCTTAGACTGCATGCCTCTTTCTCCCCTTTCCTAGGGAAGAGGACCCCTGTGGCCCCCTCAGTCCATAGCTGCCAGCCAGAGGTTGGAGTTTTCAAAGCTGTCTGCTCTAAGGATGGGGGATGGGCACTGGCAGCTGCAGCTGAAGCTTTTACTCACAGTTTTCCCTCAAAGATTCTTTTCCTTTGTCCTTCTCTCTTCTAGGTGGTGTCCTGCCTACGCCTGGTGTCCTAAACCCTAGAAAATTTTTTCCAGGCCATTTCTGCCTGTCTTTAGCTATTTTTTTCTGGGGAAGAAGTGAGTCCACTATCTTCCCAGAATTTTATTCCCTAAATTTTGATACATTGTGTTCTTGTTTTCATTTTTATCGAGATAGTTATTGATTTCCTTGTAATGCTTTGACTCACTGTGCAACCTCCTTTTCTGTTTAGTTGAGATTTTGTGATATATCCAACAGATTCCTTTCTCATTTTTGTTTTTATATATTTTTAAAATACTTTCTTTGTGGTTATCTTGGGATTTGTATTACACAACCTACATCTCTATAAGTTGCTAATTTGAAAAGATTCCAATTTAGCTTCAATAGCATACATTACCTTTTTATATTTTGCAAATCAGTTATCAGGAAATATGCCTTTTTCTTGTTCCATTATATTTCAACTCATAGGAATTAAAGAGTAGAGTTGTATATAGAGGATACAATACTGGTATGTTTACCCTTTTAGTTACTGTAGCAGTTTAATATTATTGATGAATTCCAAAAAGAAATATTGGATTATGTTTGTAATATGAGCTGTACCTGGGCATGATTATGTTTAGGGTATGGCAAAGAACAGAGTTGAGGGTTTCTGATTCTGGTGTTTTTTTTTTTTTTTAAAGATTTATTTATTTAATCCCCCCCTCCTCCCCCGGTTGTCTGTTCTCTGTGTCTATTTGCTGCGTCTTGTTTCTTTGTTCGCTTCTGTTGTCGTCAGTGGCACGGGAAGTGTGGGCGGCACCATTCCTGGGCAGGCATTTTCACGCTGGGCAGCTCTCCTTGCGGGGCACACTCCTTGCGGGACGCACTCCTTGCACGTGGGGCTCCCCTACGTGGGGGACACCCCTGCGTGGCATGGCACTCCTTGCGCGCATCAGCACTGCGCATGGGCCAGCTCCACACGGGTCAAGGAGGCCTGGGGTTTGAACCGCGGACCTCCCATGTAGTAGACGGATGCCCTAACTACTGGGCCAAGTCTGTTTCCCGATTTTGGAGTTTTAATGTTGGAGTTTGATGCTAAAGACTTAAGCTGGAGCCCTGGGAAGTAAGCTCACAGAAGAAAGAGAAGCCAGCCCCAGGAAGAAATGAACCTTGAACCCAGAGAAAAGCAAGCCCCAGGAACGTAGGAACCCAGGAACCCTGAACCCTTGCAGACGTCAGCAGCCATCTTGCTCCAAATAGACTTTGGTGAGGGAAGTAACTTATGCTTTATGGCCTGGTATTTGTAAGCTCCTACCCCAAATAAATACCCTTTATAAAAACCAACTGATTTCTGGTATTTTGCATCAGCACCCCTTTGGCTGACTAATACAGTTACCTTAACCAAAGATCTTCCTTTATTCACACTACTCCAAGCCACTCTGTCCTGTCATTTCCTTTCATCTTGCAGAGCTTCCTTTAGTAATTCTTGTAGGGACATGTTTGTGGGGGTCTAATTCTAGACTTCTCTTATTCCATTGACATATCTCTCTTTTCATCAATACCACACTGTCTTGATTACTGTAGGGTTTTTTTTTTTGTTGTTTTGTTTTGTTTTTAAGGAGTTACCAGGGATTGAACTCAGGACCTCATGCATGGAAAGCAGGTGTTTAACTACTTGAGCTACATCTCCTCAACTGTAGTTTCATAGTAAGTCTAAAATTCAGGTAGTGTGCTTTTTCCAGCTTTATTCTTTTTCAAAACTGTTTTGGCTATTGTAGTATTTTGTCTTTCCACAAATTTTAGAAGCACCTTGTCAATATCTAACAAAAATCTGGTAAGATTTTGTTTGGGAGTTGCAATGAATCTATAGATCAATGAGGGGGGGTGGATATTGACATCACAACAGTATTGGGTCTTCTGATCCATGAACAGGGTAGGTCTCTATTTAGGTCTTCTTTGATTTCTTTCATCAATATAATATAGTTTTCAGTATTCAGATACTATATACATTTTGTTAGAATTATAGCTAAGTAGTTCATTTTAGAGCTATTTTAAATATTTTTCTTTTAATTGTGGCTTCCAATAGTTCATTGCTAGTTATCCACCACATTGCTAAAGTCACAATATTTTTAGAATTGTTTTTGTAATTCCTTGGAAATTTTGACACAATCATGTTGTCTGAGAATAATCCGTATATCTTTTTATATTTTATTTACTTAATTCACTGGCTTCACATACTTCCAGTATGATACTGAATAGGTATGGGGAAGTGTACATCCTTGCTTTTTTCAACTTTTATAGATTCTTACACATTAATACCTGTTCAGGGGTCACTAGGCATTTGGAGATACCATCTAAGAAAGATGACAATGGTAATCCTTTCATTATTCCCTCATATTTGATTGATGTTTGGGATGAAATTAGAATTATAGAAAATAATCTTCCCTAGAAGGTTAAAGGCATTTCTTGATTTTCATCTAGTATCCAGTTTGCTCTTCAGAAATCTGAAGGTATTCTGTTTTTTCTTCTTTTGTGGGTAGCCAATTCCTTATCTCCGGAAGATTTTAGGACTTCCTTTTTATCCTTAGTGTTTTGAAATATCATGGTAAGGTGTTTTTTATTAGAGAAGTTGTGAGCTTACAAAAAATTATGCATAACATGCAGTATTCCCATATATCACCCCATACACCAACACCTTACATTTGTGGAATATCTGTTACAGATTATGAAAGAATATCATCCAATACTATTACCACTAACTGTGGTCCATAGCTTACATGTGTTGTATTTTATCCATACACCACTTATTAACACCATATATTAATCTTATCCATTTGTTATAGTTCAGGAGAGAACACTCATATTTGTACTGTTAACCACAGTCCACCTCCCACCACCTGGCTCACTGTGTTATACAGTCCAATGCCTTGTACAATCTATTCAAAGTGTACACTCAGTGGCTTTTACTTTCATCACAGAGTTGTGCAGTCATTGCCTCAAATTTTTGAAAGTTCTTAGTCCAAAAGAAAAAATCCCATCCCCCCTATTACTGACCCTTGGCATTGATATAGTACCTTCTTCGAAAATGAAGTGCTGAGACATAGCTCAGCAATAGGCTTGCTCTAAGGGAAGGTGACACAGAACTTACAGAAATAACGAAGAAATATGCGAGAAGAACCAAGGATGGAACCAGGGGGGTCGCAGCTTCTGTAACTGAGAGCCTCAACCCTAGTTTCTGCATCATATTTATTAGGAACTCCAAAGCTGATGTTCTCATCAAGACGGCAACGTTTACAATAATTGGGGACAAGTGCAACAAATAGGGAACAGGTAAGCCAGTTTCCCACAACATTTCCCCCTTTTTGTTTTTGTAAAGCAACGAAGGCAGATTCTGTGGTTTCTTGCTGCTTCATACCCCGAAGGGCTTGTTGTGTGCTTCTGAGGACTAAGCTCAAAAGAAATAAGGACAAGCAAGCAACATTTTTCCCGGAATACCTCCTCCCTGACTTTCCCCCTAGTCAGAGGGTTTAGTTACTGTAGTCCATCGGCAATTCCAGCCATCGTTACATTTTGTAATCTTTCTTCCAAGTTTAGAACAGCATTTTATACATAATCCATAACAGATTATACAAACTTCCAACTAGCAATAACTTACTTCTTTTGGGTTTAAGATTTCCTACCAGCAAGGCTAAATAGGCCACTACTCGATAAAAAATGACCTCATTTTCCCCAATTTGTATAGTTTGAGGCATAGGCAGTGACAACTTACTGTTACTTCCCCATTTTGGGCTGTGGGTCAGCTGGAAGTTTATCACATAATTTCAATGCCTTTCTTGGTCCTGCTCTTTGCATCTTCACTGGACCTGGGGCCACAACTCAGTGTTGAATTAAAACTTAGTCCATCATTGTGAGGACTCTTTCCACGCAGGAAACAATAGCCACCCTGTTATAAGAGTCCCGTTGCTGTGTCTGTAGTAGTGAAAGCATATCTTGCCCCTTCCAAAAGCAGGAGGGTGCTGATGTCACAGTCACTGAAGTGAGCATTAAGGCCACAAGCTGTTGGTGAATAGCAGGCAGTGGGAACTGCTGCGCTAGGCACCACAGGGTCCCGTATTCATGATGTTCACTTTTCCAGTGGAGCCATTCTGCTTCATTCTCAGGTGTCAATTGTATGGCTCTGGATCTTCATGAGGCATCTGCCTCAACAGTCCTGAGAGGGATGTTAGAGGAGTGGGCAGGGACATGACAGACATTTACCTGTCACTGCTGGCAGGCATCCAGATGTTCTTCTACAGATCTCTCCCCCATAGAGAGTAATTCACAACAGTCCATTGTTCCTGTTTTGCTTTTAGTATTTGCAATCCACCTCTGGATAGGGATGGCAGCCTTCAGAGTTACCAGACACTGTTGGGTTAGATCTGTCACTTTCAGCAGGACTTGTTATGCTGCACACAATTGCTTTTTCATATTGCACTTTTGGCCTCTTCCACTTTTGTGACTAAAACCCTAGGGCTACTCAATTAGAATATTGCCTTTGCCACAAACCCCACCCAAAGCCAATATTGGTGCTGGCCACCTTCAATTCACAGGCTAAGTCAATATCCACCTTCCCCTCTTTCTAGAAAAAAAATTTTTTTTTTTTAAAGCAGCCTGCTGGAAGTCCTCCTACTCCCAAGAATAACCTTTTCTAATTAATACATCTTATTGAGGGATAAAAGATTTTTAGTATTCCAACAATATTAATTCTATTAACGTGAGAAAACATTGTACTTTATCAAATACAGTAGATGATATGGTTTTGTCTTACTCAACCAAACAACACTTAAGAATTTGATAGAGTAGCAGAGACCTTACAGCTTGTCCCAGTTGTTTGCCTACTCCAGGCCTTTAAAATATCATTGTCTCTGATGTTTCTTAGTAGGGTCACTGCCACAGGTTTCTTCTATGCAGCCAAATTTGTTGCCATGAGGCCAGGGCAAAAAGTCTTGAGAAGAACTGCAGAAGTCCATTGCTGACCTTTTCACAGTTTTTGTACTTTTTGTATTCAGGTTCATTTTACTTTACAAAACACATTAACTCACTGACTACTATCATAATATCTTTACAACTTGCTATATGCATACTAGTTCTGTCCTGCATATCTCCATTTTCGATTTTATAAAATCATTTTATTTTAAGACATTATACACCTTAAATTTCACTTAGCATTCCCACAAACCATTTACCTTTTTCAATATTCACTTAACTTTTACATCCCATTTTATCCTATGAAGAAAAATAAATTCTTTTCAATTTAAACAAGAACTATTATTTATGAAGAGACATAGTAATTCTATTAATCAAAACTTAAACTTTTTTATTACTATAGAGATCTCATTAATATTTTAAACTTAATAATACAAGTGCTTATTTAATTTTTGGCCATTTGCATAGAGCTCTTTCAGTTTCATTTTTATCAAATTATATCACCATCCGGAGGTATAAGAATATACACTGACAATGAACAATCACAAAAACAGTTACAACATACACTGAAACAATTACAACACACAGACATTGAACAAACACAAAAGCCGTTTCAAATCTATTAATCTAGAATTTATTCATTGCTTCCTTTTATAATTCAACATTTCTTTTCCAGGTTTCCTCCTCTCAATTTCTTTCTTAATCATCTTTCTGTCCTCAAGCCATACTTGCTTTATGATGCCATTCTTGAACAAGTTCTGTAGTTTAGATACTTTGACGTAAAGCCATTCTAGTCTTCAGAATGAGACCCAGCCATGTAGTTTTCAGCATCTGTTTCTGCAGCTGCATGACTGGAGGTTCTGGGTTCCACGGGAACTGTCCTCATCTTTTGGCGTTCATGGTATGGCTTTATTCGACGAGCTGGTACCCACACAGGACTTTCTCTGTCCCCTGGGGAAATGCAACCAAACCCTCTTCCCCAAGTTAACTGCTTCCCTGTTGACCATTCATTTGGTCAGTGGATCATTCTACTAAATTAAAGTTTTTTCAGACAGAATTTGGGTTTGAGTTTTAGAGTTAGTTTGGAAATGCCTTTCAGCTGCTGTCCCTTCCAGAGTTGTTCCACAGTTAAGAAAATTGGGTGAATAATGCTTTGTGTAACTGCACCTGCGATGTCTCCCTCTCTCCCCCTTTTTGCTTTTGTTAACCTGAGTTTAAGGTTTGATTTGCTCGCTCGACAATAGCTTGTCCTTGGGGGTTATAAGGAAGTCCTGTAGTGTGTGAAAAACTCCAAGTTTCTAGAAACCTTGTAAGGGAGACACTGGTGTAAGCAGGAGCATTGTCTGTTTTTAGAGACTGAGGAAGACCCATTACAGCAAAGCACGCTAACAAATGCTGTCTTACTTTGGAGCAGTTTCTCTAGTCTGAGTTGTAACCCAAATGAATCCTGAACAAGTATCTACAAAGACATGAACATAACAATTTTCCAAAGGAGGAGATAGGAGTTACATCCATTTGCCACAGAGAGTTAACAGTTAAACAACGGGGATTTGCTCCAGGTTCTGATTGTTTTGGATTATTGAGAATTTGACAGGATTGGCAAGTGTGAACAAGGTCTTTAGCTTGCATCCATGTTAAAGGGAAACAAGTTCTGAGGCCAGCTGCATTCATATAGGTTAAATTATGGAAATGAGTAGCTTCTTATAAAACAGGAGTAACTAATTTATCAGCTTCATCATTGCCCTGTACCAATGGTCCAGGCAAATTTGAATGTGATCAAATGTAATAAAAAATGAACTTATTCTATTCCTAATTATCTGTTGAAGTTTGAGAAAAAGTTTATAAAGAAATTGATTTATATTGAGTTTGATAAAAGCCATTTCAATTAATTGGGTTACTTGAATGACATAAACATAACCCAAAAGAATGTTTATGGACTCTTGTATGTCCCGCAAAGCAGTAAGCACTGCTACTAATTCAGCCTGCTGAGCTGAGAATCCAGGAGTAGGAATTTTCTTGGTTTTATAACCAGTATACCCAGCTGTACTGTTTCCAGACCCATCAGTAAAGATTGTAGGGGCATCAGATATTGGTTGAAACCTAGTTATGTTAGGTAAAATCTATTGAGTGCACTTAATGAATTGTAATATGATTCTTAGGGCAGTGATTATCTATTTGTCCATATAGCCAGCAAGGCTATTTGCCATTGTAAGTGATTTTATAAACAAGCCTCAACTTCTTTGTGTAAAAGTGGGAGAATGATATGAGAAGTGTCCTGTCCGTGAAGGGCAGGAGTATGTTCATAGCCTTTGAGTATAATCTGGGCCATAAAATCCATAAGAAGATAAAGTTTTAACAACTCTATTAGGCAAAAATATCCATTCTACAATATGAGCTTGCTGCATAAGGACTCCCGTGGGAGAGTGTAAAGAAGGCAAAATAAGCAATTGCAGTGGCTGTTCTGAATTAACTGGATTCTGGATTAATTCAACTTGGGCACTTTGAATTTTTTCCTCTATAAGTTTTAATTCTTGTTCTGCTTCTTTCGTCAGAACTTGGGGGCTGTTTAATTGTAATAAAGAAAAAAGATTACACAGTTCATATGTGGAAATGCCCACTTTGGGCCTCAGCCAGGTTATGTCTCCTAATAATTTTTGCAAATCATTCAAAGTTTTAATAGAGTCCCTACGAGTCTGAACTTTCTGAGGCTTAATTGTAATTTTATCAACAATAGTCCCGAGATAAGAAACGGGAGTAACCTTTTGAATTTTCTCAGGGGCAAGTTTTAACCCTGCTGCAGTTAAACTTTTTTCTAAGGCCTGATATGCTAAAACTAAAGTCTGAGAAGAGGGAGCAGCACATAATATATCATCCATATAATGTATAACATAACAGGAAGGAAAAGCCATTCTGACTGGATCTAAAGCTGTGGCTACGAAGTTTTGACATATAGTAGGGCTATTAAGCATTCCTTGAGGAAGATATTTCCACTGAAACCATTTCATGGGTTGTTATTGAAAAAAGGCACTGAGAATGCAAATTTCTCACAGACTTGGGGAGCCAAAGGTATTGTAAAGATACAATCCTTTAAATCAGTAATAAGTGGCCAGCAAGGAGGGATCATAGCTGGTGTGGGCAACCTGGCTGCAGTGCACCCATAGGTTGAATGCCTGCATTTACTGCTTGGAGGTCTGTTAAAAGCCTCCATTTGCCTGATTTTTTCTTAATAGGAAACACCGGAGAGTTCCAAGGACTTAAAAAGTTCTTCAATATGCCCCTTGTCTAATTGTTCCTTAACTAATTTATGAAGTGCCTCCAATTTGTCTTGAGTTAATGGCCACTGTTCAACCCAAACCGGAGAAATTGTAATCCACTTGAGAGGGATGGGTTTGGGTGATCCAAGAAGGCTAGACTGAGCAGTGGCCATTACAGAAAAGGTGATTATCCTAATCCTTCATGATTACTGTGAGCTGTGGGATCAGTTGGTTTAACAGTTCCCTGGTGGAGCTTACCCAACCCTAATCCTGGAACATGCCCTTGTTTCCTCATTAATTGTTGACTTTGTTTAGTATATTGGCCTCCTGGGGAATATAAATTTCAGCCTGCCACTGTTCTAATAGATCACATCCCCAAAGATTGATAGGTAAGTCTGCAACATAACGGCTGCAGGGTGGCAGGTTGCCCGTCAGGTCCCGGACACTGGAAAATCTGCACACTTTGTTTCAAACTTCTGGGAGTGCCAAGTCCCACAACAGAAATAGATGCATCTTGTAATGGCCAAGCAGGGGGGCCAATGGTTAGAACTAATGATAGAAATGTCAGCTCCAGTATCAATAAGTCCTTTAAACCATTTGTTCTGAATGGTTACTTCACAAACAGGACGAGATTCTAAAATGTTTTCAGTTAATAATACTCCTGTCATTCCTGTACTTCCAAAACCATCTTTCCCTTGAACTTTCTTATTAGCTCCTATCGAAACATAAGGGAGCAAAAATTTGCTGTGTGATTTCCAATATTGGCTTTCTAAGGAATTGAGGTGGACATGTTAACTTGAATCTCTCCTTGATAGTCACAATCAGTTACTCCTGTGTGTACTCTAACTCCCTGTGAGGTAAGACTGCTTCTCCCAAGGAGAAGTCTGACCGTGCCAATTGGTAAAGGTCCCCTTATTCCCGTTTTTACACAGACCGGGATATCCCCTGGAAGCAAGATAACAAGTTCAGCCGTAGGGATATGTACGGCTGCGCTTCCTGCTGTGGCAGGGGATAAATCCAGGACACTGCGGAGTGTTGGGACTGCTGGGGTTTCTCTACTGAACTGGGAAAACCCCCTTTTGGAGTGGGGCTGGGAGCGGCCCCGTTGGAAGTTTCCCAACAAGGGGGTGCCATTCTTATGGTATTTAGACCGACATAGGTTAGACCAATGATATCCTTTACCACAGCGGGGACACAACTCAGGTTGTTTCTGAGCTGAAATATTCTGTCTGAATGGTGTTTTTCCCTTCAACCTTTTCCAGCAATCTTTTCATTTGACCAGTTTTTCCACAATTAAAGCATTTTCCAGAAGACTTATTGATTTTCATCCCAGCCATAGCCTGAGCCATCATTGTAGTACATCCCTACATCCTCGTCCCTACATCCTGGCACCCCCACTAATTGGTCCAAGGAAATGGGGATATTATGGGCTCTATTGTGAGCAGCCTGAGTCTCTGCTTGATCAGTCCACCAGGTTTTGAATTGTAAAAATTCTCCAGGCCGTAGGGTGATGCGTGTTAATGCAGACCAGTCAGCTGGGATCAGCCTAGAGCCTTCCATCAGCCCCTGCACTGCACCATAGGTACAAGGAGAATTTGGACCATACTGTTGTACTGCTGATTTTAACTTTCGATATTTTAAATGGGAAAGGTTCGTGGGTGCACTCATAAACTGCATTTGGGTTTCGAGGATCTGCTCTGGGAGCTATTCTTTCTTGTATGTTAACTGGAAAGGCCATTTGAAATGCCTCCAAATCACCGTCCCTTCTAGCCTGTAAGATGCCCTGTTGTAGAGCGGACAACTTCAACTGAGCATGTCCAGATATGGGAGGGGAAGAGGGAGAGGGGGTCGGTGGAGGGGAAACTGATTTTCTAAAGTCAGTTGATGAAGGGGCTGAAGGCAAGACAATGGGAGGAATTTCTTCACATTCTCTATCATCATCCTCTTCTGTTTGCGAGGGTTCTAAAATAGATTTAATTATAATCAAAATGGGCCAAATAGCAATGGGGAGCGGAACACCTCATACAAGTAATTTTTCTAACTCTTTTCCCACTTTTCCCCAGTCTCCTAATTCTAAACTTCCTGTTGCTAGGAACCATGAGCAATATTTTCTATAACCTATAAGAGTTCCAAAATACAAGGCTCAGTGACCAAAGCTCCTCTTGTTTTGAGAAGTTGTTTAAAGAGACAGACATATGGGCGATATTTTGTTGAACTGTCTGTTTCCCATCGTAACCCTGCAAAAACACCTGAGAGTGTCCTTACTTACCGAGGACTTGGAAGGTTTTCTGTACCACTCGGGGCTTTACGCCGTTACACCACCTTTCAATTTTGCTCCAAGCTAGACTTCTTCCCTTCCGTTCCCACGCTGGGTGCCAGTTGCTGAGAACGAGCTCAGCAATAGGTTTGCTTGAAGGGAAGGCAACGCAGAACTTACAGAAATAATGAACAAAGAGAAATACGAGAGAGGAACCAAGGATGGAACCAGGGGGCTTGCAGCTTCTGGAACTGAGAGCCTCAACCCTAGTTTCCATATCATATTTATTAGGAACCCCAAAGCAGCTGTTCCTCATCAGCACGGCAACGTTTACAATAATTGGGGACAAGTGTGACAAATAGGGAACAGGTAAGCCAGTTTCCCACAACAATGATGCAAGAATAATACAATATTGCTGTTAACTATAGTCCATAAGTTACACTAATTATATTTCTCCCATGCATTACTGTATTTTTACCGCTTTGTAATAGTGACGTACATTTGTTCTAGTTCATACATGAATTTTCTTGTATTCGTACTATTAACCACAATCCTCATCCACCTCCAGGTTCACTTTGTTTTTCAGTCCCGAGAATCTCAGGCCTAGATTATTCTATAGCTTTCTTTCAATTGACATGTACATCCCTAAACTACTTCTTTCAGCTACAATTTCATTTATAAACCAGCTGTGTTAGTTATGCTCACTACAGTGTGTTACCATTAACTCTATCCACTTCCACACTTTCACAGTCAAGCTATTTAAACATTATACATACATTAAGCATCAGTACACCTTCTTAACCATTCTCCTATCTTCTAGTAAGCTATGCTTTAGGTTTTAACTCCATTATGTTTGTTCTTCATATTTAGTTCATATTAGTGAGACCATACAGTATTTTCCTTTTGTGTCTGGCTTATTTCACCCAGCATACTGTCCCCAAGGTTTATTCATGTTGTCATATGTGTCCCAATTTAATTTCTTCTTACAGCAGCATAGTATTCCATCATATACATATACTACATTTTGTTTATCCCGTCATTGGTTGATGGACATTTGTTTTTTCCCCATCTTTTGGCTATTGTGAATAACACTGCTATAAACATCTGTTTGCACCCCTTTTTTCAGTTACTCTGGATATATTCCTAGTAGAGGGATTGCTGGATCATACAGCAGTTCGCTTCCTGAGGAACTGATGAATTGTATTCCACAGAGACTATACCATTCTACATTCCCACCAAGAGTGAAGGAGTGTTCCTATTTCTCCACATCCTCTCCTGCACTTGCTGTTTTCTGTTTTTTAAAATAATGCCCATTCTATGATGTTCAGTAGATATCTCGTTGTAGTTTTGATTTATATTTCCCTAGTAACTTGTGATATTGAACATTTTTTTCATGTGCCATTTTGCCATTTGTATTTATTTCCTCTTTGGAGGAATGTCTCAATCTTTTGCCTATTTTTTAAAATGGATTGCTTGCTCTTTTATTGTTGAATTGTATAATCTCTTTATATAGTGTGGAAATCAATCCCTTTTCAGATATGTGGTTTCAAAGTATTTTCTCCTATTGAATGGGCTGCTTTTTCACCTTCTTGACAACGTCCTTTGAAGTATGAAAGTGTTTATCCATTTTTTCTTTCATTGCTTGTGCTTTCAGTGTAAGGTTTAAGAAACCACCACCTACCAGCATGTCTTGAAGATATTTCCCTATATTTTCTTCTAGGGATTTTATGTTTCTAGCCTTTAAAATTTAGGTCTTTGATCCATTTTGAGTTTGTTGTTGTATGAGGTATGAGATAGGTGTCTTCTTTCTTTCTTTTAATTATGGATATCCAGTTCTCCCAGCACCATTTGTTGAATAGACTGTTCTGCCCCAGCTGAGTGGTCTTGACAGCCTTGTCAAAAATCACTTGACCAAGAAATTTAAAAAAGATCACTTTACCACAGATGTGATGGTTTATTTCTGAACCATCAGTTCGGTTCCATTGGTCTATATGTCTATCTTTATGCCAGTACCCTGCTCTTTTTACCGATGTAGCTAGTACAATTTTCTGGCTGTTTAGGGCCCCTTACCCTTCCAAATAAATTTGATAATTGGGTTTTCCATTTCTTTTTTAAAAAATGCAGTTGGAATTTTTATTGGAATTGCATTGAATGTATGTATCAGTTTGAGTAGAATTGACAACTTAATGATATTTAGTCTTCCAGTCCATAAATACAGAATGTTCTTCCATTTATTTAGGTCTTTTTTTTAACAAATCAATTTTATTATTACATCTTAGTAAAGCATAAATCCATCCTGTATATAACTGCTATTCTTTTTCCTTCTTTCTAGTATATTTGTATTTACATTTTGTAAAATCAATCTTTTATATGCAATATCCCCCATATACGTGGTTTACATGAGGTTTTACTATCTTATAGAGTCCCTTGTTACACTTTTTAGCTTTCCTTCTTATAACATACATGACTTTAGACTTTGGCTTTCAACCACTGTCATACCATACAATAGCACTGCTGGTTACAAACACCGTGCTATGCTTTAATATTTACATCTTCTTTGAGTTCTTTTAGCAATGCATTGTAGTTGTTTTTTTTTTTAAGATTTATTTTATTTCTCCCCTCCCCCCCCCGCCTCCTTTGTCTCCCCTCTTGTGTCCATTCGCTGTGTGTTCTTCTGTGTATGCTTGCATTCTCAGCAGCTCTGGGAATCTGTGTCTTTTTTTTTTGTTGGGTCGTCTTGCTGAGTCAGCTCTCTGTGTGTGTGGCGCCACTCCTGGGCAGGCTGTGCTTTTTTTGCATGGGGAAGCTCTCCTTGCAGTGCCCACTCTGTGCACGTGGGGCTCCCCTATGCGGGGGACACCCCTGAGTGGCATGGCACTCCTTGAGTGCAGCAGCACTGAGTGTGGGCCAGCTTACCACATGGGCCAGGAGGCCCTGGGTTCGAACCCTAGACCTCCTATATGGTAGGTGGGTAGTCTATCAGTTAAGCCACATCTGCTTCCCTGTAGTTTTCTGAATACAGGTTATTTACATCCTTGATTAAATTTATTCCTAAATGTTTGATTCTTTTCGTCATTATTGTAAATGGAATTTTTTCCCCTGACTTTCTCCTCAGATTGTTCATTACTAGTGTATAGAAACACTACAGATTTTTGTGTATTGATCTTGTATCCTGCCACTCCTCTGAACTTGTTTATTGGCTCTAGTAGCTTTGTTGTTGATTTTTTTGGACTTTCTAGTTATAGGATCTTATCATCTGTGAATAGTTTCACTTCTTCCTTTCCAATTTGGACACCTTTTATATCTTTTTCTTGCCTGATTGATCTAGCTTGAACATCCAGCTCTATATTGAACAGCAGTGGTAACAGTAAGCATGCTTGTCTTGTTCGCGATTTCAATGCGAAGGCTTTATTTTCAGTCTTTCACCACTGAGTACAATGTTAGCTGTAGGGTTTTCATATATGCCCTTTATTATGTTGAGAAAGATTCCTTCAATTCCTATGTTTTGCAATGTTTTTATCAAGAGAGGATGCTGTATTTTGTCAAATGCCTTTTCTGCATCAATCAAGAGGATCATGTGATTTTTCCTCTTAGATTTATTAATATGATGTATTACGCTGATTGGTTTTTCTCATGTTGAACTACCCTTGCATGCCTGGAATAAAACCCACTTGTTCATGGTGTATAGTTATTTTAATGTGCTGTTGGATTCAATTAGTGAGTGTTTTTTTGAGGATTTTGCATCTATATTCATTAGAGAAATGGGTCTGTAATTTTCTTTTTTAAATATTATCTTTATCTGGCTTTGGTATTAGGGTGATGTTGTCTTCATAAAGTGGATTTGGTAATGTTCTGTTCTTTTCAATTTTTTGTAATAATTTAAGATTGGTATTAAATCCTTGAATGCTTAGTAGAATTCACCTGGGAAGCCATCTAGTCAAGGGCTTTTCATTTTGGGAAGGTTTCTGATGGCTCTTTCAATCTCTTTGCTTGTGATTGGTTTGTTGAGTTTGTGTTGGTCAGTGTAGGTTGTTCACATGTTCCTAGAAATTTTTCTGACTCATCTACATTGTCTAGTTTGTTGCCATACAATTGTTCATAGTATCCTCTTATCTCTTTTATTTCTGTGGGGTCAGGAGTAATGTTCCCCTTTCATTTCTGATTTTATTTATTGCATCTTCTCTATTTATCAGTCTAGCTAAGGGTTTTGTGGGACATCTTGAAAAACCAACTTTTGGTTTTGTTAATTCTCTCCTATTTTGTTGTTGTTGTTCTCAGTTTCATTTGTTTCTTCTCCGATTTTGTTATTTCCTTCCTTCTGCTTGCTTTGGGAATAGTTTGCTGTTATTTTCTAGGTCCTCAAGCTGTGTAGTTAGGTCATCGATTGTAGCTCTTTCTTTTTTCATGTAAGCATTGAGGGCTATAAATTTCCCTCCCATGTATTCCATAGTTTTTTAATTTTATTTTTTAGGAGGTACTGGGGATTGAACCCAGGACCTCATACATGGGAAGCCAGTGCTCAACCACTGAGCTGTTCCCCAATGATAGCTGGGTTTTTTTGTTTTTGTTTGGGAAGTAGTGGGGCTCAAACCTGGGCCCTTATACTTGGGAAGCAGGTGCTCAACCACTTGAACTGCATTTGCCCCCCCAAAGGTGTATTTTAAAAAGATTTATTTATATTTATTTATTCCCCCCCCTTCCCCTCCTCTCACCCTGCTGTTTTTGCTGTCTGTGTTTTCTTCTCTTCTTATTTTCTCTCCTCTAGGATTCACTGGGATTTGATCCTGCAGACCTCTGGTGGGGGGAGAGGTTCCCTGTAAATTGTGCCCCCTCAGTTCCTGGTTTCATTTTTGGGAAGTAGTGGTTTCTGCTGTGCTTCACCTTGACTCTCCCCTTGTCTCTCTCTCTCTCTCTTTTTTTTTTAAGTAAGCAGAAATTTTATTTCCAAGCTCTTCAGAGATTACTACAAACCCTACAAACACAAAGTATCCTTTTAAAAAGTGTCCCAAATCAAACTGAAGGCACATCAGAATAAAACACTGTGACATAAGGAATTCTTTGAGGCTATAATATTTTCACATTACTTTGTTTTTAACCATTTGAATGTTCTGTAGGTCACATTTTAAACATTTATTAAAAACATGAAATAATGTATTTTTTTAAAGCACAACCATAAAATAGAGGAACGTAAGACAAAGATCAAATCTGCTTCATACACAGGATGGGGCAACGTCTTACATAATACATTAATCTTTCCAAAAAAATTTGCCAGAAACAGCTCCCATGCTTAGTGTTTAAAAATAAAACAATCTTATCATTTAGAAAAATCAAGACATTATCTGTTTAGTAAAGCCTATTCTTTCCCTCAGTTTCATAGCTGCTTATATATTCCTTTAGAAACTAAATTTATGAGACAAGAACAAATTTTGTAACAGTATAAAAATCTTAGAAACAATAAATTACAAATAATCAGTTTTTTAAAAACAAAAATGTTTTTCTTCCTAAAATGTAAACATCCAGTAAATAAAACATACTTGGTATTCCGGGTATAGGAACACTGGTAATTCACTTGTGAATGAGATGTGATATGGTATATTTGGTGGTAGGAGTTTTAAGTATAAAGCACTTCACCGAAAGAACCAGGCCATTAATACTTAAAAGATTTACTCGTTCACACAGTTTCCTTATTTGAGCAGAAATAATGCATCAATTTGTGTAAAATTTTGGCTGTAGAACCAGGCCGCACACAGAGAAGTTCTCAAATATCTAAAAGTTGTTTGGCTAGTGAAAAGTGTTTTCTTGAAACTTGGAGACAGTCGTTCATCTCTTTGTGCTTAAAGGCATTCCTCAGTGTACCTCTTCCCTCCAGTCTTAGAGCAAAGCACAGGATCTGCGCTCCCGGAAGGGGTTGCTCCCAGCCAGCACACTGACCAGCAGGGCATCCTTGCAGGCAGTCTGCACACAGTACTGTTGGAGATTTACCACCGCCTGCGACACCTTGATCTTCTCTATGCCAGCCTCCAGCTTGAGTTGCTCCACCAGGCGCTGCAGGGTGTTCATGCTGGCCTGGGAAGACATGGCAATGGTGGCTTGGCACTCCAGCCCATGTCTCTCTTTTGATGCATCGTCATCTTGTTGTGTGACCCACTTGCGTGGGGCACTGGCTCACTGCAAAGGCTCTCATGTGGGTACTTGTGCAGGCACTGGCTCACCATGCAGGCACTTGTGCAGGCACTGACTTGCCATGTGGGCATGCTTTCTCTTCTTTTTTACCAGGAGGCCCCAAGGATCGAACCCAGGTCCTCCCATATGGTAGGCAGAAGCTCTATCACTTGAGCCACATCTGCTTCCCCCCATAGATTTTGATATGTTGTGTTCTCATTTTCATTCATCTCAAGATGTATATTGATTTCTCTTGCAATTTTTTCTGTACCCACTGATTATTTAAGAGTGTGTTGTTTTATCTCCATATATTTGTGAATTTTCCATTTTTCTGCCTGTTGTCACTTTCCACCTTCATTCCATTATGGTAAGAGAAAGTGCATTGTATAATTTTGATCTTCTTAAATTTATTGCAATCTGTTTGTGACCCAACATATAGTCTATTCTAGAGAAATATCTATGAGCTCCTTGAGAAGAATGTTCTATATATGTCTATTAGGTTTAGTTCATTTATCATATTATTCAAGTTCTCTATATCTTTACTGATCCTCTGCCAAGATGTTATATCCAATGATGAGAGCGGTGTATTAGAGTTTCCAAAAATTATTTTAGAGACATCTATTTCTTTCCTCGGTTTTGCCAGTGTTCATCTCATGTATTTTGGGACATCCTGGTTAGGTGCATATACATTTATGATAGTTATTTCTTCCTGGTGAATTGTCCCTTTTATTAATATATAATATCTCTCCTTGTCTCTAATAGCAGTTTTGTTTTTTTTTTCACAAGCAAAAGGATGATTTATTTATATTTACATATGGTGCTTTATGCCACACAGCAGAGTGCCAACATTTACCAGAAATCTTCTGGATATTTTATAGTTTTGGCTGTGCAGCTTTGTTTTTCAAGTTTATTTCATCTGACATAAGTGTAACTACTCCAAATTTTTTGTTGTTTTTGTTACTGTATGCATGGAATACCTTTTTCCAGCCTTTCAATCTATTTGTATCTTTGTGTTCTAAGATGAGTCTCTGGTAGACAGAATATAGATGGCTCATATTTTCTTATCCATTCTGCCAGTCTGTGTCCTTAGATTGGAGAATTTAATCCATTAACATTCAAAGGCAGTCCTTACTTTACTCATTTTGGCCTTTGGGGTTTGTCTGTCATATCTTATTTTTACCACTCTTTTTATACTCTTAGTTACTTTTACTGATGTAATCTTCATTTCTAGACTCTCCTCCAAGCTTTTCTCTTCTGTCTTTTCTTTTCAGGCTATAACATTCCCTTTAGTATTTCCTGAAAGGCTGGTCTCTTGGTTACAAATTCTGTCAGGTTTTGTTTATGTGTGATTATTCTAAACTTGCCCTCATTTTTGAAATACAAACTTGCTGGATATAAGATTCTTGGCTGTGAATATTTTCTCTTGCAGTACCTGAATTATATCATACCACTGTTTTCTTGCCTCTGTGGTTCCTGATGAGAAATCAGCATTTAATCTTATTGGGCATCTCTTAAATGTGATACATCACTTTTCTCTTGCTGCTCTGAGGAGTCTCTCTTTATCTTTGGCATTTGACATTCATTTATGTGTCTGCGAATAGGTCTATTCAGCTTTATTTTTATTTTTATTTTTTTAAATTCATTTCTCCCCATCCCCCCTGTTGTCTGCTCTCTGTGTCCATTTGCTGTGTGTTCTTCTGCATCCGCTTGCATTATCCAGTGGCACTGGGAAACTGTGTCTCTTTTTGTTGCGTCATTTTGCTGCATCAGCTCTGTGTGTGTGCAGCACCACTCCTGGGTGGGCTGCACTTTTTTTTTTTCACACAGGGCAGCTCTCCTTGCAGGGCATACTCTTTGCATGTAGGGCACCACCCCTGTGTGACACGGCACTCCCTGCGTGCAGCAGCAGCACTGTGTGTGGGCCATCTTACTACTCGGGTCAGGAGACCCTGGGGATCAAACCCTGGACCCTCCATATGGTAGGTGGATGCTCTATCAGTTAAACCACATCCATTTCCCTCTATTCAGCTTAATTCTGATCGGAATACATTGTTCTTCTTGGACACAGATATCTATGTCCTTCTATAGGGTTGGAACATTTTCTACTATTATTTCCTCAAATATTCATTCTTCCCCTTCTCTTCTCCTTCTGGGACACCCATGACATGAATGTTTGCACTTTATTTGTCATTTAATTACTTGAAACCCTGTTCAATTTTTTCTCTCCTTTTATCTGTTCTTTTGTGTGTTTGCTTTCAGAGGCCCTGTCTTCAAGCTCACTGATCCTTTCTTCTGCTTCTTCTAAAAATTTTTATTACACTTACTGTGTACAAAAGGCAGGAAACAAAAGCAAAACAAGAAAGAAAGAAAAAAGACCAAAAAACCAGAAAATATTTCATTTATTGTGCCTTTTTTTTCCCCATTGTATCTATTTTTCTATTTATGCTTTCAAATTCTTCTTTGTGCTCACCCAATGTCTTCTTAATATTTTTAATATCTTTAGCCATCTCATTGAATTTATTAAGATTTTTCTGAACATCTATGATTAGTTGTCTCTGCTTCTTAGTATCTGGAGGCATAGGTTGTTACTTTGACTGGGCCATAGCTCCCTATTTCTTGGTATGGATTATAAAATACTTGTTGGTTTCTCAACATCTGATTTACTAGATGTAGTCTAGTGCTTTCTATTTGATTGGCTTTGTGTTACAGCCCCCTCTTTGACACTTGGTTCAACTTTGTTTGAAACTTTACAGTGACTAACCAATCTGAATTTTTTCAGCTCTTTTTCATCTGTTTCCTACCTTTTCTCCCTTACTGATTGTGAAGTAGGAGCTAAGGATGCAGTTGGTACTTTAAGCCATGGAAGCTGAAACTGTCCATGTTGTCCCAGAAACTAATGAAGCTTTTCCCACCTTTCTCCCCTGCCAGAGGTAGGGTTCGAACTGTGACCATGTGTAGTAATCCAAGCCATCAGGCTAAGACCTTCTGTAGTTGCCCAGAGAGACTAATGAAGCTCCACCTCCTTCCTCCCCTACCTGGGGCCAGGATGGAGCCACAGGTGTGGACAGCAAACAATGCTGTGCAGGTAAAACTGATGGGAATAGCCCAGATAGACTAATGAAGCACTGGTCCCCCTCCTCCCCTGCCAGGGGTGAAGGTGGAGCCACAGGTATGTGCAACAATCTTGTCTGTGTGGGCTTTCACACAAGGAAAGGATAGAGGGAACACTATCCTTCCCCATCCCTGTCAGTGGCAGAGATGGAGCCACAAATGTGTCCAAGAGTCTAGTCCATGTGGGCCAGAAGTGCCCACAGTTTCTTGGAGAGCTTGAGGAAACACTACCCTCCCTCCTGTCCTATTGAGGATGGGAATGGAGCCACAGGTGCCCAACAATCTAGTCCATGTGGATCAAAAGTGACTACAATTGTCCACGGAGGGCTATGCAGTTCTCCCAGATTCTTTTCTGCCAGATGTGGGGCTAGAGCCTAGGCTAGGGCAGCAATCCCACCTATGTGGAAAGAAGCCAGTTCCTACCATTGTTGTGATTTTCAGTCAGCCCTGCTTCCCCTCATGCTGGGGGCAGAATTAAAATGGAGGCTACAAGCCTCTTTCCTATTTAGACAGTTTCAAACTTTAGCTGATCTTAGGAATGGACTTTAGCCAGCCGAATTTACTAATCAGTAGCTGAAGTCAGTGCCCAACCGTCTCTTCTTCCCCTGTTTTAGGGAAAGGGAGCCTTAAACTTTAGCCACTGAATAGCTCCCAAGGCAGTTTGTGCCATCAATGGGGATGGGCACCATCTATTCATTCTATTCATGAATCTTCTCTGCAGATGGGCAGTCTCCTCCTTCCGTTCTTTCAAGGATGTTGCAGGATGCTCTTCTGGTCTTCTGGGTCCCCAAACAAGTGATTTAGGTAGCTCTGGGTGATTAATTTTTTTTTTAAGATTTATTTCATTTATTTCTCCCCCTGCCCCATTCCGCCCATGCCCCCGTTGTCTGCTATCTGTGTCCATTTGCTGTGTGTTCCTCTGTGTCTGCTTATCTTGTCATCAGGTGGCTCCGGGAACTGATCCTGGGACCTTCCAGAATGGGAGAGAGGTGATTACTGTCTTGTGCCACCTCAGCTCCCCTGTTCTGCTATGTCTCTTTATTTTCTCTCCTCTATATCTTTGTGGCATTATCTTGCTACACCAGCTCTCCGCATCAGCCAGCACTCCTGCGCCAGGTGGCTTTTCTAGCGTGAAGCAGCATTCCCATGCAGGGCGGCTCTCCTGCGCAGGGCCGCATTCCCGCATGGGCCGGTACTCCACGTGAGCCAGCTTGCCCCGTGGGCCAGCTTGCCATGGGCATTGAACCATGGACCTCCATATGGTAGATGGGAGCCCAATTGGTTGAGTCACATCGTTTCCCTGTGGGTGATTACTAACTGCATTGTAGGATGAGCTTATTCTTGGAACTTCTTACTCTCCTGCCATCTTGCCCTTGATACGGTGTTTGATGTGGATTTTATTTCTTTGCAAATGTTTCAGTCTGGGGATATTGGTATATTGTTTCTTTGATAGTTTTCTCACCTCTGTATTTGCTATTCTTTTAGGAATTCCTACTAAATTAGTCTTTGAAATTCCTTATGTATATTCTCTCCAATTGTTTACTATCTCTTAATTTTTAAAAATTTACATTCAGAGATTTCCTCAACTTTATCCTTCAACCCTTTTTGAAATTTTTATTTCTGTAAACATTTTAATTTCAAAGAGCTTTCTTGTTTTCTGAATTTTTATAGAATCTAATTCTTATTTTATAGATATTATAGCCTCTTCTCTCTATATAAGGATACTAATTTATGACCTAGAAGTTTAATTTAAGCTTGCTTTGTTCCCTGCATTAATTTTTCTATTTATTTTGTTTTTCCCCTTTCATGTTGTAAGTTGTCCTTAAGTGCCCAGTGATCCATGGTTGTCTATTTACATTGCAAGTGTAAGAGTAAGGTACTAAAATGTTGATTGGAACCTCTATGTATGGCCTGGACTTCACTTTGGGTATCAGATGGAAAATTCACTGAAAGACCCCCAAATGCCAATATGAGGTCTATTTTTCTGGGTGTAGCTCTTTGATATTATTGATGAATTCCAAAAAGAAATATTGGATTATGTTTATAAACTGGTCTTTTCCTCTGGGTGTATTAGATTGTATTGGATTCAGAGGTTTTACTTTTACTTGATTAAATAATGATTAAGGCTTTGACTGGGCCACATCAGCAGAACATTGCATCCCCTCACTCTTGGTGGGCAGGGACTCACAGAGAAACTGCACTGCAGAGAAGGGAGGTTGGAGTCTTGACCTGGATCCTCAGGAAGTAAGCACACTGAGGAGCTTCGTTGTGAGGAAAGAGTAGCAAGCCCCAGGAAGAGAGGAACCCTGAACCTGGAGAGAAGCAAGCCCTGGGAAGAGAGGAACCCAGGAAGCCTGAACCCTGTCAGTCATCGGCAGCCATTTTGCTCCAACATGTGGCAAAAGACTTGGCTGAGGCCTGGTAACTGTACGCTTCTACCCCAAATAAATACCCTTTATTTATAAAGTTATTTATAGGGAAATGGACTTGGCCCAATGGATAGGGCGACCGCCTACTACATGGGAGGTCTGCGGTCAAACCCCAGGTCTCCTTGACCTGAGAGGAGCTGGCCCTATGCACAGTGCTGATGGGCGCAATGAGTGCCATGCCACACAGGGGCATCGCCCGCATACGGGAGCCCCAAGCGCAAGGAGTGCGCCCCATAAGGAGAGCTGCTCAGCGCTTAAGAAAGTGCAGCCTGCCCAAGAAAGGCGCCGCACACACGGAGAGCTGACACAACAAGATGACACAACAAAAGAAACACAGATTCCCGGTGCTGCAGATAAGGATAGACGCGGTCACAGAAGAATACACAGTGAATGGACACAAAGAGCAGACAACTGGCGGGGGGGGGGGAGAGAAATAAATAAAAAATAAATCTTTATTAAAAATATATAAAAAACCAAATAATTTCTGGTATTTTACATAAGCACCACTTTGGCTGACTAATACACTGGGGTTGTTGTTCTTTTATTTCTCACCTCTGGGTTAGTTACTAGAGTTTTGCACTAGAAAGAGGAAGAGGATAAGATTCAGTGCTATTTTATTTTATTTACTTATTTTTTAATTTTCTTTTTTCTATTTTGAAAGAGGCTTTATATTACATAAATGTTACATTGAAAATATAGGGGGATTCCCATATACTCCCCTCCCCCTCCTATACTTTTCCCCATTAACAACATCTTTCATTAGTGTGGTACATTTGTTATAATTGATAAACACATACTGAAGCTTTGCTACTAACCATGGTCTTTAGTTTACATGATAGTTTATAATTTGCACTGCACAAGTTTATACGTGTTGACAAAATGTATAATGGCCTGTATTTGTCATTGCAATGTCATGCAGAACAATTCCAATATACCCCAAATGCCCCATTTTACATACCTATTCTTCTCTCTCCCTCCCCTCAGAACCTCTGGTGGCCACTGCCTTTATATCAATGTTACAAGTTCTTCCATTGCTAGAATAATAAATCTATATTAGTCCATGGTTGAATTCTCTCCTATATTTGCTCATTCCTCAATCTTGAGGATTTTGAGATGGTGATGCCCACTCTATTTCTGATGCCACTCTGATCTGCTTAGATCCCATGGGGCAGATGGATGGAACTGTCTTGCTTGCATTTCTAGATAATTTGTTTTTTTGGGATGGGTGTTGTCTATCATTATCCTCTTGTTACTTGTCCTATGTGAGTCCTATAAACTGGAGAGTAAGGTGTTGCAACTCTGCTGAGATTCAGGGCTCAGCCAGCATATGAACAGACTGAAGATCTAAGTCTCTGAGACATATATTTAATGAGTATAGTGCTAATTATAGGTTCAAATAAAAGGGGCAGAAGAGCCATGTGCAGGGAAATTATGAGTCTAACTCTGTTACATTGGGGAGCATATGTTCCATGGTAAGGCCTACAGAGAGAATGCTGAATTCCTGAGATTGTCTGCCCTGCCTGTAGAGTCTAGATATCTCTAGAGCATTCAGGAGCCCCCTGTTTGAGGCTCTGTTTACTGTGGCAGTCAATGAGATCCTCCTGAGACATGCATAAGCATAATCTCTGGAATGACCACCCAATTCACTTTGAAACCTCTTAGCCATAAAAACTCATTTGTATTTAATATTTCCCCCCTTTGGTCAAGGTCTTTTTCCAAATGCATTGCTAGTTGGCACTTGCTAATAATCCCTCAGTGCCAGGGAGGCTCATACTCAGGCATCATCTCCCATGCCAGGGTGAAGATAGTGACTTTATATGCTGAGTTTGGTTTGGAGAGAAGCCACAGTTAAGCAAAAAGGTTTTCAGGAGGTAACTCTTAAGCAATATATAATACTAAGTATTTTGTTTTACTTTATTTTTATTAGGAGTTCCCAGGGATTGAAACCAGGACTTTGTATATACAAAGCAGGTGCTCAACCACTGAACTACAGCTGCTCCTCTCAGTCCCCTTTTAGACAGGCCAGTTCCTACTGACATTACTTACATTTAAATTTGTGATCCTTGGTCTTAAAATTTTTCTATACAAGACAGTTTTTGCTTAATTGTCAATATTTTCTTGTCTCTGATCCAGGAGTTGCCAGGTGCTTCACAAGAATATGACAGACACTATGGGTTGCTTACCCAGCAACATTCCTGTAGCATTTTGGTAATATTATGAATTCCAAAAATAGATATTGGATTATGTTTGTAAACTGGTCTGTTCCTCTGGGTATATTAGATTATATTAAATTCAGAGGTTTTACTTTTACTTGTTAAATAATGATTAAGGCTTTGATTGGGCCACATCAGTAGGACATTGAGTCCCCGCCCCTTTGGTGAGTGGGACTCACAGAGAAAACTACACAGCAGAGGAGTTAGTTAGAATTTTGGTTGCTGGAGCCCCAGGAAGTAAACACACAGGAGAAGAATACAAGGGAATAGAGATGGCTCCATAGACATGGCAGAGGCCCCAAGAAGAGAGAGCCTGATAGTCTACAGCAAACCTTGTGGAGAAACCTGAGCAGCTGAGTCTGGAGAGGAACGAGCTCTGGGAGAGAGACAAGACTTATCCCAACCTGCAGCTGAGAAGAAGCTGGGACCACGGAGGCTTAAGAGGAAGAGGGAGACTGAACCCTTGCAAACATCAGCAGACATTTTGCTCTAACACCCAGCAACAGTAAGGGAAGTAATTTGCTATGGCCTTGTGACTGTAAGCTTCTACCCCAAATTAATACCCTTTATAAGAGCCAACAGATTTCTGGTATTTTGCATCAGCACTCCTTTGGCTGATTAAAGCAATTCCCCACCCCTTCTCCATTACCAAAGTGGCTGAAAAAGCTAGGTTTTCATCTTCCAAGACCATTTCACAGCTAGGAATAGGCACGTGATCAATCAAATAATGGCCAATAAGACTTGAGGCAAAGGTAGGAGATGCAGAAGGAGAAAGACACTGCCTCACACCCCGTTCCTCACTTCTAGCCATTGAAAAAGATTGTGTGAGGATTCTCATGATGGGTCAAGCTGTAGAAGCCATCTTGGCTCATGAGTGAAAGGCCAAGAGCATTCAATATTGACCAAACTGGTGTCTTAATGCCATTGAGCCACTGGGGAACAGCTGGCTCATTGGCTTTGATCCACTAATCTTTCTTAAGTACTTTTCTTTTTTATCCTCCTCCTCCTTTTCTTATCTCCCGTTTCCTTTTCCCTTTCTCCTCTCTTCTCCATCCTTCACTCTCTAAGGGAACTGAAGCTGGGAAAGGACAAGTCAGGGACTCAGGCAAAGTTATAAGCCCTAAACTGCTCTCAAGTATTTTCTGAAATAAGATGAGATATGAAGAAACAAACAAGCTGCTCCCCCATGTCTCAGTTTCAACTCTATCTCCTCTCCTTCCTGCTGCCAGTGTGACCTTGATCTGTCGGTCTTTCTTTTGCATAATGTCCTCCACTGGTTTTTCATGTCCTAAGGATAAAACCTAAATTCATTAACCTGATCCCTCAAAGCTACTCAGAGTCTGCTCCCTGCCTCCTCTCTACCCTCATCTCCTTCCACTTTCCTTGTGCTTGCATCTTGCTGAGGCACTCAGGGTTCCTGGAGGGTATGCTGTGCCACATCATCTCTGGGACTCTGCTCTCCCAGCCAGAAGCACACTTCTCCCTCCGTTGTCTGCCTAACACACCTGAACTATCCTTTTTTTCAAGTGTCACCTCCTCAGGAAACTTTTCCTTTCCTGCCAGGCGTGATAAGTTCCTAAGTCCTTTAGCCTTTGAATGTTTCTCTGGTAGAGCCTTTTTCTCTCTACAGTGCATTTGTTTGTTACTGTGTCTATTTCCTCCCTTCCCAGAATGAGAGCCCCTTGATAGCAGAATGTATGTTTCATTTTTGAATCACATCATTGAGCATAGGGGTGTACCCTGCCGTACTTCTCTCTTCTCTAACTCTTCAAGAAGGATAACCTTCACTTAGGAAAAAAATTTTAATAATTTTATTGAAGTTTTTCATTCATATATGAACATTCATAAATAATGTATAAGTTGCACTTATGAAAATGTTATTTTAAATTATTCATTTTATCATCAACAAAAATATGCTGAACATCCACCAGAAGCAGGTATGATACACCAAAACAATAACCCACATTGTAATCAAGTTGTAAAATAGAGAAAGGAAAAAGGTAAAATTCCCATAACCCCACATCCCTTAACATATTTGCTGTAAATATCTGCATATTAACTGTTTGTAATTTCAAACAACTTTTAAACTTTTAAAGTGGTTCCAATGAGCCTTATTAGTCACAGCAGCCATGGCTGTCTGCCCAGTGTTGCCATTAAAAGTTTGCAGAACCCAGGAGAGGTGGACAAGCTCCCTTTGGCTCTGAACTTCCATTGGGACACAGTAGTCAGTTTCTATTGGAAATTTTTGGTAAAGCTAAAAACCTGTCATTTGAATAGTACTTTCTGTTTTCCAAACTCCCATATCAGCACTAGCTCAGTTCATATCATCTATACTCTTTACTATGTCCATTATACAGTTGAGAAAATGGAAGCACTTATAGCATGGGGTGATGGAAAGACTGGTGATATTCCTGTATTCGACTCAGCTATATGACATATGTCATATGACAGTAACCAGTCATATGACTTTGAGCAAGTTATATCATGTCTCTATTTCTTCAGATGTAAAAGTAGGAAGTTGTATTAGTCGACCTCTTAAAGCTCCTTAGAGCTTCAGAATGCCATGATTATGTGTCTTGCTTGAGGTTACATGGCTTATGGCAGAACCATATCAAGAATTCAGATGTTCTGGCCTGTGGTTCATTGCTTATCTCATCACACCACAAATAATCATGAGAAATCTTTCCTTAAGAATAAGTAGATGCTAGGGAGCAGATGTAGCTCAAGTGGTTGAACACCTGCTTCCATGTACCAGATTTGATCCCTAGTACCTCCTAAAAACAAAGGAAATGAAAAACCAACTATCACTGGGGAGGGATGTAGCTCAGTGGTTGAGCATCTGCTTCTCTTATATGAGGTCCTGTGTTCAATCCCCAGTACCTCCTTAAAAAAAGGTAGATGCTGTGTGTTCTACTTCAGTCTCTTTCATCCACTGTTGATAGAGAAACACTTAGGTGGAGGGAAGAAACTGGATGTGATGTGATGGTGGATGAAAAAAAGTACAGTGTTGTAACTCTTTCCACTTAAATACAGGCCATATGGAAGAATGATCCAGGGTGTGAGTGGAGTGAATCTTGGATGAAAGTGGACATTTTTTTGAGGATGGAAGGAGGAATAAAACTTGGTTACATGCCTAAACCCTGGGCAAGGCAACTTTTAAAAGGATGAGATAAAAGTAAGTCTCATTCCATAAGTAGAGATGATCTCAGAAAGTTAATGTATGTCAAGGAGAGAAGAGAGGCACATAATCAAGTGTAAATGTGAAAGCTTTATAATCTGTAAAATAGCATCAAGGTTAAAGTTGTATGGAGCTGAAACTTTGGATAAGGAAAAATAATCCAGGGCATTTGCCCAGGGATGCTGAGATACTGCAAAGCTCTTGAGCTCCAGTTAGTGCCCATTTACTCCATTTAAAGTAGAAAGGAAAGGGGGAACACAAAAAAATTTAAAAAGAGAGAAAAGGTAAGGGAGACTGTGGAGAGGTAGGAAGAGAATAAGTCCAGATCATTAGGCCCAGATGTATCATATTCCAGATGAACTCCAACCATTTGTGAACTATGAGCCATGACTATGATGTTTTATTCTCTGTGCTTTTGGATTGGGTAATTTCTATTGCTCTGTCTTCAAGTTCACTGATTCTTTCCCATCATTCCTATTTGGTAATGAGCTCTTTCAGTGAATTTTTAATTTCCATTATTATATTTTTTGGTTCTAAAATCTCCTTTGGCTTTTTTTTTTTTAATCTCCCCCCCCCCACACAGCTTTTTTTGCATGCTGTCTGCTCTCTGTGTCCACTGCTGTGCATTCTTCTGTGTCTGTATTTATTTTTGTTTATATCCCCCCCTTTGAGGCTTGTTTGCTGTCTGCTCTGTCCATTCACCGCATGATCCTCTGCGTTGTTGCTTGTCTCCCTTTTGTTGTGTCACCTTGCTGAGTTAGCACTCCACGGTGCTTGTGGGCCAGGCAGCACTCCATGGCACTTGTGGGCTGGTGTCTCTCCACAGCGTGCGGGCAAGTCTGCCTTCACAAGGAGGCCCCGGGATGTGAACCCAGGATTTCACACACACTATTTGGATCACAGGAGCCCAGTTTTCTAGGTCCTCTGCCAAGAGAGAAGGATTTTTCAAAAATTTCTTTGTCTTTTTTTTTTTTTAATGTTACATTAAAAAAATACGAGGTCCCCATATACCCCCCACCTCCCTCACCCCACTCTTCCCATAACAACAAACTCCTCCATCATCACGGGACATTCATTGCATTTGGTGAATACATTTTGGAGCACTGCTGCACCACATGGTCAATGGTCCACATTATAGTTTACACTCTCCCCCAGTCCACCCAGTGGGCCATGGCAGGACACACAATGTCCAGTAACTGTCCCTGCAGTACAACCCAGGACAACTCCAAGTCTTGAAAATGTCCCCACATCATATCTCTTTTTCCCACTCCCCACCCTCAGCAGCTACCATGGCCACTTTCTCCACCTCAATGCTACATTTACTTCCATTACTAATCACATTAGTTCTAGAATAGAATATCAGTAAGTCTACTCTAATCCATACTCTATTCCTCCATTCTGTGGACCCTGGGATGGTTATGTCCGCTCCACCTCTGTATCGAGAGGGTGCTTAGATTCCACTTGGATGATGGATGCAATTGTCCTGTTTGAAGAGAGAAGGATTTTTGTTTAGAGCTTTATATGCCTGTGGCATTTCTCCAGGATTGTAGTTTCATGACTGGGGCTTTCCTTGCTGTAGGGCCAGGAGAATAAAAGAAAAGGGGGAAAAATGGGGGTTTCTTTACTTGGGCTCTCATTCCCAGTCCTCTTGCCACAAATGGAAGACTCTGTTGGAGCTTTATTTTGTGTGTGTCCAGTACACCCTTCTGGGATTCAGTCTGCTTTGGAGTCTAAACTGGTAGCTATGGAAGAAAAATAAAAACTGGGAAACTAACCACCATATTGATTGTTCTTTAAGTTTTAACTCTTCCCCTACACTGCCTGCTATTATTTACTTTTCAGTGTCCTCAGAATTTAGCTTTTAGGTGTAGTAAGTGGGAGAAATTGGGTTAGGTCTTAGAAGCTCTAGATTATACTTTTGATTACTTTGTTCAATGTGACCTTCTGGTGAGAACTTGCCTTTGGGAAATTAATCTGCTCTTTATTCTTTTAAAAATTTATTTTTGAATCAATATTAAAAATTATTCAGTTAACACAGGATATTAACTACAATAACAATAAATCCACTTTAGTCAACAGTTACACTTGCCCCTTATTTTTGTTCATTCTTCGGTCTTGAGGGATTTAGGATGATGTCCATTCTGTCTGTGTCAGGCTGAGAAAGTATGTTTTATGTGCAGATATTATGGGACAGAGGAATGGAATTATTTTATGTGCAGTTGAAGATACTCCTTGCTTTCAGGGTGGGGCTGGTTCATCATCATCATTTTATTAGTTGTCTAGGGCAGGTCCAAAGAGTGGGAGTTGACCACCTACCTATTGGGTTTCAGGGCTCAACCAGCACAGCAACAATCTGGAGGCTTTAAGTCTCTGAGAAATAAACAAGTAAATTGAAAATTATAGGTTCAAATAAAAGAAGTAGGGGATGATTAGGGGATTTATAAATGAGTATAACTATGTTATACTGGGGAAATAGACTTTCATATATTCCCAGATAGGGCCTGCCAAAGTGGTGTTAATATCATGTAGTCTTGTGGCTTGCCTATGGTGTCCGAACGTCCCAAGGGCCCTCAGGAGCACTTTCGTTTGAGGCTTTGTTTACTGTGGCAGTTTGTGAAATCTGACTGAGATCTGCATAAGCATAACCTCTAGAATAACTGCCTGACTCTCTTTGAAATCTTTTGGCCATAAGAACTATTTTATGTAATATGTCCCCCCTTTGATCAAGGTCTTTCTTGAATGCCTCAGTGCTTAATGCTTGGTAATAATCCCTCAGTGCCAGGGAGGCTCACCCCTGGGAGACAAGTCCCACACTGGGGAGAAGGTAGTGAGTTTATTTGCAGAGTTTGGCTTAGAGAGAGTTCATACTTAAGCAACAAGGAGGTTTTTAGGAGGTAACTCCTAGGCATTAATTATAAGTAGGCTTTGTTTTGTTGTTACTGGAGTAAGGTTCTTAGGTACAAACTTTAAGATTGAGAGCTTGGTTTATTAACATATTTTCTTTTATTAGGCAAGTCTTATATATTCCAGAGATTTTGGGTATCTTAATTGTGAAAGTAGCAGGATTTCCCCGGGGGAGGGGGGGGGAGTTTAATATTTTTTTAGCTACTCTGATGGCAGTAGCCTTGTGACAAGGAAAAGCCTCTATCTATCCAGAAAACATAACCTACGGCAACAAGGAAAAATTTATAGAATGTAGGTATATAAAGTTCAAGATGTACAAAAGACCCTATCTGTCAAGACACTGACTTTGTCCCACCTCTGCCTTCTTACCAGGATTATGTTAATTGACAGGTAGAACATAATTTATATACTTGCCTTGCTTTTCATGTAAAGTTCATCTTTTTTTTTTCTTCTGAAGATGAAACTTTGACCTGCATTTGGCTTTCAGAGGAGCCTCAGAGTAAAACAGTATAACTGACAAGGAAATTTGGTTGTTTCTGTGACATGTAACATTTTTCTAAGAATAAAAACACAACATTCCTGTATACTTCCCCTATGGTTGACCTATAACATTGGTATGGTACCTTTGTTACAACTGATGCAAGAATATTAAAATATTACTATTAACTATAGTCCATACTTTGCTTTAGGTTTATTTTTCACCATATACAGCCCTATTATTAACACCTTATATTAGTGACATAATTCTGTTATAGATCCTGAAATAACATTCTTGAATTTTTACTCTTAACCTCAATCCCTGCCCATAACAAGTTTCACTGTGTTATACAACTCCAAGTTTTATACTCTAGCTTTCCTTCTAGTAACATACGTGACCCAAAACTTCCCACTTCAACCACACTCACACGCATAATTCAGCACTGTTAATTACATTCACACTATTGTATTACCATCACCCATTACCAAACAATTACATTCAGCCTAATTATAAATTTTGCACAGATTAAGCATCAGCTCCCCATTATTCCCCCATTCTATCTCCTGGTCACTTATCTGCTAGATTCTATCATTTGTGAGTTTGCTTATTATAATTAGTTCATATTAGTGAGATCATACAATATTGTCCTTTTATGTCTGGCTTATTTTACTCAGCTTAATGTCCTCAAGGTTCATCCATGTTGTCACATGTGTCAGAACTTCATTCCTTCTTACAGTTGAATAATACTCTGTCACATGCGTATACCACATTTTGTTTATCCATTCATCTGTTGATGGACACTTGGTTTGCTTCCATCTTTTGACAATTGTGAATTGTTCCTCTATGAACATTGGTGTGCTCATATCTGTTCAGATCCCTGCTTTTGTTTTTTCTGGGCATATACCTAGTAGGAGGATTGCTGGATCATATGACAATTCTATACTTAGCTTCCTGAGGAACCGCTAAACTGTTTTCCATAGTGGCTGCACCATTTTACATTCTCACCAAAAGTGAATGACTATTCCTATTTCTCCACATCCTCTTCAACATTTGTAATTTTCTGTTTGTTTGTTTTTTAAAATAGTGGCCCATCTAGGAGGTGTGAAATGATATCTCATTGTGGTGTTGATTTGCATTTCTCTAATAGCTAGTGACGGTAAGCATCTTTTCATGTGCTTTTTAGCCATTTGTTATTTCCTCTTTTGGAAACATCATTATTCAAGCCTTTTGCCCATTTGTCATTTTATTGTTAAGTTGTAGGATTTCTTTATATATACTAGATTTCAAGCCCTTATTGGATATGTGGTTTCCAAATATTTTCTCCCATTGAGTAGGCTGCCTTTTCACTTTCTTGACAAAGTCCTTTGAAGCATAAGTTTTTAATTTTGAGGAGGTCCCATTTATCTAATTTTTCTTTTGTTGGTGATGCTTTGGGTATAAAGTCTACGAAACTATGGGTTACCACAAGCTTTCGAACATGCTTCCTTCCATTTTCTTCTAGGAGTTTTATGATCCTGGCTCTTATTTTTAGGTCTTTGATCCATTTTGAGTTAATGTTTGTATATGGTGTGAGATAGGGATCCTCCTTCATTCTTTTCTATATGGATATCCAGTTCTTCCAGCACTATTTGATGAATAGATTCTTCATTCCTAGTTGAGAGGACTTGGCAACCTTGCCAAGCCAGTATCAATTGGCCATGGACATGAAGGTCTAGTTCTGAACTCTGTTTGCTTTCATTGGTTTATATATCCATTTTGTGCCAGTACTGTGCTATTTTGACTACTTTAGCTTTGTAATATGCTTTAAAATAAGGTAGTGTGAGTCCTTCAACTTTATTCTTCTTTATCAAGATGATTTTGACTATTCAGGGCACCATAACTATCCAAATATGTTTGATAATTGCCTTTTCCATTTATATGAAATAGACTGTTAGAATTTTTATTGGAATTATGTTGAATTTATAAATTAATTTGGGTAGAATTGACATCTTAATGATATTTAGTTTTCCAATTCATGAACATGGAATATTCTTCCATTTATTTAGATCTTCTTTGATTTATTTTAGCTGTGTTTTGTAGCTTTCAATGTACAAGTCCTCTACATCTGTAATTAAATTTATTCCTAGATATTTGATTGTTTTAGTTGCTATTGTAAATGGATTTTTAAAAATTTCTTCCTCAGATTGCTCATTACTAGTATATAGAAACACTACTGATTTTTGTGTGTCAATCTTATATTTCACCACTTTGCTGAATTAGTTTATTAGCTCTATAGTTGCAGTTTTTTTTTAGACTTTCTATATATAGGATTACTTTATCTGTAAACAGTTAAATTTTTATTTTCCAATTTGGATGCATTTTATTTCTTTTTCTTGCCTAACCACTCTAGCAAGAACATCTAGCACAATGTTGAATGAGAGTGGTGACAGTGAACATTCCTTGTCTTGTTCTGGATCTTAGAGGGAAACTTTCAGTCTTTCACCATTAAGTACCAGTTAGCTGTGGGCTTTTCATATATGCCCTTTATCTTGTTGAGGAAGTTTCCCTCTATTCCTATCATGTGAGGTGGTTTTATCAAGAAAGGATGCTGGAATTTGTCACATTTTTTTTTTTTACCTTGATAGAGATGATCATGTGATTGTCCACCTTTGATTTGCTAATGTGATATAGTAATTGATTTTCTTGTGTTAAACATCCTTCCATACCTGGGATAAAACCCACTTGATTTTGGTGTGTAATTTATTTAATATGCTGTTGGATTTGATTTGCAAGAATTTATTGAGGATTTTTGCATCTAAATTCATTAGAGTAATTGGTCTGTAATTTTCTTTTCTTGCAGCATCTTTATTTAGCTTTAGGGTGATGTTGGCTTTATAGAATAAGTTAGGTAATGTTGCCTCCTATTCCATTTTTGGAAGAATTTGAGCAGACTTGGTATTAGTTCTCCTGGAAATGATTGGTAGAATTTACCCATGAAGCCATTTGGTCCTGGGTATTTCTTTGTTGGGAGGTTTTTGAAGACTGATTCAATCTCTTTACTTGTCTGTTGAGGTCTTCTTTTTCTTCTAGAGTCAATGTAGTTTGTTCATGTGTTTCTTGGAAATTGTCCATTTCATCTAAGATGTCTAATTTGTTGGCATACAATTGCTTGTAGTATCCTCTTATGATTCTTTTTATTTCTTGGGGTCAGTGGTAATGTCCCCTTTCTCATTTCTTATTTATTTGTATCTTCTCTTTCTTTTTCTGTCAGTCTAGCTAAGGGTTTGCCAATTTTATTAATCTTCTCAAAGACCCAGCTGTTGTGTTTGTTAATTCTATTTTTTAATTCTCAATTTCGTTTATTTCTGTTCTAATCTTTTTTATTTCTTTCCTTCTGCTTGCTTTAGGATTTGCTTGCTGTTCTTTTTCTAGATCCTTGAGGTGTAAAGTTAGGTCTCTGATTTTAGCTCTCTCTTCTTTTTTAAGGTAGGCATTCAGGACTATAAACTTCCCTCTCAGCACTGTCTTTGCTGCATCCTATAAGTTTTGATATGTTGTGTTCTCATTTTCATTCATCTTGAGATATGTATTGTTTTATCTTGTAATTTCTTCTTTGACTCACTGATTGTTTAAGAGTGTGATATTTAATTTAATTTTCCATTTCTCCACGTGTTATTAATTTCCAGCTTCATTTCCTTGTGGTAGGAGAAAGAGGTTTGTATGATTTAAATTCATTGAAACTTATTCTGTGACCTAACACGTGGTCTGTCTTGGAAAATGATCCATGTATGCTTGATAAGAATGTATATCCTGCTGTTTTTGGGGTACAGTGTTCTGTAAATCTGTTAGGTCTAGTTCATTTATCTTATCATTCAAGTTCTGTTTCCTTATTTATCCTCTGTCTAGATGTTCTGTCTATTGCTAAGAGTGGTGTATTGACATGTCCCACTATTTTTGTAGAGATGTCTATTTCTCCCTTCAGTTTTGCCAGTTTGCCTCATGTATTTTAGGGCTTTCTAGTTTGGTGCATAAATATTTATGATTGTTATTTCTTCTTGGTAGATTGACCCTTTTATTAATATACAGTGTACATCTTTGTCTCTTGTAACCATTTTGCATTTAAAATCTATTTTGTCTGATGTTAGTATATCTGCCACAGCTCCATTTTGGTTACTGTTTGGGTAAAATATTTTTCAACATTTCACTTTCAGCTTATTTGTGACTTTGAGTCTAAGGTAAGTCTTTTGTATACAACATATAGTTGGATTATTTTTTCAAACCATTCTGCCAATCTCTATCTCTTGTTTGGGGAGTTTAGTCATTCACATTCAATGGTATATACTGGTTTCCTTTATAATTTCACTGACCCAAATATATTTTGAGGGCGCACGGCGGGCAGCGGGCGGTGTCAAGGGCGGACGCACAGCGGCGCGAAGAATGCTGCGGAGACAGAGAGTGGTGGCAACGCGTCTGCTTTATTGAGGAAGACAAGCGTTTATATAGGCTAGGGCGCTGGCGGTAGCAAGGCTAAGCCAAATAAGGCAATGTATGTGAGGGGAGGCCGCTAATTGGCTGGGGGACGGTTGGGGGTGAGGTACTAGGGTAAGGGGCGACGTGTGGGGTGCGGATTGGCTTAAGCTGAAGGCAACCTCCGATAGGTTGTTGGAGGCTGTTGCTAGGTAAAGGGGCAGAGGTGAGGTTATCATTCTGGCGGGGGGTATATGGGGGCTGGGGCAGAAGATAAGGGAAAGTTGTGGGTTGGGTTCTGGTGAGGCGTGGGAGAGGCAGGCCGATTACCCTAGGGCGGCCCCTATGGAGACCGGATGCTGGGTGGAGATAGAGGAGGCAGCCCTTACCGGCAAGAGTAGCAGGGGGGCGACAATCTACCCGCGCCAAGCACTCAACCCAGCAGGAGACAAGACCTCATCTCAACGTGCTGGGCCTGCCCAACGATGGTAGCATGCTTGTTACCTCAATATTTTTAACATTTTATTGAAGTATATCATTCTTACATGACCATACATAAACAGTAAGTGTATAGTAATAATTGTGAACTTTCAAAACAAACACGAATATCATCATACAGTGCTCCCATATATCACCCCGTCACCAATCCCTTGAATTGTTGGACCCACTGATTATTTAAGAAACTATTGTTTAACATCCATAAATTTGTGAATTTTCCTTTCTTTCTGCCTGTTGTTGATTTCCAGCTTCATTCTATTTTGGCCAGGGAAAGTGCTTTGCATAATTTCTGTCTTCTTAAATTTATTGTGATCTGTTTTGTGACCCAACAGATGGAAAAAGACCCATAAGCATTTGAGAAGAATGTATGTCCTGCTCTTTTGGTATGCAATATTCTGTAGATATTTATTAGATTTAGTTCATATATCATATTATTCAAGCTCTCAGTATCTATATTGATCCACTGCCCAGATGTTCTATCCAGTGATAGAGATGTCTATTTCTCCCCTTAGTTTTGCCAGTTTGACTCATGTATTTTAGGGCACCCTGGTTAGATGCATATACATTTATGATTGTTATTTCTTCCTGGTGAATTGCCCCTTTTATTATTATATAATATCCTTCCTTGTCTCTAATAACAGCTTTGCCTTTAAAGTATTTTTTATCGGATAAAAGGTTCAACTCAGACCAGCAGAATATCTCTGTCTACATATAATAACAGGAGTTAAAAGTGCTTTTTGACCTAAATCAAGGGGGAAATGGAAAGGACAAATGAGTTTATATGGCTATGAGTCTTTTAAAAAGAGCCGGGAGGTTATCAGAGCGGTTGCCCTTATGCACACCTGAGCAGAGTCCCAGAGACAGATAAAGTAGATACAACCCCAGGTATTGGTTCTTCTGAGGGCTACAGAGACCCACAGGTTCTATGGTCATGGCAGATGGAGTTCAGTGCCATGTCAGTTGGCTCTTCTTTGGAGTTGGTATTTCTGTGTGATGGAGCTGGACTCAGATGTGATCTATTTTCACAAGCCTTTCCTGTTACTTTACCAGAATTGTAGTTGGTGCTGGGGTTTAATATATACCCAGGGTATCTGAATCTCTGGACTGACCATATGATAGTCAGGCCCTGAGCCTCAACAGACTTCAGCTGCTACACTCTGGTTTATTGGACTTACCCCACTCAGCTAACATGGAGTTGAAGAAGGTCAGCCACCACACCATGGAGCCAAGAGTGCCTACAACTGAAGGCAGGATTGCATCCAGCATCCATGTGGAATCTAAGCCCCCTCTTGACATAGATGTGGAGTGGACACAACCAATCCAAGGTCCACAGGATGGAGGAATAGAATATGGATTAGAGTGAACTTACTGATATTCTATTCATGAACTATTGTGATTAGTAATTGAAGAAAATGTGGCATTGGTGTGGAGAAAGTGGCCATGGTGGCTGCTGGGTGTGGGGAATGGGAGGAAGAGATGAGATGTGGAGGAATTTTCGGGACTTGGAGTTGTCCTGGGTGGTGCTGCAGGGACAATTACTGGACATTGTGTGTCCTCCCATGGCCCACTGGATGGAACGTGGGAGAGTGTGGGCTATGTGTGGACCATTGACCATGAGGTGCAGTGATGCTCAGAGATGTATTCACCAAATGCAATGAATGTCTCATGATGATGGAGGAGTATGTTGCTATGGGGGGAGTAGTGGGGTAGGGGGGTGGGGGGTATATGGGGACCTCATATTTTTTTAATGTAATATTAAAAAAATGAATAAAGACAAAAAATTTAAAAAATAACATATTGATAATGGGAAAAGTGCAAAAAAAAAAATAGTCTTTTTTATCCAATATAAGTGTGGCTACTCCAGCTTTTTGTTGTTGTTTTTGTTGTTACTGCATGTGTGTAATATCTTTTCCCTTTTCCTTTCAATTTATTTGTATCCTTGGGTCTAAGGTGAGTCTCTTATAGACAGCATATAGATGGCTCATATTTTCTTATTCATTTTGCCAGTCTGTGTCTTTAGATTGGGGAGTTTAATCCATTAACATTCTTATTATTGTAAAGGTAGTTCTTACTTCACTCATTTTGATCTTTGAGGTTTATCTGTCATATCTTATTTTTACCACTCTTTTTATACTTTCAGTTACTTTTATTGATATAATCTTCATTTCAAGACTCTCTTCCAAGCCTTTCTCTGCTGTCTTTTCTTTTCAGGCTGTAATAGTCCCTTTCCTATTTCCTGAAAGGTGGTTTCTTGTTACAAATTCCTTCAATTTTTTTTCATGTGTGAATATTCTAAACTTGCCCTCATTTTTGAAAGACAATTTTGCCAGATATAAGATTCTTGGCTGGCAGTATTTCTCTTGCAGTATCTGAACTATATCACACCACTGCCTTCTTGCCGCCATGGTTTCTGATGAGAAATCAGCACTTAATCTTATCAGGCATCCCCTGTATGTGATGCATCATTTTTCTTTTGCTGCTTTCAGAAGTCTCTCTTTATCTTTGGCATTTGATATTCTGATTAGTATGTGTCTCAGAGTAGATATATTTGGATTTATTCAGATTAGAATATGTTGTTCTTCTTGGACATGGATATCTATGTCCTCCAAAAGAGTTGGGAAACTTTCTACCATTATTTCCTCAAATATTCTTTCTTCCCCCTTTTCTTCTCTTCTTCTGGGACATCCATGATATGATCGGATGCTTTTTTTACATTTAGTTCCCTGATTCCCTGTTCAATTTTTTCCATTCTTTTCTTTATCTGTACTTTTGTATGTTTGCTTTCAGAAGTCCTTTCTTCAAGCTCACTGACCCTTTCTTCTGCCTCTTAAAATCTGCTGTTTTATGCCTCCAGTATATTTTAAATTTCATTTATTGTGCCTTTCATTCCCATAAGATCTGCTATTTTTATATGTATGCTTTCAAATTCTTCTTTGTGCTCACCCAATGTCTTAATATCTTTAATCTCTTTAGCCATCTCACTGAATTTATAAGGAGATTTGTTTAAACCAACTCCTTTATGCCATCTGGAGGCTTTGGTTTTTCCCTTGACTGGGCCATATCTTCCTGATTCTTTGTGTATTAGTAAGCTGAAGGGGTGCTGATGCAAAGTACTAGAAATGTGTTGGTTTTTATAAAGGGTATTTATTTGGGGTAAAAGCTTACAGTTATATGGCTCTAAAGAGTCCACCTCAAGGTATCATAAGAGGTACTTTCTCACCTAAGTCAGTTGCCACATGTTGAAGCTAGTGTTCAGCATTCCTCTCTCTCAGCTACAGGCTGGCATAGGGCTTGTTTCTTTCTGGGCTTAGCTGCAAACTATCAGGTGAATGGCTCATCTTTCTTCCTGGAACCATGGGATCAACATTCTCTTCTCAGCCATGTCTATGGAGCTTTCTCTTTCCTCTTGTATATCTTCTTCTATGTCTTCTTGAGTGAGTGCCCATTTATATCAGCCCACCAAGGTGGCAGGACTTAACCTGAGTTACACCCTTATGACATGATTGAATCAAAGCCCTATCTTAACATAATTTAATCAAAGACTTCTCAGCTGAATCTAATACAATCAAAGAGTATCACACCCAGAGGAACAGAACACTTTACAAATATAATTCTTATCTTTTTGGGGGGTTCATAAATAATCTCAAACTGTCACACTTGGTATGACTTGTAATTTTTTGTTGGCATTTTGGCATCTGATTTTCTTGATTTATTTATTCTGGGCTCACTTCCTATCTTTAGTCTAGGGCTTTCTATTTGATGGACTCTGTACTACAGCCCCTCTTTGATACTTGGCTCAATTTACTCTGGAAATTTATAATGGCTCATGTTTAGCCGATCTGAATTTTTAAGCTCTTTTTCATGTTTCTTGCATTTTCTCCCTTGCTGTGGGTGGCATATGAGCTGAGGATGCATTTGTACTGTAAACACTGGAGGCTGAAGCTACCAGCATTGACCAAAGAACTGAAGCTTCTCCCACTTTCTCTTCTGCCGAGGGGTGGGGACAGAGCCACAACTTTGTGCAGTAATCTAAGCTGTGCAGGCCAAGGCCATCTGTAGTTGCTTGGAGAGACTGGTGAAGCTCCATGAACCTCCTCCCAGGCCAGGGGTGGGGGGCTGAGCCACAGGTGTGCACAACAGCCTAGTCAGTGCCGGCCAAAAGTGACTGCAGTTGCCCAGAGAGGCTGAGGAAGCACCAACCCTCCTCCTCTATTAGGGACAGGGATGTAGCCACAGGTGTGACCAACAATCTAGTCTATGCAGGCTAAATACAACTATATAGTTGCCCAGAGAGACTAGTGCAGGTTCCCCCAGCTTTCTCTCTGCTGAGGTCAGGGCTGGAGTCCAGGCTAGGGCAGCAATCTAACCTGGGTAGAAAGAAGCCGGTTCCTACCATCATTGTGATTTTCAGTCAGTCCCATTTTCCCTCCTGCTGGGGTGAAGTTAAAATAGAAGCTACTGGCCTCTTTCTAACTTGGACAGGTTCAAACCTTAGCTGTACTTTGGGTTGGACTTTTGTCAGTCAAATTTACTAATCAAAAGCTGAAGTCAGGGAAGCGGACTTGGCCCAATGGATAGGGCATCCGCCTACCACATGGGAGGTCCGCAGTTCAAACCCCAGGCCTCCTTGATCCGTGTGGAGCTGGCCCATGTGCAGTGCTGATGCGCACAAGGAGTACCGTACAGCGCAGGGGTGTCCCCCACATAGGGGAGCCCCACACGCAAGGAGTGTGCCCCATAAGGGGAGCTGCCCAGTGCGAAAGAAAGTGCAGCCTGCCCAAGAATGGTACTGCACACATGGAGAGCTGACACAACAAGATGACACACCAAAAAGAAACACAGATTCTGGTGCCGCTGATAAGGATAGAAGCAGTCACAGAAGAACACACAGCAAATGGACATAGAGAGCAGACAACTGGCAGGGGGCAGGAAGGGGAGAGAAATAAATAAAAATAAATAAATCTTTAAAAAAAAAAAGCTGAAGTCAGTGCCAGATCATCTCTTCCTCCCCTGTTTTTGGGAAATGCAGTTTCCAAGTCCAGCCAGGAAATAGCTTCCAGGGAATAGCAAGAGATAGGCACTGGTCTCCCTGCCATGGAATGCTCTACTCATGAATCTTCACCTTAGATTGACAGTCACCTTCTTCTCCAAGAGTGTTGCAGGATGCTCTTCTGGTCTCCAGAGCCCCTAAACAGTGATTTAGATAGTTCTGGCTGATTACTAACTGTACTGTAGGATGAGCTGACTCTTGGAACTCCCTACTCTGCCTCTATCTTGTCCCTCCCTAGCCTCTCCCACAAGTTTGAAGGACAGTTTTGCTGGAAACATAATTTTTGGCTGACAGTTTTTCTCTTTCAGTACCTTAAATATGTCATACCAGTGCCTTCTAGCCACCATAGTTTTATGAGAAATGAGTACTTAGTCTTATCAAGCATCCCTTGTACGTGATGGCTTGCTTTTCTCTTTTGCTTTCAGGATTCTTTTTATCTTAGCATTTGACAATGTGTGATCTAGAAATTTAATGATCCTAGGAGCCTCTTTGGCTTCTCGCTGGCCATGCACTGGCAACTGCAGTCCAAGGACAAGTGGCTCTTCAGCCTCCTAAGCCAAGATGGCAGCACCTGCATTCTAGATTAGATGAAAGAAGGGATAAAGAAGAGAACAAAGGGTACATGAACACCATCTTTTCAGGTGCTGAGATCAGCTCATTAATAGGTTCACTCAAAGGGAAGGCAATGCAGAACTTTATTAATAAAAGGACAGAGAGAAAGACACAAGAGAGGAAATAAAAGATGGGACCAGGGGACTCACAGCTTCTGCAACTGAGAGCCTTGTCCCTAGTTTCCACATTGTGTTTATTGGAAACTACCAAGCACTTTGCAGTTTGCTATCAGAACTGCAACATCATCTACAATAATAGGGAAAAACTGCAACATCTACAATGAGGAACAGGTCATACAAAGTTCAAATACAATCTAAACTTTTTCCCACATTTCCCCCTTTTTGTTTTTGCACATAGTGGGTCTCAAAAAAACTAGATATATTCCAATAAGTGTTCTGCTAGATAAAATGTTTTCTAATGCTTTGCAACATCTAGCTCACAGCTAGGAAGTCCTGAACCAGTAGCCAATACTAGAATCTTGATTAAAAATAACAAGTGAAAAGTGCTGACCTATAAGGCATTGGTTCACTGATTAACAAAGCTTTCGGCATGATATTTTAACTTTTACGTTTAAACAATACTCATTGAATTTTTTCTCAATACATTCGGTCCCAGGATTGTTCAAACTTAAAACAAGAGATTTACATACACATTCAACAAGGTGCATTTATATATCACCTACAGTTCATCAAATTATTTAAGTATACAATATGTTACATTATTAAAGTTCTGATTAGTATTCAAGCATTTTATACATAATACATAACTGCAACAACAAACAATAAGACTTCCAACTAGCAGACACTTAATAAATAGACTTTCATTTCTCATGGGCTCAAGATTCCCAACCAACAAGGCTATATAGGTCAGTACTTGATGTTAGTGCTGGCCACATCCAAATCACAGGTTAAGTCATTACAAACTCCATTAACATGAGAAAAACATTGTGTTTATCAATTACAGCAGAGAATATAGTTTTGTCTTACCCAAACAACATTTAAGAATTTGATTGAGCAGCAGGGATCTTACAGCTTGTCCCAACTGCCTTTTCCAGGCCCTTAAAATACCATTGTCTCTGATGTTTCTTAGTAGGGTCACTGCCACAGGTTTCTTCTATGCAGCCAGATTCATTGCCATCAGGCCGGACAGAAAGCCCTGAAGAACTGCAAAAGTCCATTGTTGACCTTTTTACACAGTTTTTGCACTTTTTATATTCATTCAGGCTTGTTTTACTTTTACAAAACACATTATCTCACTGAATACTACCACAATACTTTTACAACTTGCTATATGCATACTAGTTCTGTTCCGCACATCTCCATTTCTGATTTTATAAAACTAATCATTTTATTTTAGGACAAATATACCTTATTAAATTTCAGTTAGCATTCCCATAAACTTTTAAACTTTTTCAATATTCGCTTAACTTTTACATCTTTCATTTTATCCTATGAAGAAAAATAAATTATTCATTTCAACTTAAGCAAGAACTATTTTTATGAAGATACTTACAGTAATTCTATTAATCAAGATTAACAATTTTTATTATTATAGAGATCTCATTAACATTTTAAACTTAGATAATAATATAAGCACTTGTTTAATTTTTGGCCATTTGAATAGAGCTCTTTCAGAACTTTTTATTTATCAAATTATGTCACCATCCAGAGGTATCAAAACATACACTGACAATGAACAATCACAAAAACAATTACAACACACACTGAAACAATTACAACACACACACTGACATTGAACAAATGGACAAACACAAAAGCAGTTCCAAATCTGCTACCTAGAATTAATTTCTTCATTGGTTTTAATTTGACTTTTTATATGCTCTCAAGCTACCCTGTCTTCTGCCTTTTCTGTTTCTTTTCTCTAACATTCTTCTTGTTAATTCTTCTTCTTGCTTTCTTTTATAATCCCACATTTCTTTTCCAGTTTTCCTCCTCTCAACTTCCTTCTTAATCTTTTTCTATCCCCAAGCCATACTTGCTTTATGATGCCATGCTTGAGCAAATTCTGTAGCTTAGACACTTTGATGTAAAGCTATTCTAGTCTTCAGAATGAGACCCAGCCGTGCAGTTTCCAGTGTCCGTCTCTCCATCTGCACGACCGGAGGTTCTGAGTTCCACAGGAACTTTCGTCATCTCTTGGCATCCATGGTACGGCTCAATCCATTGAGGTGACACCCACACAGGACGTTCTCTGTCGCCTGGGGAAAAAATAAGCAAACCCTCGAGGACTTCGAGGGCTTTCCAAACCACTCAGGGCTCTGCGCCATTACACCCACTTCGGTTTTGCTCGAAGTGATCCTTCTTCCCTTCGGGTCCCTGTTTGGGCACCAGTTGCTGTGAGCCTTCTTCCCTTCAAGCTCTAAGTTGGGTGCCAGTTGCTGAGATCAGCACAGTGATAGGTTGGCTCGAAGGGAAGGCAATGCAGAACTTTATGAAATAAAAGGACAGAGAGAAAGACACAAGAGAGGAAATAAAGATGGGGCCAGGGGACTCACAGCTTCTGCAACTGAGAGCCTCGTCCCTAGTTTCCACATTGTGTTTATGGGAAACTACCAAGCACTTTGCAGTTTGCTGTCAGAACTGCAACATCATCTACAATAATAGGGAACAACTGCAACATCTACAATAAGGAACAGGTCATACAAAGTTCAAAAATAATCTAAACTTTTTCCCACATTCAGGAAGATGCCTGGAAGCATCACATCTGATTAGTATATGTTGGAGTATTTCTGTTAAGATTTATTCTGTTTGGAGTATGCTATGCTTCCTTGACATGCATATCCATGTCTGTCATAGAGTTGCAACATTTTGAGTAATTTTTGTCTCAAACACTCCTTCTGCCCTTTTCCCTTCTCTTCTTCTGGGACACCCATGACATATATGTTTGTGTGCTTCATATTGTCATTCAGTTCCCTGAGACCCTGCTCATTTTTTTTTTTTCAGTTTTTTTCTCTATCTGTTCTATTTGTGCAATTTCAGAGGTCTTATCTTCTAATTCATTGATCCTCTCTCCTTCCGGTTCAAATCTGCTGTCGTATGCCTCTAGTATATTTTTAATCTCTTCTACTATTTCATTACCATAAGTTCTGTTATTTTTCTTTTCATGGTTTCAAATTTTTCTTTATGCTCAACCAGTGTCGTCTTAATATACTTTATCTCTTCCTTCATCCCCTTGAATTAATTTAGGAGATCTATTTAAACATTTTTGATTAGTTGATCCAAATTCTTGTCTCCTCTGGCTTTTTAATTTGTTCCTTTGACTGAGCCATATATTCCTGTTTCTTGGTATGACTTGTAATTTTTTTTTTTTGAGGTACCAGTGCTGGGCATTGAACCCAGTACCTCATATATGGGAAGCTGGCACTCAACCACTGAGCTATATCAGCTCCCTGCTGATATTTAGGCATCTGATTATCTTTATTTTTTATTATTTCTTTTTTTCTTTGCATCTGATTATCTTGAGTTTATTCTGATGGTCAGTTTCTCTCTCTTGACTAGGGTTTTATTGTTGATTGGCTTTGCATTAAGTCTCTTCTCTGACACTTTTGGCTTAACTTTTTCTAAATCTTGACAGTTACCCATGCTTAACTAATCAAAAGCAGGCCAGGGGCCTATGAAGGGGGTGCAGGCCAGTTCCAAACGGCCTTGGGGAGATGGGAAAGACTCTAATTGCCTCCTGCCCCCTGCCTTTTTTTTTTGGTTTTGAGTGCTTTCCTGGACTGCCCAGGAGATGGTGCTCTTTGGCCAGTTTTTCACCTCAACTCTAGGGAGGGGAATGTTTTTCCCCCTCCACAGACTCTACCTCTATTGGGGGGTGGTGTCGAAACAATGGGCTGGAGCAGCTCTGAACCAGCATCTGGAAATTCAATTTGGCCAGGACCCAATGATCCAAATTCTCTGATCAGGAGGATTTCTTGGCCCTCAGCCCTGCCCCCACCACATCCCATTCTCTGGCAGGAAGGCTCCTCCACCCCTGTCCACCCAGGGCAACCAGCCAGCCACAATCTGTGTGCAAAGCTGTGTGGGTGCGGGCACTGCCACAGACTAATTGACTCACAATTCTTCTGCTGTAGCTCCTCAGTCTCCCTATTCTGCTCCTTCCTGGATGCTGTTCCCATGGTCTCCTGGCTTCCAGAGTCCAAGCACTGCCTTCTCAGACAGTTTCTGCCTGTCTTCTTTCCATTTCTGAAGGAGGCATGTGTCCTGCTGATCCCTATTCCACTATCATTGATCTCTCTTGTTCAGATTTTAGAAGGGGAAAGGACAAAAAAAAAAAAAAAAAGGATTTAAAAGTTTAGAACAACATATTTAACAGATTTGACCTAATTAACATTTATTATTATTTTTTAAAGATTTATTTTTATTTATTTAATTCCCCTCCTCTCTCCCAGTTGTCTGTTCTCTGTGTGTATTTGTTGCGTCTTGTTTCTTTGTCCGCTTCTGTTGTCGTCAGTGGCAGGGGAAGTGTGGGCGGCGCCATTCCTGGGCAGGCTGCACTTTTCTTCGCGCTGGGCGGCTCTCCTTATGGGTGCACTCCTTGCGCGTGGGGCTCCCTTACGCGGGGGACACCCCTGTGTGGCAGGGCACTCCTTGCACACATCAGCACTGTGCATGGGCCAGCTCCACACGGGTCAAGGGACTGCGGACCTCCCATGTGGTAGACGGACGCCCTAACCACTGGGCCAAAGTCCGTTTCCCTAATTAACATTTATAGAACACTGTACCTAACAACTGTAAAATTGTTTTCAGATGCACATGAAACATTACTAAAATAGACCATGTGCTAGGCCAGAAAATACATTTCAACAAATTTCAAAAGACTGAAATCATTCCAAGTATGTTGTCTGACCACCTTTGAATTAAGTTAGAAAGTTATAACAAAGATAACTAGCAAAATCCTAAGTTTTTGGAAATTATGTAATGCATTACTGAGTAACCCATGGGTAAAAGAAGAAATCACAATAGAAATCAGAAAATATTTTGAACTAAAGGATAAAGAAAATATGACATGTCACAATTTTGGGAGAAATTACTGCTTCCACAGAGATCACATTCATAAAAAAATTGGGGGCAGGGTGAGAGTTCTGAAAAAGTGTTCCTTGTGGTATAGGCTTTGGGGAGATGAGCAGCACACTTTCCTGGAACCTTCTTCTTTATCTCTCTTATTGAAAAAAAAAAAAAACACACCTTAAATTGCTGGGGGAAGGGCAGTAAACCCTCACTGCAACTCAGTGAAGGGAACAGAAAAAACCTCTGTTCCTGGAGAGAAGGCAGTAATACATCCTGTGCCCAGACCTATAGCTGAGATTATCACAGAGAAAGTTGAGACCGAGGGACCCAGTGTCTGCATAAGATTAACCAAAACAGAGAATGCTCCATTCTACCCCCATTACCACCCTCACCACCAGACTAATAAACATAGTGTAGCCAGATTTGTCTAGGTTCTTGGCTAAGCTACAAGAAATGAGTTTCAAGAGCCCGCCAGGTTAGTTAGGCCAGTAATTTATTAAGGTAGGGAGGGAAGAGAAATGGGAGAAAATAAAGGTCATGGGTCCCAGGCAGAGAGGAAAGGGCTGAAAAGTGATAAAGAGGGCTGATTTATAGAATACAGTTCCCCATTATAGATTATAAATGCCCAGGTTTTACTTGCATGTTGTTCATCATGGCAAGGTGAAAAACAGTGAGAGCAGGGTGCAGAAGGCAGGAACAGGCACATGGGCTGGCACCAGGACGGGCACCAAGACAGGGCAAAGGCCTTTGTGCTTGTTTTTTCAACCATTAATTATTCTGCCCCTTTGCCGATGGCATAGGAGGAGTCCCAGCTGTTTGCTGTTTTGATTGATTACCCCACTCATCAATTCCCCTGGAGGCCCAATGATAAGGTCCCTGGAGAATATCTGGGGCTTCTGGCTTCCAGGGGAAATCTCATTCCTAATGAGATTTCTTGTGGTGGTCTTCCAGCAGCCATCTTGGAGGTATTGATATCCACATGTTAATGGTGGTGATTTTTCTGCCAGGTTCCAGATCTGTCTACTGATTCCCTAAATTGGCTGCTTCAATAGTATGATAGATAACAGCACTGTGCTCTGGGTGAGGGGCAAGAACATGGGGAGAGACCACTGAGGTACAGTGCAAAACCTGAGGGTGGAGCAGACATGGAAAAACCCTCTGTGAAATCTGCTCGCACCATAGCACAAAGTAATGCTAGGGGAATTTGAAACCTGTGGTGCCATGATAATCATAGCTATGATAAAATTCAAACCCAGCTTAATTCCTGACTAGACAGACTGAATTCCTCACACTAAAGTCTAGCAGAAAGAAAAGCCTGCCCATTTCTAGGCACAAAAACATTTCACTCATTCTCTACTGTTCTACACAGTTGTTTGGCTTTCAACAAAAAACTTATGAGACATATAAAGAAGAAAATATAAAATGAATATCCTAAAAAATATTGAATTGGTGAATTAGATGGTATGTGAATTATATCTCATTAATGCTGTTTAAAAAGAAAATATAATACATTGTCAAGATACAAAGCAACCAACAGAACCAGATCTAGATATGATACTTGTTTTAGTCTGCTAGGCTGGAAATGCAATATACCAGAAATGGGTTGGCTTTTACAATGGGTATTTATTAACTTATAAACTTACAGTTCTGAGGCCTTGAAAGTGTCCAAATCAAGGCATCTTTGAGTAATACTTTCTCCCTGAAGACCAGCTGCTGGTGATCCTGGACTCCTCTATCATATGGTAAGGTCCATGGTAGTGTCTGGTGGTCTCTCCCTTCTATCTAGGTTTTGTTGCACACAGCTTCTTGGTTCTGGCTTTCTCTGTCTCTCTTTCCATATTCATCCCATTTAAACAGGACTCCAGTGAGAGAACTAAGACCCACCCTTACCGAAGTAACCTAATCAAAAGATCCTACCTACAATAGGTTTACACTCACAGGAATAGGTTAAGTCTATGAACATAATTTTCTGGGGTCCATCCAGCAGCAAACTGTCACAATACTAATGTTGGAACTATCAGATAGGGAATTTAATCTAAATATGATAAAAATGCTGAAGGCTCTAATAATAAGATTGAAAACGTGTGATTGGATAGGCAATTTCAGCAAAGAGATGGAAACTGCAGGAAAGAATCAAATGGATACAGGGTTTTTTTGGAGGGAAGTAATGGAAATTGATTGTATTATTGTTGCACATCTCTATGAATATACTAAAAATTACTGAAATATACACCTTAAATAGGCGAATAGTGTGGAAGTGAGTTATATCTCATTATAGCTGTTATAAAAAAGAGAATGATTAGCTTTGTGCAGTGGCAGTATTGAAGCCAATGAGGTTTATCTGAGGCGCAATTATTGCTAATTGAAAAAAGAGAATGAGGGAAGCAGACGTGGCTCAAGCAGTTGGGCACCTGCCTACCACACAGGAGGTCCTGGATTCGGTTCTCAGTGCCTCCTAAAGAAGATGAGCAAGACAGTGAGCTGATGTAATGGGCTGGTGTGGTGAACTGATGCAACAAGATAACACAATGAGGAAACACAATGAGAGACACAACAAGTGGAAAGTGGAGGTGGCACAAGCGATTGGGTGCCTCCCTCCCACATGGGAGGTCCTGGGTTCAGTTCCTGGTGTGTCCTAAAAAGAAGATGAGCACACAATGAACAGACACAGAGAGCAGACAACAAGCACAAATGAAGGAGGGATAAATAAATCTTTAAAAAAAGAGAGAATGAAATGGAAATTATAAAAATGAGAAACAGTAACAGACATAAACAGCCTTTGATGGGCTAATCAATAGACTTAACAGAAGACACAAATGATAAATAATAGGAATAAAAGACAGAACATGACTACATTCTCTATAGATATTTTTAAAACACCAAAGTAATACTAAAAACAACTGTATGTCCATTAATTTGGCAACCTAGATGGAATGGACAAATTCCTTGAAGGACAAAAACTGTCAAAGCTCATTCAAGAATAAATAGATAACCGAAATACTACTATATACAAACAAATTGAATTTGTAGGTAAAAACTTTCTAGGCTATTCAACTCAAGACCGAGATAATTTTCCTGGTGAATTCTTCCAAACATTTAAGTAAGCAATATTACCAATTCTACACAAAACCTTCCAAAATGTAGACTAGGAGGGAATAGTTCCTAATTCATTTTGTAAGATCAGAATTACCCTGATCTAAAAGCCAAATAACATTACAAGAAAATAAAACAACAAACCATTATTCCTTATGAACATAGAAACAAAAAGTCTCAACAAAATACTAGTAAATTAATAACATATAAAAACAAGTGCAGTTTATTCCAGCTGGTCAACATTAAAAAAAAAATCAAACAATTATTTACACATAATTTCTACAATTCAGATGAAAAGCTCCAATTCCTTGAAAACTCCAATCAAAATAACCCTAGGTAAAATTGGTAATCCCAATAGTTCTATCACTACTAAAGAAATTGAATGCATAATGAAAACTCTTTCAAAAGAATCTCCAGATATAGATGGTTTCACCAGAAACAAACTTTTAAAGAATAAGTAACACCAGTACTACAAAATACCTTCTAGAAAATAGAAGAGGAAGGAACACTTTCCAACTCATTTTATGAAGCTGGCATTACATTGATACAAAACCCAAAGACAGAAAGCAAAAAGAAAATGACACACAGTATCTCTTATGACCATAGATGCAAAATCCTCAAAAATAATTTTTAGCAAGTCAGATCCAATATGTAAGATTTTAGCAAGTTGAATCTAATGTATAAAAATAATTATAAGATGAAATTAGATTAGTAGTTATGTAGAACTGAGGAAGGAATGCTAAGGGGTGTGGAGTATTTCTTTTTGGGGTAATGAAATTGTTCTAAAATTTTTGAGATGATGAATGTACAACATTGTGATTATACAAAAAGCCATTGATTATGCACTTTGGATAGATTATACAGTATGTGAATATATCTCAATAAAACTGCTTAATTTAAAAAAAGCTTAACACCTCCCATCTCTATGGTGACTGCTCTGGCCCACCTAAACTGTTTGAGTCAAGTGAATTAATCCACATGCCCTTGACAATTTTGAATAGGTAAACTTGCCCCTATACATTTCTTTGTATTTCTGTTTGAAGTTTTTCATCATATGCTTTTTAATTATTCCTTTTATAATTACTAACTTGCATATTATTTTTGTAAATTAGGAAAGAAATAGTCATTGTAAAATATTTTAAAAAGTCCTGTATGATGATATAAATGTTTGTTTTGTAAGTTCACAACTTTTACTATAAACTTATTGTTTATGTATGTCCATGTATGAATGATAAACCTCAATAAAAAGTTAAATGTAAAAAAAAAAAAAATTATACACCACAACCAGGGCAGGATTTTTTCCAGGAATGCAGGCCTGGTTCAATATCTAAAAATCAACCATTGTAATCCACCATATTTAGAGGCCAAAGAAAATGAACCACATGATATATCAATTGATGCCTGAAGGATATTTTTGCTTGGTGTAGGATCATGAGTTCCCAGTTCTTTTCTTTTAGCACTTGAAAAATATTGTACTACTTCTTTCTGAACTCCATGGTTTCTGATGGGAAATCATTCTGATTTAAATTGTTTTTTCTCTCTAAGTAAAGCTTCATTTTTCTCTGGTTGCTTTCAAATTTTCTTTTGTTTTGTTTTGTTTTTCAGTTCTCCAATTATATGTTTTTATGTGGATTTCTTTGAGTTTATCCTGTTTCAGTTTTGCTAATATTTTTGGAACTGTAGGTTTATATCTCTTGCCAAATTTGGGAAGTTTTCAGTCAATATTTCCTCAAGTACTTTTCAGTCTTGCCCTCTTTCTGCTCACCTTCCAAGACTCTGAAGACGTGAATATTAGACCTTTTTTTTTTAAGTATATGTGCTGCCAAAGCAAGCACTTATTATAGTTCCATGGGTGAAGCTCTGTTCAGTTTTTAAGTCTACTTTCCCTCTGTTGTTTCAGATAGGGTAATTTATATTATCATTTGGTTCACTGATTCTTTCCTCTGTCCTTTCCATTCTGCTATTGAGCCCATCCACCGAACTTTTCATTTTGGTAATTATATTTTTCAGTTCTAAAATTTCCATTTTGTTCTACTTTATATCTTCTATTTCTTTGTGGAGACTTTTCTATTCTTTTCTGAGGCTTTCTATTTTTTCATTTGTTTCAAGCATGTTTGTAATAGCTCACTGAAACATTTTTTATCATGGCTGTTTAAAAATCTTTGACAGATATTCTAAACATATCTGAGATATTTTTTGAAAGCATTTAAAGGCAAGTGGATTAGCTGCTGCAACCTGGGGCAAAAGATAACAGTAGAGGTAGACAATATACTGAAAAACCTGGAAAGAAGAGGTTGCAGAAGACAATATTTGGGAAATGAGGGCTTTCAAAATTCCTGCATAGTCCAGGAATATGTGTCCTGGGTATGGACACATTCTCAGAAAAGATCTGAGAAGGCCATAGGTTCTCATCTCTGACTGACCTTCAGGCTCTACACAAGCAGAAAGGGAAGGTTAAGGCCAGTTGTAAACTACATGGCTAAGTACTGAAGGAGTGTCCCAATACAAAACCAATCTGAAACAATTGAGAGAGGGTTTGGGGTTTTTTTAAGTTCCAGAATGTATTAGTCAGCCAAAAGGGTGCTGATGCAAAATACCAGAAATTGGTTGGTTTTTATGAAGGGTATTTATTTGGGGTAGGAGCTTACAGATACCAGGCCATAAAGCATAAGTTACTTCCCTCACCAAAGTCTATTTTCATGTGTTGGAGCAAGATGGTTGCCAATGTCTGTGAGGGTTCAGGCTTCCTGGGTTCAGCTCCTCTGTTTTCTCCACAAGGTCAGCTGTGGACTATGAGGCTCTCTAGACTATGTCTCTCTCCACAAGGTCATCTGTAGACTATCAGGTGAACAGCTCTGTCTCTCTCCCTGGGGTTTCTGCCATGTCTAAGGAGCCATCCCTGTTCCTCTGTGTTCTTCTCCTGTCTCAGGTCCTCTCTTCCCAGGTCTTGCTTCTCTTTCCTCTGCATGCTGACTTCCTGGGGCTCCAGCTTAAGACTTCAGCATCCAACTCCAACACCAAAACTCCAACATCAGAAACCCTCACATCAAAAGCTCCAACTCTGTCCTTTACCATGCCTTTTATGGTATGGTACCCTAATGACGTGGCCCAATCAAAGCCCTAATAATAACTCAATCATGCCCAGGAACAGACCAGATTACAAACATAATCCAATATCTATTTTTGAAATTCATAATCATATCAAACTGCTGCACAGAAATTTAAGAAAATCTCTGTCAAACCACTAGCTGACCACTAAGCTAATATAACAGAGGCCTCAGTCACCATACATAACAAAGAATACTGACTTTACAAAACCAGTTCAGAAAAGTCATTAAGGAAATAAACAGCAATGACTATAACAGGCAGAAGCAACAAGCTCTGGGGAAGAGGAAGAATCTGACATCCAGAGTTGCCACGTTGCAATAGTCAAAACATTCCATTTTCAACAAAAATTCATGAGGCATGAAATGAAAGAAAAAGTATAACTCATTCACAGGAAATGAAATTAAAAGAAACTATCCCTGAGGAACCCCAGACATTGAATTTACTAGACAAAGATTTTAAATCAACTGTTTTAAAATTTTTCAAAGAGATAAAGGGAGCCATGGGGGAAAAACTAAAGAAAACCAGGAGAATGTCTTCTCATACATATAATATCAATAAAGTGAAAGAAATTATAAAATTGAATCAAGTAAAAATTCTGTTTTTGAAAAGTACAATAGCTGAAATTTAAAAGTTCACTAATGGGGTTCACCAGTACATTTGAGTAGGTGGAAGAAAAAATTCAGAGAACTTGAAGATAAGTCAACTAGGACTACCCAGTCTATGGTAAAGAAAGGGAAAAAATTAAGAAAAATAAACACAGCTCAAGAGCCCCATGGGATACCATCAAGTGTGTCAATACACACAAAATGGAAGACCCAGAAAGAGAGGAGAGAGGGAAAATGTCAGAAAGAATATTTGGAGAAATAATGGCCAAAAACTTCCCAAGTTTGATGAAAGATATAAATTTACACATCCAGGAATCTCAACGAACTCAACGAAGTAGGATAAGCTCAAATAAATCCATACCAAGACAGATTATAACTGAATTGTTGAAAGACAATAACAGAGAGAATCTTGAAAGCAGAAACTATCCCAATAGGATGTTTATAATAAAATAAATGGAAAATAAGTGTTGGGGAGATTATGGAGAAATTGGAACCCACATACATTGTGGTGGGAACATAAAATAGTGCAGCCACTGTGGAAAAACAGTTTGGTGGTTCCTTAAAAGTTAAACATAGAACTACCATATGACCAAGCAATTTCATTCTTAGGTATACCCTAAAGAAATGAAAACAGGCATTCAAACAAAAACGTTTATCTGAATGTTCATAGCTGCACTATCCTTAACAGCCTGACATACATAAGGTACTCAATAAATATTTGTTAAATGTCAGCTGAGAAGGCTCTTAAATATACTTTTTATGGTCCTTATTGCACTTAACCTTTTTCAGCATTTGTCACTATTAACCATTTCTTTTTTCAAAAATCCTTGTTCATTCATTCAGTGATATTCTTGGAGCTGAGCATGGAGATACACTGGTGAACAAAACAACTACAGTCTTTCCCTTCATATGTTCTAGGGAAGGAGATGGACATTAACCAAATAGCTGCACAAATAAGTAGCCACACAAAGCAGACATACATGGTGCTATGTTTTCCCTGAGCTACTAAAGCAAGCTCAGATCTCTACAGACCCAGACCAGGTCCTCAAGGGGTTTGGTTCTTCTAACACCACCACATCACCCCCTCTGAGAATTCATTTCCCATAAGAGCTCTTACCCTTCTTCATATTGGTCCTATGATTAGTGCTCCAGCAGTGTATTTTCCCCAAGACAGTCTCTTCACAATTATGTGCATCTGATGAAACAGCTCACATACTTTTTAATAACTCCCATTGCTCCTTTGATCTCAGCAGCCTGGGCCCAACTTCATTTCATGAATTAAGCCTAATTTTGTCCTCTCAGCAATGTCCCTTCCTTTAAGGCCAATCTAATATGTGCTGCTAGACTGAGAAAGGACAGGAGAAAGATGGAGCTGCAGGAGAAGGGAGGCCTTGAAGATGGGATATCCTAAGTCCCCTTGCTTCTTTAGCCTGGAGGTGGGTTATGGCTCCAGCAATCTCTCCCTGGACAGTTCAGCACTAAGAAGGTCCCTGCCAAAGCCTATTTTGGGGCAAGGATGGGGTGGGAGGAAGGTATGAAGAAGTCATTGGGCAAGAATGCCGGTGGGGGTGGGATTTCAGGACAGTTGATTTTATGTGAAATAAGACTTTTGTCTTTACTGGCATATGGGTTGGATGGAATGTACGAAAAGTGTTGGGTGGAAGGGAGAACAGAACATAGACACACATTGGACTTTCTCCCCCACTTCCTACACACTCACTACAGCTTCTTCCCATACCTGGGAGAAAACACAATCAGGTCTTTTACTCAAGTCTTCCATTCTCTAATGTTTCCTTTTTAATCCTTTTCTCTTCATCTTCTGACTCCTGCCTGCTGCCTCTTCCACTCACTTCAGGATTTCATTCTTTCTCTATTGCTTTTCCTCCATCTTTTCCTCCCTTCTATTAATTCTTGTGTTTAATAAAACTTGTTAATGTTCCCAGGATTACTACAGACTAGATCCACCCCTGTTTTTGGAATCTGCTTATACCTCCTCCCCTCCTCTTAGTTTTGTGTGGACTGATTTCCTTAGAACATGGGGGCCAAGATTGAGTAACAACAGACAAGGATCAAGAAAACTCCCCTTACCCCATATATCCTTCCTCCTCTGATATGTCTATTTTCTTTCCCATTTGGAAGTACCCTCCAATCTATTTTCTATGCATTTAGTTACAAGAAAATATTTCCAATGATGCCTAGGAGGTTGTGGAAAGATTGCTAATATGATGTTTCTAGGCTGGTAAATTTAGCAGTGCAGGGAATTAGGATTCTTAGGTCTCCTTCAAGGTCCCTTAAACTGCATTCCTTTATCCAGTGCTACTCTTTCTCTTCTGGCCCCTCAATGGTCTAGCCAGCCCCAGTCACCATCGGACAATCAAACATTATTTTGAGAACCATCTGTGAGAAGGATTCTGTATGCCCTAAGCACCATGTGATACGTTATGTATTAGGCTTCCATTGAAATTACAAAATCATGAGAGCAGGTAGAGCCATCCTTGTGGAAAATACCAAATACATGGCAACATTATGGAGGAGGTGATTATTTTGAACCTTGGGGGGGGGGGGGAGAATTCAGATAGGTGAACAGGGGTAGAAGGCAATATGGGGGGCAGGGTGGGGGGAGCACTGACTTGATGAAAGGCCCTGGGACCTGAGGATGCAATGAGAAGTTTAGTTTTGTTGAAGTCAAAGAATCTTATAGGGGAGCAAATAAGAGAATAGTAGTTTGGAGTAGGGATTGTAGTGTTAATGAGACCTGGTGCAGAATCCCATCCCTTTCATTCATTCTCTGTGTGACCTGGTGTAGCAGTCTGATATTACTGATGTAATAAAAAAAGAAATATTGGGTTATGTTTGTAAACTGGTCTTTTCCTCTGGGCATATTGGAGAGTATTGGATTCAGAGATTTTACTTTTACTTGATTAAATCATGATTAAGACTTTGATTGGGCCTCCTCAGTAGAAGGTTGAGTTCCGCCCACCAAGGGGCACCCCCATTTGGTGGGGACTCACAGAGAAACTGTGCCACAGAGAAGGGAGAATGGAGTCTTGACCTGGAGCCCCTGGAAGAAAGGACACAAAGGAGCTTGGTTGTGAGGAAAGAGGAGCAAGACCCAGGAAGAGAGGAACTCTGAGCCTGGAGAGAAATAAACTCCAGGAGAGAGGAACCCAGGAAGCCTGAATCCTGGCAGATGTTGGCAGCCATCTTGCTCCAACACGTGGCAAAAGACTTTGTGAGGGAAGTAACTTATGTTTTATGGCCTGGGAACTGTAAGCTTCTACCCCAAATAAATATCCTTTATAAAAAACAACCAATTTCTGGTATTTTACATCAGCACCACTTTGGCTGACTAATACACCTGGGGCAAATTATTGATCCTCTTTAAACCTCAATTTACCTGTCTGTAAAGTTAGGCTAGATAATAATATTATGGATATTTTATAAGCATTACAATAATATGTGAGAATTAAACAAGATAATGCTTATTATAAGCATAGTAAACATAGCTCCTAGCACATAGTAAACACTTAATAAATGTTTACTACTGCTGCTACTACTAGTATTATTGCAATGAAAGTTTACCACTACAATCATGATTACTATTGCTACTAGTAAGTGGCAGATGGTCCTGGAAGGGAAGATAGGGACCAGTTTGTATGGAAGACCCTGAAAACCCATCTAAGGATGAATTTTCTCCTGTAGAAAATGAAGAACCATGGAAAGAAAGAATTTGAAAATATTTTGAATTAGAGGGAGGAAATGACTTTTAGGAAACCGATACTTGTACTATGTTGCACAGTATGAATTAAAATGGGGCAGAGCCTGGAGGCAGGAGACCACTTGGAAGCTCAAAAATAAGTCAGGTAGGAGGAATGATTTGGTAGTAACTTTAAAAGAAGAACTCTGGTTCTTAGTGACAATAGATGTGAAGTACAAGGGAGAAAAATTCTAGCTGGGTGAGGGTATAATTAGACAGAAACTGGGGTTTTGAGAAAGGAATCTGGATTTGAAGAAAAGAAGGAATAAGAATGATTACAGAATAATAATGACAGGTGGTATGGTAGTTTGAGACTGTGTGCATCCCAGAAAATCATGTTCTTAAAGCTGGTCCATTCCTGTGGGTATGAACCTATCGTAGGTGGGATCTTTAGATTAGGTTACTTCAATTAAGGCATGACCCAGGGTGGGTCTTAATTATCTTACTGGAGACCTTTATAAATGGGATGAATATGGAGAAAGAGACAGAACCACAGGAGCAGGAAGCTGAAGGCAAGAAAGACTAGAGGAAAAGGGAGAGACCAGCAGACACCATCATGTGCCTTGGCATGTGACAGAGGAGTCCAGGATCACTGGCAGCTGATCTTCAGGGAGAAAGCATCACCTAATGATGCCTTTATTTGGACATTTTTCTCAGCCTTGGAACTGTAAGCTTGTAAGCTGATTAATCCCTGCTGTAAAAGCCAACCCATTTCTGGTATATTGCATTTTGGCAGCCTAATAGACTAAAACAGGTTTAACAGTGTCATTTGGAATAGGGTATGGAGGAGAAAGGACCATTTGGGATTTGGTCATTTCAGCAACTCGGTAAGTCATGGAAGAGAGAGTTTTTTCAGGAAGGGAGAAGCAGATAGCTTTTCCATGGTCCTGAGACCACCACCTACTAACCCCACCCTGGGTCATTCTGCTAGCAGAACAAGAAGTACGTGCAATAGAAAACACCTCTTGCTGCACTTGGGTAAATACGTCAAACTAGATTGAATTAGATATTCAAAAGCTCTATAATCAAACAACTTCATTATAAAATATTAATAATCCATCTCATAAACCTTATGGGAGTCCAGTAAAAACTACCTACCCAAGCTTTCTTGGCTTCTGCCATTTCTAAGTCCAATAATAACCATAATATTGATTTTTATATTCAGACCTCTAATATTCAACCTAATAGTTTCCTTTGTTTCCAAAAGATTACACACCAGTGAACTATTCTTCTCAGTAGCATCTATCAGAAGTCAAGAATATAATAATGTGGACTTATATTACAGCCAGATATCCTCCAACTTGGAACCAAAGAATATCTTCAGCTTCAAGCAAAACAGGTTTCATTTCTTAAACCCCAACCAAACCCCATGCCAACTGGAAAAAGCTAGAGTGGTCATTGCCCCTAGACCCTCAAAGATTGAGGAATGTTACCAAAGAGGGGGGAGGGGACTAAAACTGCCACTTAATAACCCACTTTCTATCAAAATAGCCTCTTCCTTACTAGCTTGCAGAAGTTTTCATTTCCCTTTCTTTCAGAGCTCCCCGTCTCCTAATGTTTATTCTAAGAGGTTTGCTTCACTGCAAGATAAGTTTCTATTTCCTGTCCCACTGCAGTATCTACTAAAGCTGGTTCTGACCAAGTCAAGCCACAAGGACATGCAGTCAGATGAAGCCCTGATCTAAAGTTACCTTTGCCTAATTTTAATAGTAAAAATCACACCCAACGATCTTGCTAAGATGCATTTTTTATCATGTGACATATGAAGCAGCATGATTTGAAACTGCTTGTGCTCCACCTAAACCTGCCTCTTAATCCATGTAATCTCACCCCATCCTGTGATACTCCCTTAAGCTCTCCTACCATTAAATGTACAAAATTCTCTAACTCCTTCAGCTTGGAGAGACAGATCTGAGGCTTGTCTCCTGTCTCCTTGCTGGGCTGCCTTGCAATAAACTCTTTCTTTTCTCAAAATCCCAGTGTCACAGTATTGACTTCTGCATACACTGGGCAATAAGTCTTGGGTGGTAACAGTCCTGGGAATCTCTGTTTTCTCTTCTCTTCTCTTGTTCATGGGAAATCTCCCTCTTTCCACCACTTGTGTCTCTCCTTTCCTCCTCTTCTCTCTCTCTCCCTTTCCCTAAATGTTCCCTGAATTCTTCCCCTTATATACCAGGACCATCTATAACTCATGGCAAGGCTGAAGCTGAGCCAACAACAAGAAGTTTGTCAGCTCTTGTCTTTTCTTATTTTTTGTTTTATTATAATACTTTTGTATTTTTATTAAAATTTGGTGTTTATAAAATTTAGGAAATTCAAAAATTTATAGAGAAGAAAAAATAATCCCAAAGATAACCATTGGTAATATTGTTGACATTTGGATATATAGAGCCATTTCATCTTGAATTGTATAACAAATTAACAAAATGTTTTGTAATTCCCTCTTTAAAATAACAACACTACATAGTAAAATAAAATATAATTAAACATTCTTTTAGGATATGAATCTTTATGAAATTTATTATGAAATTCATATCCTATAAGATATATGATAGGATATAGAATTTATCCATAAGATATATGAAGATATCATATAAGATATCATATCTTATAGGATATGAATTTATTGCTTTTAGGATATGAACATCATAAGCATCCATCTTTTAAAATAAGGCAAATTTCTAAAAGAATTATTAACATAAACAATTATGGATGTCATACATATTTTCAAATTATCTTCCACAAAGGTTATACCACAGAGGTGTATCTATTTCCCTGAACTCTCAATAGTGCTGAGTATTATAAGTTTTAATAGTCTGTGTTAATATGATAATTTTAAAAAGGAATTTCCCTTATTAATTTTAACTTTTTGGATGATTGGTGAATGCAGATAAGTTTGGATTATTTTTCCATAGGCAATAAGAAACCATGAATGTATTTTAAAGATAAATTTTGTATCAACCAACTTTTCAAATGTTTGGTGGCATCTTCCATCATTATTGCCTTTCCCTCCTCCTTCAGGGTTTGATACTTATCAAATCTCTCTTACTCATAACTGGCTTTCAGGTAAGGATGGAATTTCATTTGCACTAACAGGCAAATTGCTAATAGTAGTTAAGAGTGTTACTTGGTAGCTGGGATTGGGATGATGGCGATGATGGTATGCTTTTTCATTTGTGAATAATTTTCTTGTAAGATTTTATATTTGGGGGCAGTGGACTTGGCCCAGTGGTTAGGGCGTCTGTCTACCACATGGGAGGCCCGCGGTTCAAACCCTGGGCCTCCTTGACCAGTGTGCAGCTGGTCCATGCGCAGTGCTGATGCATGCAAGGAGTGCCCTGCCATGCAGAGGTGTCCCCCGCATAGGGGAGCCCCACGCGCAAGGAGTGTGCCCCGTAAGGAGAGGCGCCCAGCGCGAAAGAAAGTGCAGCCTGCCCAGGAATGGTGCTGCACACACGGAGAGCTGACACAAGATAACGCAACAAAAAGTAACAGATTCCCGTGCTGCTGACAACAACAGAAGCGAACAAAGAAAACGAAGCAGCAAATAGACACAGAGAACAGACAACTGGGGGGGAAGGGGAGAGAAAAACAAATAAATAAACCTTTTTTTAAAAAAGATTTAATATTTGGTATATTGTAAATATATTTTCTAATTAATATTTTATGTACAGTAGTAAGAACTACAAAATATCTGTTTCTAAATGATGGGATTTCCTAGCATGTTATTTTATTTTCAAATTCCTTCCTTCCATCATCATTTATGCAGAGTTCATTCAAGGTAAAAATACTAAACACAGAGATGTCAAGATCAAAACTAGGTTACTCTAGTGTAATACTATTACTATAATGAACCTTAACATATTCATCATCCTTCTTCAGCAATCACCAACAGTTTGTCAATCTTGCTTCATATATACCTCTCACCTTTAAGGCAAGTCCAAGACATCATATCCTCTCATCCTTGCAGCTATCAGTGTGTATCTCTAACTGATACAGGTATTTGAAAGCATGTGATGGCTGTAATCTCTTTTTTAAAAAGATTTATTATTTATTTATTTCTCTCCCCTTCCCCCCACCCCACTGTCTGCTCTGTGTTTTCTTCTGTGTCTGCTTGTATTCTTGTCGGTGGCACCAGGAATCTGTGTCTCTTTTTGTTGTGTCATCTTGCTGTGTCAGCTCTCCATGTGTGCCGTGCCACTCCTGGGCAGGCTGCACTTTTTTCACGCAGGGCGGCTCTCCTTGCAGGGCGCACTCCTTGTGCACGGGGCTTCCCTATGTGGGGGACACCCCTGCATGGCATGGTACTCCTTGTGCGCTTCAGCACTGCGCATGGGCCAGCTCACCACAAGGGTCAGGAGGCCCTGGGTTTGAGCCTTGGACCTCCCACGTGGTAGGTGAACACTCTATCAGTTGAGCCAAATCTGCTTCCCTGTAATCTGAATAGGGATAAAGGCCTTAAGATAAAAGAGTGAAGCTATGGTGTTGACATTTTAGGAATCAGAGATTAAATGGGAGGGTTGGGATTGGGAGTGAAGCATCAGGGGCCCTTTCTCAGAAGCCAAAACCATGCCATTTGGACTGTTGCCCACCCATTTTAACCTGGAAACCGTGTGATAGAGCAAGAACACAAAGCCAGAGGCGGTAGGCGGACGCTGTCTCAGTTGAGCCACATCTACTTCCCGCATCTCTTCCTCGAGCACACCCGCACTCATGTCCTTAAGTGTGTACTTTGTCCTCGTTAAATTCTTTTTTAGCTTTCTTATAACTGTGGTGAGTCTCTGAATTCTTTCTTATGATGTGACCAAGAACCTGGAAATCAGCTCCAACAACAGTAGCTAGATTAAACATGAACCAAAGCTCTAAATATGTCGAAAAATTCATGTTTTAAAAATCTCTTGTTTTTTTTAATGTAATTAAAAAATAATAATAATAAATAAATATTAAAAAAAAATCTCTTGTAAGTCTAAGATTGTGTTTTTATTTGCTTGAGACACTTTATTTTGCCAAGTATAAATATTTGCAATGAAAGAATTCAGATCAACCTGGAATCCCCATGTAGATTAATGAACTCTAAGAAACTACAGTTTTAATAGTACGTCAAAGTTTAACATCAGCTAATTCTAGTTTTGATCAGTTCCTCCTAATAAAAATATATGGGCTCCCTGTATCAATCATGTATTAAGGGGAGTTAATAACTCACATATAAAGAATGCTAGCACTTTACAGACAGTGTGAGTTAGAATTGGATATGGGTAGGAATCAACCTTGAGGTCTGTTGGCTTTTGCCAACACGGTTTACAAAGTATTCAGTTTGCAATGGAGTATACAAACATTTTCCCACCTATGACTTTGCCTGAGGAAAGATTATTTCAGTGAAGGAAGGAAGGGAGGAAGAGAGAGAAAGGGAGGGAGGAAGAGAGGAAGGTCGAAGCAGTTGTCTTGTTGACACTTAAAATCAGTGGTTCTCATGTGGTCCCTGCAGCATCAGCATCAGCATTTTCTGAGAACTTGTTAGAAATGCAAATTCTTGTTCTTACCCCTGACCTTCTGAATCAGAAAAGTCTGAGACTGGGTTCAGCAAGCTGCCTTTTAACAAGCCCTCTTGTGTGAGAAACACTTCTCTAAGACACATGTTCTTCTAAAACTCCCAGAGAGCCTCTTTCTTCTGAAGAGACTCTTGTCTATTTGGATCTTGGCCTGCTAATCCTACGTTCTATGAATTTCTAAAATTTCCAAAGTCCTTGGTGTTTTTGGCTCCCAAGGCAGACCTATCAAAGGTTATGTGTTTTTGAAACATTTAAGTACTTTTTAACAACTCCCATTGCTCCCTTGCCTCCAGCGGCAAAAGCCCAGCTCTGCTTCCTGAGCCCAGTCCAATAGTTGGTCCCAAAGGATGTTCCTTCTTTTCCAGGGCAGCACATGCTATGGCCTACGAGAGGTACAGGCAGGGGCTGGGACAAGGTGAAGCTGCACGGAAAGGAGCGCCAAGAAGATACAAGCCCAACCTGGGCTCAAGGAAGGTGATACTGAGGGTTTTCTCATCTGCAGGGAGGTGAGCATTAAGAAGGATCTTGCGAAACTTGGTGGAGCAGGGGTCAGAATAAACACATGACGTAGACTTGATGGTAGTAAGCCGAAAGTGTGAGGAGAGCATTGACGAGTGATGCAGAGAGAGAAATATGCTGTTGAAAACAGCTGCCTCAGGTTACATGTAGAAACGCAGGCTTTGAACAACCAAGCATGGAAATGGCCCTATGATTGAGAGCAAAGGATAAGGAGAATCACTTAAAAAGTCTCCACATGGTGAAGACTACATAATTGTCTACTTATGCATTAAACTGGTAAACATTTTTTAATACACTTTTAAATCAGAGTAGCTATCCTAGATGTTGGGGCTACTAAATTATTGAATTTACACTAAGGAGAGAGGTAACAGAAAAATACGAATGATAAATGCTATAGGAGAGGTATTTATAAGTGTTACAGAAACCCAGAGAAATGAGGAATTAATTCTTCATGGGAGAAATGGGCAAGGAGTCACAGAGGAGGCATCTAGGTGCTTCTCCAGGTGTGGAAGTGAAAGGTATTTCAAGAGAGAATTAATTACCAAAGATATGGAAATAACCGAATATACAGCATGTGTGAGAAGCTATAAATTCCTTGAACAGCAATTGGTTCTTGGGTGGCAGGAATACTGATAGCAAAGATAGATGGAGACAACATTTTATAGCCTTGTAAGACATGGGGGGGGGGGGCGGATTACATGCACATAGGTAAGTATGGTTTTTGTTTGTTTGTTTTTTACTTTTTTGGTTTTCTTTCACTCTGAATTGATCCATAAATTATTTCAGGTGACTTCTTAAGAATTTGAGTTTTATCTGTGGGCACTGGACAGTCACTAAAAGGTTGCAGGAGAGGGAGAAACATGATGACCTGAGTTCAGGAAGGTCACTTTGAGCGCTGAGGAGAACAGGGACTAGAGTGAAGCAAAGGGAAGCAGAAGAAGGATGTCAGAATGCTCTCTGGGAGATACAAGATGGGAATAGTCCATGGATGGGAAGATAGGAGCGTCAGTCAGGACAGGGGCAGTGGGGAGGCCACCTGACCCCTCACCCTGTCCCTCTCTCTCTTCCTCTCCATCTCTTTCTCCACCTTTGGTCCCATTCCCACCCACCCTCCACCTTCCCATTTCCCCTTCCTTCACTCATTCTATTCTTCCACCTCCCTTGCTTTTTTTTTTAAATTATATTACATATTTATTAAGGCAAGGAACCATATAGGAAAAGACATTTGTTCTGCTTAAGGCATACTTGGGAATAAATCATTGTACAAGTGATTGCCCACCTGAAACCAGAGTGCTTAAATAGACTGCATAGCAAGTGCTGAAGTAAACCACCACCTCCCTTCCTTTTAACCCCCTTTATTCCTTCATCTATTTCCAACTCTTTTCCTTCAACATCTTCCTTCCTTTTGCACCTTGGATTCAGTAATGCCTTTGAAAGTTGCCTGCCTGTTCAGAAAAGCCCTTGAGTCCCCTTCATACAATATTCATCATCTGTTTCTTAACCTAACCAATCTCCTCTGCTCTCCCTCTGTCTCCACACACATACCCCATAAGATCTGGCCTCATCCCCTGAGGGGCCAGTAACTGGGTGACCCAGTGTCCACCTGTGTCCAGAGGCTGCCTGGCATGGGTAGCACAGCCTCCAGCTAGTCACTGCCCACCAGTCAACACCAGACACCTCCTGATACCGACTATGGGCAAGGATGGCCACTGTGGGACACAGGTAAACAGGAAGATCCACACCTGTGCCTCTAGCAGCTGATGACAGGATCGTGGAGGAGAAAGGCACAGGCACATGCAAACTTCAGTAACATCGTGCTGGGTAAATGTTGTGTGAAAAATTGTTGGTACAAACAAGTTTTGGAGCCTGGAGGAAGGGAGGGTGGCTTTAGAGTAGAAGGCTCCAGAAAGGAGGGAGGGTGGTTGCCATTATGGATCCAGACACTGATTTAGAAACTTTGTGTGTCATTCTATTTAAGCCCAGGGACAATTCTATGAAGGAGGCATTTTTATTCCCACTTGACAGGCATAGAAACGGAGACCCAGAGAGATTAAGTAACATACCCAAGATGAAATTGCAGGGAATCAAGGACCTGAGATTTGAGCCGAGGTCTGCCTGCCTCCAAGCGTCTTTCCACGAGTATATTGCACTGAACCTCTGGAAAGCAGGCTGCAGCTACTTCTGGATGGCTCTAAATAGCTCATGAATTGTACTCCAGCACCCAACTTGTAAATTTCCCAAGGTCAGGGTCATGCATCAGCACGTAGTATTATGGTCTGCACATGAGATGTCCAGCCTCACCTGGACAAGTTGGCTGCACATCCCTGAGCACCAGAGGCACAGGTAGAGACTTCATGCCCCTGTGTCTGTGGTTTCTTCTCTTAAGGCATATGGAGAAGACACCATGCAGCCGGGGAACCTCACATGGGTATCAGAATTTGTCTTCCTGGGACTTTCACGGTCTCGGGAGCTCCAGCTCTTCCTGTTCCTGGTGTTCCTGTTTGTCTATGCCACCACTGTCGTGGGAAACCTCCTCATTGTGGTCACCGTGACTTCTGACTCACGGCTCCACACACCCATGTACTTTCTGCTACGAAACTTGGCTGTCTTAGACCTCTGCTTCTCCTCTGTCACTGCCCCAAGGATGCTGGTGGACTTCCTCTCTGAGAACAAGACCATCTCCTACCAGGGCTGCATGGCCCAGCTCTTCTTCTTCCACTTCCTTGGAGGCGCCATGATCTTCTTCCTCTCAGTGATGGCCTATGACCGCCTTGTTGCCATCTCCCGGCCCCTGCACTATGTCACCATCATGAATACTCAGCTCTGTGTGGGGCTGGTGGTGACTGCCTGGATAGTAGGTTTCACCCATTCCATTTCCCAGCTGGCTCTGATGCTCCCACTGCCTTTCTGTGGCCCCAACATTCTGGATAACTTCTACTGTGATATTCCACAAGTACTGAGTCTTGCCTGCACTGACACCTCCCTGCTGGAGCTCCTCATGATCTTCAACAGTGGGATGCTGGATGTCATCTGGTTCTTTCTTCTCTTGATCTCCTACCTGGTTATCCTGGTGATGCTGAGGACCCATCCGGGGGAGGCAAGGAGGAAGGCAGCATCCACCTGCACCACCCACATCATCGTGGTGTCTATGATCTTCATCCCAAGCATTTACCTCTATGCTCGGCCCTTCACCGCCTTCCCCATGGACAAGGCTGTGTCCATCAGTCACACAGTCATGACCCCCATGCTCAATCCCATGATCTACACCCTGAGGAACCAGGAAATGCAGGCAGCAGTGAAGAGATTAGGGAGGCGCTAGATGGTATGTAAAAAGGACTGACAGTGGGTGGGTAGGTACCTCTCTTTGTCTTTGTTTTCCCATTTGCAAAGTGTACAGGGACATGCAGCATCTGCTTTCTTCATAGCTTCTGGATGTATTGTGAGAGTGGCAGAGAAAGTGAATGAGTTTTGAAATTATGGAACAATAATTTTTTTAAAGGAAAAATGAAAACATTCTTTGTGTGTGTGTGTGTGATAGACAGGTCTAACACTCCTGCAGCAATGAGAAATGGTCCCATGTTCCCTGGAAAGCCATGCCCTACTCCCCCCCGCCCTTTCTGGTGGACTGTTTCCTCTGATGGTGAGGGCTTTTTCCTATAAGAGCATTTCTATCTTCTATAGTCTTACTTCTGTTTCCAATACCACCCCTCCTTTGGTGTAAATCTGGAGTATTGGAGAAAGCACAGGATTAGGCGTCTTAGCCCTAAAGGATCCTTGACCCTATAATAAGGGAGGTGCCTTATTATACAAGCCGCTTATTATTCTGGCCTCATAGCTTCTTCCTCACCAAAGTGATTTAAAATAATATCTGCCCCAACTTTCTCACAGGTTTGTTGCAAGATTCAAATTTTGAAAGTGTGAGAAGTCATTGAGTAAACTACATAATATAGAATTTCTTCCAGTGAATTTTCAATGTTTTTCTGTTAAAATTTGGAATTATTATAAATGTTCATCTTTCCTCTTTGCATTTTAAATATAATTGTTACAAGCAAAATAATATATGCAAAATCCATGTAAGTTATAAAATATTATATTATGTATGAAATTTCGTACATACCACCCAATTCAAGAACGATAAGTTACCAATAACTTACATTCACCTGTTTGATCCATCTCATCCACCGTGACTCCTCCCCAGAGGAAATAATTTTCTTAAACTTTACGTTTAGCATTCCATGGCTTATAAAAAATGGCTTTGTCGCATTTGTACATAAATAATATATTGTTTAGTTTTGCTTGTTTTAATCTTTATAAAAATAGCATACTGTATATAATATTCTGGGATTTTCTTTTTTCACTTAACATTAAATTTCTAATTTTCACATATCACTCTGTTTTGCTGTAGTTTGTTCATTTCACTGCTTTATAAGATTCCATTATATGAATAAATTTGCTTGGGTTGCTTCTAGTTTTTTGCCATTGCAAACAGTGTTTCTGTGAATATTCTTATGCTTATCTGCAGGTGTCATTTGCAAGAGCTCTGGTTCATGTACCTAGAAGTGGAATTGCTAAGTCATGAGTTCTCCAAAGATTGAACCTGATAAGACAGTGCCAAGTTGTTTTCCAAACGTTGTTGCTCAGTTACTCTTTCAACATCCGATACTTGATATTAGCAGACTTTAAAATTTTTCCAATCAAGTGGTTAAAAAATTTTTCATTGTAGTCTTAATTTATATTTCTCTGTTCCCTAATATTTCTTTCCAGATTTTTTTTATATCCAGGTTTACCATGAAATGCCTGTTCAAATCTTTTGCTCATTTTTCTATTGACTTTTTCTAATTGATCTAGAAGTTTTTCTATAATTTGATTAACTCATCTATTGTTAGTTATATGTGCTACAAGCATCTTTTCCCAGTTTCTGGTTTGCCTTCTCTCTCTTTAAAAAAAAAAAAAGATTTATTTATTTATTTCTCCCCACCCACTTGTTGTTTGCACTTGCTGTGTCTGTTCATTTTCCTTGTTTCCTTAGGAGGCACTGGGAACTGAACCTGGGACCTCTGATGTGGGAGGGAGGTGCCTAAACACTTGAGCCACCTCTGTTCCCTGCTTTGTTGCATTTCTCATTATGTTTTTCTTCTTGTGTCTCTTGTTGCATCATCTTGTTGCATCAGCTTGCCTCACCTGACTGTTGCACCAGCTCGCTGTCTTCTTTAGGAGGCACTGGGAACTGAACCAGGGACCTCCCATATGGTTTGTAGAAGCTGAATCCCTTGAGCCACATCTGCTTCCCTGCCTTCTCTTTATGGTGTTAATTTTGACATAGATACATCTCTCTTGTTTTATTATAAACTCTTTTTGGATTCTAATTTTTTTAAAAAAATTTCTTACCCAGAGGACAAAATAGTCTCTCCTGTGTAATTCTTTTTTCAACTTTTTTTTGGAAACAATTTCAGTTATAAAAAAGTGGCAAGTATAGTATAAGAACATTTTTCTTGAATTTAGAGGATATATTGCTGACCTGATGCATCACTACTCCTCAATACTTAAATATACATTTTCTACAAGGGTTTTTTCCTACATAACTGCAACATTAATGTGCATTTTTTACAAAGACATTTTCCTACATTATTGTAATACAGTTATCAAAATTGAGATATCAATATATTAATTGTTGCCATCCAATCCTCAGACCCTACTTAAGTTTTGTCAAATGTCCCAATAATGTATTTTATATAAAGAAAATCTCATTCAGAATTACACATTCATTTGGTTGTCATGTTTCTTTAGACTCCTTCAGTCATGAATACTTCTCCTGGATGACCTTGGCACATTCGAAGGTTCCAGGTCAATTATTTTGTAGAGTGTCTCCCAATTTGGGTTTGTCTGATGTTTCATGATTAGTTTTGAGGAAGAGAAAGCCATTACCACCTCAAGGGAGGAGTTCTACAGCATACAGGATAACAAAGAGATATCAGCCCACTCCGTATAGGTTTCAATGTCACCAAATTAAGCCACAACTCACACAGGTACTGGATGGAATATTTTACTCACATAGAGAAGAGACAGAGCAAGGTCAATTTCAATAGTGGGTATCAGGCCCTCATGGCCAATGAGTCTTGAGCACAGCCAACAGAGGGAGATGATCTATGCATATCCTTTTGTGCCACAGTTGAAGGACCTCTCCATTCCTCCCTCCCTACCAGCTACAGCTATAGCAGTGGGGTTGAGCTGCATGCCATAAAATATGCATACTTTAGCCTAGCATTCTCTTGTGAATGTTTATATATATACCCTGGACAAAAAAAGAAGGAATGTGCCAGCAGGCATTCAAGAAAGGAGTCAGTCTACATTCATCATCTGACCTAGGTACCAGGCCTACAGATCTGTCCTGAGCATGAGGTTTATTTGTGGGTCACAGAGAAAAGCAGCAGACCACACTTAGACTAGTCTCCTTCCACAGTTAGATTTCAGGTGATGCATCTTTGTCAGAGATAACACCAAAGTCATGCCTTGTTTTTCTCATTACATTGTCCCATTACTGATGGTGTTTACTTTCATTTCTTGACAAAGATGGTATTTGTCAGGCCCTCCCCTGTTAAGTTTTTCTTTTTCCTTTTAAAATTAGTAAATGTTTTGTGGGGGTGTACTTTGAAACTATGTCAGTATCTGTGTTCCTTATCAAACTTTCAATTTACTCATTTATTTATATCTGCTCACTCATATTTTCCTCTTCTATTCATTGAGTTACAATCCATTACCATCATTATTTACTTTGATGCTCAATTTGTCCCAGATTTGGCTAGTGAGAGTCTTTCAATCTAGCTTCTGTATTCTTTTCATTTCTTGAACCCTTCCTTACTTCCTGACATTCTAAGATGTTCTAGGCTTATCTTCTACTTTCCCTGCTCCAGCTCTGGAATTGACCAAAGAGCCCTGGTTCCTAGAGAAACAGGAACCTGGTTCCTGGAGAATGGTATTTAGAAGCCAATATCTGAGTACTAGGTGTGCTCATTGTTGTTAGGGGTTGCCACTCCCAGTATACATATGTGTGTGCATGAATAAATGTATATGTATATCTGTACATACATACACACAAATACTTGAAAACACATTAACACTTTAAATCCATATTTATTTCTCTGTCTATATATAATGAGTTCACACTGATGCCTTCAATTTCAGTCCAACACCACAGAGTTCATTCTAGTTTCCACTTTCCACACTTGTAACCCCTTCCTCTGACAGTGAGGAATCTGACTCCCACTATCCCCATATATTCACTTATTTAATTTGTCTCCCTCTATGCAACCAATCTTCCATAGCAACTCCATAGCTCTCTCCATTCCCTCCCCTGATGCCCTTCTCACATGCTCTGACTTTGATGTCCCACTCTGGGCCACACCACTGCTCAGCCACCTTTCTTACCCCACTCACATTTCAACACCCCCACATCAGCACATCCCCCCATGTGAATACCCTCCTTACCTTGCTTGCACTCCAACACCCCATGCCACCCTCTTGAATTCTGACCCTCATACTGAGTCACCCTCATATGCAGATACTCTCCTCACCTTGCTCTAATACCCACAATGGGCAGATTCCAGCAGGGGACACCCAGACTCCAATAACCCTTGCTGGGCCCCTATCCTGCAGACACCCTCCTTATACTATGTTTTCATTCGACATTCAGAGGAGATTTCCCCAACTCTATCTTTCAACTTCTCTACTAGTTTTTGTTTCTGTAAACATATTTTATTACCTAGAACTCTTTTTTTATTCTCTGCTTTTTTTTTTTATACCATCCTGTTCTTTATTATGGATATTATATTTTCTTGCTTCTTTCAAAGGATACTAATTATATGGACTAGGGATTTTTAAAAAGTTCTCTTCTGTTTCTTGTGTCTCATTCATTTTTTCTTTATTGTGGTAAGATTCATGTAAAAATTTACTATTTTAAAGTGTACAGTTCAGAGATATTTAAGTTATTCATAATGTTATACAGCCATCACCATTGCCTAATTCCAGAATTTATCACCCCAAGGAGAAACCCTGTACCCATTAATCAGTTGCTCCCCATTTCTCCCTCTCCCAAGATCCTGGCAACCATAAATATGCATTCTGTCTCCATGGATTTTTGTTTTCTGGAAAATTCATATAAAAAGAATCATACTATATGTGGCCTTTTGAGTCTGGCTTCTTTCACTTAGTATAAATGTTTTAAAAATTCATCCATGTTGTATCATATATTATTCCTTTTTATGGATGAATAGTATTCCATTGTATGGATATTACACAGTTTAGACATTCATCTGTTAATGGGTTGTTTCCATCTTTCAGCTACTGTGAATAATGCTGCTATAAATATTTGGTACCAGTTTTTGTTCAGACCCCTGCTGTATTAGTCAGCCAAAGGGATCCTAATGCAAAATACCAGAAATCAGTTGTTTTTTTTAAAAGGCATTTATTTGGGATAGAAGCTTACAGCTACCAGGCCATAAAGCATAAGTAACTTCCTGTAGCAGTTTGATATTATTGATAAGTTCCAAAAAGAAATATTGGATTGTTTGTAAACTTATCTTTTCCTCTGGGCATATGAGATTATATTGGATTCAGAGGTTTCCTTGATTACTTAACCAAGTAAACCTCTTGTGTCAGTAGTACCTGCCCCTTGGTGGGTGGGGACTCACAGATTAAAGGCATGGCAAAGGACAGAGTTGAGGGTTTTTGATGTTGGAGTTTTGATGTTGGAGTTTGATGCTGAGTCTTAAGCTGGAGTCCCAGGAAGTAATCTCACAGAGGAAAGAGAAGCAAGTCCCAGGAAGAAGGGAACACTGAGCCAGGAAGAAGCAAGCCCTGGGAAGAGAGGAACCCTGAACCCAGAGAGAAGCAAAATCCTGGAAGAGAGGAACCAAGGAAGCCTGATCCCTCGCAGACGTTGGCAGCTATCTTGCTCCAACATGTGAAAATAGACTTTGGTGAGGGAAGTAACTTATGCTTTATGGCCTGGTATCTGTAAGTTCCTACCCCTAATAAACACCCTTTATAAAAACCAACCAATTTCTGGTATTTTGCATTAGCACCCCTTTGGCTGACTAATATCCCTCACCAAAGTCTTTTGCCACGTGTTGGACAAAATGGCTGCTGAAGTCTGCCAGGGTTCAGGCTTCCTGGATTCCTCTCTTCCCAGGGTTTCCTTCTCTTTCCTCCAACCAAGCTCTTCTGTGTGCTTACTTCCCTGGACTCCAGCTCAAGACTCCAGTATCAAATCTCCAACGTCAAAAACTCCAGCATCAAAGCTCCAACTCTGTCCTTTACCATGTTTTTTTACTGACATGGCCCAATCAAAGCCCTAATCATAATTTTTATCATGTCCAGGTACAGACCAGTTTACAATCATAATCCAATATCTATTTTTGGAATTCATGAACTATAACAAACTGATATACCTGCTTTCAACTCTTTTGAGTATATATGCAGGGATGGAATTGCTCAGACACATGGCAATTCTATGCTTAACTTTTTGAGGAACTCAGAATTGTTTTTCCCAGTAGTTGCACCATTTTACATCCTCACTAGCAATACATGAGGGTTCCAATTTCTTCACATTCTTGCCAACTTGTTATTTTCCATTTTTTAAAATGGTGATCCTAGTGAATATAAAGTAGTATCATTCTTGTTTTGATTTGCATTTCTCTAATGATTAATGATGTTGAGCATCTTTTCATGTGCTTATTGGACATTTGCATATCTTCTTTGGATAAATGTCTATTCAAGTCTTTTGCCAATTTAAAAATTGCTTCTCTTTGCTGTTATGTTTTAAGAGTTCTTTATATATTCTGGATACTAGACTTTCATCAAATATGTGATTTGCAAATATTTTCTCCCATTCCATGGGTCATCTTTTCACTGTCTTGATAATGTCCTTTGATGCACAAAAATACAAAGTTTTAATTCTGATGCATCATAATTTACCTAGTTTTGCTTTTATTGCTTGTATTTTTGGTAGTATATTTAAGAAACCATTGCCAAATCAAGGCCATGAAGTTTTGCCCCTATGCTTTCTTTTAAGAGTTTTAAGAGTTTGGACTCTTTTATTTAGGTCTTTGATCCATTTTGAGTTATTTATACCATTCATTTTTCTATCAATTTTGTTTTTGCTCTTTCATGTTAGAGGCGTTGCTCAAATGCCTGGTGTTGTAAGAGTAAGAGGAATGCCCAAGAATGCTGACTGGAACCTATATATGTGGGTGTAAGGGTTAGGCTATTGTGTCAATTCAGCAAGGTAACTGTGCCCACTTGTTTGGTCAAGCAAGCACTGGGCTAACTGTAATACAAAGGCATTTATGGACTTTAGTCACCATTGACTTTACTGCAGTGGTAAATCATAGATAGCTGGTTATAATTAACATCAATCAGGGAGATTGCCATCAGCAGTGAGTGACACTTAACCCAATCAGCTGAATCCCTTAAAAGGGGAAGTGATTCCAGCATTGAGAGAGATTTTCCCAGCTCATCTTTGGATGGCCATCGTCTCCCAGAACTCGTCAAGAATCTTCACTGGACTGGACTTTCGTCGGAGCTCCTGATTGCAGCCTGCCTGCGGAACCTGGACTTGTGCATTCCCACGGCTGCATGAGAGACTCTGATAAATCTCTTACTCTCTAAAGCTATCCCTTGTTGATTCTGTTTCCCTAGAGAACCCTGACTAATACAGTGGGCAAAGCTTTTAGACTGCTGGGCTTCACGTTAGGGGATCATGTGCAAATGAGCTATTTACCAGAGGACCCACAAGTGCCAGTAAATGGAAGGCTATTTTTCTGGAGTTGCTGTTTCTTCAAAGAAAAATCTTGAGAGCCTGTGTTTGAGTTAGATGCTAGAGTCTTGTAATGGGGTGAGGAGAACAATGATACCCTGTCCCTCTCTAGATAGGGAAGTTCTTACCTGACCTCCCCACTTCTCTCATTGACACAACCCACATTTGAGTTCATGATCTTTGGTACTACAAGAGTTTTCCTGTACAAGAAAGACTTTGCATCTTTGACAAAATACTGTTGTCTGGTCCGTCATGTTCGTTCCTGTTGCCAGGTGCTTTACAAGAATATGGCAGGTACTGCTGGTTGCCTACTCACCAGCCATTCCTAGCCCCTTCTTCCTTGCTCTGCCATGTGTTCACTTTCCCAGAACACATAGAAGCTAGGAGCGGTCATGGGGACATAGGACCCAGCAATGACAAATACAACAAAAAGGGTGTTTTCTGGGGAAATTTGGGGAAAGATTTCTCTTCTATGGTCAAAGGAAAGAGATGCAGGAGGAGAAAGACACTGCCTCACACCCTGCTCCTCACTTCAAGCCTTTGAATAAAATTGTGTGAGGACAGGCACGGTGGTTGAAGCATGGAAGCCATTTTGGAAAGATAAGGGAAAGGCCAAGAGCATCACGGTATCATCGAGCCCCGGGGGCACAGCTGGCTCTCTGGCTTGGATCACCTGATCTTCCCTAAGTACTTTTTATCCTCATCCCACTTTCCTTATCTCCCTTTTCCTTTTCCCTTTCTCCTTTCTTCTCTTCTCCATCCTTCACATCTTTAAGGGAACTGAAGCTGGGACAGGATGAGGCAAAGTTATAAGCCCTAAACTGCCCTCAAGTCTTTTCTGAAACAAAATGAGGTACAAAGAAACAAACAAGCTGCTCCCCATGTCTCAGTTTCAACTCTCCTATCTCCCCTCCTTCCTGCTGCCAGTGTGACCTTGATCTGTCGGTCTTCCTTTTGCATAATGTCCTCCACTGCTTTTCCATGTTCTAAGGATAAAACCTAAATTCATTACCCTGATCCCTCAAAGCTACTCAGAGTCTGCTCCCTGCCTCCTCTCTACCCTCATCTCCTTCCACTTTCCTTGTGCTTGCATCTTGCTAGGGGACTCGGGGTTCCTGGAGGGTATGCTGTGCCACATCATCTCGACGAGACTCTGCTCTCCCAGCTAGAAGCACTTCTCCCTCCATTGTCTGCCTAACACACCTGAACTATCCTTTTGTTCAAGGGTCACCTCCTCTAGGAAGCCTCCCCTCCCAGGAATGCTAAGTTGCTCCGTCCTTTGACCTTTGAGCATTTCTCTGGTAGAGCTGTTTTCTCTCTGTGATGAATTTATTTGCTGTTTCCCCTGCCAGACTGTGAGAGCAGAATGTATGTCTTATTTTTGTTTCTCTAGCGTGAAGAATAGAGGTATACCCTGCCGTGCCTCTTGATGTTCTCTAACTCTTCAAGAAGGATAACTTTCATTTGCGTTAAATTTTATTTGTTATTTATTCATTCAAGCATTAATGAACATTAACTGAACTTCTGTAGTGGGCCAGGTAAGATACTTTGAGACAATTAACCACATTGTAATCAATTTGTAAAACAGATAAGTCATTCACAATCTCACATTTCTTAACACATTTATGGTTAAGATTGGAGAAATCAACCCTGGGGCTGAGATGAACTTTAGTAGACATTTAAAAGTCCCCATGTGCATTGATAGGGGAAATAACTAAACAGGAACATACAAGGTCTTTTTGAGTTATTTCAGAATCATAACGAAATCATCCAGGCAACTCAAAATCACCCATCTGATAATTAATGAGATTGATAAGGCCTGCTCTTTCCCAGAAGCAACCCAGACTACTTTTCCAAGTGGCCTGATTCTAAAATAGCCCTACATATTGAAATAAATTCATATTTTAAATCTATATCCTTTGAGTGGAGGAACCCTAGCTTCACATTGTGTTTTTGTCTGCCAGAGGCACTTTATTTCCCCAAGTACATATATTTGCAATGAAATAACGCAGACCAACCCAGGCCCTATTTATTTATTTATTTATTTTTTAAATGTTACATTAAAAAAATATGAGGTCCCTATATACCTCCTCCCCCCTCACCTCACTCCTCCCCCCATAACAACAGCCTACTCCATCATCAAGAGACATTCATTGCCTTTGGTGAATACATCTCTGAGCACCGCTGCACCTCATGGTCAATGGTCCGCACCATAGCCAACACTCTCCCACAGTCCACCCAGTGGGCCATGGGAGGACATACAATGTCCGGTAACTGTCCCTGCAGCACGACCCAGGACAACTCCAAGTCCCGAAAATGCCCCCACATCACATCTCTTTCAGGCCTTATTTAGATCAAAGAGCTCTAAGAAACCACACAGCTTTTTACAGCACAAGATCACAAAGCCAGTTTGTTTCCGTTTTGATCAGTTCCTCCTAATGTGAAAATATATAGGTTCCATGTACCAGGCCTTACACAATGGGAAACCTTACTGAGTAATAGTTCACCTCTAAAGAGTGCTAGCATTTTATAGATGGCACTGGATAGGGAATCAACTTTGGAGTCTGATTGGAAAAATAAAGAACAGGGTTTACAGGGTATTCGACTTCCAAAGTAACATACATTTTCCCACCTACAAGTTTGTACAAGTAGGTATCAATTCCGTTTACAAAAACAGAAATGAAACCAGTTACCTTGATGACCCCATGAGAAAAAACTGAGTGTGGTGTTGAGGAGCGAACGGAACAGTAAGTCAGGGCTTCTCCAACCGTGGGCCCAGCACGAGCAGCGGCAGCATGGCCTGGCAACTTTTTAGAACTGCAAATTCTCAGACTCCTTCCAAGACCTACTACCTCAGAAAGGATGGGCTGAATTTCTGACTTTAATAGAGCCTCCAGGTGATTCTGTGCACGATCAAGGGTGAGGACCCTGCTCAATTAAATGGGTCCTTCTGGAGCTTCTTTGAGGAGACTTGTTCTTTCTCAGCTGGGCTTGCTAATCCCATAGTCCATGAATCTCTACAATTTCCGATGTCCTTGTGCCTTTTGCCCCAAAGGCAGACCTCTCAGATAGTAAGTGTTTTAGAAACTTTTTAACAACCCCCATTGCTCCTTAGCTCCAGTGGGAATCAGCCTGGCTCTGCTTCCTGAGCCCAGTACAATAGTTTCCCCCGAGAATCTTCCCTCTTCCCCAGGGTCATGCTATGAATAGTATACGTGAGGTTTGGGCAGGGGCCAGGAGACTGTGAAGCTGCATGGAGAGGACCCTTGGAAAATGTACGGCCTCCAGGCTCCCTTCCCATTCTGGGCTGGCAGAGGCTGAGAGACAGGGCTTGCCCACCTGCAGACAGTTCAGCATTAAGAAGGACATTGCAGAGGTCTGCTGAGGGGCAGGAGCAGGAGCGCAACACAGACATAGCGGTAATAGGTCTAAAGCGTGAGGAGCTTCGGGAAGTCAGGCAGGGGGAATGTGATGTTGAAAACAACTGCCTCGAGTTGCTTGAGGAAAGCTAGGCTTTTAACAACCAAGCGTGGAGCTGTCGTTAAGATTTAGGGGGAATGGGATTAGTAAAGCCACTAAAAATATTCTCCGCCTGGTGAGGATCACATCATCAATTACCTACTTAATACATTGATTTGACAAACATTTATTGAGCATATGCTATGTCAAAGTTGCTGTTCTAGGTTCTGGGATTACAAAGAAATCAAAATGGTTGGGTAAGGGAAGAAGCTGGAATAAATAATTGATATTACATGATAGATCCTACAACAGATGTATAACAGAGAAATGGCAAATTCATTCTGTGTGGGAGAAATAGTGAAAGGAGTCACAGAGAGGGTGACATGCCAGTGGGTTGTTCTAGATGAATATCGTAAATAGAAATTTCAAGAGACAAACATGGAAATAAACCCATATATGGCATGTTAAGAAACTATAATTCATTAAAGAGCTGTGATTCCTAGAATGCATCTCCTAGGAAGGTGGATGAAGGCTACAGTTTATAGCCTTGTATGACATGCTAAGGGAGTTGCAGTCATATATGTAAGTATTTATTTCTACCCTGGCTTCATATGGAAAGAATTTAATGTGGCTCCTAAGGAACACCAGTGACAGTCACTGAAAGGTTGCAGGTGAGGGAGAAACATGATGATCTGAGTTCAGGAAGGTCACTTTGAGAGCTGAGGAGAACAGGGACTAGAGTGGAAGCAAAGGGAAGCAGAAGAAGGATGTCAGAATGCTCTCTGGGAGATACAGGATGGGAATAGTCCATGGATGCAAGATAGCAGCTTCAGTCAGGACAGGGGCAGTGGGGAGGCCACCTGACCCCTCACCCTGTCCCTCTCTCTCTTCCTCTCCATCTCTTTCTCCACCTTTGGTCCCATTCCCACCCACCCTCCACCTTCCCAATTCCCCTCCCTTCACTCATTCTATTCTTCCACCTCCCTTGCTTTTTTTTTTTAATTACATATTTACTAAGGCAAGGAACCATATAGGAAAAGACATTTGTTCTGCTTAAGGCATACTTGGGAATAAACCATTGTACAAGCGATTGCCCACCTGAAACCAGAGTGCTTAAATAGACTGTCTGCATAGCAAGTGCTGAAGTAAACCACCACCTCCCTTCCTTTTAACTCCCTTTATTCCTTCATCTATTTCCACCTCTTTTCCTTCAACATCTTCCTTCCTTTTGCACCTTGGATTCAGTAATGCCTTTGAAAGTTGCCTGCCTGTTCAGAAAAGCCCTTGAGTCCCCTTCATACAATATTCATCATCTGTTTCTTAACCTAACCAATCTCTGCTCTCCCTCTGTCTCCACACACATACCCCATAAGATCTGGCCTCATCCCCTGAGGGGCCAGTAACTGGGTGACCCAGTGTCCACCTGTGTCCAGAGGCTGCCTGGCATGGGTAGCACAGCCTCCAGCTAGTCACTGCCCACCAGTCAACACCAGACACCTCCTGATACCGACTATGGGCAAGGATGGCCACTGTGGGACACAGGTAAACAGGAAGATCCACACCTGTGCCTCTAGCAGCTGATGACAGGATCGTGGAGGAGAAAGGCACAGGCACATGCAAACTTCAGTAACATCGTGCTGGGTAAATGTTGTGTGAAAAACTGTTGGTACAAACAAGTTTTGGAGCCTGGAGGAAGGGAGGGTGGCTTTAGAGTAGAAGGCTCCAGAAAGGAGGGAGGGTGGTTGCCATTATAGATCCAGACACTGATTTAGAAACTTTGTGTGTCATTCTGTTTAAGCCCAGAGACAATTCTATAAAGGAGGCATTTTTATTCCCACTTGACAGGCATAGAAACGGAGACCCAGAGAGATTAAGTAACATACCCAAGATGAAATTGCAGGGAATCAAAGACCTGAGATTTGAGCCGAGGTCTGCCTGCCTCCAAGCGTCTTTCCACGAGTATATTGCACTGAACCTCTGGAAAGCAGGCTGCAGCTACTTCTGGATGGCTCTAAATAGCTCATGAATGTGTACTCCAGCACCCAACTTGTAAATTTCCCAAGGTCAGGGTCATGCATCAGCACCTAGTATTATGGTCTGCACATGAGATGTCCAGCCTCACCTGGACAAGTTGGCTACACACCCCTGAGCACCAGAGGCACAGGTAGAGACTTCATGTCCCTGTGTCTGTGGTTTCTTCTCTTAAGGCATATGGAGAAGACACCATGCAGCCAGGGAACCTCACATGGGTATCAGAATTTGTCTTCCTGGGACTTTCACGGTCTCGGGAGCTCCAGCTCTTCCTGTTCCTGGTGTTCCTGTTTGTCTATGCCACCACTGTCGTGGGAAACCTCCTCATTGTGGTCACCGTGACTTCTGACTCACGGCTCCACACACCCATGTACTTTCTGCTACGAAACTTGGCTGTCTTAGACCTCTGCTTCTCCTCTGTCACTGCCCCAAGGATGCTGGTGGACTTCCTCTCTGAGAACAAGACCATCTCCTACCAGGGCTGCATGGCCCAGCTCTTCTTCTTCCACTTCCTTGGAGGCGCCATGATCTTCTTCCTCTCAGTGATGGCCTATGACCGCCTTGTTGCCATCTCCCGGCCCCTGCACTATGTCACCATCATGAATACTCAGCTCTGTGTGGGGTTGGTGGTGACTGCCTGGGTGGGGGGCTTTGTTCATTCCATTTCCCAGCTGGCTCTGATGCTCCCACTGCCTTTCTGTGGCCCCAACATTCTGGATAACTTCTACTGTGATATTCCACAAGTACTGAGTCTTGCCTGCACTGACACCTCCCTGCTGGAGCTCCTCATGATCTTCAACAGTGGGATGCTGGATGTCATCTGGTTCTTTCTTCTTCTGATCTCCTACCTGGTTATCCTGGTGATGCTGAGGTCCCATCCGGGGGAGGCAAGGAGGAAGGCAGCATCCACCTGCACCACCCACATCATCGTGGTGTCTATGATCTTCATCCCAAGCATTTACCTCTATGCTCGGCCCTTCACCCCCTTCCCCGTGGACAAGGCTGTGTCCATCAGTCACACAGTCGTGACCCCCATGCTCAATCCCATGATCTACACCCTGAGGAACCAGGAAATGCAGGCAGCAGTGAAGAGATTAGGGAGGCGCTAGCTGGTATGTAAAAAGGACTGACAGTATGTGGGTAGGTCACCTCTCTTTGTCATTGCTTTCCCATTTGTAAAGTGGAGAGAGAGCTGCTATATCTGCTTTCTTCATAGCTTCTGGGTGTGTTGTGAGAGTGGCAGGGAAAGTGAATGAGTTTTGAGACTAAGCAATTTACTCAGTATTTTAGAAAAAGGAAGAAGTACTCATTAGTAGTAAGGTTTGTGATGAAGGGTTCTTACACTCCTGCAACAATGAGAAATGTTGATATGTTCCCTAGAAAGCCACACCCTCCTTTCTCTGTTTCTGGTGGACAGTTTCCCCTTATGATAAGAACATTTCCTCAGGGTTTTGCAGAAAGCATAGGATTTGGGGTTTTAAGCCTAAACTGGAGACCCTTGACCTATCACTGGTCGAATTGGTGATCCTGGATGAACCACCTAATTTCTCTTGGTCTTATGGCTTTTCCTGTCCAAAGTGGCATAAAATATTATCTGTCCCGAATATCTCACAGGTTTGTTACAAGATTCAAAGAAAAAACATGTGATAAAATATTTTGTAAACCATAGAATCTATGTAAGGGTTATGGCTAATGATATTTTTATTTTTATCCCTGACATTTATTCTCCCATCAGTTGCATAATATTTTGGAAGGAGGTCAGAAAGTTCTATGTGAAGAGAGGGAGGCATAGAAAGAGTGAGGCTGAAGTCCAGAGAGACCATTAACATGCCCAAGGGTGACAAAAATAACAGAGAGTGGGTAAATCCAGAGCTATGCCCCAGAGAGCCTGATTTTGGCTCTATCCCCAGCCCGCCCCTAATTTCAGACTCAGCTCTTCCTGCCAATGGGAAGCAGAAGAATCATTCACTCTCTCATTCATTCATTCTTTCATATTTGTTAATATGCATTATCCAGAGAAAGTACTCTAAAGATTTCTTGACTCTTTTTCTATACACCTTCCTCCTTCTCACTCTGCCTACATGGATTTCTTTACATCTATCTGAGCCTCTTTTTTTTCTTTTTTAGTTTTTATCTATAATCATTCTAGACCCACCAAGTGCAGGTGAAAACTCCTCCGCCATCACCTGGTAGTCTTAATCTACTCTAATCACCCTCTGTGTTTATGAATTAGCTACTTCTAGGTATCTCATGTACGTGACATCATACAATATTTGTCCTTTTGTGGCTGGCTTGTTTCACTGAGCATACTGTTTTCAAGTTTTATCTATGTTGCAACATGTCTTAGAACTTCATTCTTTCTAATGGCTGAATAATATTCCATTGTGTGTATGTCCCACATTTTGTTTATCTTCTTCATCTGTTGGTGGATGCTTGGGTTGTTTCCACCTTTTGGTTATTGTGAATAATGCTGTAATGAACACTGGTGTGCAAGCGTCTCTTTGAAACCCTGTTTACACTTTCTTTGGGTATATATCAAGAGTAGAATTGACATGTCATGTGATATTTCTATATTTAACTTTTTGTGGAACCACCATACTGTTTCCACAGTGGCTGCACCATTTTACATTCCTACTAACAATGTATTAGAGTTCCAATTTTCCTGCATCCTCTCCAAAACTTGTTATTTTCTGTTTTTTGGGTTTTTTTTTTTTTTAATAATAGCTATCTTTGTGATGTGGTATCTCATTGTGGTTTTAACTTACATTTCCCTAATGACTAATGATGTTGACATGCAGGGGCACACTAGGGCAGGGTGAGGGGTCCCTGTGCAGGCAATAAGGGTGCTCTTTTTCTGTGGAGAACTTAAAACCAATAATATGACTGACTAAGAGTTGACCTACTTTTTATTATCACCATGCCCAGTCAATGCTGAATAAAGTCAAAATGATGTTTTCCTCCCTGCTAGGTAGACTGCTCCAACTGCCCTGCTCTTCTCAAGCCTTCCTGTATGTGTGTGATACCAGTGGGCACCCTGAGCAATGGGGGAAAGAATCAGAACTGAAGAGGAGAGACTAGGGGGGTTATGGGAGAGAGAGGTGGGAGGGATGGGAGAGAGGGACCTCGTGCTTTCTCCAACCCTGCACAATGTCAGTCAAGCATCGAGGCTGTGGGGCTACCGCTAGGGTGGAGGCTGAGGTGGGAGGAGAGGGTTGAGCTAGAGCTGGGTCTCCTCTGACAGAGATTGTGCAGGTGGACGCCCCATACTGCTCTCCAAAGAACTTGGAATTGGAGCCCACAAGCTTTTGGGCCTGCTCTACAGTCAGTGAGAAATGACAGATGCCACAAAGACCAGGCAGCCTGCTACCTTGCAGATTCAAAGGAAAAAAACATGAAAAATATTTTGTAAACTGAAGATCTATGTAGGGATTATGGTTGATATTATTTTAATTTTTATCCTTGATATTAATTCTTCCTCCCAGCTTCACTGGGTAGGCTCCCCCTACCCTGATCTCATGCCTTGGCCCTCCCCTTTCACAGGTGTCCATCTTTCCCTACCTATTTCTGCTCACTGTCCTCTTTCTTCTTCACAGGCATTACCCTGTTCTCACTCTGTCTTGGCATCTGAATAGACACAATCCTGTTTTCTCCCAGGGCCACACCTCCTACTACAGAGTCTTACTTCACATTCTCATAAGTGAGCTCCATGGCCAACCCCTGGTGCTGACCCAGTCACAGCCATCACCACTGCCTCAGCTGCCACCCACCTGTATGTTAATTCTCTATACATTATTTGAGCTCTTACTACATGCCAGGCACTACACTAAATACTGGAGACACAGCATTAAACAAAGCAGACGAAGTCTCAACCTTCATAAAGCATATATTCTAATGCAGGATACAGACAAGTAACAAATGCATGCATGCATGAATGAATGAATGAATGAACAAACAAATGAATGAATGAAATAATTTCACATAGTAAGAACTATGAGGAAATGCACAGAGCAATGTGACTGGGAGAATGGTGATCAGGGAAGATCTCTCTGATGAGGGAATATCTGAGAAAATACTTGGATAATGAGAAACCAGTCATGCAAAGATCTGGGTGAAGAGTGAACATGCCAGATGAAGGAAAGAGCTGGGCAGAGGCCCTGAGGTAAGGATGAGCTTGGTGGCCAAAGGAAAGAGAAAGCAAGCCAGTGTGACATGATGATCAAAGAGGATCCTGGAAGGAGATGAGGTCTAGGACATTGCATTACGTATCGATTATTGCATAACAAATCACTCCAGAACTCAGAGACTTGAAATAACAATAATCATTTATTATCTCTCACAGATTCCATGGTCCAGGAATTCACACAAGATGCAGTGGAGACAGCTTGTCTCTGCTCCAGGAGGTCTTGGGCTTCAGCTGAAAGTCTTCAAGGCCAGGGGCTGGAATCACCTGCAGATCCGTTCATTCACCTGTCTGGCTGTTGACATTGGTGTCAGCTGGGGGCCAGCTGGTGCTGCTGGCTGGTCTCTCCATGTGGGCTGGGCTTCCTCACAACGCATTGTCTGGGTTGCAAGGACAAGCATCCTGAGAGAGGGAGCCTGGTGGAAGCTGTATCCTTCCTACGACCCAACCTCAGAAGCATTCTATTAGATAGAAACGAGTCACCAAGTACAACCTACCTTCAAGGGAGAGGAATTAGGCTCCACCTTTAGAAATGAGGAGTGTCAAAGAATTTGTGGATATATTGTCAAATTACCACTGATGAAGAGAAGAATCAAGTCAATAAAGAGTTTTAATTTTATTCTAAGTGTATGGAAAGTCATTGAAGAGTTTGGATAGGGGGTGAGTGTGATAACATGAACTAATATATGCTTTTAAAAGGTCACTTTGGCTGCTGGGAGAACAGTCATAGTGGTCAGTAGAGTGGGTTAAGAACCTGACTTGAAACAAGGAGACCAAATTCAAGTTCAAGTTCCTGCACTGAATAGCCAGGTTATCTTGGGCAAGTCCCGTAAGACTGGAGGGTATAGAAGTGCCCTCTTATATTCATACAAGGATTGATCTCCCTGGATCTTCAGGGGAGCATTTGTTTCAAGTTGCTCATTGAGTACATGCTTGCTTTTGTTCACCACCATATCCTGAGCTCCCAGCAGGGGCCCTGGCACGTGGATGGCTCTCCACATACATGTGTTGAAAGAATAAGCAGATAGTATTGTCCCCCCACCTTAGTCCATGAAGACAGCTACCTCTGACCTTTCAGGTCTGGAGTATGCCCATCAACCCAACAAGTCTGGTAACTGGGCAGAGTTGGGGAGGACCATTGTGGGGGCGCTTGGCTCCAACTCTTCAGAAATAATCTGTGCCCCACTTCAGGACTCAAGTCTGGAAGGCTGAGTCCATTCAGAACCTTCACCACTTGTGTCACTGGACACCAAGCCCTTTCTTGCCCAGAGCCCAGCAGGGGTGACAGACCCAGGGCAGCCTACACTGGCAGATATAGGTGGCATTGAGTGGGAGTGCATTTATTGCTGGTTAATGTGCCTTCCAGGAACAGTGGCAGGAGCAGAGAGGAGCCCTCGCCACCTAGCAGAAGACTACACTGTGGGAACAGGACAGGAAGAGTAGGGCCTGGGGCTTGTGGGCTTCCCCCACCTGACACTGGGCACTGGCTCCAGCCCCCTCAAATGCTGCCAAGTGGCTGAGACCACCACCATCACCACCCCCATGCTCACCAGAACCAACACAAAGATGCTGGAGAGGCTGGGTCTGGGGGGTGGGGGCCTGCACAATCTTTTAAATAGTTGTTCTACCTTTTTTAACCTTCTAGATTGTAGTGCCCCAGGCCAAGAGACTGTTTCATTCGATGGGATGTCTAAATCTCTACAACCTGCAGCATTCCTTCTTTCTGGGTGTACTGAGATGCCAGGATGCAAAAAATCAGCGTGGGCCCTTTCTTGTGGCTAGACTGTGTTGGGAGTGTGCAGCCTTCCCTTCTGAGCCCTTGGACCACCTTCACCTGCCAGGTCCGACCCCTGCCCCACTCCAGAGTGGCTTCCATCCCCCGGTGCTGTGGCAGCCCACCCACTGGAGACTCCCTCAGGACGGAGTCCTGGGGGCACCCAGCTCGGCCCGTCAGGCTCTCCCTCTGGAGCCCACCGGGGGGCACCAGGCCCGCCTTGCTGCCCAGGCCTGATGCGACTCCCCAGCCTGTGAGAGGAGCCTTCTTTCCCCTCGGCCACTTCGCAGCCTTGGAAGCCCGAGGGGGAAGGGACCGGCGTGAGAAATCAGAGCCCCTGCCTGCCTCTGAGGCCACCGCACGGTGTTTTCTCCGTATCTTGACAACGGAACAGGACACGGTCAGTAGCACCCGCCTCACAGGCTGTTGTGAGAATGCAGGCAAGTGAGTAAAGTGCACAGCATTGTCCCTGGCATTTGGCAAGGGTGAGAATCACCCCAAGTCACCACAGGCCCCCTAGTGCCAGCCAGGCAGCCTCTGCTCTGCAAATGGCAAGCGGCCTGGAGAGGCCTCGGCCTGCCGCCTGGGCTCCTCCCAGCCCTCAAGCTCTGCGTGCCCTCTCGCTCGGCATGCCTGCCTCGTCCGCAAGCCCTCAGTCCCTCCCTGCCCTGGGAGTTCCCAGTATGAAGGAGCAGGCATGGCACAAGTTCCCACGTTAAAGCCAAGGCCTCAGCTGGCCCCCCAGCCGGGACCTCTCAAGTGCTTTCAGATATCCCTCCTTCCTCCTGCCCTTTGCTGACTATCGCCAAATCAGAGAGGTCAAGCCTTTGCACCAGGCCACACAGTCATTTGGTGGTGATGTGGACTCCAAGCCTTTCCAAAGACAGAGGTGGCTGAGCTGCCGCCCTCAGGAGGAGAGTCCTCAGCTCGGCGCACTCCCGTGCACACATAGCCATACACACGCACACACATCCACATGCTTCTGGCCAGCCCCCAGCACAGCATGGGGCCACCCCAGCTTGAGCCAAGCCCCTTTTCCCTGCAGACCTCAGTGTTCTCATCCTCAGAACAGGACCAGAGACCCCATTCCCAGGCACCCCAAGGGCAGGAGCAGGGTCCCCAGGCCCTGGCCCTGCTCCACCCCAGCTGTCTCAATGGGGCCGTTGGAGCCGCGCAGATAAAGAGATCCAATCAGGGCTGTGGCCGGCAGCAACACCATGACTGGCAGACGGTTCTTGTGAAAGTGGTTGCAGAAGCTTGCGGCTTCCAGATGGCCAGAGGTGGCCAGGCGGGAAAGCTGTTGGGTATTGCAGCTGAAAGATGCCGGGGAGGGAAGCCACCTCGTGGTCCAGAGGCTATGTCCACCGTCCCAGGCCTGGCTGGCTCAGGAGAACAATGCCCACGACCAAGCGCGCCGGGCCTGACACATGGACAGGCACACACTGATGCGGATCCAGGGGACCAGCCAGGCCAGGCACGTGGGGCCATCCATTCCACTAAAACCTACGAAGTCCCTGCCAGGTCATGTGCTAGGCACCGAGGCTATAGTGGACAGCACAAGAGACACACACCTTCCCTGTCTGGTGCTCACAGACCTGCAGGGAGCAGGGGAAGCTCAATCACAGAAACATGTGTTTAATCACCCGCACATTAAGTCCTGGGAGCAGAGCTCTCAGAGCAAGGAACCCAAGACCCCATTGATGGGGTCCTGGCTGGTGGGGGTGGGCCAGGCAAGGATACTCTGTGATTGGGACCAGGAGGACTGGGGGCAGGCGGCCGGGATGGGGAAAGCCTTCTTTGGTTGAGACAGAGAGCAGGAAGGCGACAGGCCCGTTCCGGGAGGTGAAAGCCAGTGGTGCAGAGGGCAGAGGAGTGGGGGAAGCCACCCTGCAAGGCTCTGGGGCGTCCTCTCCTTAGCAGCTTATCAGAGCCTGCAAAGGGCACAGATGCCACTGGCCCCCAGCGAGGGAATAGAGCCCCTGAGAAGCTGACCTGGGGGCCCTGACCCCAAGGCACCCCCACCGTGCTCCCAGGCGCCTGATTCCCAGAACGCAGGCCCCCTCCCCCGCCTGTCCCCCAAGGCCGGCCTCATTACTAACCCTTTCCATCCCGGGAGGCTCAGTCTTGGACTTTTATCTAGGCCACGTCCCCTTTTGGAGTTTTAACTTGTGTTTAACATTTAAAACAGTGGAAACAGTGCCAACTGCAAGGTGTAATATTTTTGTTTGCTAAGAAAATCTTAGTTCATCCATAAAATATTTTACTGGATTTGAATAGCTCTGAAATTGAAATTTATTCTTTTAAAATTGCTATTTATTTTAAAGCTTAAGGGTGAATCAATAAAACAGAAACCATCATGATAAACGTAGTGTTCAACAACCAATAGGAAGGTAGTTTTTTCATTTAGATAAAATACAGTCATGTAATTAAAAATTATTAGTCCAGTACTCTTTTCCTTTTTATACCATAATATTAATTTTCTTTTTATTTCTTTCTGGCCTGATTATATAGACAAAGTTCAGTGAAAGAGAACCTTCTGGGGGCCTTATTATTACTCACTTCCTTCAGTGATTATTAGTGAAAACAATGTTGTATAGAGGAGGGGGTATCAAAAAATAAATATCGTAGGTTGCCGCTGGGCAACACTAAGGCCCAAGGAGAGCGTCTCCAGTGAGGTCACAGCGGGCGTCACGAAAAGCCATGGGGATACTCGAGGCCCTTGCCCCAACCCTCAGGTCACTTCTGGTCCCTGGGTGGGGGTGGCCCTGACTTCAGTCCTGGTGTGGTCCCTGCACGTCCGGGCCCCACCCTGGGGTGGAGGCACAGCTGGAGGGGAGGGCAGGTGCCCGGCTGAAGAGCTCCTGGGGGCGGCCCCCCTCATCTCGGCCACTTCACTCTGTTTCCGGTGGGCACGCTCACCATGGCCTGAGCAGGGGCTCAGGGAGCTGGGGTCTGAGCAGCCCGACTTAGGCGCCTTCTTCCTGGGCGCCTGCCCCGGATGGTCTGCAGGGCCCTTGTACTTGCCGCCCCACCACCCCGAGGCCTGATGGCCGTCATGCCGTGAGGGGCACTCCCGAGGGAGCCCAATCAATCGAGGAGGCAACAACACAGCAAACAACAAGGGTTATTTGAGAAACGTTGAGTGCGTGTCGTGCGCCAGGCACCGCGGCAGCATTTTATTAATACGTGTTCTGGTGACTCCACAAGATGGGCCCAGCAACAGCTTCCATCTGATGGTGAGGAGGGAAGCCCCGAGAGGCGCTTGCCCCAGTGGGTGGTGGTGCCCGGGACCAGAAGCCCGGGCAGCCTCCCCCACGGCCTCAGCTCTTGGGCCCCCATCTGTACTGCGCTGGGTGAGCGCCTGGGTGCTGAGGGCTGCGGCTGGGCTGCTTCGCCCAGAGCATGGGGTGGGTCTGGGATGGCTTCCCCAGAGGCATGCGGGAGGGGAAGGGAGCTCCCTGCAGAGGCCAGACAAGAGGGCAGGGCTTGGGTGGAGGGCGGCAGGGAGGTGGAGTACAGGGACAGCCGAGGCAGGCTCTGCACCACACTCCCATGCGGACAGCCAGCCCAGGTGGCCAGGGGCCCCGCTCCGTCATCTGGCTGGACAGGATCAGGGTGTCCAGCCGCCCCAGGCCCTCATGGCCCCCTTCCCACATGCTCACCCCCTCACCACCACCCCGAGTGGTCAGTAGGCCCAAATCCCCAAGACAGTGGCCCCCGTGGCAGGGCCACCCAGGGCTCAGGGTTCTCTGCCTTGGGCTTGTCTCAGCTGCGGGAAACCCTTGCCCCACTCACTTCCTGCTGAGGAATCAGTCCTTTGTGGAGAGAGCAGAGCTCGCTGCATATCAGGGGCTCTGGAAGGAGAGCAACCTCGGATGCCCCCTCCAGCCTACATGGCTTCCAACTCTGGGAGCATATTTGAAAAGCACTTCACCGTTTAAAAAAGCTCTCCCCTTTATTGGGGTCACCATCCCCATTCACAGGCTTGGAAACTGAGGTCCAGGGGGGTGGTGTGATTTACCCAAAGTCATACCGTGGGTCCCCAACAAGGAACCCGGGGCTCTTTCAGCGACTGCACAGCAACTCGCCATGCCAGGCCCCCCTTGCTCAGGAGCGGGGCCTCTGCTGAAGATGGGGAGATAAGAGCAAGGGGGGCCCAGGCCGTCAGCTGGAGCTTGTGAAAGGATTACCGAAGCCGCTATTTCGAGAGCAACTGTTGGGCTGGTGGTGGTGGTGTGGGAGGAGGGGGCTGGGAGGGCGTGGGGGCAGGGTTTAGGAGCAGGTGGGGCTGCAGGGCAGTGGACGAGGACACTTGGGGCATCTGGAGGAGGTCTAGGGTCTGCACTGAGGACAGAATGGACGGGTCCTCCAGAGGAAGGGTGAGGGCTGGTAGGCTGCAGGGTGGTGGTGAGTCTTGAGACACGTGTAGGTGTTTTCCAGGCAGACTGGGATGGGGTCAGGGGCCAAGGGACAGGAGTCATGCTCATCCAGTGGTGGAAACTGCAGGAACTTCAAGGAGGGGTGAGAGAGCATGGGCCCTGGGGAGGACCGACTAGGGCACGTTGTAGTCTTAGGAAGCAGGAATGGAGGCTCACCAAGGTCCCAGGGCAAATGATGGAACTGGATTCAATTCCAGGTCAGTCTGCCCCACTGCACCAAGCTACCCTAAGTGTAAGCTAAGCAAGCCCAGGAGGAACTGGGAGCTTAAGCCTCCCATGCATCGAGCAAACACATCAAAAAGAGGGGTGCTCTGATGGGGACTTCCCCAAGATCTCTCAGCATCCCCCAGATGGCCCTGGAAGGAAGCCCCTTCGTTTTCACTGCCAAGCCCTGCCTAAGCCATCGCCCACTCTCCCCCTGGCACATTGGAGAGCTCTGGTAGTGCTGGAGGATCTTTGCTCTTATGTCATCTGTTCGCTCAGCATACAGTTATTGAGTGCCTACTGAATGCCAGGCCTTGAGCTGGGCACGGGGGGCTACAACAGTAGGATGGACATGGTCTCTGCCCTGTTGGGGAGCAGAGGAGCCTTTCCAGTCACCTGGCCCAATTCCCCATTCTAGCAATGCAGAAACTGAGTCTCAGAGAGGGGAAGTCGTTGCCCCAGGCTGGGCAGCTAGCTAGTGGCAGGGCCACTCACCCTCCCCTGCACACACTGCTCCACAGCCATCCAGCCAATGTGCCCCTGAGCGGTGTCTGCCGCCCAGGCCCTGCTCCCCGCCCTGGGGAAAGACATCCGGGAACTTCATCGCAAGGGCCCCACCCTGGCCCCTAAGTTCTCTCATATTCTAGAAGGTGATGGTGCCAGAGGGGAAAAAAAGATAAAGGAGAGCAGGGTAAGGGGGTGAAGAGTGGGGGAGTTAGGGGCTAAGGGAGAAATGGAATAGGTTGGGGGGGCAGTGCTCCCAGGCGACAGTTACCAGCATTTGCACTTCCGTGAACAGTTTGCAAAGTTTTACACCCATTCCAGCCCTGGGCTTCTGCAGAGGGGCAGCCGCCCCAGTTCACTGATGAACAAACTGAGGGTCCTTCCACAGCCAGGTCCCAGGGACTCCGTCGTCCCCTAAATCCTCGTGCCTGTTACACAGCCTGAGGCTGGGGTGGAACAAAGGGGGTGGGAGGGAAGATGCCCACAGGCTGGCAAAGGGGTGGGCGTTCAGCCGCACAACTGCCCCGAAAACGAGAGGGAAGTGCCGGGGCCCCTCCTCAAGAGGCTGGGCTTCTGGGCCGCGAGCTGCCGCTGCCCCACTCAGGGTGGGATATAAAAGTCCCTCCCAGGCTTCTTCCAGAGAAGAGCAGGAGGTGGGAGGTCCTCTTGGGAGGCTCGGGAGGGAAAAGGGACGGCGCCCAGCTCCGGATGTGGGTGCCGCGTGCTTGCCCCGCTGGGGCGGGGGGTCTCACGGCAGAGATGAAGCTGCTCCTGGCCCTGGCAGGGGTCCTTGCCACGCTCGAGCTCCCCCAGCGCTGTGGGGGGCACTGCCCCCAGGTAACAGCCCCCTGGACAGGGCCGGCGGGTGGTCGGAGAGGGAGGGAGTGGAGGCGGAAGCGCCCGGGTCTGGGGAGTGCCGTGGCCCCCCTGGACCCGGAGCCCTCCTCCCTCCGCACAGCCTCCCCCCCGGGCAGTGGAGACCTCCGTCCTGCGGGGCTGCATAGCCGAGGCCAAGTTCCTGGTGGACGCCGCCTACAACCGGACCCGGAGGAGGTGGGCCTGGGTCTGGGGGGCCCCAGCCACGGTCCCCCGCAGCCACCGCCCGGGCCCTGGCACCTTCCGTAGAGAGCCTGCCCCTCCACCCCGCCCCCCCCCCCCCCCCCCCCGGCGTCCACTCTCCCGGTGGTCCCCCGCGCAGGGTGGGGACTGCTGGGTGGGGCTGCACCTTCTCCAGCCCCCGTTCCTCCCTCTTCTGGGCAGCTTCAAGCAGCGGCTTCGCAGCGGCTTGGCCAGCCCCACGGACCTCCTGTCCCTACTTCAAGCAACCGGTAGCGGCCACCAGGACACTCGTTCAGGCCGCAGATTATATGCACGTTGCCTTGGGGCTGCTGGAGGAGAAGTTACAACCCCATTCCAGGCCCTTCAATGTCACCGGTACTGTGCTCCCCACGAAGGCCCCAGAGCGTCGCCCCGGCCTGAAGGGAATCCGGGGGAGGGGGGCAGGGCGCTGAGTGTTGGGGTGTTGGGAGGAGAGAGGGGGAAGGGATAGCAGGTTAGGAAGGAGTCGGGGCTGCAGGCGCTCTGAGCCCAGGACGCTGCCCCCTGCCCACTCCCAGATGCGCTAACAGAACGCCAGCTGCGGCTGCTATCCCAGGCCAGTGGCTGTGCCCCCCCAGAAGCAGGAGGAGAAGTGCAGCAACAAGTACCGCACCATCACCGGGAGATGCAATAACAAGTGGGTGCCAGGGCCTGCCCGCCCCCACGACACCTCCCTTCCCTCCCCCACTGCCTCCTGCAGGCTGAGCCTGCCCCAGGCCCTGACCTGCTAACCCTGGCCCACCCTCTGCCACAGGAAGATACCCTGGCTGGGGGCGTCAAACCTGGCCCTGGCCCGCTGGCTGCCAGCCCAGTATGAGGACGGGCTGTCCCTCCCCTACGGCTGGACCCCCGGCAGGAGGATCAACGGCTTCCGCCTCCCTCTTGTGAGTGGGATGGAGGGCCTGGGGGATGCTGGGCTCTAACCCAGGGACAAAAGCACAGCCCGCTCGAGCAGACAGGGCTCGGCCGCTGACCGGCGGGGTGACTTTGGGGAGCTGGTACAGCTGTCTGAGCGTGGTTTCCTCACCTACCACATAGAGCTGGCGTGAGCATTAAATAAAACACCCGGTATAAGCAGCCACATGGGACGTGATTGGCTGATGCTAGCCATCACAGTATTATTATTTTTCTGGAAGAGTTCATGTCAAAGTGTCTTGCTAAATAGAGTTATACATCTTTTCTAGCTCCAGCTGTTGAACTATATGCTTTCACATTTCCCAATCTGATTTTCTATTGATATATCACTGTCACAATCTACCCGACTCTCAGCATCTGTATGTTACTTCTTCCATTGATCCGTCTATCCAGCCAAGTCTCTGGATATCTGTCATCCATCACCTAGCAATCATTGCATGCATTTATCAATTCGATCATCTAGTTACCTCTTAGTCTATAAATTGGCTTGTCAAGTTCATCTATTTTTCTCTCTGCTGGAGCCGGGGCCAGCCAACCGGGTCCCGCCCCATCTCTTTGCTCCTGGAGTCCTCAGGACCCAGCCCTGGCAGCCGCAGCTCCGCCTCCAAAGGAAGATGGGGTGGGGAAGGCAGGAGCCCCGGGTGCAAGCCCCAGCAGGGGAGCCGCGTCCCCGTCCAGATGGTCTCTGACACCTTCCCTCTGGTCCTTCTCTGTCCGGGACTCCTTGCCTCCAGGTGCGGGCCGTCTCCAACCAGATCGTGCGCTTCCCCAGCGAGAGGCTGGCCTCCGACCGGCAACGGGCCCTCATGTTCACGCAGTGGGGCCAGTTCATTGACCACGACCTGGACTTCTCCCCCGAGTCCCCAGCCAGAGTGACCTTCGCGGGGGGCGTCGACTGTGAGAAGACGTGTGCCCAGCTGCCCCCCTGCTTCCCCATCAAGGTACCCTCAGTCACTCTCCCAGGCCCCTGCGGTGGGCCCCACCCTGGGCAGAGGTGGGGGTGGGATCCCGGGAACCGAAGAGCCATCCTGGAGGAGCTCCCCGTGGAGCCGGGCTCTAGACCAGAGACGAGAAGCAAGGCGCCCCGTATCCCGAGGCTGCCCTGAATCCAGGCGGTGCCATGAGGGTCTGTCTGTGCGTGCTCGAGGGCAGGGGCTGGGGCAACCCCCAGGAGCTTCGGCGCAGGCTTCCCGGAGGGGCAAGCGATTGAGCCAGGCCTTGGCTCCCGGATCTGACCCCGGCAGGGGGAGCCTCTGGGTGCCCCCTTTGGAAGCCTTGACGGTCTCTTAGCTCCTGCCCTCCGCTCCTCTCCTTCCTGGGAGGGTCCGTGGGCCCCCACCACTCCCATCAGCTCCTGGGGGTGGGTGGGGAGCAGAGTCCTCTCCCTCTGGCTGGGGCTCGGGCGTGGCATGGAGCACTAGGGTGGAAAGAGCAGAGGCCAGGGCCCGAGGACGCAGGACACCGCGCCGCCGCCCCACGCCAACTTACAGGTGGGCAGCATGCAGGAGGAACGGCGTGTGCGGGCCCCTGGCCCTCCTCCCTGGGAAAAACTAGCCGTCCCTCAAGCCTTGGCTCGGGGGCACCCCCTCTAGTGCGCCTCCCAGATCTCCTCACTACCCCGTTGGCCGTTTGATATCAAGCACAGCAAATGCCATTTTTAAGTGAGAGCTATGTGGCTGTGCGTGTGTGTCTGTTTTCACTGAACTGCACTTCCTGCAACCTGGATTGGGTTTTGTTGACCTTCATAGTCTCCAGGGCACCTGCACAGGAAGGTACTTGGGACATTCTGTCGGGCTGATTTAAATTAAAGGAGCCCAGGCCTAAATGCCAGGAGAGCTGGGTTCTAGTCTCACCTCTCCCGCTTAACTGGTTGTCCCTTTTCCTCTCTGAGCCTCAGTTTCCCCCTCTGTAAAATGAGGCTCTAGTTCGACTCACAGGCCTCATCCAGCTCTAAATTGCCATGCTCTCCTGTACCAAGGGTTGGGGGCGCTCAGACAGAGAGAGTTTGGGCACCCATCAAGGAAGGCTTTCTGGAGGAGGGGAGTTTTGAGCAAGGCTTTGTGGCAGATGAAGGCGACTTGGAGGAGGAAGCCCGCTGTCCAGCCCCCGTGTCACCGGCTTCTTTCCCACTGCAGATCCCGCCCAATGACCCCCGCATCACAAACCAGCGGGACTGCATCCCCTTCTTCCGCTCGGCACCTGCATGCCCCCAAAACAGGCAAAAAGTCCGCAACCAGATCAACGCGCTCACCTCCTTCGTGGACGCCAGCATGGTGTACGGCAGCGAGGTCGCCCTTGCCCAGAGGCTGCGCAACCGCACCAACTACCTGGGGCTGCTGGCCGTCAACGATCGCTTCCGGGACAACGGCCGGGACCTGCTGCCCTTCGACAACCTGCACGAAGACCCCTGTCTCCTCACCAACCGCTCCGCGCGCATCCGCTGCTTCCTGGCAGGTCAGCCCGGGGGGAGCTGGTGCCTTCCCGGGAGGCAGCCAGTCCCAGGGCTCCAGGGCGGGAGGCCAAGGTGGGATGAGGTGGGGAAACAGGGCTTTGGACCTCAAGAAGAGGCAGACCTACCATGGGCAAAGATCTGGCAGGTGCTCATAGAATCAGTTAGTTGGAAGAAGTTCCTTTAGGAACCCCCCATGTGTGGCCAGCTATGCCTGCTTGCATACCTCACGTGTTGAGGGCTCACCACCTCTATGGCGTAGTACGCTAGTGCATCCCTATTAGAACGGTTTCCCTCCTTTGGACCCAGTGTCCCCCTAAACGTTGGTTTTGGTCATGCTTTGGGGACCTCAGGAAAGAACTGTCTCTTGTTTACACACCAACAGCCCCTTGAATTATCTGAAAGTAGCTCTTACTTCCACCTAAAATCGTCTTCTCCGGGCTAAACTTCCTCAGTTGTTTTCCCCCTGACTGCTGCCTGATACTATTTTACCTGGACACCTTCCTCTGGGTGCATAATTTGAACTCTCCTCAGGGTCCCCGCCCCCATGTGCATGGTTGTAATGATAATGGTAATAGTTTTTGGTTATTTAAGATATGTAAATATGCTACCTCTAATCCTTAACAACAGCTCATTCTATAGATGAGAAACTGAGGCTCAAGAAGAAGAGTGTGCTCGAGAGCACAGTTTTAAGTGGCAAAGCATGCATTTGGAGCTGAAGTCAGTGTAGTCCCCAAGTCTGTGCTCTTCCCACTCCACCCCACTGCTTTCCTCACCAGAAATCTGCCCAGGTATCCTGTTCTAAGGACTGTGTGTTTGCGCATGCGTGCTGGGAAGAGCAGCCTGCACCTTCGCCCGTCGTCTGCTTAAGAGTAGCTCACTGGTTAATGATAACAATGCATTGTAAAACCTTCAGAAGGAAAAGAATGTTTTGTGGACCGTTTGTTTTTGTGTGGCAGTTTTGAGTTATTAGTTTTTAAAATCAGTACTTTTTAAATGGAAACAACTTGACCAAAAATCTGTCACAGAATTTTGAGACCCATTAAAACAAAGTTTAATGAGAAAAAAACAAACAGTGACTTATATAAGACCTCTTGTGAAAGGGCTTGGCTAAAAGAAACCAAATGACTGTGTGTGAGGCCCACCTTCTGGAATTTACTCTTTCCTTTCCTGGTGTCAGGAGAGGGTCTGGATACAGCACAGGGCTCTGCCCAGCCCTCCCTCTCTGTCTCTTTCCCTCTGGCGCCCGTGGGAGAGCAGCATGAGACGGAGCACAAAGATGGGAAAAGGCATAGATAGTCACAGTTGAGAACACGTGCCCAGTTGCAGCTCATGGTCCCAAAAGTCAAGGTTTCCAGGGTCACCCAGGTTCCTCCTCCGCCACAGCTGCTCCTCTGGTCAGCCCGGACCTGCTCCAGCCTGTCAGGGAACCAAGACCCCCCTGACCTCCCGCTCCCAGCCCTCCTGTCGGCGGCAGGGCGGTGGAGGTCAGGAGGAGCCTGGTGGCACGGCGGAGGAGATGCAGGTCCAACGACGGCCAGGAGGCTGCCCCGGGCCATCAAGTCCCATGCAGCTCTGCGGTCCTTAGAGCTCTGTCTGCCCTAGCAGAAGGAAATTTCTCTGGGAAGGGCTGATTCTGAATCTGCGGTTTTCAAGGTGACTCCCGCTCCTCCGAAACCCCCCATGTTGGCGGCCATGCACACCCTCTTTATGCGCGAGCACAACCGGCTGGCCACCGAGCTGAGACGCCTGAATCCCCGGTGGACCGGAGACAAGCTGTACCAGGAGGCTCGGAAGATCGTGGGGGCCATGGTCCAGGTGGGGCGCCCTGGGTCCCAGCTTCCCCAGGGGACACCCCGGGATGAGAAGCAATCCAAGGGGGTGGTGACTGGGGGTGTACCTGAGCTCCGACCTGCATGCCCTGGTGCCAGGAACTCACTGTGTGGCCCTATCCATGTCACTCAGACTCTCTGGGCTTCAGTATCTCCATAAGCCAATGAGAAACTGACACAGGTGACATGATGACAGCAAAGAATTAATATGCCTGAGCTGCCCTTGAAAAGGTCACTCCAAAGGCAAGGGAGTGGGGAGGGCGGCCACTAAGGTACTTTTCCTCCTGTGCCTTCTTTTCCAGATCATCACCTACAGAGACTTTCTGCCCCTGGTGCTGGGCAAGGCCCGGGCCAGGAGAACCCTGGGGCCCTACCGGGGCTATTGCTCCAATGTGGATCCCCGTGTGTCCAACGTCTTCACCCTGGCCTTCCGCTTTGGCCACACCATGCTCCAGCCTTTCATGTTCCGCCTGGACAGCCGGTACCGTGCCGCAGCCCCCAACTCCCGCGTCCCGCTCAGTTCTGCCTTCTTTGCCAGCTGGCGAATCGTGTATGAAGGTGACCAATTTTCCCAGAGGCAGATGGGGGTGAGGGTGGGGAACACACCCAGTGAGCCAAGCTCACTGCCAGGAGGCTAGGCTGCTGCCTGGGTGCCTGCTAATCACCTTCCTGGGGTGGTGAAACAAGGCAGGCGCCACCAAGACCCTCAGTCATGAGCCTGCCAGCCCCTCAGGGATGAGAGGAGTTCCACAAGAGGGGGACGGATGTCATACAGAAGGCTGTGCATACAGAAGGAATTTTCCTTCTACTCTTACCCTAAGAAGCGGGGGTGACCCCTTTCCCTCCCAGCTCCAGCTCCCTTCATGCCCACCCAGGTTCTGGTCCTGACTCAACATAAAATATGAGCAACTGGCTTGTCCAGATGACCTAGCGTAGCACCATCTGATGGGGGCTGGCCCTGTCTGTGCTGCTCACGTGCCCTGCCTCCAGGTGGCATCGACCCCATCCTCCGAGGCCTCGTGGCCACCCCTGCCAAGCTGAACCACCAAGACTCCATGCTGGTGGACGAGCTCCGGGACCGGCTGTTTCAACAAGTGAGGAGGATTGGGCTGGACCTGGCGGCTCTCAACATGCAACGCAGCAGGGACCACGGCCTCCCAGGTGAGGGAGCTGCCCCCTCCTCCCAGGCTTAGCTGGGGCTGGGGCTGCTCTGGGCTCAAAGACCCTTGGGGCCTTCTGACTGGGACTGTCTACAGGATGTGCAGGAATTCCCGGGCAGGCAAGGCCAAGGCCAAGGCCGATGCAGAAAAGCCTCCCCAGGAACACCTGTTTGCTGTCCTGGCAAGGCTTCCTATTCCTGTAGGTTCTTCAGCTGCAGGCTTACCAAAGGACCAGGCTTTGGTCACAGGGGCTAAAAACAGGAGAGCAGGACTTTCCAAGTAGAAACCGTAGATTTAAACGGCAGGGAAGAACAGCTCCATTCCCTGTGCCTCCTGGCAAGTTCCAAGGAGGAACTCTAAAGAAACTGGCTCCTTGCTCTAAGGAGAAAGGGACAAAGCCTTAGAGGTAGGGAGCAGATAGGGCAAACATAAGGCTGCACCGTTGGTGAGGTTGCAAAAATCTTTATCCCAGAAAAGGAAAAGCAAGTGTATTTGTTAAGCATCTTCTATGCACTTTGCTAGACACTTCCATGAATAGTAACTCAACAGATCCTCCCAATGACCACGAGAAGCAGCTACTACACTCATTTTTATAGATGAAGAAATGAGATCAGAGACATCTAGCAACTTGCCCAAGGATCGCCTAACTAGGAAGTAGTAAAAAATTGACTTTAAATGCAAGATTTCTCCGTTCTTCTTACTGTTTAATACACTGTTAGAGGGAAAGCTTGGCCACTGCCTCGCTCTTCTCGTCCCCTCTGCTCCTCCTGCTTTCCTGGCTAGATAGAACCTGAAGCCCTGGCTGCTTCATCTGGTCTTGAGCCAGGTCTAAAGCAGTAGCAGCATTTTCTACTGCACCTAACAGCATCTGGCAGGCGCCCAGCGGGTACTCAGTAAACCAGCTTCCTTCCTTCCCTACACCTGGGTGCCCCCTGCTGGACAACTGAGATCACGAGTCACCCAAGTTGCAGCAGTTTGGGCACACACACTCCCAATACCTGTTCCCTCGAAGCGTCCCAGAAATATTTATCCTGATACCAGCTCTTGCAAATCTCTTCCAATCCATTCTCATTGGAACTCCACTTAGTGGAACGACCTTACAAAAGTCACGGTTGTTCAACCCCAGCAAATATCTATTCATAAAAAGAGGATAAAAAAGTGCATCTCAAAGGTATTGTGAAGATCCTGCAATACACAGGGAGCAGTGCTTAGTAATGGGGCAACGTTAGCTGGTGTTCCTTTGTTCGGCTGGGAAATGGTGTTTGTGAGTTGCAGTGCAAAGAATGATGTTAGGCTGGTGTTTCTTCAGGTCATGGCAAAGCTCTCTCCTACCTAGGATGTCCTCACCACATCACTTGGCTTGACCCGGGTGTGCCTGAAAGCTGAGAAATCAGTGTGGCTTGTCTTAAAAACAACTTTATTGACATATAATTACCATATCAAGAAAGTCACCTGCTTGATGTGTACAACTCAGTGGTTTTTAGTATATTTACAGTTGTACAACCATCACCATAATCTAATGTTAGATTTTCATTCACCCCCAAAATAAACCTCATAAATCACTCCCCATCCTCACCCTATCCTAGGAAACTACTAATCTATTTTATGTTTCTATAAATTTACCTACTCAGATCTTTCATGTAAGTGAAATATAATGTGGTCCTTTCTGAGCAGATGAACTTTATCCCATGCTCTTCATTTATTGGCTTGTTCACTCACTTTTTCATTTGTTTATTCATTCATTCTACCAACCTTGATTGAGATTCTTTTATGTTCCAGGTACTGTCATATTTGTGCCTACTTAATACACGTGAGCCCGATAGTTTCATTAAATGTCAGAATTGAGGTTGCAAGTTCTGGTTTACAACAACAGCTTTTTCACATTAGGGCCCACTCTTCAGTTTGATGCACACAAAGCATGGTTGTCCACTCACATTTGAAATTACTGGACTGTGGTTTGGTCTTTGAACAGTCAGGACCTTTTCTGCCCCCAGGATCTTCTTGCTCCTACCCAACATTGACTGACCACAGAACTTTCTCTCAGGGGAACTTTTGGAGTGAAGCGGAAGCTAAACTGGTTCTTTAACCTCTTCTCTTCAGGGTATAATGCTTGGAGGCGCTTCTGTGGGCTATCCCAGCCCCGGAATTTGGCACAACTTAGCAGGGTGCTGAAAAACCGGAACTTAGCAAGGAAGTTCCTGAATCTGTATGGAACACCTGACAACATTGACATCTGGATCGGGGCCATTGCAGAGCCTCTTTTGCCAGGGGCCCGAGTGGGGCCTCTTCTGGCTTGTCTTTTTGAGAACCAGTTTAGAAGAGCACGAGCTGGAGACAGGTAAGTGGCCCTATCTTAAAGGAGATTAGCACCAGAGGTATGGCTGAAAACCAATAGAATTCCAAGAGTTTTCCCACTGGGGAAAACTGCTCTTTTTAGTTTCACTTCATTCAAGTTCATACAATCTGAGACCAGGAGACTCTCTGCAAAGCTTGGTAACTGGGAAGGGTACGACTGACCGAGGCAGCCTGATATGGACAGAGTTGGAGCTACCTTTAACCCAGGAGAAAGACTTGTCACCCTAGCCATTCCAGGCTAGTGGATTCCAGAAAACATGGACAGAAAGGGTTTAAATCTGGGTTCCCTTCAATAAGCTTATGGTTTAAGACCATATTCCTTATGGATTTGGCATTAACCTGGGTTCAAATTCAGCCCTGGCCACTTAAATACTGTGCAGTATTTGAGCAACTTACTTAACCATTGAGGCTATTTTTTTCATTTATAAAATGAGAATAATACCTAGTTTGCAGGAATCTGGGGAGATTTGAGTGAAATAAAGCATGTAAAGTATCTGGCACTCTTTAGAAGTTAATGCTCCTTCCCCCCCCCCAACTTGTCTTGGTAGGTTCTGGTGGCAGAAACGGGGTGTTTTCACCAAGAGACAGCGCAAGGCTCTGCGCCGGATTTCCTTGTCTCGAATTATATGTGACAATACTGGTATCACCACCATTTCGAGGAACATCTTCAGGGCCAACACCTACCCGCGGGGCTTTGTGAGCTGCAGTCGCATCCGCAGATTGAACCTGTCAGCCTGGCGAGGCAGATGAGGGCCCTGCAGGTAAGGGGAGGCCTCCCCCTACAGCCCTGGCAGGTTCAGGCCCTACATCCTTGGGGATGGCCTCTGAGCAGAGACAAGAGAACCTGCCATTAGGGACGGCGTATGCTTTCCTAGTGGCTTCTCAGTGTGCTGATTCTGGGCTGACAGATACTTCATCCCAGACATAGGACTTTGGGAGATGATTTGGAAGTATCCAATAAGCCTCAGGTTGGTCACCAACACACTAAAACAGCTCCATTTCTGGGCTCCCTGCGAGTTCCTCACTTAACATCCAGTTCTGTTTCCACAGGAGTCCATCTCAAGCCTCCAACCCTTGGAGACAAGGGAGCTTGGGAAAGACCACAAGCTCTCTCCCTGGAGCAACCAAGTTCTGCTGATGCTTTTGCTGGCTATGGCTCAGAGTCGGGCTCTTTGGCTTCAAGTGACAGCTGGAGCTTCTAACACCAAAGGACACACCTTCCTTGGGAGCCTCTTAGGTGTTAGGTTATTAATCAGCTCCAGATGCAAGGGCTTGTAAGCCAAGCAAGGAAGCCCTGAGACTCGGGCAGTCAGTTGGAGATTTCTAGGCACTTTCCCACCCCCCGTGACTGAGAGACTACACAGCCCCAGCCTGCTGTCCTCCCCCCCACACCCCCGAGCCTACTGACTGGAAGTATGCTCTGCTTCTACCAATAAAGCACTGCTGCGATCAGGGGCTGCCTTGCTCTGTGTTGGGCTGGGCAGCATACGGCCCCGGCCTCATGCTCTGCTCCAGGTGTTTAAAAGGAGTGCTGCTAAGACACAGCTGGCACTCCCTCCAAACCTCTCCTTGGGACTGAGTTAAGAGCTGAAAGAAATACTCTGGAGAAGTAAAAGGCAGAGAAGGTGGAGGGCAGAGGCGTGCGGGGGCCCTATGATAAGAACACCTCAGCTGTGCCAGTGACCTGAGAACAAAAACAGCCAAAGAATGTCCAGCACCATAAAAACAATTTTTATGTACAAAAACAAACAAAAAAATGCCACCTGGAAAAGAGCAGGCATTGCCTTCAGCCTTCAGTTACTCCAGAAATAAGTTGTGTCTCAAACTCAGTAAGTCCCAACTATGCAAGGAGGCAATCCTGGAAAAAGCAGGCTGAGACTCACAGGCATGAACTTAAGATTTTCCTCACCTTCGTTCTTCTTTCTTGGGCCTCCTTTTTATTTTTTTATGTATTTTTATTTATTTCTCTCCCCTTCCCCCTGTCCCCCCATTTTATGTTCTCTGTGCCCATTCGCTGTGTTCTTCTGTGGCCACCTGCATTATCCAGTGGCACTGGGAAACTGCGTCTCTTTTTTGCTGCATCATCTTGCTATGTCAGCTCTCCGTGTGGGCAGCGCCACTCCTGGGCAGGCTGCACCATTTTCCCCTGGGGCAACTCTTCTTGTGGGGCACACTCCTTGCACGTGGGACACCCCTATGTGGGGGCGCCCCTTCACGGCATGGTACTCCCTGCACGCAGCAGCCCTGCGCGCGGGCGAGCTCACCACACGGGTCAGAAGGCCCTGGGGATAGAATCCTGAACCCTCCATATGGTAGGCGGATGCTCTATCAGTTGAACAATATCTGCTTCCCTCCATTTTTTAAAAAATAAAATATTATTGAAGTATATCATTCCTATATGAACATACATAAACAGTAAGTAGATAGGATAAGTTGCAAACTTACAAAACAAACATGCACATCATCATACAGGCTTCCACACATCACCCCACCACCACCACCTTGCACTGTTGCGAAACATTTGTTACGAACTGTGAAGGAACATCATCAAAATATTGCTAACTATAGCACATATCTTACGTTTAGTGTATTTTCCCCCAACCTACCTGATTACTAACATTATGATTAATGTTAATAGTATTAGATATATGTTACAGTTCATGAAAGTACTTTCTCATATTCTGTTAACCACAGATCATCTTCCCCCACTGGATTCCCTGTTATACAGCCCCATGCTTTGTACAATCCATTCAAAGTGTGTACTCAGTGGCTCTCATTTTCATCACAGAGTTGGGCTGTCATCACCTCAGCTAATTTTAGAATGTTTTCATTACTGTAAAGGAAAAATCCCATGCTCCCTTATATTCCCATTGTTGTCCCTTAGAAATAATACCTTTTTTGCCATTGCTGCAAAAATATTACAATATTACTGTTAACTATGGCTCTTGGGCCTCCATTTTTAAAGAAGGTTGTGGAGCAGGAAATACCTGTAGTACTCTGCTACTGGAACTGTGAGACAAACCAGAGAAGAGACTGTTTCAACAACAGAACTAAATATGGGGTCATCCCAAACTCGTGATTCCCATTTCACATCTGAACTATGAAGAGGAGGGGACCACATGGGGGCCACAGGGTGTCTGGCTTTGTTTCCACACGGCAGGGAGAAGACCCTGCTGAAGTCTAGGCCAGCACTGGGGTTTTTCCCAGCTCTTTTGGTTCTTGGCAGGTAAAGGTGATTTCTAAAGGGCAAGACAAAGAGGCTGGAGAGCACCAGCCTTAGCTATCACTAGTCTTCTCTAGCACGGAGGGCCAGGTTGCAGTGAGCTAGGAGACTGTGGTTCCAGAGGGGCTCACGAGGTCCTGGGGAAGGCTTTCTCGGGCCTCCTGCATGCGGCGCCGTGCTCGATGGAAGGCCTCTGCGAGGGAAGCAGATCCAGGAGTCAGCTGCCATGGTGAGGAAGGAACAGGGCCAAGGCTGACCCTGGGTGGTCAGCAGGTGGGAGAGGGGCACCTACCCAACACATTGTGAATGGAGCTCTGCTGGCTGAAGCCTTCCAGACGGTCCAGCACACTTTGCATCTTTTTCCGGAGGGAGCTCGATTCCAGGAAGGCCCTGCAGGGGAGCCCACCACTCGGTCACTGCTGTTGCCAGCCCTCAGGGATAAGGAGTGCTAAGGCAGTGGGCAGGGTCACTTGCCTGGACTGCTGCAGACAGTGGAAGCGGAAGGTGACACTGCCTGTGGTCTCTGTGCAGAATCCAAAGCGGCTCAGACGCTCCCCCTGGGGGATATAGATGAGATAGCAACAGGCTTCTACAGTCTAGACCCCAGGCGCCATGAGGGCTCACTCTCACTCTTACTCGTAGTCTTGGGGAGAAAAGCTCAGTTGGGGAAATCTCCTTCCATCACCCAGACCCCATCACCTCAAGGGTAAAACTGGGCTCCTGACTGTAAAGAGGGAACAACCCAGTCTCTTCTGGAATAAGCAGTCACACCTGTGTCCTGCCAAGCCTACCCACCCGATTACCAAGGCCTTCACTGATGAGGTGGAAGGAGTATGTGGCTCTGACCAGGCCAGAGGGAATTTCTGAGTAGACTATTGTCCAGGGACCCCCTAGGAGGGCAGTATAGATATCTGTGTCTAGGTCAAAAAGCCAGCCACAGGAAGGAAGGGGAGGAATAACCCTGAAAAATGAACAACTCAGAGGCCTTAGCCCACATCCCACCTTCTATGAACAGAACGATGGGAGCATACGTTCCGAGCATGAACTTTCCCCAGGGACAAAAGTCACCTTGAAGGTTCCTGGTATCCGCACGTAGGAAAGATCCTCCAGTTCCAAAGACCCGCCAATGAAGAACCTCCTCAGCTCAGCCACGGTGCCGAGTTCCATGGGTCTCCACGTGGAGACTGTCAGGGTGTGTGAGCCTACGCAAGGGAACACAATGGGACTCCTGGTCCCGAACCTACTCCCCAGCAACGCCACAGGCAGAGATGCCACTAAAATACCTGACGTCTGGTGAAGGTTAGCATGGAGGTAAAGAGCAGCCATCTCGAAATCAATCAGACATAAACTCACATCTCTGCTCTGCCAGTTACTATTTGTGTACCCAGAACAAGTTTCTTAACCTGACTGCATCTCATTTTCCTCATCCAGGAAAATGGAAATAACACCATCTACAACTTACAGAGTGGCTGGGAGCATTAAATAAGAAGCACTTAGCACCTGTTTGGCATCCAATAAAAGATAGTCACCATTATTTCAAAGTGAATGCTCACCATTCAGTATATATATATATATATGGCAAGAGCCTATTTTGTCAGGAAGCTTCTCCCTCAGGCCATAAATCAAATCAGAGGAACTTGGAGCAAACAAGAGAGACCCTCAGGTTCCTCACCCTCAGAAGTCACCTCCAATTTCCCTTAGTTGTCTCTAATGGCGGCAAAAAATTCCTCAAAGAAGTCATGAATCTTGCAAGTTAAACGTTTCTAACTTCTAATTATCCCTATTTCTCACCTGAAGCCATCGAATCTTGTTCCTAGGACTAGGGCATGGACCACAGGAAGGGCGGGGACAAGGGGTTACCTGGGGTGCCAGGCAGCACCACGGCCCCGTAGCCTTCCACACGATACCTCTGCCAGAAGTCCAGAGAGAGAACCTCAAAGTAGAGCACAGGCCACTCGGGGACAGCATCTGGAAACAAGTGCAAGAAACGGCCAGATCACGGAAGGCCCTCAGCAAGAGGGGTCACCAGCTGAGGGGACCCAAGGCCTAGGACCAACTGCTGACCTACTCACCAGCAGATTCGTCCTCATAGAGGAAGGAGGCCTCCAATGTGAATGGGTAGGAGAAGTAGGCCACCTTGTCCTTAAAAAAAAGGAGCATTATTTCATACTCAGCCTCACAGGATGCGCAAGGCCTCACTTAGAATGAGGTCTCCCTGCGGCCAGTTATAAGAGAAAAAGGAAAATGGGGCACTTCCTTCTCAGGTAAGGGATAAGAGGATAAGAGGGGAAGGAAGACCCAAGTACCGCTGCTGTCATTCTCAAAAAGACCTAGAGAAGACCGCTGGACCAGGCAGCACGGCTCTGCAGAGCCCATCCAGGAGGACCCAACTCTGCACTCCCCCCTAGAGTTCCTGGCTATTGGCCTAGCAAAGCTTCAGATGCCACCCAGAAGCAGATTTCTGTTCCCTTCCAGAGACCCCCCAATCCTCCATACCATTCCCAGATATTTGGTGGCACAGGTCTGTGTTACTCCTGAGAGCTGCTGGAATGCTGGACTTGACCAGTCTGAAAGCCAAAGTCATATATAATAAGTTCACATGGGAGGAGGGCAAGTAGTTGAGAAAAAAGCAAAATTCCTTTATTCATTCATTCAATCAACCCATCATTCTTTCACCTATTCAATCATTCATTCATTCATTGAGCATTTATTGAGTGTCTACTATGTGCAACATGCTGGCAATGGGGATACCTTAGTGACCACATAGAAAAGATTGCTCTCCCTCAAGGAGCTAATATGCTAATGTGGGGATCCAGACAGCAAACCACCCAACAAGACAATATCAGGTAGTGACAAACACTAGACTAAAAATAAAACAGGGTGAAGGGACTGGGGAACTTGGAGGCTCATTTACATTGGGTGGTTAGAGAGAGGTGACACTTACACTGAGACCTAAACATCAAGAAGAACCAGCCATGCAAATATATGACAGAAAAGGGTTTCAGGCAGGAAAGAGTCCTCCCCAGGCCCTAAGCTAGGAATGAACTTGGCAGGATGAAGAACAGAAAAGAAAGTATGACTGTTACATTGTAAGGGGGAGAGAGGCAGAAGCCAGCTCATCCAGAGTCAGGAGCTTAGATTTTACTCTAAGTGGAAGGAAAGCTGTTGGGGTTAGGTTTTAAGTCCAAGAGAGACACAACTGGTTTACTTTTTTAAAAGGTCAATTTGGCTACAGTGTGTGTTCCAGATGCATAGTAAAAGGAAGTAGAAAGGAAGCAAGACAATAAGTAAAAAATAGATTGCACTAGACAAGAGATGATGGTGGCTTGGTCTAGGGTTATAGAGAGAACAGACAAACTCAGGATATCTTTGGAAGATAAAGCTGACAGGAATTCTTGACGGACTGAATGGCTGTGGGGAGCTAAAGAAAGTGAGGAATCAAGGATGTTTCCTAGGTTTTTGGTATCAACAACTAAGTGGATATGACACTGCTGTTCTGCTAAGATGGGGAATATCGGAGAGGGCAGATTTAAGAGAGGAGAAGGAATCAAGAGTTCTTTTTGGTCATGGTTAAGCGGAAATGACAAAGCAGAAACTGGATTTGAGTATGGAGGTCAAGGAAGAGGTCACTGCTAAAGATAGACATCTGGGAGTCAGAGACATATAAGTGGTATTCAAAGCCATGGAACTGGATGAAATCACCTAGGAAGACTATAGATAGAGTAACAGAAAGCCATATGCTACTAATGAGATAAGAAGAAGAGTCAGAAGCCAAGAGAAAAGTTTCAAAGAAGAAAAGTCAACTTGTCAAATGCTTCTGAGAGATCAAGGAAAGTGAAATCAGAGAAATCACGACCTGATCTGGCAACATGAAAGTGATTTGTGACCTAGAAAAGAACAGTAAGAGTACCAATGAGGAATGGGGGCTGACTGAATGCCTTTAGAAAACTGTCAGAACGGGTACAAAAACTGAGGCTTAGGACTATTACTTACTGGTAGTCGGCAATTCCACAAAGAAGTGAACGTAGAGATTGTCATACTCATAGCCTTGAGCTGAAACTTAAAGAGAGAACAAGAAATGATTTCAGCTTGTTCTCCTACCACCTTAGCACCCAACCCAGCACCAATGGGCCTACACTTTTCTAGAATCAAGTCCCTCGAGGGTTCTGTGTTTCCAGGAGAGAATAATGCTGAGTTTCCCAAGTACTGCAGATAACCCAAGGCCTCCACCAGGGTGGGTAGATTCCTTCTCAGCTCCATTTGAGTACTTGCCCAACCATCAGGAGACCTGTCAAGCCACTTACCTACCTCTCCATTTACAAAGAGCCGGAGGGCACCCGGGACAGTCTAAGGTGGAGAGAAGTGGGAAAGGATCAGGAGGCCTGAAGGGAATCAGCTTTTCTCCTCCAGCCCTGTCCACAGAGCTGAAGACCTGACCTGATTTCAGACCCTGGCACATTACTACTGTACTTCCTTCCCCATTCTGCCACTTCTCCACAAATCTCTTTCCTTCATTTCTAAAATTCATAAAGTAGGGAAAAAAGCACATAAGTTCACTGGCAGGGAGGGCAATGTGGTATGGACAATTTATAAGAACAGCCAAGGGAAGTAACAACTGCCCTTTCAGTACAGCGGAAAGCTCAAGACCCCTGTTGCCTTTCGATGGCTGAGGTCAAGAAACGAGCGGGCTTTTCTTTTTAAATTATTTATGTGTTGTATCTACTTTTTAATATTGAACCCCTTGTTTATGCCATACAAAAATAACAAAAGTGTTGTTTTTTTTAAGAGAAAGGGAGACCCATGGGTGATTCTATCCTTGCTTCCAGATCTGTAAATGGAACCTCTGGAATGAGGGCAGACAAAGAACAGGATCACAGAATAACAGGCCTAAACTGTTGTTGCTGCTTTTTGGTTTTTTGTGCTTTTTTAAGAGCATAATTATTTGGCAAACAGAAATTACACTTCTTCCTTTTCTATAGGGTACCTAGGAAAAATATCCACATGTAGGGTGAAGAAGGTGTTTTTCTCTTTGTATTTTTTTTATTTTATTTTTTATTTTTTCTAAGATTTATTTATTTATTTATTTATTTCTCTCCCCTTCCCTGTCTGTTCTCTGTGTCTATTTGCTGCGTGTTTTTCTTTGTCCGCTTCTATCCTTATCAGTGGCACTGGGAATCTGTGTTTCTTTTTGTTGCATCATCTTGCTGTGTCAGCTCTCGGTGTCTGCGGCGCCATTCCTGGGCAAGCTACACTTCCTTTTGCGCTAAGTGGCTCTCCGTATGGGGTGCACTCCTTGCACATGGGGCTCCCCTCCACTGGGAACACCCCTGCGTGGCACGGCACTCCTTGCGTGCGTCAGCACTGCAGATGGGCCAGCTCCACACGGGTCAAGGAGGCCCGGGGTTTGAACCACGGACCTCCCATGTAGTAGATGGATGCCCTAACCACTGGGCCAAGTCAGCTTCCCTATATTTTTTATTAATTATAAAATAATACATGAATGTATTATCACTTCTGAAAAAATTCAAAACTATCTGGGTATAGCGAATTCAAAAATCCACTACAAATCCCTCTCACCACCTGGCACCCATTTCCGAATACCACCCCACCTCAGAGAAAGCCACCATTAGCATGTGTGTATCCTTTCATACTTTTTTCTATGCAATCACAGTTCTACATCAATATGTAATTTTTTAAACACATAAGGACTATCCTCTATACCTGATTCTTTGACTTCCCTTTTCCACTGATGAGTATGTCTTGGGGTCCTTTAAGAGAGGCACCATTACTCATGTGTGGTCAGAAGGCTCTGGCTAAACACAACTCCCAGTGCTGCAGGAAGTCGAGCTACTCACCATCTCGAAGTCAGTGCCCACAAGGCTGTTGAGATACTCCTTGTGCCGACCATAAAGCTGAAGAATCAAACCAAACCAAAACTCAGGATGCAAGCCAAAACATCCCAGGGTTCAGTTCTGAATGAGATGGCTAAAAGGAGCAATGGTGGGAAATGCCAAAGAGAGCTGGACAGCTAAGCATCCCAGCCACTGCCATTTTTAAAGTGAAGGACAGAGGCTCTGGAGTCAACTAACCTGGGACCAAATCCTGGCTCCAGCACTTACTTACAAGCTATGTGATCTTGGGCAGACTGCTTAGATTCTCAATCTCAGTATCCTCATTTATAAAATGGTAATAAATAATAGCATCTACCCCACAGGATTGTTGTAAGGTCTAAATGAAACAAGGTATGTGAAGTGCCTAGCACAGAGCATGGTAAGTGCTCAAATAAATGGCAACCATTATTATGTTACAAAACGAACAAAAGAGGCTATGATATGTCAGCAATGCTTTTGGGTCAGGAGAGGGCGCCTAAGAGCAAGGCTTTTCCCTAGCAACTGCTGACATCAACCTAAGACTCAGCTCCCAGGCACAGAGACTCATCCCCCAGTACTTGGAATGAATTAGCTCTTACATCCTTGAACACACGCTGTTCCCGCTCCTCCTCCTCTGGCTGTGCAAGGGAGGACACGTTGTCAATCGTATACTTCCACAGCTCCTGCTTCTCCCCCTCTGTCTCAATTCTGTAAGTTCAAAGCCACAAAAAGGACCAACTCAGGTAATAAGAAATAGCACTCTCCAGACCTAGTCCATGGATGCGCCATCACTCGTCACACACCTCATTAGAAATACGTGATGATGGAAATGGCCATGATGATGACCAGGAGAGGGAAACAAAATGGTAAAGCAGAGAGCAGATTCTGGACCCAGAATCTCTAAGCAACTCTAAGCAACATCTCTGGAGGCCCACTTCTCTCACCTGAAAAATGGACAGGTTGGTCTAGACGATTTCAAATGTACAATTCTGTTATTCTAACACAGGGACGAGGACCAGCCAGCATAAAGAAAAAGCCCTGGCTTGAGCTCAGCTCACACTGTCTGGTCAGTCCTTGTATTCAACAGCCCAAAGAACTATTTTCACTTAAATAGGACTACTGAAGTTACCACTTTCAAATTGGTACAATTGTTCACTTTCTAAGAAAGGGCCTGCAATTTCTTAAGGGCCTATGACCCAGAATAGAATATGGACCCTTGTCTGGGAATTTAAAAATTAAAACAGATAAAGGGCTTTCTGAGCATCTCATCAACTAGAGGCAAGAAATGATGCCAAGGGAAGGAATTTCAGCATCCACTACCCTTTTCTAGGGGCCCTTCCTCTTCTCCTCACCTGTAGGGTCCTTTGAGTCCAGTGAAGTCAGGTTTCACGGTGATGACACCATTGCTGTCCACCTTCAGAGCACAGAGGACCTGTTCATACTTCTTATAGCCAAGCCTAGGAACCAGGAAATCAACACCAAGGTTCAGGATCCCAGGACCCACCTCCAAGGAAAGAGGAAGAGGCAGTCAGCCCACTTCAAGGGAGAGGACCGAGGCTGGAGTGAGAATTACAGTGGGCAAAATGCTGTCTTCCAAGTACAAGTAAGGAGAAAAAGAAGAAAAAGTCCTCCATCCCAAGTACCCAGGGATGACTACAACAGGAAGGTGCTGGTTAGTCAGAGAAGAAAAGAACAAGGACCTGAGCTGGGCCAGGAGAAGCGTCACTCACTTTCCATAGGGCCCCAGGTCTGCCATGATGTACATCGTCTGAAGAGGCGTGTTGATGACATGGTTGTTCCTGACGAACTCTTCTGAGGGCTCCCAGGTGATGAGGCGTGACTTGAGGATGCCACCCTCCCTGAGAGGCACAAGAAGGGTCACTTCCCCAGAACCCTCTAAAGAGTCCGAGGGAGCAACACGGGAGCACACCCCAGTGGAGTCCTTTCCAGAAAGGGAAGCTCCAGCAGCAGACAGACTGGGAACTCTAGTGTGGAAGGACAACGCACTTGCACTTACATCCCTCGCCGGTCCTGCCGCCGCCGCCTGACATTGGCCATTCGCTCGACCAAGAATGATGGCACCTCACTGGCTGCGGTGGTCATTTTCTGACAGTGCTGGAAATAGAGAGTAGCCCTATGAAACCCACCTGATCAGGGCCACACAGGCCAAGTACCTGGGGCAGGCTTCCTTCTGAAACCTCCTCTGGGACCTCAGCCTAATGAGTATAGTCACCTCATTATTATACATGCTAATGGAGGAAAGCAGAGGCACCAATGACCCAAAGAAAATTCCTACCAGGCCACGGTTTGCCTAAGATTTTGGCAGTATTTTGTCCTTCAGAAATGAGTTTATTTATGCTAATATTAAAATCAGTCTACACTCTCTGAGCACATACCAACAAAAACTTGAGTGAATTTGCCTTATAGATGTGGTGGGAAGGTGCCAAATGGGGATAAAAGTATTTTATGGGAAAGCCTCACAGGGGCAAATGAGCACAAACTTCTTTTTTATTTGCTTTTCAAAAACAGACCAATCTTTATATGCTACCAGCCCACACTTCTTCTCCTAAAAGGAGGCCAATCTTTCAAAAACATTCATGTAACCCCTGCTCCTCACAGAGAACTACAAGGTCAGAGTGAAAAAGCGGAAAATACAGGCTCTAACCTCAGGGAGTTTACAATCTCACTGACAAGACAGAATAGTGACTGAAGAAAATGTTAAACAAATCCACAGGATATTCTGGCACAAACAAATCGAGGCCATTCCCCATGGCTGTCCAGAATTCCTCTTCAAACCCATGCACTCAGAGTCTTGGCTGAACTTTATCTAGATTATTCCAAACCCTACCTGTTCTGTCTCACCTCGGGATGCATGAAAGAAGTCAGATTCAGTGACTGTTTCTTCCCATTTGCAATGTGCAAGTCTATCACTAGAGAGGCTGGTTCCCACCAGCTCCCACAGACCCTCCAACAGGCAAGAAGGGAGCGGAAGTCATGCCACCAGTAGACTGTGCCCACTCTACTCCAGCTTGGCTGCCAGTAGCACACAGCAGTTTCTGGACAGGCTACCTATCTCCCCATAACAGCTTCTGATTTAATACTCAAACCCAGTGAGGCCAGGAACCTAGGGGCGGCAAAGGAGAAGGAAGCTATAAGACCTTGGAAAGAACAATACCTCCTCCAAGTTGGTGTACCTATCAGAATCAGTATAGGTAAAGATTCGTCGGTTTCTCCTGCCACCTGAGTTCTCCAGATGCAGGATTTCTTGGCGGTACTGATGATCCAAAGGGCTCTGACAGGCTGCTTCATTTTGGTACAGGTCTACCTCAAACTGAGGTCATCATAAGAAAACAGAGATTTACTGAGAACACTTCAAACTCTGGTTCCTATCACTTTCTAATTAAATCAGTTCTATAGAACAGATGCTACTTGACATGTTTTCATAATCTACTCTCATTTATCCAGGCTAAGAGAGAACAGGAGATCCAAAGAATGTTTGAGCTAAAAGGAACCAGAGTGATGGTCTAATCCAACTCTCCGGTTATAGAGTATATGTGGTCCAGACATGAAAAGTGCTTTATCCAAGAGCATAAAACTGGCAAGTTGCTGTCAGGATTTGACACCAAGTCTACCTGAACCCAAAAGCTGGGCTTGCTTTTCACTATGTTACACTGCCCCTGAAAATGTAACAAGGCAAAGTATAAATGGTTGCAACCTTTCTGGGAATCAGTTTGGCAATATGTACCAAGAATCTTGAAACTAATATTTTAATCTAGTATTCTACTTCTAAGACTCTAATTTGATAAAATAATCTGAGAGCAAAACAAGGTCTAATACAAAGATATTCACTGAAACTATTTAAAATTAGTGACATGGGTATGGGGCGCCTTGCCAGCAGCCCTCTCTTTCAAAGTGGGGAGTCCTTCCCTGCTGCTAGCCAGGTGGAGGTGGACTAAGTGGAGGTAAATGGAGTAGACAAGTCACACTGGCTCACCTGGCTAAAGAGCTTCTCCTGCCACCCAACCACAACCTCCTCCTCTTCATCTTCCTCTGGGCGGTGTCCACCTTCAAAGATGACAGAATGTGTCAATTGCTTGAGCTAAGCCAAGACCACTTCTTACTCCCTGCTTGGTTATAACTAAAGTTCCTGCCCTTTCATTTGCCACAAAACCAGTCGAAGTTCAAGAATTTATTACATACTCACTCTAGAAGAGTCTAGAGAGGCTGGGCATGTACTCTGGTTAGTAGGTACAAAACCTAAGATTAGAAACCCAAGAAATCTTAACCACTATTCTAATTTAAACTAAAGGTGGTCCTGCCTTCCAGGACTTATTTAATCTAACTCAGTATCAGGGGCTGAAATTTAGATATAGGTCGACAGCCCTTCCTTAATCCTAACTGTGTGCATTCACTAGAAATGAACCCTGAAGCTAAATATCTAGAAGCACAAAATTTTTAAAAGATTAAAATCTAATCGACTCCTGGCTAAGTATACCTTTTTCAGAGATACATGCTTCACAAACCACCAGCCCATACACTTCTTCAGGAAAATTTTTGAACAGACACAGAAACATGATAAAATCAGAGAGAATGGTGACCTAACACAAGCATACAGTGCTCTCTTCCTTACTCTTCTGGCTTCCCAGATAAGGAAAAGTGCAATGGCACTGCTGATACTAATATGTATATTTTTCAAGCAGTCCCCAACTTTAAAATGGTCTAGAAAGGCATTTACATTTTTATTTAGAGCTTGGAACATATTTTTTCTTAGGAAAGAAAAAAAAGGCCACAAATGGTATTTAAGTTGCCAGGCAACTCTAACATTTATAAAGTATGGCTTTGTTATTTTACTACATATAACCACAATTCAGATCAGTATCTTGATGGCAGGAATCACGTCTGATTCAATTTTCATACACAAAGTAGTGTAGTAGTTAAAAGTGTCTGGGTTTAAATCCTGGCTCCAAAATTTACCAGCTTTGTGATCTTGGGCAAGGAACCCAACATCTCTGTGCAGTAGTTGCCTAGTCTGTAAAAAAAAAAAAAAAAGTGCAGATTTCTCACAGACCACAGACCTGTGGGTCTACTCTGTCTTAAAAGGTAAGTCTACCACACCAGGCCCTTCGCGAGACCCCGGGGAGACCGCATGATCACCAAAACACTCACTGGCGCTGGGGTGGGGTCGAAAAGTGGCCAAATTTATGAGGTCCTTCCCGGGCTGGGCAGCAGGCTGGTACTGGAGAAAGGTGTTTGATGTGATTCTTTGCAGATGGACTCTGTCAAGAAAAGAAAAGCCCAAAATATGCGTTACAAGACACATAACCAGGAACTGAACACAGCAAGGATGGAAAAAACAAATCACAGGAAGGAAGGGCTGCCAAGGTGTGCTGGGTGCAGGAGACTGACAGGAATTGAGTAGGGAAAAGACTGCGAGGAAGCTGGGTGAGACAGGAGCCTGAAAGGAGGTAGGTGGGTCTGGAAGGTTTGCTGGGAGGCTCGAAGCAGAGAGGCGTCCGGGTAATGCAGAGATGTAAAGAGACCAAGGAGGACTTGGTCAGGACTGCAGACGGCAGTGGGGGGCCTCGGAACACCGAGAAGTTCACTTCAGGCTCGAATTCTCTAAGGAGATAAAAGCACGGAGTCCCCATGCTACAGCCGTGCGACTACCGGAGGCGCAAGTTGCGCACGGGGTCCCGGGAGCGATACACGGCCTCCGAGCTGTCAGTACTCCAGACGGTTTCCGCCATGACAGCAGCATCGCGCCGCGACTGCGCCGGAAAGCGCGCCGTCCGCGTTCCCCTAGCAACTGAGACGCCGTGTTCGGGCGGTGGGGGGGGGGGGGGGGGGCTGCGCGCGCAACTCGCGGTTCCCGCCGCGGCCGCGCTGCCTGCCAGCCCGCCTGTGCTCTCCAAGCCCCATTCCAGTGCCTAAGCGCGCTCAGGGCAGCGTTCCCCCGGGTCACCGGTACCACCTGTGTGAACGAAGCTAGCTCACATCCAAGGCCGAACTTGCTGTATTTACAAATGAGGAAACAGACTCAGCCATCAGCCCACTTCCTACAAGTGGAGAACCGTGATGGGTTCTGGACCCAGGTGGCCTGCGTCCTTGCCAGCTACTCTTCATCAGGCCACACCGCCTTCCACAGAACATGAAAACTTTGGTCTGAAAATTGATGAACGCTGGTAAAGAATGCACCCATTCTTTCCAAAGGAGTCAGGGAAGGTGATGGCACTTGCCCAGACACGAAACTATATTCTTGGAGAGGGAAATTCATTAGTCCTTGTGTTGGTATTCACCAAACGAGAGAAAGAAAAAACAAGGAAGTAAGCAAGGGGAAAATGTCATTACTAAACCGATTCTTCTGCCGTGTGTGTTAGTACTGGATTATTAAGCCACCTTAGAAACTGCACTGGCCTCCTGAAAGACTAACAAAGTGCCATTCAGAAGCCGTGCTTCGCTGAACTGTCATAGGCAGTACAAACCATAACTTTGAGCCGCTCCCTGGCACCCTGGGGATGTCAACATTTATCAGCCTTTGACATCTACTTTCCCAACAGAGTAAGCAATTGTCCCCCTGATCTCAGATCTCATGCCATTTGATTTATGGCATTGGGAACCCTGGGACACCATAACCCCTATTGTGTCACACCAAGGATTAACCATAATAACAGCACCATTTGTTTAGGTTCTAATACAGCCAGGGCACTTTGCATTTTCACTAATCCTCAAAGAAATTCTTCAAGTACATATTGTTATTCCCATTTAACAGGTGAAGTTAGTGAAGTCCAGGGGGTTCAAGGTCTTGGTACTACTAGAAAATGGTGAAGGAGCTGCAATTGCCGCCCAAGTTTATCTTTTTCTGAAGCCTGAACACCTTACACAGCCTCATACCTACCAGTTTATGGGAAACAGTTTTCAACCTGGTAAGTAACGATTTCAACAGATGAAACCATGGAGGAAGAATACTAGCTCTTATGTTGAGTTCACTCAAACTTTTCCTTTTACACTTGTGAATAGACAATTTAATGTTATAACCATATCAATCTGACATAGTTATATGCAAAGTAGTTACATACTACATGGTATGGAACTGTAAGCTATTTATAGTAGTCAGCAAAATCAGTATTTTCCTTATATAGATAACCTAGGTTTTTCAAGTTTTGTCTTTGTTCACTGGTATCTATAAATCTAGGATTCTTAAAATGAGTGGCCATAAGTGGAGTTCAAGGAGTCTATGGACCCCTTTCCTAGAACTGGGTGTGGGGGGGGCATTTTCTGGAAAGAGTTCATGACTTTTACCAGATTCTGGAAGGAGTTCATACCCTGATATTAAAAATGGTCCTACTACACTCATATTCTAACATCTTGTTCAATATCAAAGGTTTAGATTATATAGTTCAAAGGCCAAAATCCCATGTGCTATCACCAACAGCCCCCCACAACCCCATCATGGTCAAGTCTACTCTGTGTTGTCCCTAAAATAACACCAGCATTTGTATATTTTTTTAAGTTTAGAAAACACTTGCACATATCCTATTTCATTTGATCTTTACGGATCATATTTATAGGTATTATTGTCTTCCTTTTACATGTTTGTAAACCAAGTCATTAATTGAATTTCCCACAGCCACATGACTAGGGAGCATAGAGTCTGGACTTACCTCTAAGATGTTCTGACTCAAATCTATGGGCTCTCCTTTGAACAGTGCTGCCTCTTTAAATGCACTCCCATCCCCAACCCCTCCCCCAATTTTTCCTTTCCTGAGCCACATCAGAACCCCCACTATCTGATTTCTAGACTTAATATAAAAATATGGTAATCACTACCATGTGGTATTGGCATAAAGATAGACATAAAGACCGATGGAACAGAATAGAAGGTCCAAAATAAATCCATACATATAGGGTCAATTGATTTTTTTTTTTAAGGTGGTATCAGGGATTGAACCCGGGACCTCCTACATGGGAAACAGGTGCTCAACCAATGAGCTACATCCACTCCCTTCAATTGATTTTTTTTAAAAAAACCTTTTTTGGTATCACTTTATTTTCATTGTTGTTGTTTTCGTTTTTTTTTTTTAGGAGATACTAGGGATCAAACCCAGGACCACATACGTGGGAGGCAGGCGGCCAACCACTGAGCTACATCCACTCCCCCTCAACTGATTTTTGACAAAGATCGCAAAGTAATTCAATGAAGAAAGGACAGTCTTTTCAACAAATAATCCTGAGACAATTGGACATCCAGACAGTAGGGAAACACATATATACACACACACACAAACACAAAACACAGAAACCCTCAACCCCTTACCTTGAAAATTTAATAAATTAAAGCAAAATGGATCATAGACCTAAAAGTAAGAGCTAAAACTATGAAATGTCTAGGCAAAAACATCAGGGAAATCTTTGAGACTCTGGCTGGATAAATATTTCTTGCATAGAATTCAGAAAGAACAAACTATAGAAGAAAAGATTGATAAATTGGTTTTCATTAATATTAAAAATATCTGTTCTTTGAAATCACTGTTAAGAAAAGGAAAATACAAGAAACAGTCTGCGAAAAATATTTGCAAAACATATATTTGATAAAGGACTTATATCAGAATATATAAAGTACTCTTAAAACTCTGTAGTAATAAGACAGTCTTATTATTTCAATGGCCAAAAGATCTGTTTTTTGGGAGGTACTGTGGATTGAACCCAGGACCTCATATATGGGAAGCAGATGCTTAACCACTTGAGCCACATCTGCTCCCCGACCAAAAGATTTTAATACTTCATCAAAGAGACATATGAATAGCCAATAAGTCCATGAAAAAATGCTCTACATTATTAGTCATCAGGGAAATGCAAATGAAAACCACAATGGGATATCACTACACACCTATTGACTGGCTAAAATTAAAAAGATGGACAATACCTGTTCTTCATGACATTGCTATGATGGATACAGGCCATTATACATTTTGTCAAAACCTATAAGATTGTGCAGTGCAAAGTGTAAACCATAATGTAAGCTATCGACCATGGTTAGTAGCAATTTTCAGCATGTATTCATCAATTGTAATAAATGTACCATACTAAAAAAAAAAGGTCCACTATGAGGATAATTTATACATTTAAGCAAATCAACATGATTTACATATTTAGAGAAGTGAAATTGTTCTGTATGAAATTGCAAGGACAGACACATAATGTTATACATTTGTCAAAGCTTATAAAACTGTGCAGCACAAAGTGTAAACCATAATGTAAACTCTAGACTTTGGTTAGTAGCAATGCTTCAATATTGGTTCATCATTGTAACAAAAGGTACCACCCTAACATAAGATGTTAATAGTAGGGGAAACTATGTGTATGGACGTGGGAGGGTTGTATGGGAATTCCCTGTACTTTAGGTATAATTTTCTGTAAATCTAAAACTTCTCTAAAAATAAAGTTTATTATTACAAAAAAGAAAAAGACGGACAATACAGGGTTGGTGAGGATGTGGAGTAACTAGAACTTTCATACCTTGTTGATCAGAAGACAAAACAGTACAGCCATTTAGGAAAATGGATATTTCTTATAAAGTTAAACATTTATCCACCATCTGATCCAGCAGTCCCAATCCTAAGTATTTACTCAAGAGAAATGACAATAAATGTTCACGTAAAGCCCTGTATGTAAACTTTATTCATAATAGTAATAATGGGAAACAGCCCAAATGTACACCAATGTGTAAATGTCAAAACAAAGTATGTAATATCCACATAATGGACTATGCTCTGCAATAGAGACAAAAGAACTACTGAGAGCTACATAAAGCAACATGGATGAATCCCAGAATCATTATGCTAAGTGAAAGAAGATAGACTCAAAAAGGTAAATAGTATGATTTCTTTCATATGACATTCTAGAAAGGGAAAAACTATAGAGATGGAAAACAGATCAGTGGTTGCTAGGGTTTGGGTTTAGGGATAGGGGTTCACTGTAAAGGACCAGTAAGGGAATTGGGGGAGTGAGGGAACTGTTCTAAATGGAAATGTGGTGATGGATACGCAACTCATTGCATTTGTCAAAACCCACTGAACTGTGTATCACAATGAATGGATTTTACGCTGTGTCAATTTTTAAATGATTTTCCAAGTTGTGGGACCTACCCATAGTAGAATTGGAACTGTGGTAAATGAATCTATCTGTGTCACAAGTGAATCCCATAACCACGCTGAAGGGGATGGTGATGAAAGGAGCCTACCTAAGGAACTTTGGAAACATCGTTGTTTTGTTTTTTACTGGAAACTGAAGACCAAAGACAACAAGAACTGTCTACAAACACTGTTCTGCAGTTGGTAAATTTGCTTCTCATAGGGATATGGGTTAGTGATTCTGAAAATAGTTTATATGTATACTGGGGTTGAAAACCTAAGTGAATATGTTATATATAATGAGAGCCATATTTCTTGCTGTCAGAGAAAGAAGTTACAAAAAGAAAAGGGGAGAAACTTAGAATGAACCCTGTGGTGCTGGGCTGGAGGTGGAGTTAGCAGTATCATGGGTATTAAATATAGACAGAATCAGAAATAAATATAGATAGGTATAAAGGTATGCATAAGTTAGTCTCCACACATATTCCTAGCTCTGTCCACTGAGAGAGCCTAGAATGAGTGATTCCCCAGTAGAAATGAGCACACCTAGAAACCAATAAAAAGAAAACATCCACTTGAGGAAGTGGCTGATTCTTGGCGAAAGAGCAGAATGAAACCTCCTAGGCACCTCTGGGCAAGGTAACTCCCAAAGCCAAGGGCAGTCCTGAGAAGGGAGTAGGTATGAGCTGTTAGCAGTCAACACCCTCAGCAGCAGGTAAAGGAGACCTGGGTAGGACACCAAGAGCATCTGCGATAAGCACGCTTTGGGGAAGTGATCCCAGGAAATGCTGGCTTGGGAGTGGGGAAGTGAGAAGTTAAGGGAATGAAAACTAAAGCATGCATTATCAAACAAGTTCCACTGAGGGCACCTAGAGCTTAATCACTTTGAGGAACTCTGGCATGTGGTGTAGACTAGAGGTTCTCAGAGTGTACTCATGGGTGAGGAGCTATGGGCAGGGCACCGACATTATCTGCCACAAATATATCAACAGATTATTTTACCATAAGATGGATGCGTTCTGGGTCACTTGAGTCCATTCTCTAGACTCCCTGTTTTACTCCCACCTTTGGACTATGGTAAAGACAGAAAAACCCAGGCCAATTTAGGGCAGCAGGACAGTGAGTATCCCACATTTTCCCAGGCCCCTTCCAGGCGGTGTGCCAACAGGTAGAACAGGTGAGACACATGGGCATTACCACACAGACGTTACCTGAGTCAGTAGGGGAACAAAATAGGTCAACAGTCCCCAGAAGCTTAGCCTCTGAAGCAGTTTAGTCATATATCCCAGTAAGGTCTCAAATGCTTTTTCCCAGGATACATACTAAGCGTCTGATACTTAATTGCTTTTATCTTAGGCAGATCAATTTTTCTCTACAGTGTGTTCCAACAGGTTAGCCCAGGTCTCCAATGGCATGTCAAGACGTGGGACAGTAGGAGTGTTCTAGATAGCAGGACGCTGATGATATTAGTTCCTATGGGCTCTTCTCTCTCCAAAAAGAGGTTTCCATTTTTTAGAAATACGGGACCTTTAAAATTCACCATCCATCACCCTCCCTTTCTTGGTATTCTCCTGGGAATCACACAGAAATTTTTCTCTGAAAAGTCCCAAGAAGTCAGTAGTCTCTCCTGTTTCCAGGACTTCTTTTCAATTGTAGGATTTTTTTTTCAATTTCTCTTTACTATATAGTCCACTGACTTTCCCAAGGTAGCAGTGATCTTTTAAAGTTCAATAATTTTGAGTTAAGGTTTTGGCTATTGTCTCGAAAGAATCATTTGGCTCCAGCTATTGGAGATAAAAATCTGTGGTGATGCAAATTACTTTATGTAAAGGATTCTCAGCAATACTATATGAGCCCTTAAGTTGAGATGGTTATGAGTTAATTAATTCCATTCATTCAACAAATATTTGTTGATGGTTGTTTTTGTTTGCTCAATGCTGCCAAAGCAATATACCAGAAATGAGTTGGCTTCTAGGTGGAATTTATTAGATTGAAATCTTACAGTTCTGAGGCCGTGAAAGTGTCCAACTCAAGGCACCATCAGGGATGCTTTCTCTCCAAGCGCAGCTTTGGGTGATCAGTCACATGGCGGTGTCCATTCAACTCTCCCCTCTCCTCCCAGCCTCGCTCCTTTCAGCTTCTGGCTAAAGTGGTTTCCTCAGCTCCCAGGGGCCTTCCCTTTCAGCTTCTGAGTGCGTCTCTGTCCTGTAGCTTTTTTTAATTTTTTAAAATTTTTTTGCGTTTGTGGCATTTAATCCTCTGTTTATAAAGGACTCCGAGAGTAAGAGGATTAAGACTCACCCTTGGTCAGATGATCTAGTCAAAAGCCCTTAACAGAGGTAGTTTACTCAAAAGGTCCCACCTACAATAGGTTTTACATGCACAGGAATGGATTAGCTTTTAGAACAGAATTTTCTGGAGTCCACAAAAGATTCAAACCAGCACAATGGTCTTCTACATGCCAGGTACAGCAGTAAGCTCTGGGGATATGCAGTACACTAAACAATCCCTGAGCTCATGGAATTTACGTGAGACTGACAACAAACAGAAAAGTAAAATGTATAGTACAAGGCATGGTGGTAAGTTCCATGAAGAAAAATAAAGCAAAGAGGGATGATAAGAATTGTGAGTGGGGAGGGGAGCAGATGTGGATCAAGCAGTTGAGTGCCCGCCTCCCATATGGGAGGTCCTGGGTTCAGTTTCTTTAGTGCCTCCTAAAGAAAACAAATGAGCAAACAACGAGCAAACAATGAGCAGACAGACAAGGGAGCCAACTTGGGGGAGCCTATGTGGCTTAGTGGTGGAGTGCCAGCCTCCTACATATGAGGTCCTGGGTTCAATCCCTGGTCCTGGTACCTAAAAAAAAAGAAAGAAAGAAAAAAGAATTTGTGGGAGAAGCCTTTTTAAAAGGGAACTCAGGAAATGTTCACTAACACTGATGTTTAAGCCTATCCTTGAAGACGGGGGGAGTGAGCCATGTGGAAATTTGGGGAGAGAGCATCAGGCAGAGAAAACCGCAAAGGCAAAGCTGGGTGATGGGGACACGAGTGTACATTATATTACTTATCAAATATATTATAATCCTATGTAGACAATTATTATAATATATATTATTAATTTAAATCTGGTTATAAGCACCCACTCAGCAAAGCTGGTGAGATGTCCATTGTCAGTCATTACTGGCAGTGCTTCCCACTTCTTGGACTCATTGTAGAGTCCCTATGCCCTGGAAAAGGGCCTTCAACCCATTGTGGTCATGCTAGGATGGTCATGGCCCAAGTCCACAGCTGCTCTTTGCTCACTGCCACCATTTTCCACATGACTAACTTGGCCCCTGACACCACAGCCTTAGCAGCCAGGCATCAGCCTTAGCAGCCAGGCGTCAGTCCCACCAGAGGTCCACCCCCTGCACAGGAGCCCAGTGAAGGTCCCCACTTCTGGGTCATGCACCTCAAAGGTAACTAGCAACCCCTCCATCCCCACAGCTCGAGGAATCCATCTAGTCCTCTCTCCATTCTCCCTGCCTCCTCCCAGTACCTTCATGGAGCTCAGTAGGCAGGCCCTGGGAGCTAGATTTGCTTGTCAATTGTGTCTTTTTGTTCTTAGTTGGTTGCTTGGTTTATTGTTTTTTTGCTTGTTTGTTTAGAACAGAGTCTTGTGGGAGTGGATGTCTGCTTCCACGTGGGAGGTCCTGGGTTCCTGGGTGTGGTTCTTGGTGCCTCCTAAAACAAAAACAAAAACAAACACCAAGCAAAACAAATGAAAAAACCAACTCCAAGAGCCGGTGTGGCTCAGTGGTTGAGCGCCCAGCTTCCCACACAGGAGGTCACATAGAGGTCCCGTGTTCAATCTCTGCCCCTCCCCGACCTAAAAAATAAAAAATAAAAACAACGACTAAAAACTCAGGGCTTGTTAATCTTCTGTGAGGCAGGAAAAATTCACCCCTCCAGGACACAAAGGTTTGATTGCTTTCTTGAGGGAGGGGGTAGATGGAAAACTACTTTCATCCTTTCAACAGAAGAAAATAGATCTCAATCAGGTTAACTCCCACATAAACATCTCTAGAATACTTTCTTGGCTCTCTACCTCCAGTCCCTATCTCACTCTAGGTTACCAGTAGTTCTTGCCTAGATGATTGTAGCAAGTTCCCACTTGACCGCTCTGTCTCCAGTTTTGTCCTTTCCAATTCATCCCCATTTTGAAGCCAAAGGGACTTTTCTAAACCAATAATCTGATAAGACTTAATGTCTTGGCAATTAAGGAACTGCCATGTGACCTAGTTCAGGCCTGTGAGATGTGAGAAAAAGTTTGCCTAGGTGTCTGGGAAAGTTATTCCTTGTCTCTATGAGATCCCCTGCCTTCCTCTGGACATGGATGTGTGCCATCTTGCCTCCAAAGGAAAGATGGAGTCGAAGCTTGAGGAGGCAAAGCTAGGAGAACTCAGGGTAAAGGAAGTCAGGCTCAGGAATTAAGTAAGTCAACCTTGAAGTCTGCCCTATCTCTGGACTTTTTGTTAGAGGTGTTTTTATTATTGTTTGTTTTTTGCAGGGACAGGGGATATTAGAGATGAAAAAAAATATGAAACAAATAGTATAATGACCCTCGATGTGCCTGGCATCCAACTTGAAAATTTCCTCATTAGGAAAACCAATTAGTAAAGATTTTTGGTGATTTGTAGCCATAAACACTTGCTAAGTGATGCAGAATTTAGTGCCAGAAAGTAGGAATACTACAATGAACATTTCTTAAGCTTGATGAAAATGGCCGAATTGAAGAGAAAGGACTAGACCCTTGGCTGGGAAATTAGCAGTCCTATAAAGGTGCTTGTGAAATTGCTGGTTTTGCTGCAAGAAATCACCTGGGGGATCTTACTCAATGCCAGATTCTACTTCAGTAGGTCTAGGATGGCAACCGAGATTCCACATGCCTAACAAGTCCACGGGCGACGCCGAGGCTGCTGATCCCTCTGCGTAGCAAGGAGTTAAACTGCAGCAGCCTGGAGCAGAGACCACGTGACCCGCAGGCCGGACATTAGGAAGCTGGTGGAGAAAATTCACGACATTGGATTGTGTTCTCAACATCTTGTAGCCCTCGGTGAGGTTCTGTAAGAAAGAAATATGGTTAGCCTCACACTGGCCCAGGTGAAAACAGAAAGGAGAAAACACTTCTCTTTAAGAGAGCTTTTCTCTGCCTGTGGACTGCAACACAGTGGCTGAAATGTGATAATGTGCTTATGTCTATCTGGTCACTTTTTAATCCAGAGTCCACCCGTATACGCAGAATGAATGCGTGGATGAAAACGTGAACTCCGTATAAGAAAGAGCTGCTTGATAATTACAGCCACCCAGCAATGAAGCGGATTGCCTTGTAAAGTGATGAGCACCCCAATTCAGGAAGTGTCTAAGCAGCTATTGATGACCATCCATCAAGGATGAAGTAGAGTCGTGCTTCTCCAACTTTAATGTGCATAGGTATTACCTGGGGCTCTTGTGAAAATGCAGAGTCTGATTCAGTAGATCTAGGTTTGGGCATGAGATTCTGCATTTCTATAAAGCTCCCAGGAGCTTCTGATGCTGCGGGTCCTTGGACCACCCTTTGGGTGGCAAGGATGTAGTCGGAAGTTCTACAAGATGTAGACAGTTCAATTGGAGTAGTCGTTTCCAAATTTGCCTCCATGTTAGACTCACCCAGGAAATTTATCCAAAATAAAGATTTTTCAGCTCAATAACAGAGATTCTAATTCTGTAGATCTGGAGCAGGACCTGGGCATCTGCATTTTTAACAAGCTTTCCCATCGATTCAGACAATTTTTTGAGCATTGAACCAGAGGCTTCCTAAATTTATTTCAAATGCTAAGCTTCCTTTTCTCAAGAATCGGACAAATATAAATCAGGATGGGGGCAAGGCAATGCTAGGGCTAAGAGTTCCCCACCATATTTACATACTGAATAGCACTGGGGTGAAAATACTTCCTTGTTATTTATGAGTCCCAGATCCACGCTTGCTCCCTTTCATGGGAATTTAGCATTTCTGTCCTTTTGCAAAATAGATTTATCTTGTGCTCTCAAAATATCTCAGTTAATGATTTCTTCAGATCCACTGACCCATGGTGATACAACATAATTACATTAAATGGAGGTACTTCCAAATTGGGTTTCTTGGAGAATTTTTCAGAAGACAAGATAAAAATAGCAAGGAAATCTAGGGTTTTGTGACACATTGAAAATATGTCACAAATAAGAATTACCCTAAATGAGCTCATTTAAGCCATGGTCTTTTGCTCCAGATGCAGAGTTGAGTAGAAAATCACAATCCCTATCTGAGGCCATACATTTTTATTATTGTGGTAAGCTCCAGAAGGGCAGATGCTCATTGAGGTTTGAGCAATTCCAAAGAATGGGGCCATGCACTGTATTCTTATCTAGATGAAATGTCCTAACTACAGCATCACACTGGCTAGTCTTTCCTGATATCTTTCCTGTTTCTCTTACCCACTTATCATTATTCTCTCTTGTGACATAACCACATATGGAAGGTTCCTGGGAGCAGGCAGGGGCCTTGTTCTAGAACTCGGAGTCAGAGCTGGAGGCTGGGCTTCCAACCAACTGGAAGGTTCAGGAGAAAGGACAGTGGAGGAGAGAGGATGTGGAATCCAGGGGAGACCGTGCTGGGCTGCAGGTGGCAACCGGGAAAGACACGACTTAGGGAAGGCCTGGAAGATGTGCCCTGGCGGGTGTCCTGACAGGCAGGCCCAGGCCTGGGGCAAGAACATGGACAGGCACATAGGAGGTGCCTCTGGGTGATCTGATTGCCCCTCCAGTGTCCTCCCAACACACCAAGGGTACTCTCTATCCCAATGTGAGCACATCTGTCCCTTCAACCTGATAGTCTTCCTTCCCTCCTCTATTCTCTTAAACTCTACTCACCCTTCATTCTCAACTCAAACTACCCTTGTTCAAGGAAGCATCCTCCCACCCCCTACTGGGTTAGGTCCCCTGTTATATGCCCTCACATCAGTCTGTAACCTATTTCCTTGCATTACTGCCATTTGTAGTTGTACAACTAATTGTGTGAGTTTTATCATTATTATTATTATTATTGTTACTGTCAACTCTAAGCTCCATAAAGGCAGAAATGACATCTATCTTGATCCCCAGGACATCTCCAGAACCTAAGCGCCCGCGGGCTCTTGTTCAATAAATGGTTGTATTTTATATGTCTTTCTGCCCCACTAACAAGTGAGCTTCCTAAGAGGCTTAATTTACCTTTGTATCTTCAGGTAACCCAAACAATTGCACAATAAGTAATTATGCTAATTGTAATGGGAACTTAATTAAATAATCAGGAATACCAGTGCCCCATGCACTGGGCTAGAATTCAGGGCAAAATTCCAGACTTTGGAAAGAGGAAGCTAAGAGTGAGGCCAACTTAGTGGGTCCAGATACTAAGATTAAGATGAGCCTCCTAAAGTCTTCAGCAAGAAAGGAAAAAAGAGAAGGTGGCTAAGGCAAGACAGGGTGGTTTTAAGATGTAAGACTAGAAAGTTCTGCGAGGCACTTTTCAGGGAACCGGGCACCATCCCCAGGCAGTAGCCAGGCCCACGGGGACGTGTGAGAGGTGGGAGCAGCTAGCCTGGGTTACTAAATTCTAGAGCAGAAAATCTGCCTGGGCCAGCTGCTGCCCTTAGGCTGGAGATGATGTTTCACATCCAGGTCCCAGGAAAGAGAAAACCCTTGGGGAGCATGAGGCCCTTTCCTTTCTCTCCATCAGACAGCACCACCCCAGGGGGGAGCCACATGGCTACCAGGACAGACAGGAAGTCTTCATATGGGTCCAGCAGCAGAAGCCGAGACTCAAAACTTCAGTTCTCTCTCCCCTGTGAGAGACCCCTGTGACACACAGCCCAGAAATGAGAACTAGAGGTTTAAGAAGGCTCGTCTCCTGGTTTAGCTTCTGACCCTCCTTAGGACTATAGCTGGAAATTCAGATGAGGCTTGGAGAGCAGCAAAAACATGTGACATCGCCAGAACAAGCTCATGCTGAAGCAGCTGCTTACCTCCTATGACTAAGAAGAAATCTGGGTGGTGATGGTGTATGCGGGAATTGTACTTTACATATCTGCATATATTATCATAGTTGTGATGTGTTATTCCCATTTGCCAGAGGGGGAAGCTAAGGTTCAGGGACAGAGTGACTCTCCTGGGGTTACACAGCTACTAAGCAGGTTGTAGGGACCCGGTGGGATCTTCTGACCCCACCCCAAGCCCACTCTGAGAGACTCATGTTTCCCGTGCTGGTTGGACACTTCTCCAAAGGCACATGGTCCTGGCCGGGAGACCGTGGAGCCCAGGCTAGCCACGGCTCACATTCCCGGAGTGTCCCTTTTAGCTTGATGTTAAGCAAGCCAAATGTTTTTATATAAAAAAACGCAGGTATCTTCTGGAGTAGGACACAAAAACATGGCTTTTTTAGTTAAAATGTGAGATATCAAAAAATTTTAGACTTTCAGTTACCTCCAGGAGACCTGGCCACACTCCTCTTTTGTGAGAGGCACGTCAGAGGCAGTGTGTAAGAAGCAGTGCTTACAGAGTGGGACAACATTCAACACCCCAAGTGTGCAGTGTCTTGAAAAACCTGTGTTTGCTAAGAGAAGAACAAGCAAGCAGGGGGCTAAATACTCTCCCCTTCCCCTCCCCTGACCTCTGTCCCCTTCTTAGCACTGTGAGAAAAGTGAGAGGCAAATAACCACTTAGTGCCCTCCAGGCTCCCCCCAGAGTAGAAAGATTCTGCTACAGAGGGAGTCTGCTTGAGTACCTCACCCCACTCCAGCCTCCACCCCCAATCTCCCACAGCATCTGTTGCCCTCTCGCACCCAAAATCATCTGGGTGGAGCCCCCAAGAGGGGAGTAGTGGGAACTCACTCATTTCCAGAGAGCCCCAATGAGCACGCACCCTGGTGCCCAGCAGGCCCTCCAGCTCAGGGGTTAGCCAGAGGGGAAGGAGCTTCCCAGGATGTCTTCTCGGGGCTGCTGGCTCGTGACTCCAGCCTCCATCTGGGACAGCAACCCAAGGATGCAATTTCACAAGACTGGGGTACAATGGGCTCTGTTCCTTCTGAAAGAGTCTTCAGTCATCGGGGAAGCAGGTGCTGAAGGTCCACCTTAGTAGGCATAAAGGGGGCTCAAGCTGCTGTCTTCTCTCAACTGTAAATGGACTAAGGTTCCAATATCCCCCGTATCTCCTGTCTCTCTCTCTGTTTCTGTGTAGCTTCTGATGGGCAGTGGTACTCTAAGGGAAAATGAACAAGAGAAGAAAAATATCCCCTCTAGCTATACTTTAAATAGAGACAGTATTTCAATCAGCTAGAAAATGGTTTCCAGAAAACACTTTCGAATTGACAATCAAGAACTTGGCTTTGAATGATTAAATTAAGCCAAGGTAATTTTCACACTGGTGTCATTATCTTTATCATCAAACAAATCCTATTGGTTGGCCAATATAATTTAGAGCTCTTAAGTTTACCATCTAACTTGGACAACAGGAAATATGCATAAAGAGATGATAAACAGGAAGGCAGAAAGGAGAAAAAAAGAACTAATGTACAACATCTTTTGGAACTTGGCAGACAGTTCAGGCTTCGTGGAGAAGATGGGCTTGAGTGAGATGTTGGACAAGGAAGGAGAAGACTAGCTAGGCATGGAGGATGGCAGGCAGAAAGGCATAGAAACAGAAATGTGCACGGTATATTGGCGGGGGGAGATGAATAGGGCACTTTAGCTGGAATGAAGAGTTTGAGTAGAGAAGTGATGTACAAAAGAGAGAAAGGAGAGCAGGCAGTGTAGAACCTCGGCTAAAACTTGAAACTATGTCCTGTGGGTGGTGGGGAGTTCTATATTGAAAACTGCAGTGCAGAGGAGGGATGGGGTGGAACGAGGTGGTGACAGTGAAAAGAATATGGCATTAGAGAGGAGCTGAGATGCTTCAGGGCAGAACCAGAACACGGGAAGGGCAAGGAAGTGGCAGGCGCAAGAAATGTAGGAAGAACGGTGCTGGGACATGGTGACTGGCTGGAAGTGAGGCCAGAGGGAGAGAAAAGCACCCACGATGACTCCCCGGCCTCCAACTTAAGTTACTGAGCGAATCATCACCCCCCACCTCCAAGAGGATTTTTTCTCCCCTTTCTCAGCTAGCTTCCTTCCACTTTCTTGGTTCTGGTTGTCCCTCGGAACTAAGGAAAACAGCCTTTGGGGTAGCTCTCTAATAGCACAGGAGCCCAATCCCCGGGTTATATAAAAATAACCTGAGGATGTATGATCTGTGTAAGACTGTGTAATGGGACAGAATCACACCCGTACTACTTGATTTGATGAGTCAGCAGAATCCTAAACAAACAAAAAAAAGCATCCTAAACATCACAGCCCAAGGGGACTACTGCTATTATTTAGTGGACCCACCTCTCTTTACAGATAAAGAAACTGAGGCCTCCAGATGAACAGTGACTTGCCCAAGGTCATGTGGCCAGTGAGTAGCAGGCTAGGACTGGAACCCAGTTTGCTGAGTCTTAATCCAGTGCCCGGGAAGCGGATTTGACTCAACTGATAGAATGTCCACACTCTATCCCATGGGAAGTCCAGGGTTCAAACCCAGGGCCTCCTGACCCCTGTGACGAGCTGGCCCACGCACAGTGCTGACATACACAAGGAGTGTCGTGCCACACAGGGGTGTCCCCCATGTAGGGGAGCTCCACGCATAAGGTGTGCGCCCTGTAAGAAAAGCCGCTCCATGCAAAAAATGTGCAGCCTGCCCGGAGAGGTGCTGCACACCTGGAGAGCAGACACAGTAAGATGATGTGACAAAAAAGAGATGAAATTTCCCAGTGCCGGTGACAAAAATACAAGTGGACACAGAAGAACACAAAGTGAATGGACACAGAGAGCAGACAACTGGAGTGGGGGGGAGAGAGAAATAAAAATAAATAAACAAATAAACAAACAAATAAATAAATCTTTTTTAAAAAATGCCATTTAAAAAATCCAGTGCCCCTTGCATTTCTACTTGTTACTTAAAGTTATATCTGTGTGTATCCACATGCACATGCCTGCTTGCTTGAGAAACAGGAGGCTTTTATTGGAACAATATCTTTCCTATGGATTCACCACAACACAAACCTTATTGTTCGTTTTGTATAAAATCCTATGTTGGCTTGTGACTTATATGGATAATTGACATATCTCCCACTCCCATCTCTACCCCTGGTCATCTCTGGGTTTCTTTGGGGTCAAATTGTCTTGGTTGAGCTCTGAGACCTATCTCCTTTCCCAGCCCTATCCATACATTACTCTGCCAAGGCGGGGAACAGATATAAGTTTTTTTAAGCAAATTTATCAAAACTTATGCTGTGTAAGCTAATTAGGAAGAGAGAGGCTTGGGAGTAAGAAAGGGAAAAAATAGGAAGCACACAAGACTAGGTGCCCAGTGAATATTTGAGAGAGAGAAGGAAAGATGGAAGGAGATGAAAGGAAAGATGAACCTTGATGGGAAATGAGAGAATGACCTTGCCCAAAGAAAGGGCTTTCCATTTAATGAAGATAGGGGAGGGACAGCTTCCTCCCCACCCCACCAGGGTGGTGCCTGGGGAGGACCTGAACAAGACACAGCCCCTCTGATCCCAACATTCTGTGGCTAATTGGAGAAAACTCATCAACACTAGGTCTGCCATTCAGAACTCGTCATTACCACCTCAGAAGCTGCCAAACAACTGATGAATCCTCTCACTACGAAACTTAGAGGAGGGAAGTGGATGTGGCTCAACTGACAGAGCATCTGTCAACCATATTGAGGGTCTAGGGTTTGAACCCCAGGACCTCCTGACCTGTGTGGTGAGCTGGCCCACGGGCAGTGCTGCGCACACAAGGAGTGCTGCGCCACACAGGGGCACCCCCACGTACTGGTGCCCCACACTCAAGGAGTGCACCCTGCAAGGAGAGCCACCCCACTTGAAAAAAGCACAGCCCACCCAGGAGTGGTGCTACATGCACGGAGAGCTGACACAGCAAGATGACGCAACAAAAAAGAGACACAGTTTCCTGGGGCCTCTGGGTAATGCAAGAGGATGCAGAAGAACATACAGCAAAGGGACACAGAGAGCAGAAAACAGGGGGGAAAGGTAGAGAAATAAATAAAATAAATCTTAAAAAAAAAAAAACTTAGAGGAGACAGCTAAGCCTCTTCCCGTCTGCTGAAGGAGACACACAAACCACACCAGACATTTATTTAGCTCCTCCACAAATCCTCCCTCCCTCTGAAGGGCACTTCCTGGCATTGTTCCCATCCAACAAAGGGCCTGTGCCACTCAGGGAAGCCATTCGGAGAAGTGCTGTCATCATCACATCCCTCCAGAGGCCAGGGGTGGCTTTCACCCAAGCGTTCTATTCCTCCCTCCCTTCTCTGGGGTAGAACAAGTGGATCAGTCCCCAAGGGCATAAACATTGACATATGGAGCCATCCTTGGACAAGAAGACAAATCGTTTGGTGCTTTGGGCAAGTCACAAAATCATATTAATCATCCAAATCAACCATTGATTTTACCACTAGAAAATTTGAGAAACCCAAAGGTGGGGTGGTTTGCCCAAAGCCATAGCGTGGGTTAGCAACAAAGGCAGGGACTTTGTTGCTAGTCCAGGTCTCTTTTCACCTTTCTGGTGGCCAAAAAAAATACAGCACTTTGAAATTTTTAGGGGGAAAAATGAGCATTTTTAAGTCTTTTTAAAGACAAGGGAGGAATCAGAAGGCAGGGAATAAATGAATGGGGAAGAGAGGCCATTTAATTGTTCCTAATTTTAAGAGCCATTCAGATTCCATAAGGGGCTTGGGAGAACAAGTGTTCTCTGGACTTGGAATTTTGCCTCCCTTGACTAGAATAAGATGGCATATTTAACCTGAAAAATGGGAAGAAGGAGGGTTGTTCCACCCAGAGTCACTGATATTGCATCAACCGATCCCTGCCATTCTGCAGTTTCCTCGTGCGTCTGCCCAGAGTCACTGGGTGTTTCCTGCTTAACCTGAGTGTCTCCTCCAAGCTACCTCAGCCCCTCAAAGGCTTTACTTCTTGGCCTTTCCCAGAATTAATTATTGCCAGAAGGTATAAAAGACTTGCTCCTCCAAGCAGAACAACTCCTCTGGCTGCCACAGGAGGCCACAACACCTGGCAGGTAAGACACGTCGATGTTCGTCTTTCCTGGTTTCTGCGATGTTGATGATAAATTTCCTAAAAGCTTCTCAGAAATCCCAGTACTGGATCTGGACTTGTCTTCATCAGGCATGTTCTGGTGCCAGATTTGGCTGCCACCATAGCAGGTTCATCCCTGTTCTGTGTAAGAGAGAATATGATTAAAATCATCGCGAGGCAAGAAGGCTTTTCTGCACCTAAAAACTGAGTCATAGTATCATAGACTTTTGGGCTGCAAAGTACCACAGACATCTCTTATCCAACGTTTGGAAACTAAGGCCTAGGGCAGAGATACCACGTGGTCAGTGTCCCAAAGAAAGTCAGGGACGGTAGTAACTTTTGGGTCTCCGTGTGGTTTTGAGACTGCTGTGCTATCACATAATCTCTCCACGAGGGTGGAACTTCTATAGTGTTTAGGGGTTCCCTAAGCCAGGGCTCTCAGATCATCATCTCATTTCCAAAGTTTCCTCCTGCCTTCTATCTGCAGCAGATTTGAATATTTAGTTAGCCCTGAATGTGTCTCTCCTGTGTCTTAAAAGGACACCAGTTCCCAGACAGGTATATGAATTGCACAGTACTGTATGAGTTTCATTTGGGAAGAATGGAGTGGTTGAACCATATAGTTTTTGTTTGTTTGTTTGTTTTAATATAGAACGCTTCATGAATATTCGTGTCATCTTTGCACAGGGGCCATGCTAATCTATTCTGTATCATTCCTGTTTTAGCATATGTGGTGCCAAAGCAAGCACTCACATTGTTTTTTAAAATCCCAAACACTGTGTCTAAGATAGAAATTGGTTTCTGCAATAGAGACCTTAAAAAGAGCCATTTCATCTCCATTCTCCTCTTGATCCTGGAGCTGCTCAAGAGATCAAATAGATTGTTCTTGGTGGTGACAGGGTGTTTGTTGGCTCTGCTGTTTGCTCATCCCACCATTCTCAGCCAAGCTCTCTCCATTCATGGCAAAGAATCCTGCTGGCTCCTTCCCTTCCCCCGCCTTCCTCCAGCCTCCCTGGTGACTGCTCAGGCAAGACTGAGAGTCAAGCCCGGGAAGGCTTTAGGAGCCTGTGTGGTCTGCAGAGCAGGAGCAGGAGCAGCACCTGCGGGCTTGTTGGAAATGCAGAGTCTTAGGCGCTACTCTAGACCTACAGAGTCAGAATCTGCATTTAACAAGAGCCCCAGGTGGTTAGCAGGCACATTAAAGTGTGAGAAGCCTGCTAAAGGATCATCACTGACTTCTCCCTCTGCCGACTTCCAAATGCTGTATGTCTCTCTGCAAGGAGTCCTAGTCACTCAGCACCAACACCTGTTATAGACCAGCCTTATGCTTGGGTGCTGGGAAAATGGAAAAAAGTAAGACACAGTCCTTGAAGAGCTCAGGGTCTGAGAGGGAAAATGGACATGGAAACAGTAATATGAGATATGAACAAAGTACTGTGAGAGGACAGAAAAAAGGAGTGACCTAACTTCCTGGGAAAATCTGGTAAACGCCACAGAGGAGGTAGCATTTGGCCTGGGTTTTGAAGGATGAGTAGGAGTTTATCAAGCAGAGTCTTCTCAGGCATCAGGAAGAACCTGAGTTAGAGGCATGGGATTGTGGAACAGCCTGGCATTTGAGGAACAGTAGTTCTGTCTCTCGACAGTGCTTCATGTCCTAGGGAAAGCTCCAGGCTTGGGGAAATGGTTTCTGCACTGACCATGATGATAAGACTGTAGGTAATTATCTAAACATCACAGAGGCTTCTTGTCCTCCTACACTCTGAAGCCCCATGTCCTCTGCCCTTTTCCCTGCCTGGCTCTGGCTGCAGACAGTGTCCCTCCAGGATTTTTTGAACACCCTCTTCCAGTGGCATGACCCCGTGTTTGCCTGGCACTGCGTTCTGCTCACACCCTTCTTTCACGCGTGTCGGGAAGTCAGTCAAGACATAGTAAATAATTCGGCTTCAGCCTTGAGCTCTGCCCGCTCCTCCACCTCCCAGTGAGAAAAACATGAAGGTGCTCCCAAGGGAGAGGAGAAGATAAACAAGTAGCTAAGCACTGTTTCCTGTTTCCATTTTTTAACGTTCACGTCTTTGTGATTTGTTTTTTCCCTCAGTCTCAGATGATGCCTTTTTTTCACAGACCAACATTTCCCATTTTATTTTTAATTCATGAATACATTAGTCATTCAAAGAATAATATCACGAATATTGTGGGCCCACCACCCCTCTTTAAAAAAATCAGTGGTACATTTTACTCCAAAATCCTTGTTTGCCTGAAAGGGCAGGCTTCGGTGGCCTCAGTGGACCTGGTAACATGTCTCCTGGAGTCACAAAGAAAGGGGGGCGGGGTGGGGACAGGGGTGATCACATAATGATTTCTTCCTACGTGGGGTCATAGAGGTATAGGAACAGGCCCCCACAGAGCGGCCAAAACATTTTAGATTTCCTCTTGGAACAAAGAGTACCAGAGGGAATCCTGGCCAGAGAGGTTTTTATTTATACCAGACCTTTTTTTCTAGTCAGCTTACAAAAAGTATGTTGAGTAAGATAAAAATTATTGGTGAGATCATAAAAGGGCAGAGGAGAAACTGGGCTGTGCGGGGGAGCCCGATCCATACTTCATCCGTCTGACCGACACGCAAAGCCCTGAAGTCCTTCCTCAGAAAACAAAGCTGCTGAGCTTTAGTCTGGATAATTTAGGTGCAGAGTTAAAGCTCGTGATGAAGGGGTTGCTTGAACAGCTGGGATCTCTCCAGACAGCTGAGGGCGCAGGAGAGCTCTGGCGTCATGACCTCCAATCGCGCATTTCCGAGCAAACTGGGGAGGGGAAGCCCCTGCTGATTTCTGAAGGGAGGGGCTGAGTATCTGCCACTTCCCTGGGACTGGGCCTGAGGAGGCTGACTGGCAGGGAGCGACACACCCTGAGGGGAAGAGGGAGGGGTCCGCCAAAGACAAGTTCCAGGTTTGGTAACCCCATTTCTCAAACCTGTGACAAGGCAAGAATAGGAGCTCAAAATCACAGGAAGTCAGAATTGGACGGCAGGATCATTTGATCCAAGTCTCTAAGCAGGCAAGTGGCCCAGAGAGGTTAAGGAACCTGCCCAAGGTCACAAAGCTAGTTAGAGCAAACGCGGAACTAGACCCAGGGCCTCCTGATTTCAAAGTCTGCATTTCCTCCTTCCTCCACTGCCTCGTCACGTCTCTCCCAATACCTGGCACAGGCCTGGCACACAGCAGTTACTTGGTTTGTGTAGTTTCGCCTTCTCTGTTCCAACATTAGGGTGCTCCCTGGGCTTTCTCTACTTTACCATCCCCTTTCTGTGGTTCCGTCTTTCCGCTGGGGCTCAAGCAAGGCTGCCAAATATGATCCTGGGTCTCGTTTCAGCGATGAGGGTCCTTCTCCATCTCCCAGCCCTGCTGGCATCCCTGACCTTGCTCCGGTCTGCTGAGTCTGCCACATGCGGTGAGTGTCTCCCTGCCTTAGTTTCCTACGGCAGCTGTAACAGATTGGCAGAAGCTTAAAACAACAAAAAATATCTTCTCTCATGGTTCAGGGGCCAGAAGTCCAAAATCAAGGCGTCGGCAGGGCCATTCCCCCCCCGAAGGCTCTAGGGGAGACCTTCCCTGCCTGCTCCTCGGGGCCCCCTGGTGCTCCTCAGCTCCACCGCACCCTCCAGCTCCGCCTGTCTTCACCGCCCCCCCCTTGTGTCTGTGTCCTCTCCTCCTCCTGTCAGGACACCAGTCACTGGACTGAGGTCCACCCTAATCCAGTAGGACCTCGTCTGCAACCTCCTCATCAATAACATGAATGGCCATGAATTTGGGGGGCCACCGTCCCGCCCATTTCGCTCCCCGTGTCCAGAGCATGCACGCACCTACGCTCCAGACCGCGATGTGTGTGGAAACTGGAACCCCCCTCTCCTCGCGCCATCCCCTTCCCGACGTCAGGGCTCTGGGGCTCAGCTAAGTTCTTGAAGGCCTTGCTTACGGGGCTCGTGGGGCCATCTCGCCAGGAACGGCCTCAGCCCGGTAGCCGGGCCAGCCTGAAGGGGCGCACTCTTCCCTGACCCCGTCACTGGATATCCCAGTAGAACTGTGAAGAGCAACTTTGACATCTACGTGAGGATCAGACATTCTCCGTTCTGTGCTTTCTGCCTCTTGAACATTGGGACTCTTGTGAAAGTTTCCTAATCCTTCTCAGCCGTCAGGGGTGGGGGGCATGGAGACAGAGGCAGAGGGCATCTCGAAGGTGGCGTGTCTGATACCCTGCTCCCTGCTTCTCCCCCTCCAAGCACAGACCACCAGAGCTGCTGCCATCTCCGACACTGTGAGTCAAGTCAAGGTCCAAGTCAACAAGGCCTTCCTGGATTCCCGAACCAGGTGCGTGAGGCACACACACAAATTCTCTTCGCGGGGTTCCTGTTAACAACAAGCATGACTAGACCAGCCCTGACAAAACCAGTGAGCCAAAGCAGTGAGTTGCCCTTCCACCTCCAGAGAGGTGGCAAGCAGGAGCAGTAGCCCAAACTTCTAAAATCCTCCGCCCGTGAATTACCTTGAGAGGACATCTAATCTAACTGGGCAGGCAGGACTTCCTTCCTCAGGGCCAAATGCTCCCTTGGGTCATGAATCCTGGAATCTCAGAAAGCCTCTCCCGGGAAGCTCTTCATTCATTCACCTGCTACTGACTGACCACTGACATAGGTTCCTGAGTCCTGGATTCTTAGGTGGGTGAGTTTCTCAGGAAAGCTCGAATGGAGTGAGGCAAAAGGAGAGGTCAAAGGAAGAAGCAAGCAAGGATGTGGTGGGAGGAGAATTCTAGCCTCAGCCTGACCTCGCAGGGAGATCTGAGCATAAGTTACATCCCAGAGTCTGTCCTGCCTCGGGAGCAACGTCAGTCTGCCTCAGCTGCAGGGCTGGTGAGGGCGGGTGTCACGTGCCTGTGTCACTCCCAGGCACTTCCAGGCAAAGCAGCTCCAATTGCCTAAAATCAGTTACCCAAGAAGTTTGCAGGCGGGAGCGGTAGCATTCGCTCAGGCAGCAGCTGGCGGATGGGCACGCCAGCCCTATGAAAGGGACCCAAGAGGCCCCAGGACCCTGGCTGGGCCCCAGCAGAGTCAGCCATCCCCCAGCCAGGGCAGGTGCTGGGATTCCTGCAAAAAAACGAGACAGGCTGGGTCCCCGCCCTCGGGAAGCCCACAGCCTGGTGAGAGAGGCAGGCCGGGGACACGGGGGAACCCGCGTACTGAGCAGAAAGCCCCTCGTTCTTCCCTCTCACTATCTCTTTACACCAGACCTGCGGCGTCATTGCTCCTTGGCCCTTGAACCAACTCTAAGCGGTTCATTCAAGATCCTTTTAGAAGAAAAGATGAGCTCGGGCCCCTCCTGTCATTTGGGGACTCAGAGCGTCAGCGCCGGGACTCAGGACTCAAAGCGGCTCAGAACTTGAGGCCGGGAGCGGGAGCATCCCCTGCTTCTCTCCTTCCTGGGCCTCCTCCTGCTGCCCCAGCCCAAGTGGCTGACCCTTTGGGGTTCAGCTGGAGACAGGGGGAGAGCCAGGAGAGGGCAAGGTCTGGCCCACCTGGCAACCCAGTCCTGCAGGGCCCACACGTTGTCTCTCTCCTTGGAGGCTTTTCTGGCCTCTCAGAGATTCCGCTGCCAACCCCGTGCCAGTGGCTTATGGCTCCAACCCTCACCCCTCTCGACACCCTCTTGGGCCAAGTTCCTTTTAAGAGCTGCCCGTGGCGCTCCTCTGCTGCTAGGTACACAGCTGCGGCCACCACCTCGCTCCTTTAGGCTTCCAGGCAGGTACTGGACACCAGCCAAGCCTCCAGGACACAGCCGGGCCCGCCTCTGAAGGGATCTTCTCATGGCCTTTGTCCCCAGAATCAGTGCCAAGGGGAAGCCCCATGGTGAGGGGTGGGAAAATGCCCAGTATTTCAGCAACCACCTCTCCTCCTTAACGTCTCTCTCCCTAACTTCAGTCCTTTTAGACCTCCAAGGTGCGGGCAGAATAGAAGCCACAAAATCGGCATTCATTCGCCCTCTTTGCAAGTCCAGCCCAGCTGGCCAGCATCCTGCTTTAGAATGTGGGGGGTACTTGTCCCCACTCTTTAGTTCTTGAACTTAGAGGCCTCATCGAGACATAAAAGTCACATTTAAGCATCTTGTTACAAAAGTACACAAATGACTGGGGATAAGGACAGTGAAGAAAATAAACAGAGCAAGGGGTACCACTCCAGACACGGAGGCGGGACATGAGGAGAAGCCAGCCAAGCAATATGCAAAGAGCCAGGGGTCAGCATAGCTGGCTCCAGGAACAGCCAAGGCCCTGAGGCAAGAAAGAGCTGGGGGGCGGGGAGGGGGGGGCCCTCAGGAAAAGAGGAGGATGCCAAGGCTGTGGGGAGGGGACAGAGGAGGAGTGCCGGGAGCAGAGAGGTGGCCAGAGGGCCACAGTAAGCAGCTTTAACCAGGGGAACGGCATGGTCTGATTTTCATTCTAAAAAGGTCACCCCGGCAGCTGTGTGGAGAATGGATGGGAGGGGGCAGGCGAGCAGGCAGGGAGCCCACCTAGGAGGCTGCTGCTGTCATCCAGGTGGGGGAGGATGGCGGCTTGGACTTGGGTGGAGGCAATGGCGACAGAAAGACCTGTCGCTCCAGGAGTGCCCATCCCTGATGCAAAGCAGGCGAGTCAGCAGGCCACCTTCCTTAGTTCGGGTGGATGGGGGCAGCGCTCTAAAATACTTTGCGCCAGGCCCTTTGGGATGTGGTGGTTGATCAAGATGCTAACGTGTGTTTGCTCTATGCCAGATACAGCCTGGGTGCTGCTCATTCATTCCTCCCAACCTTCCTATGAAGTATTAGAGTGAACCCTATAAAATAGCACTTTTGAGGTAAAAAATGAACAAATATCACAGTTCAGTCTAAGTTACTATCATTACACTCATTTTAGGGATAAGGAAAGAGGGGGAAAAGAGCAGTCGAGTAACTTGCCCAAAGGCACGCAGTTAGTAAGTGGAGGGCAGGAGTCAAACCCAGCCGGTGTGTTCCAAGGTCCACACGCTGGGTCTCTGACTTAGTAATATTACGATTCCCAGTTCATAGATGAGGGCCAGGCCACTCCGAAGTCATAGAATTAAACCCATGCTGGTGGAACCAGGATGCAGACTGGGTCTGTGTGTCAGAACCATACCTAACAGAGCCTAAAGACACCGTAGCTTCTTCTTCACTGAAGAGATTTCCAGGGACCTTAAAACAGAAACGGGGGAAAGGTCCGGAGAGCACAGGAAGTGCTCGTCTCCTTCGTGTGGCCCACCCGCCCGGCTCCTACCTACAGGCACCACCTTGCTCCCCTCGGGGGGCCACACCCTCTTCTGGGGGGCTCGCATGACTTCCCCATTGCTCCTCTTTGTAGGCTGAAGATGGCCATGGGCCCCGAGGCGCCCTCCAGCCGGCAGCTGTCGGCATACCTCAAGCACGCCAAAGGCCGGGCCCGCGAGGCCATCCGTTCAGGGCAGGTGTGGGAGGAGGCCTTAAAGAGACTGAGGTGGAGCATGTCCTTGACCAATGTCACAGGTAGGGAAACCCACAATGTCACACTGCGAACTCCTCAGGAGGGGACATCAGTGCTCTTTGTATGTTACCAACAGTCAGGTCACTGCAAGGAGGAAGCGCTAAAGTCAATAAACATGGGCTCCCTGTCTCAAACCACGGTGCTGCCACTTCCGTCAGCAGAGGGGACAGCTAAGCCACCTGTGTCAGGGGGATTTACTGGGATTAGGTAACAGGAAATGAGGTTTCCATCCTGTTCTGAGTATCTCAGCTGAAACAATGAACTGATGGTTTGGCCGTGACCTCTTCCACCCTCTCCCACCCCAACCAAATGCCGTGGTTCCTGGAGCAGGGGGCCTCACGACGGAAGGCATTTGGTCCTGCCAGGAGGAAGAGGCTGTAGGTTCTCCCTGGAAACACATCAAGTGGGGAGAAGATACCTGGTCTCAGCTTGAGCAAATTCCTAACCTCGAAAAGAAGGAAGCTGGACGTGGTAGGGAGAAGGAGGGAGCACATTGGGCTCTGAGACTCAGGAGTCTCAGGGGGAGACATTCTGGGCCCTGCCAACTTTCACAGGGGGGTCCCCCCAAGAATCCCCCACTGAGCCAAATCCCCTCGCCCTCCCTCCACTGCAGGCCCCAGGCTGGAGCATGAGCTGCATGAAGGTTGGCCGTTCTCTCCGCTCTGTGCGCACATCACACCCTCCATGCCTAAAGCCCCCCACACACTGTTACTGCTCCCAAGACCACCCTGCCCCTCACCCATCACTTCCCAACAGCTTTCCCGTATGGATTCCTGCTTCCTCAGTACTTTAGATGTCAGTGAAGCCTAGGAAAAAGGCAATTTCATCAACTAACTCATACTAACTAAAAATGTGCTGAACCCCTCCCAAGGGTATTTTAATCCAAAAGAGAAAGTTGCTCAAATTAATCTTGACCCGTAGGCAAAGAATCACTGGCAATTCTGGGAACACTGCAGTTGCTGACTAGTTGTGTGGTCTTGGGGCAATTCTCTTGAGCACTGGAGTCTCAGTTTCTTCTCTGTAAAATGGGAATAAAAATGCTTAGCTTACTGAGTTGTCAGGATGCAATGAAAAACAGCTGAGACATGCTTACTTAGAACACAGAAAGTTTTCCAAAAAAACGTAAAGTAACCCCTGGGTTCAATTTCCTGCAGACCCCCAGAACTCAGCCCCTGTGGGGTCCGTTCTCTTTCAGACCCCAGCCTGGACCTGACTTCACTCTCTCGCGAGGCGGGCTGTGGCGTCACCCCTGCTGTGGTGAACTGCCACTGGAAGAGCCAGTACCGCACCATTACGGGGGACTGTAACAACAGGTGCGTGGGCAGGGGGGACCGGAGCAGCCCGCCCACGCAGCAGGCCCAGCCCACCTGCCCGGGCCAGCCGGCCACTTGGCCTCTTGGGCTTTCCAGGCAGAGCGCCCACCCCCTTCTCCTGGACTCGAGTCCCACCCCTCCCCATCTTCCCCACCAGCTTTCTAAAGATTACTGGCTCCAGCCTCCCGAGAGACCAGTGTCTCTCGCTGGAAGCAGCCCCGGGGGTAATTCAGAAACCCGCGCTCGAGCGGCACCTCGCCCGTCCCCTTTCCCTGGGCGGAGAAGCGCGGAGATCCCCCTTGGCGTGGGATCCTGCGCTCTGCAGCCCGGGGACCTGGCGGGCCCCGGCGGAGCAGCAGAGCCCGCGGCGGGCGCGCGCAGGCTGAGGGGTCTTGCTGGGTTTCAGGAGGATCCCCGCGCTGGGCGCCGCCAACAGGGCGCTGGCGCGCTGGCTGCCCGCCGAGTACGAGGACGGGCTCTCCCTCCCCTTCGGGTGGACGCCCGGGAAGACGCGCAACGGCTTCGCTCTCCCGCTGGTGAGCGCGCGACGGGGGCGAGCCCTCGAGCATGGGGGTGAAGGATGGGAGTCGGAGGGAAGGCAAGGCACTCCCCAGACACACCCGGAAAGGGAGAAGAAATAGGTGAGAGGACAGAGGGGTGGGCGAAGGAGCAGCTCCACGAGAGAGGGAGAGTCCAACTTGCTCCCGGGCCGTGGTCCCCCACGCGCCACCAGAGGGCAGCAGAGCTCTGAGCCTGGCGCCCAGCCACGTGGTGGTCGCGTCGCAGCTGCCGGCAGGCCAGATATCCTGGGGTCCCAGGCAGATGGCTTCCCTGCTCCATCCTGCTCTACTTACCCTGCCCCGGCCCCTGGAGTGTGTCAGCTGCTGTCTACCTGGAGGTCCTATGTGTTGGCCTCATCTGAGTTGGCAGCCCCTATCCAGAGCCCTGCTTTTCTTGGACCCCTGGCACCCCTTGGCACTCTTCAGGGGAAGCCTGTCTTTGTTTTCCCTCTCCATTGTGAAAAGGGCACTGGCCTTGGAAGTCATACAGAGCTGGGTTCAACCCCACCTCTGCCCCCTTGTGGCTGCCAGACCTTCCCCGCGCCAGGACCCAGACTCCTCATTTACAAAATGGGGGTCATGCCACCCGCTCCACCAGCTTGTCCTGGGGATTCAATGTACCTGCTACATCGTAGGTCCTCAGTAAACTAGCTGAATCTGAATCCGCAGAGCACCTTTCCCTCCAGTTAACCCCTGTCTCCACCTGTAGGCTCGAGAGGTATCCAACCAGGTTGTCGGCTATCTGAACGAGGAGGGTGTCCTGGACCAAAACACGTCCCTGCTCTTCATGCAATGGGGTCAAATTGTGGATCACGACATGGACTTTGCCCCCGACACTGAGCTGGGGAGTAGCGAGTACTCCAAAGCCCAGTGTGATGAGCACTGTATCCAAGGAGACAACTGTTTTCCCATCATGGTAGGCTTTGGCGGGATGTCCCTGGATGAGCCCCTTGCCCACCCTGATGTAGTGGACGTTCCAAGCTCCCCAGCCAGGGCCGCTTGGTAGATTTTGAATGCCCCCCAGGTCTAGGATGTCCGTCTAATCACTCATGCATTTATTCAGGGCCAGGCAGTACACTAAGCACTGGCCACCCAACGGTGAGTAAGACACTGTTCCTGGCGTCAAGGACGCAGGGCCCATGTGGGGAGGGACTAGTATATCACTAATGAGAAAATCGGGGGTGCTCTGGGAGGGGTGTGGAAGTCCCCAGCCATGGGCATCGGCATCTCTGGGAGCTTACTAGAAATGCCAAATCTCTAGCCCCACCCCAGACATTTGGAAACAGAATCTACAATTTACCAAGATCTCTGGGAGATTCATCTGACACAGTAAAGTTGGTGGAACTTTGATCTAAGTCATCCTGGGGTCTGAGAAGCTACTCCCAGGCCTATCTGAACCTGAATCCCACAACCTTGCTTCCTAGTTTCTAAGACCTTGGGCAAGTTACTCAACCTTTCTGGGCCTCAGTTTTCTCACCTGTAAAATGGGATCAAATTGTCTACCTTGCAGGGTTTTGAGAGGACCAAAGTGAGATAAAGTATGCATAATACCTGGCACCTAGTATATCCAAAATCAGTAAATGGTGGCTGGTAGTAATAGTGATGATTAGCAAATCCTTTCTCATCTCATCTCCTGCTTCCCTGACCAGGAATTTCAGGAGTTCCTCCCCACCAAAAATTCAGAGCCCTCACAATGATTGACTGAATGATTCTCCTCAGCCCTCGTGCAGAGCAGGATACAATGAACTTCAGGGTGCTGTGGGCATGGGCTATATGGCATCAGCAGCAGGCATCTGGGGCTGGTGCCAGGGCCCCCGGAGGGTTCCATCGGCATCTTTGCCCGCTGCAGCCAAAGTTGACCCAGGGATTGGTTTTCAGGGCACTGTTACCCAGCCCCACTCTCTCTGCAGCTCCCACCCACTGACCCCAAGGTGAAGACTCAAGGGAAATGCATGCCTTTCTTCCGAGCCGGGTTCGTCTGCCCCACTCCACCCTTCCAGTCCCTGGCCCGGGAGCAGATCAACGCTCTGACCTCCTTCCTGGACGCCAACTTCGTGTACGGCTCCGAGCCCAGCCTGGCCGCCCGCCTCCGCAACCTCAGCAGCCCCCTGGGCCTCTTGGCTGTCAACCAGGAGGTCTCGGACCACGGGCTGCCCCTCCTGCCCTTTGACAGCAAGAAGCCGAGTCCCTGCGAGTTCATCAACACCACTGCCCACGTGCCCTGCTTCCTGGCAGGTGAGTCTAGGCCCGGAATGGACGGTCCCTAGCACAGGGCGTTATCCTGGGCACTGAGAGCCAGGGCAGGCCAGGAGAAGCTTCACAAGGCAGCTTCCAGGGAGGCTTTACCGCTGCTCCTTTCTCAGCGTCTTTCTGTAAATATGCTCACCAAGCTACCACTGCCCCTGGCGCTGGCCCAGGGCTGGCAGAAGGGCCTGGATGAACCCAGAATCTATGAACATGTGTTCACTGCAGAAAAATTAGGGAAGTCCAGAAAGGCACAAAGAAAATGAAAATAAAAGCCACACACAATTCCACCACCCAGATAATCACTGTTAACATTTTAATATGTATCTTTTCAGTATTTTTCTATCCTCCAGTTCTAAGTTTTTTTTACATAATTGGAATCCTACTATAAATAACATTCTATAACTTGATGTTTTTATTTATATCCCATATCATTAAATATTCCTTCATAGTATTCCATGTTGTACTACCATAATTTATTTTATCAACCCTATTTGGAGACATTTAGGTTAATTGTAATTTTTCCGCTTTTTTTTTTTGAAGTGGTAAACATCCTTGTCTATAAATCTTTGTGCTCATTTTTAATGAACATATTAAGATAATTTCCTAAAGGAGGAATTTCTAGATTAAGAGGAATGTATATTGCTACAGCTTTTCATAAACTTGGCACAAAGCTCCAACTTCACACAGCCATGGATGACCAAAGGTACCCAGCTCTGTCCATTTCAGGGGTTCCCCCCCCAACCCTCTCTGACTTTGACTTCTGGACACCGTCCCTCCTCCCAAACCCCACTCACCCTGGACAAGCCCCCTGCATGCCCCGACACGGCAGAAGCCAGCGGTAGGCTGGGACCTCTTGGATTCCGTGTCCATGCATGTCTCCCATCAATCCAGACACCAGCCCTTCCCTGTTTTTCACAAAAATCTCCACTAAGGCCAAACATTTTGTGCATTTAGTAGACTTTCCTGAAAGTTAGTGGACACAGGGAGAAGTCGCCTTGTGAAATACCCAGTCTTCACCATCTCACTGGTTCCCCTCCCCCATCCTTGCTTCTCTCCCCCTCCCAGTCCGTCCCCCATTTCTGGATTCTTCTCCCTTTTTTACACAGAGCAATTCAGCCTTACCCAGGCTCCTACTCTCAAGCCTGCATTCCTAAAACCTTCAAATTTGCTTGATAAAATGAAGAGCCCCTCATTTATTTGTACTGCTCTCCTCAGAAGGCAGTTAGGGTTATAATTAGCAAACTTTTGTTTTTTAACATGTCACCGGTAACCCTTACCACGACGTGTGAGGTAGGCCTTCTTATCCCCATTTTCACAAATCAAGAGATGGGCTCAGAAAGGTTAAGGAGCATGCCCCAGGCCACAGAACTAAAAAGTGGTAGCGCTGGGATCCAACCCTACGATCCCCACCACCTCGCCCCACCGCCTCTCCAGGTCCACTCACTCCTTTTAAGTAACTGGAAGGCAGGGCTTAGAGAAGAGTCCCCTTGAGGCACCGTCATCCTTCTGCAGGCTGCTGCAAGGAGCATCCTCCTCTTGCCTCCTGGGCTTTCAGGTGATTCCCGAGCCTCCGAGCACCTCCTGCTGGCCACTTCCCACACCCTCTTTCTCCGAGAGCACAACCGACTGGCCAGAAAACTAAAGAAACTCAATCCTCAGTGGGATGGAGAAAAGCTCTACCAGGAAGCCCGAAAAATCCTGGGAGCCTTTGTGCAGGTACAGAGGGACAGGAGCCCTGTCTCACCTCCCCACCTGGCTCCTGCTCCCCGCTCAGCCCTCGCGGCCACAGCTCCAGCTGCCTCCTCTGTTTTCCATGCCTTCACCCCCTCTCCCTGCTGCTTCTCTCCCATCGTCTCGTTCTTTTGTGGGTGTGGTTTTTTTGTATGTTTGTTTTTAAGATTTATTTTATCTATTTATCTCTCCCCACCCTCTTGTGGTTTGCAGTTGCTGTATCTGTGTCTTCCTTGTTTCTTTAGGAGGTATCAGAAGCCGAACCCAGGACCTCTGATGTGGGAGGGAGGTGCCTAATCACTTGAGCCACCTCCGCTCCCTGCTTTATTGGAGGTTTTCCTCCCGCGTCTCTTGTTGCATCATCTTGTTGTGTCAGCTTGCCGCCCCTGCCCGTTGCATCAGCTCTCT